>NC_090921.1:1189348386-1189950083 GCF_040938575.1 Ambystoma mexicanum
GCTTGCACTTTGTCGGAGAAGTCCGGGAAGAGCTTTATCACGTCCCCCTTATAGGTCAAAGTGCCTTTCTCCCTGGCTTTCCTCAGTGCCACGTCCCTATCCCTATAGTTCAAGAGACGGGCAATAAGCGGGCGAGGCGGGGCCCCCGGAATCGGTCTCCGACCACTGGGGATCCTGTGCGCCCTCTCAACCACATAAAGCGAGGAGAAGCCATCCGAACCCAGAGTTTCCGGTAGGAGTTCCTCCACCATCTTCTCCATGTCCCTTTAGCTCGTTGACTCGGATAAGCCAACAATGTGGATGATATTCCGCCGGGATCTTGATTCGAGGTCATCCTGCTTCTCCCGAAGCTCTTTCAATGCCCCCCTGACCTCTGTCATTTCCCCAGAGACCACCGATGTCACATCTTCCACTCCCGACAGCCTTCCCTCTGTCTCATCCAGCCTCTCTCCATGCTTATCCAGCCGGACCGGCATGTGATCCACCTTGCACGTCAGAGTGTCTAACGTACCATCCAGGGACTGTATCCCAGATTGCAGCTGTAATAGCATAGTTTTAATGTCTTGAAAAGCAGCCGCCGGATCTGGCTCGGGTCTTGAATCCAATGCCTGCGCCCCCTCGTCCAGCTGGCCCCCACTCTTGGTGTGTGTGGCCATCCCAAAATTCAATCTGGACTGCTGCTTGCCCCCCTTCCCTGATTTGGACATGATTGGTACGATGATCAGGGCCCAATAAGATTGTGCGAGGAGTGATAGCTGAAGCAGCTAGCCCCCCTGTCTGTTGAACCAAGGACGCAAGGCCTCACAGGGGCCGCACAACGGGCGAGGGGGACAGTCCCCAAGATACGCGGAGCTTCACTTTTTCCAAAGAGGGGCGACTCCAATATGTTCCTAATAGAGTTTAGTCCAGTCGCATACTGCCCAATTGGGGCCCCGCCTCTCGTTGGTGCGGCACTCGCCCACCCCCGCACCCAGTTCCCCGTGCTACCACAGTCCGCCTTCTTTCCCAAGTAACTGATGGTCAAATCGGTCAGATCCGAAGAGATAGGAGAAGGGGAATGTTCTCAAGCAAGCACCAGATTGAATAGCACACCATGTACCAACCACAAATCATAAGGTAGGTACCAACCGTTTGTAGCATATGTCCCCTAGGGTTCTGGTGAGCCCAGTGATCAGCCTCAGGTCCTTCCACTTTATCACGGCTTCCCCCCTGCAGGTCAGTTGGTGCGCTCAGCCGATCAGTCCTCCAGGATTTACATGTCAGTGTGAGCTGCCTCCACAGGAACCACCGCTCGCTCCCTTCCAGAGAGCCAGCCACCTGCGACCCTCAACACCAGGTTCGCAGCCCCCCCCCGAGGTGCACAGGGCCGTCTCCGGGGAGAGGAAGAAATTGCCAACAGTCTCCCTCACTTTCTCCCGGTCGCTGCAGGTGCCTCCGCCCCGGCTATCCTTGTTGCGTGGCCGCAGCGCCGCTGTTGTCCTGCGGCTCCGCGATCCGCCGGATCTGGTCAACTCTCACCTTCCCTGCTCGAGCCTCTCTCCGGGGGGTGCTCTGGATGGCTCCACTCACCAAGCCGCTGGTGTTCAGACGGGGGGAAGGCACCCCACCTCTCCCGTTACCTTCAGTGGAGTCCTCTTAAGCAGAGTCCACGGAGAGCCGCCCTGTCGCACCCCCACTGGCCTCCTCCTCTCTCACTCCTCCCCGGAGCGGACGCTGGGGTCGGTACACTCCTTCGCCACCGGCGTCTCTGGCCGAGGAACGTTCTGGGCGGCTCTCCTCCCCTCATAGCCGGCATCGGACAGGAGAGGGAACCTCGCCTCACCCGTCTCCCCCAGCCGAGTTCTCCCAGGCAGGGTCCGAGGAAAACCGCCCTGCTCCACTCCCAGAGGCCTGCACCTCTCTCACTTCTCCCTGGAGCGGGCAGACGCGGCTGCTTCACAGCATCCGCATCTCGTCTTCTCGGCTGCAATCCCCATAAAAAAGATCGCCGCGGGAGCCTCACACAGTGCAGACGCAGACGCCGTTGAAAAAAGCAGAAGTGGCTACGCAGAGACCGCCGGATTTTATACCAGATTGAGAAGGTGCTGAAGAGCGTTACGGGCCTGCGGCCATCTTGGTCGGGCTTACTAGCGCCACCCCAAGGTTCAGCAATGTTCCACATAGTTTTTCGAGCCTGGAAAAAATAAAGGTAGTGTTTCTGGGGTCCAGTGAACAGTTCCAATGGTTAGGGGACAAGTTCAACTAGCTAAAAAACGTTTTCCCAACTTTTGGAGTGCTTGTGTGAACAAGCATTGGCAAATCCAAAGTAAGACATAAGTTTCTAAAAGTTACCAAACTTATAAATTGGAGTTTATGGGTCAGGTAAGTATTGCTACAACTCCCCCCCCCATAGTATGATTATTCGCAGGACTTGGTAGATCAGTTGAAGAAGGTCAGAGGTTGCTTTTCTCGCCATCAGCCTCATCCCTTTTGTTCCAGGGGTTGCAGGTTCTAACCATTATCTGGTCGTGTATTATTGCTGGTGCAAGGTCTCCCAGTTGAAGAATGCAGCAAAACTCGATGCAGGTCCCTCTCAGGACAGGAATGGACACAGGTAAGGAGTTTGGGACAACAACCACCGATGCACAGCGATGCAAAGGGATTCACTTGCCACACTCAGACCTTCCCTCTTGTCTCGTGTCCCCTTGATGCTAGGACCACAAAGATTTGCAGAAGTAAGTCTTGTTTCACAAGCTGAAGATCACCCAAGTTCCAGGCCTCAACTTGGAACAGTGACATCTACAGCATGGTCGCCCAAACCCAGAGCTGGTTTGTCACAGGGCGGTCCTGGGGCACTTCTGAAGGCTTTTTTCGTAGGACTCCAATCTGACATTGAGAATGGATGTTTCCTCTACTCTGAGGTTCGCAGCTCCTTTGCAGGACTACTGGAGATCTTCCACAGTACAGGGCTTTACCAGGGCAGCAGTAGAAGTTGGTTACGAAAGCTTCTTCTGAGGGGTCCACGTCTCCTCGCAAGTCTTGTAGCTGGAGGTTTGGCTCCTTCAGTTTCTTCCAGGATCTCTCTAGAGTGGGTGCAGGCATCCTCTTCTTATCCTAAAAGCCAGGTAAGAGCAGCAGCCCCCACTACCCAATGAAAGATCTGACCCACACTCACACCCCAGCAGTGGTGGCAAAACCCAGGCATACCACTGAGACACACTGGAACCGATTTGTGGATTGGGTCCAGGCAGCCCCAGCCCACTTCCTGGCAGCAAACACCCATAGCCCTCCAGGAGCCCACCTAAAGCACAAGAAGTCCATATAAAGATTTTCCTGGCCTCACAGGGCAGAAAGAAGGCTAAAAGACAAGATTGCCAAAGGACAAGTGAAAAATCTCTTGGCGTGGCCATGTTTGACCACTAGCCGCAGTTAGTAGCCAAACACGGTAAACGCGGAAAGGGTAAAACGAAATGCACCAAAAAAAGGTAAAAAGTCACTGCTGCCACTAACTTGTCCAGCACACTAGGAAAATGGCTGCCAAATATTGTTAGTCTAGGGCAAAACAAAAAGTGTACCCCATTGCACTGCATTGTAAGATGCATTGTACAATGATAAAAAGTTACCACCGGTGATGACAATTTACTAAATGTAGTAACAAAGTAACAAGATTATGGGAAAAAATGTTTCCCAGTATTGACAGCTTGAAGGACTTGTCAGTTTCCACATAACAGATGAGCAAAAGCCAGTGTAGTGAAGCTTAAGGCTTCACTGCACTGGAACAAACAGGTCAGATTCAATGAAAAAAGAAAAAACTTTGGGGTCCATAGAAATGGAAGGAAAGGTACAGTAAAGCAGAATCTTTCCTAACAACTGGACAGCTTGTGGACGTAGTTGGCTTATGCTGGGACAAGAAATCCTTGTTTGAGATTGTGCCAGCTGTGCTGCCCTAGGAATCGAGGGGCAGGGGAATCTCACACAGAGGTCCAGAGACAGCAGGTAGGGTAAAATCAGAGTGGTTCTAAGGCTGGAAAGTGCATTAAGCAGGCAGGATTCTAGTCTGAATGGGTGGTATGAGTGGTATGGGCTTGGGGGTTCTGGGATAGATTAAAACGTGGCCAATACTGCCGTAGATCCCGGCTTCAAGGATGTCACGCCCCCTGAACTCGGGCTCATCTATTTCCTTCAGTTCACAATGTTTCCATTAAGAACATTTTCAGTTCCTCCTTTGACCAGACCTTGGTCCACTAGTGGGGGCTTATATAACAGCAAGTGTCCTAATATTCTCATTTCCGCACACCAATTTGCGAATTACTCTTCTGACCATGTGTGGCAGGTAATGTCCACTTTCTTATAGTCTCAGCAACATCATTAGTGATCATAATGACTTTTAAACAGTTTCAGAATGGGTCTATTCATCACCCAAGATTTTTATTTTTATTTTTAAAAGGTGTTTTTTTGAGGATTACATTTCCAGTTCATTCTATATTATTGTCAGGATTAGTCAGGCGAGTACAAAGGCAGCGAATATGGCAAGGGAAATGTGCACCCAGGAACTACGACTCAGGGAAGCTAGAACCCAGGAGTGCAAATAGAGTGTGACATCAAAACCAATATATGAAAAGGGATGTGGGGTAAGCACCTGACCGCGAGGAAAGTCGGCAAGCACCTTACCCCCAATTGCTGTTACAGGTACTGACAGCGCTAAACCCACGTGGAGGGCCAGCAATGACAGGATCTGTGTACTAACACTCTTGATGGTATTACATAAGGGAACTTAGGAACTGTACTCACGAGGACGAAATACACCTCTTGAATGTCAGCTAGCGCACGAATCCTGTTGATGAATCTGGGACCCAGAAAGGCTATAACAGCAATGGGAGAAGTAGGGAGGTCCAGAGGACAAGGGCTGAAGGCAGCCGGAATGAGGCAGGCTGCCGGGCAGGGAGCCCAGAGGACAAGGGCTGAGGCTGGGAATCAGCAGAGCGAGATCCGCTGCTATGTGGAGAGCCCGCAGGGCAAGGGCGGAGGCTGGAAGGCAGCAGAGCGAGATCCGCTGCAATGTGGAGAGCCCGACAGGACAAGGGCGGAGACTGGAAGGCAGCAGAGCGAGATCCGCTGCAATGTGGAGAGCCCGGCAGGGCAAGGGCGGAGACTGGAAGGCAGTGGAGCGAGATCCGCTGCAGAAAACTAAATACCTAAGTTGGAATAGGGATTACAAATTAGTGGGAAAAACATAAGCATTCACACAGGAGCTAGCTACCACCGCACACCACACCTAATGATCAAATGGGAAATGGATGCAGAAGTGCAATGGAAAACATGGAATGGATCCTCTAGAAAGTAAGGATCAGGAGCAGGGAAAAACGAAATAACCTATGCAAACTTCTCCCTACCCCTCCTAGGAAAAGACAGGAAACTAAACTAAGAGGAAGGCTAAGGCAAATGGGTAACAGCAGCAAAGGACAGAGTCAAAGAAATATAGAACACAGACAAACTGGGCTGCATCTAAAAGGGGAAAGCACTGAGAATTGCTGCCTGCAAACAGGGGAAGACAAAAAGGGAAATCAAGGGAGCAGAAATCAATTAGCGCATGAATCCGAAATTCAGGGCGGAGGAAACAAGAAAACAGGAACAAGGAAGTAGGTACAAAGGCAAAGAACCAGGAACCAGGGACTAGTCAAAAACAGGAACACTGCAAACGATGACCAGCGCTGGACTGAAGTGAGACTGAGGCTTTTAAAGCTGTTTAACGAGCACACGCCTCAGGTGTGCTGACTGCTGCACCTGCAGCCACAGGTGTTGCCTATCCTCCACCCAACCTTGTCCTGCAAGGGTGGAGGTGGAGCAGTGGGCCAGGCATTCTGGGAAGCACAGTCATTTGGTTAAAGAAGCATGCTGGCTGCCAAAAACCTGGAATGGATCCGGAAGGGAAGTAGTTTGGAAAATAGGGATTTAGCGCTCCCAATTCATTACAGCACTGTGGCATTAGGTTCGGAGGAAATGTCCAGCAAGGAATAAGCCCCAAAACATGCCCCCAAGTGGCGGGAACGGGAGCGAAGGGAGCGAGTCGTGACAGTATACCCCCTCCTACGGCCCTCTTCGGGTGCCCGCCACCCGTACGAGACTTCTTCTTTCCATGATGGGAGTGCTTTTTCTTTGGAGGTGGCACTGATGGAAATGGTGGCTTGTGGGCAAAGGCAGATGGGCTTCCATGATAGGAGTGTGTTGTCTTTGGAGGTGATACTGATGGAAACGGTGACTTCTGGTGAGGAAGAGACTCATGGTTCGAAGAAAGGCATGAAGAACTTGCAGGACCTGGAGCAGAGTTGGAAGGTCCAGGAAACTCAGTCACTGGGAGTGGACCCTTGTAAGTCTTTGAGGAGAGAGGCAGGCTGGTGCAACTTGCCTTAGACGATGGTAGAAGTTCTGTTAGCCTTTCCGCCGAGAGCGGACATGCGGGAGGTGAGGAAGTTGCTGGCTTCAGGAAATGTTCATGTTCAGCCATTAGAGAAGGTGGCGGCTGAGGTAGAGGTTCAGATCTTTTTCTGTCATCCATCTGGGAAAAGGCTTGTGGTTGAAAATGATTAAGGTTTGACTGCACATATTCTACGCCTTGGATGCCTGGAAGTCCCATGGGTTGTACGAGGCTGGTACTCCTGGTGACAGTCGTGTAGCCACTTTGTTGCACGTTGGATACAACAGCAGGGACGTTTGGCATACTGATAGGAGTGATAGACACAGTACTTGGTATTTCAGGCACACTCGCAGAAGGAGCAATAACAGACACATCTTGAACTGCAGCAGTCATTCCCTTCCTTTGGCTACTAGCACCCAACTGGTGCTTCTTGGCGGAATTCTGTTGCACAAGTTCTGTAGGTAATACGCCGGTCTGCACCACCCCCTGTGCACACCCAGGTGAGTGGTTCTGACTCACCACTTGGTCCAGCTTGATGACTCTGAAGCGGGAGCTGGCAAAAGTCTCAAACTCTGATGCTGCATTTTTAGGAGGCTCTGATGCTAAAGTGAAGCAGTTGGGAGAATCGTCTTGTGGAAAAGGCAGGCATTCTGGTGCTCCTCCTGAAGCAAAAGAAAGGCAATCTAAACGTTCATCGACAGTAAATGTTTGGGATTCAGGAGGACTGTCTGGAGCAGTAGAAAATATAGCAGGATCTGATGGTGTAGACAGGTATACCTCTGATGTTGGAAGCGAAGCTAAGCAGGATACCGGTGTATCATGAACTGAAGGCAAACAAGCAATAAACTCTGGAACTGAAGACATGCACATATGATGGACTACCGGAGGCTCTCTGGCTGAAGGATGATCTTCTGGATGAGTCACTGTAGCTGAAGACGGGCAGGCCAGAGGAAACTTTGAAGCTGAAGGCATGCGAGTTGGAGCCATCTCGGTAGCAGAATCCAAACATGTCAGGGTCTTTGGGACTAACCCCGTGCATGGTGGAGGCTCTTGATTAAATGGCAGACATGGCAGCGGTTCATTGATTGAAGACACGTGTACCAAAGATGACTGCAGGGCTGTGGATTGGATCATAGAAGAGTCAATGGTTGTAGGAGGACACACAGAAGTCTCAGAAGTTGATAGACACATTAGTGGCTCAGGAATGGAGGGCACCTTTAGGGCATTAGACTCCTTGGCTCCAGTAACCAAGGACTGAACTGCACCCTTGCAGTCCTTTTCTTTAGTGGGTGACACAGAGTCTCTTTCTTTGTGGAAGTCAAAATCAACCAGTGGAATCACCATAGTAAAGTCTCTGTTAATCAGGATTTCGTCTATTGTCCATTCCTCTGTTTTAGCTTCTGAAAGAGGCAGATTATCAATCAACAGTTCAGGAACCGCCTGACGGTTCTTTGGTTCAGTATACTGTGGGATGAGTCCATCAGAACATGAAATCTGTACTGTCTCTGACTGTTCGTATTGATCAGAAGTGGCAGCAGGAACAGTGAACCCAGAGGTAACATTGTCTTCCACATCAGCTTTAACATCTACTTCAGTCTCAGCAGCTGTATCAAGAGCAGGGCCTAAGCCTAGGGTAGTGACTGAATTTGTGTATGCCACCATTGTGGATTGTGTTTGGAAATCAGAAGCTTGTATGTGTGCTAGCTCAGAATTATGACAAATATCATGGTTTACCAAAGTCTCTACACTCAGGGGCTGAACAGAGTTCACTTCCTCCACATCAACAGATAAAGTCTGAGGTGTAATCAGTAAAGAGTGTAAGGTTTTATTTTCCTCTCGTGCCGAAATGAGTTTTTGTCTTAACTCCTCAAGTTTAGCTCTTAGCATGCCCTGCATTAACTGTACATCACTATCAGTAGGCACAGGGGGAAGCATAGTGGCATCAGGGCTGGATCCTGCACTAGCAATCTGAATATGCATCGATTGTACATTGTCCTCTACTGCTTGCAGGTTCTGTGATTTATAGTTTATCTTTCCAACTTGGTCTGTGTTTCCCTTAAACAAACTATTGACTTTAGACCTCTTGGCATTAGGGACTACAGTCTGTACCTGTGCAACAGAGTATGCGTTAGACTGAGGGTAGAAAACAGAAGTTATGCAAGAAACCCCTCCATTCTTTATGTTGGTATCATGAAACTGTTCTATCTGAGGTGAAGCACAACTGGAATCATGGGGTTCAACAACAGAGGTACTCTCGTATAATAAGTCTAACAGTGTGTTGTTTTCTGCGGCTAAGGCTTGTGCTGACATAGAATCGGGATCAAAACCAAAGATAGAACTAGGATCAGGCCATGTAGGATGTGCCATCCTATGGGAAAAACACTTTGCACGTAAATGCCCATTCGTGACAAGGAGTTCATAGGGGTCAGGACTAGTGATTGGTTTGTCACAGGCAAATGTAGGGGAAGCTTTCTGTACAAGCTTGTTAGAGGCCTTGCTGCCTTTCTTTCTTAAACTTGCCATATTCAATGGGAATTTTGGGCTGGTCATACTGTCAGGATTAGTCAGGCGAGTACAAAGGCAGCGAATATGGCAAGGGAAATGTGCACCCAGGAACTACGACTCAGGGAAGCTAGAACCCAGGAGTGCAAATAGAGTGTGACATCAAAACCAATATATGAAAAGGGATGTGGGGTAAGCACCTGACCGCGAGGAAAGTCGGCAAGCACCTTACCCCCAATTGCTGTTACAGGTACTGACAGCGCTAAACCCACGTGGAGGGCCAGCAATGACAGGATCTGTGTACTAACACTCTTGATGGTATTACATAAGGGAACTTAGGAACTGTACTCACGAGGACGAAATACACCTCTTGAATGTCAGCTAGCGCACGAATCCTGTTGATGAATCTGGGACCCAGAAAGGCTATAACAGCAATGGGAGAAGTAGGGAGGTCCAGAGGACAAGGGCTGAAGGCAGCCGGAATGAGGCAGGCTGCCGGGCAGGGAGCCCAGAGGACAAGGGCTGAGGCTGGGAATCAGCAGAGCGAGATCCGCTGCTATGTGGAGAGCCCGCAGGGCAAGGGCGGAGGCTGGAAGGCAGCAGAGCGAGATCCGCTGCAATGTGGAGAGCCCGACAGGACAAGGGCGGAGACTGGAAGGCAGCAGAGCGAGATCCGCTGCAATGTGGAGAGCCCGGCAGGGCAAGGGCGGAGACTGGAAGGCAGTGGAGCGAGATCCGCTGCAGAAAACTAAATACCTAAGTTGGAATAGGGATTACAAATTAGTGGGAAAAACATAAGCATTCACACAGGAGCTAGCTACCACCGCACACCACACCTAATGATCAAATGGGAAATGGATGCAGAAGTGCAATGGAAAACATGGAATGGATCCTCTAGAAAGTAAGGATCAGGAGCAGGGAAAAACGAAATAACCTATGCAAACTTCTCCCTACCCCTCCTAGGAAAAGACAGGAAACTAAACTAAGAGGAAGGCTAAGGCAAATGGGTAACAGCAGCAAAGGACAGAGTCAAAGAAATATAGAACACAGACAAACTGGGCTGCATCTAAAAGGGGAAAGCACTGAGAATTGCTGCCTGCAAACAGGGGAAGACAAAAAGGGAAATCAAGGGAGCAGAAATCAATTAGCGCATGAATCCGAAATTCAGGGCGGAGGAAACAAGAAAACAGGAACAAGGAAGTAGGTACAAAGGCAAAGAACCAGGAACCAGGGACTAGTCAAAAACAGGAACACTGCAAACGATGACCAGCGCTGGACTGAAGTGAGACTGAGGCTTTTAAAGCTGTTTAACGAGCACACGCCTCAGGTGTGCTGACTGCTGCACCTGCAGCCACAGGTGTTGCCTATCCTCCACCCAACCTTGTCCTGCAAGGGTGGAGGTGGAGCAGTGGGCCAGGCATTCTGGGAAGCACAGTCATTTGGTTAAAGAAGCATGCTGGCTGCCAAAAACCTGGAATGGATCCGGAAGGGAAGTAGTTTGGAAAATAGGGATTTAGCGCTCCCAATTCATTACAGCACTGTGGCATTAGGTTCGGAGGAAATGTCCAGCAAGGAATAAGCCCCAAAACATGCCCCCAAGTGGCGGGAACGGGAGCGAAGGGAGCGAGTCGTGACAATTATCCATGATCTGTAATCGATTTCTAATCATGGCAATTTTCCTCTACAAACTGTACTGTTGTGGCTCTGCTATTCAAGGCATACTTAAAATATCCAAGACAATATGAACATCTACAGTGAAAAAACCTAAAACACCAGACATTTAGTGCTATCCTAAGCATTCCTTTGTTGGAATAATGTGTTTAGAGGTACATAATAAACTGTGTGTAAACTGCAAACAAATATAGTCATGGAAATTCAACTGGGCAATGTGTGCCTGTTTCTTCCTAGCCTCATAAAAAACACATGTACAGAATAAACAAAGCATGAACACATTTCAACCGTTCTCATATAGAAAATGCTCTTGACTTCTAGTGCTGCCTATACCGACTAGATGTATGTGTGACCCATGTGCTTTAGTGGGTCTAAACTTCTATGGGTTCTTGTTTGCCCTAAGAGTTTTTATGTTATTCGAATAGTGCAAAATGTCCTTTTCATGGTCATTAATTACTGGAATGGTCACTTGACCACTCCTCGGTTACTAATAGATAGCTGTAAGTGTGGACATGAACTCAGTATTTCAGTCGAGTCCTTTCTTCGGATGTCTCGGCACATTTTTAAATTGATCTGCCTTCTTCTGGACCTGGATTACGGTACACATTATGTAAGACCAACCCTCCTATTAAGGGTCAGGCGAGGGCACAAACAGCGTGTACTGCTTTGATGTAAGCAGTCTCCAAAGTTGAGGCTTTGAGGTAAAATGCTTCTGCCTGTGGGGCTGAGGCACTTGTTCCTCTATCTGTATGGTTGTGTGGCAGGCCTTAGGCAGGGGCTCAAAACGTTTTATTCTCTCAAATATGCAATTAATGCAATAGTGTCCTTGCTGTCTGCATGTACTGGTGGGAGTTGCCAGTTCGGATAGGACACACACACACTTTTCTCCTTGAGCTCACAGTGAGAACAATGAACAAAAGTGGAAGCAGTATTTAGTACCAGGGCACATAGGGCTACTCGTGGTATGCTGTACTCACTGTAATATACAAACTGGCTTTTGCCTCAAGGGAAATCACAGGGGATTAAGTGTGCAGATTCGTAAGTGCTGGCTCTGCTGTAGCTAGTGGTAGAATTACTAAAATATGGCATACACATGCACCCCATTGCACGATCTATGGTTGAAAAAATCATACTCTTTGTAACCAATATGAAGACACTTGTCATCCAAAGTACCTATGCATGAAACTCAAAGACACCTTAACAAACACTGCTGACTCAATACCTGAATCAGACCTAGCAAAATGAATACTCTCAAAGGAGTATAAATCTCAGACCAGCTTAGTATCTTCATCTGACTATAACAAGAAATTGCCTTGTGTAGTGAAGATTCGTCAAACTTGTGTTATTATATTAATGGCAAAATGTAACTGACTCTAAACATGTGTCTGTTTACTTCAATTACTATACACTGACTTTGTTTTTTTATTGCAATGTTATCTTTATATTGAAAATGAAACAAAGAACTTTAAAATCCCGGCTTCACCACTTAACTAAAACGTGTGATCCTAGACAAATCTTTAGATCTCTTTGTGGCTTATCTGCCAACATTAGAAGTCCCTAGGATGCATGAGTCATGATATTGCTCAATTATATTTATTTATTTGTAAAATTGAAGAACAATACAATAAAACAGTTTAGTATCATTACATATTAATCAGCAGTTTTGCTTGTAACCCCCTTCCCCCCTCCCTCTCCCAAGACCACAATTTGTCCTTTGAGTCTGTTTAAGCAGGGTGTCGATTGCGGGCTGTCTGCTTCATCCGTGGTGGTATCTTCTCTCCTTGAGTTGAACAATGGCACCATGAGGGCCACCCATAGTTGCAGATCTTGGCAGTTGTCTAGCTTTTGTTCCCGCAGTGCATTCCCCCATGCCCCCGTTTCTGCCATCACTCACTTTTGGAGATCCCTCCACCACAGTTCCAAACTGGGGCTCTTGGTGTTTTTCCACCCCATGGCGATGCATCTCTTTGCTAATATGTACATCAGATCTTTTAGCTTGTTCAGTGGTTTATTCTTTCGGCTTTTTCGATATCTGCCCAATATGCATGATACCAGGGTCAGTATGTCCAAGTCTATGTCCGCCTCGGCTGCCCTTGCAGCGATCTGTGTCCAAAAGTATTGTATTACTCGGCACCCCCAAAACATGTGAGTCATTCCTGCACTCGATTCTTTACATTTAGGCCATTCCTTAGGTCCTGCCCCCTTGAACTTAGAAAGCACTTCCGGTGTGAGGTACGCTCTATTGGTGATGTAAAACTGTATCAACTGCAATCTGGCGTTTCTGGAGACCTTTTTATGGTAGTGGGTTAGGGTTTCCCATGATGTTCCTCGAATTCCATACCCAGTTCGTTTTCCCATTTTGCCTTGCACTTGAGCACATCACTGGTTATGCTGTCTAGTAGTATTTCATAAAGCATCGAGATCTCATGGCCCCCCTCAGCGACATTTAGTATGTTCTCTATGATTGTATGTTCTGTTTCTTGGTTCTTAATGTCAGGCCATCTTTCGGTGAGCCTTTCCATCACTGCTCTGTGAAGCAGGAAATGGCCAGCGGGCAAACCCATATTTTCGTGCAGTTCGGCAAAAGTCATAAATTCTTGGTCACTCAACAGATCCCCCAATGTGGCTATTCCGCATAGCTCTCACCTTGTTCTAATATCCGTGTGACCCCAGGATCTGCCCGCCATGAGTGCCGCTATGGGGATCTGGGGGGAGATTGGGTCAGTTGTTTTTGTGATCTTGCAGACTCGTTTCCAAATCTGTATCCCTAGTTTTATCACGTAGGGGCAGCTTTGTGTTGTGCTTTCCGGGGCCCAGAGTACATCCCTAAGGAGCATTTTTGAGATGGCTGGTTGTAGAAGTCTAGTGTCTGTAGTGATCTCGTCCGCCATCCATTTCACAACGTGTCGCAATTGACCTGCCAAGTAATACAGTCCACAATTGGGGATTTTCAGGCCTCCCTTTTCGTAGGGTCTCTCTAGGACTTGTAGTGCCACTCTATGCCTTCCGCCCTGCCATAGGAATCGTCTACAGAGCTTATCTAGGTTTCTAAAGAACAGAGGGGGACTTTGAATGGTACATTGCTAAAGCAGTGCAATAGTCGGGGTAATGCCACCATTTTGAGAAGTCCTGCTCTTTCCGCCACTGACAGTGGTAGTTTACTCCAGAAGTCCATTGATTTTTCTAGGCCCTCTCTGGCTCTCACTGTGTTCAAGAAGTGTTCTATTTTGGGGTTACAGTGGATGGTAATTCCCAAGTATTGAAGTGGTTTTCCACTGGAGGGCCATGGCAGGGAGATTCTCGATACTATCCTCTCCTAAGGAAGCCAGGGGAAAGAGGCATGATTTCTGATTATTACTATGGATCCCTGTGTATCTGTAGAACCCGTCTAGTGTCTCCAATATATATGGTAGTATGTGTTCTGGGTTATTCAGGTACAGCAGTGTGTCATCTGCATACATGGACACTAAATGGGCGGCACCGTCTATTACTATGCCTCCGTCCCCATATTCCTGTCGTAAGTACGCAGCTACTGGTTCGGAGGTGATGATGTATAGCATGAGGGAGAGTGGGCATCCCTGTCGGGTGCCCCTGTGTAGTTGCCATTTGTCAGAGTATGTTTTGCCTGTGCGCACCCTGGCCATCGGGCCCGTGTATATCAGTTTGGTCCATTTTAAGAAGGCGGGTCCAATCCCCATCTTCGTTATGGTGGCATGTAACCAGTTCCATCTGACCGAGTCGAAGGCCTTAGTGGCGTCCAAGGACGCCACGGCGCATTTATTAGATCTGCCATTAGTGCTATATATGACGTGGTGCAGTCTGCGCAGGTTTTCTGAGATGGTCCGCCCTGGGACGTATCCCGTCTGGTCTTGGTGGAGCAATAGAGGGATCACTTTTCGCAGTCTCACTGCCAGAAGTGCTGTCAGGATCTTATTGTCTTGATTTAACATAGACGAAGGCCTATATGAGCCACACGCTTCCCCATCCCTCCCAGGTTTTAGCAGTGGGATGATCAGTGCCTCCCTCATGGAGTCAGGGAGTGTACCTCCTTCGTACACTGCATAAATACATTAGCAAGGAATGGCACCAGGATACCTTTGTATGCCTTGTAAAACTCTCCTGGGAGCCCATCGGTCCCTGGGGCTTTTCCAGATGGTAGGGATCTGATAGTGACCAGGACCTCATCCGGGGTAATGGGTTCATATAGGGCTTCAGCCATCTGCACATCTAATCGAAGCTTAATTATATCAAGGACATCCTCTATATCTGTGTCAGTGGCCTAAGAGGTGCTGGCATAGAGGTCCTGATAGAACTCAGAGAAGACTGAGTTTATTTCGGTTTGTGTGTGCACTGTTTTACCCTCAGGGGTACGGATCTGGCATATGGATGCCCTGGGGGCTTCCCGCTTGTATAGCCAGGCTAATAGTTTCCCTGGTTTGTCGCCTAGGGCATGGTTCCTTTTCGATATATTTAGTGTAGCTGAGTTTACCCAGTTTTTCCCAGTACGTCAAGCAAGCTTGTCTAAGCTCAACTTCCTTTTTCAAGTGTTCAGGGTTTGTTTTAGCCTCCTCCTCCAGTTCCCTTTCGGTGTGTGCTAATGTATTTTCAATAGACTTTTGGGCTCCCCCAGTGGCAGCAATGATTTCCCCCCTAATAACAACCTTGTATGCTTCCCAGACTGTACCTATATGTCGTACGCTATTCTCATTTATCTGGAAGAATTCTAGGGTGCTTTTTCTGATCTGTTCGCACAAGGCAGCATCTAGCAAGGCCTCACTTCTGAGCCTCCATGCAGGAATGCGGATTCTGGCTGCAAACACTCTCCAGGTAACCAGAAGTGTGCCGTGGTCTGATAGAACTCTAGCTAAGTATTTTGCATCCTCAAAAGTGGCTTGTTGCTCCTCGCTTACAAATATATAGTCTAACCTAGTGTGGACTGTGTGCGGGGGGGGGGGAGTAAAATGAGTATTCTCTGTTCTCTGGGTGCTGTTCCCTCCACAGGTCTTTAAGCTTGAATTGTTGTATCAGTGCGGCTAATATCTTAGCAGGTGGGGATGGACGGTTGTGTTTTTTGTCTGATCTATCTCTGCGGGGATCCATGGTGCAGTTATGATCTCCGCCCCATATCAGTGTGCTATCTCTGAATGGACTCAGTCGTTTGTATAGTGAGCGGAAGAAAACTGTGGCGTCGTGATTGGGAGCGTTAGTGTTGATTAAACAGACTTCCCTACCCTCAATTGACCCATGTATTAAGGCCATCCTTCGTTCATCATCAGTTTTAATGGTGGTGGCTTTAAGAGGAATGTTCGGGTTGACCCATAATTACATGTAATAATGTCACCTCAGAAATATTGCCATTCAAAAATATCGCCGAAAAATGCCTGTTTTTTTTTTTTGGCTGCCCCTGTCCCTATATATATGGTCACCCATATAATATCGCCACAACCTTTTCCCGGCGATATTATATACGGCAACCATATATATGGGGATAATATTACCTGATACCCATATCATGACCCTCCTGGCATAAGTGGAGTATGTGGAGCCTATCACTGTACCTCCCCAAGTTCTGGCAATTGCTGCCTGCTTACGTGCGTCCAGGTGGGACTCTTGTAGTAGGGCGATTCCAATCTTATTCCGCCTGATATGTGCGTAGATTTGGCGTTGCTTGACATAATTGTTCATTCCTCTGACATTCCACGTCACTGTTCTGATCTTATCTGCCATATTGTTTGAGTACCTAAGTGTTCTTGTGGGTGGTGCATCCGGTGATGTCCCTTCTGGATCTGACAGTCCTCAAAGCCCTGAGTGGTCTTGCCCTTTACCCTATTGTCCCCCAACCTTTTTTACTAACTCCCTTTAACCCTCCCTCCCCCAACTTTAAACTCCCCTGCAACAAAACTTGTCCAGCGGGGGACTAACCCGTTTCCACTCCATTCGACCCTGTACTAGTCTCCTGGTGCCCTACGGGCGGGTTAGCTATACCCAATAATTTCTGGGGGCAGAAGGAGTCTGCTGTTGTTTGCTCTCTCAGCAGGAGCAGTCCATCTCCGGCGTGGCTCCTAATATAATAATCAATCCTGCTGTGAGAAAAGTGTAGGTTCTGTCTCTCTTTTGTGCAGCTGTGCTCTGAATCTTACGGTAATTGAACTTGTATTACCCTAGCCCTCTCCTGGCCGTCCTTAGCGTGTGCTGCTGTTTGCTGTTCATCCATTCTCGGGCTTCAGCAGGCGACTCGAAGAGAAGCGCCCTATTATTGTGCAGTACCTTTAATTTCGCCAGATAAAGGAGCATGTATCATAGTCCTGCCTTTTTTAATCTTGCCTTTGTATAGATATACTGTGCTCTCTTCATTTGAACTTGAAAGGTGTAATCGGGATATATAGCAATCTTCGCCGAGTCTCTTTGTATCTGGCCCCCTGATCTTGAAAAGGCCAAAATTGTTTCCCTATCTCTATAATTGAGCACTTTAGCTATTACTGGTCTTGGCGGAGCTCCAGGTGGCGGCCATTTGGTGAGTGATTGGTGGGCTCTCTCTATAGTGAAACATTGCGCTCTGATCTCCTGGATCAATAATTAGTGGGGTCAGTTCCTTCAATTCCCTCGGGCAGGCATAAAATTCTTATGTTACTTCGGCGTGCTTGCCCTTCGGCTTCTTCAGTCCTGTCTTCGAGATGTTTCACTTTTTGTGCTAATTCCTCAACATCTTTCGTGAGCTGTGCCTTTGCCTCTGTGTTCTCTCGGACCTGGGCTTCGAGTACATCTGTCCTCCCAGCGATAGTACAGACATCTTGTCGCAGCAGGCCCAAGTCTATGGCCACTGCGTCTATTTTGTTCTCTAATGTAGTCTGGAGTGTCTTGATGGCCTGCAAGATCTGTGAATTGCCTGGCTCTGCCGTGGTTCCAGGAGCTGTAGGCAGCTCCACTGCGTCACTTTTAGTGCTGGCCTCAGGTCTAGTTGGTCCACTGGCCGCAAAGGTTTCCATGGTTGTCTGCTTGTGTTTGTCTTTCCCTCCCTTTGAGGACATTACACCGGGGAAGGGCTTCTTCAGACTTCTGGGAAGGGCTTTTGTTACTTATAAGTGCCGCACTGTCAGAGGGCAGCATCCCACCCACGCTCTCCACAGGTGCTGTTGCAGATGAGGCGCTGAGCAGTGTCACCTCGATAGCTCTGGGTTGCAGGGTATCGTCCCTGTGTCACCTCCAGTCTGTGCAGTGTCTGCACTGTGAATGTCTATCTTGAACTAGAAGCCCTCTGATGTGTTGACATGCGACCCGCCGCTCTACCACTGTGCCACCGCACCACAGCGGCGTGTGCCATGACAGGCCGTGTCCAAAGTGCTGAGCTGTCTCAGGGCTGGCGAGCCATGCAGACGGTGCAGTCGGCTACAGGTCAACCAAATGGTGGATAGGTCTCCTGTTCATGTGTTCCAGCGCTTGGCGCGGGGCTGATTCGGCTTGGAGCTTTTAGTATGCTTTATTTTAATTCCTTCCCCTTTGTTAATTTCAGGAGGTCCTCCTGGGTCCGAAAAGACCCTGCTCTGCCGGGGGCCGCTAAGGTCTGAGTGCGCCCAGACTCTCTTTACGCTTGCCTTCGATATCGAGGGAACACACCGCTCTGAGAAGGTGGGGACTCGGTGCCGGCGGGCCGCGTCCCCCAGGCTGAGTTGTGGGATGGGCTGCACCGGCGATGGCTTCAGTCCACCCGCCGTCCCCCCACACCTCACAGTCCAGAGCCGGGGGTGTCAATCTGCCCCGGCAGCAGTGCACACCAACACAATCTGCTTCTGAGTGACCCCTAGAGGAGGCCGCCATCACAACCCGCAGCATGGGCGCCAAGGTCTCTGCGCCCACCTTGTTATGTTGGGACCTGCAGGGGGGGTGCTCGCCGTGCACCAAGGGCAAAGTGGTGTAACAGCCAGGCCGATCTCCGCCCTCCGGCTAGCCCCTCACCTTGTCTTCGCGGCTCGGGTGGGTATTCTCTGTGTGCACCTTGCAGTTCTACGTCTCTCGCCCCCAGCGGCCTTCTGCAGTTTAAGTTCCCCGACCGCGGCACTGCTGCAGCTCTTCTCTAGGGCCAGGCAGCCCCCTCCCCCCAATGACAAGGGCGCATTATTATGTGGGGCACATAGAAACCGAACCTGAATGTCTTTTAGACAAATGTGTTTTGTCATTTCAGGGATTATCCTGTGACTTTGTTTTGAATTCATTATGGTAAGCTGCTTTCTCTTGTTTATTAAAAAGACATTGTTTTTGCCTGCGGGAAAACCTTGACTTAGGCATTTGTACTGATCATGAGAGATGTCTATATATATATTTTGTTTTTCAATGACATGTACCAGCTGCAGCACCTTCATCAGTTGTCATTCCAGCTAATTGGATTTATAATGACTATTGTTAATTAGATCTACAATTAGATTGATTTTGATGAAAACATTCAAATATCACTTGTAGACTTTCCATGTTAATTGGCTTACTAATGTGGTGCTTTATCTATTTATGGAATGAAAGGACATCAAACATATATTCTAATTGAGCTTTAAAAAAATTTCTTTTCCTGTTTTGTCTTTCCTTGTATTTTGTTTGTCCTTTGTTGAATGCTGAACACCCTATCATTATGTATTTTCTCAATCCCCGTCTTATTTCATCTCCTCTGTTGTTTATCTTATTTCACATGTGGTTTTATTTTTTATTTACTCATTTGTATGTTTGTAACTTTGAGCAGAATATGGATATGATTCAATTGCCCACATCTTTTTTGTTTTGAAAAGGGCCCTAGAGAGACCGAAACACGTGTTAACAAGCAATGGGCACACCAGTTAAATAATGTATGTCTCGTTTGAATTGCTTGCAAAGATAAACCATTTTGAAACCAAATTGGATCTTGTGTGGCGCAGTCAATGTGTGGTCCACCAGTTTTTTCAGTAACATACGCAATCAAGGCCTTTATAGAAGAGCTGGCGAGCAACACGAAAGGGGGCTGCGAGCAACATGCTGCTACCGAGCTGTGAAAGTACCCTGATTTAGCACTTCCTCCGCCATCCTGTTTCAATGTTATTCTGTCCTGTCCTCGTACCTGGTTTATGTTTTCACCTTCCTCTGCAACATCTGGTCTTCAAGTCACATTCTCTCACCCCATTCTCAAGGACCCATGTCCACCACTCTGTTATCAATGTTACATTCTGTAAATGTGTTTGTGCCAAAAAAGCATTGCTTTCCTGTGATTTCTATTCATAAACACATAATAAATAAAATATATGATGTGAGCAGCATTGGTTTGAAGTTTGAGTGAGTGCCAATGGCATCACCGACAGTTCCTGCTCATTCAAATGTGGCAGGCATGGTTCAAAAATGGTTTGATCGGTTTGAGGTGATGCAAACAGCGACCCTGTATGTGCCTCGCCTCCTTTCAGGATAGTGTGAGGTCCATTCCAGGGGCTCTGGGACACGACTGGTCCTTGTTTTCTTCTCTCCCAGCCCAGTGGAAACTAGCTAGCACCTGCAGGAGTTCTTCACCACCAGAGAGTGGCCTGGGTATCAGTGCAGCTGCTGAAGACAGTCATATCTGGTCTAATCCACAACAGCAGTTGACCCCCCCTTATGCTCTGGGAATGGGTAGGGAACAGAGCTTGGCTTTACTGTGGAGCATGGTACCTCCACGGCTGAGGTTGTTGGAAAGATTAACTATTCCAAATGAGGCCCAAATCATTTCCTTCTTAAATCCTTGAAGTTCCAAAAGAGAATCAAAGAGGGGGGCAGTGATCCCTCTTTTATAGGAAAAATGCCACATGGGATTGGAGGAAAGCAAGCCTGCTTGAAGGTTCAACCCTGTCATTGTGACAATTGCCCTTTGCCTTCTATCATACACAGAGTGCCCTGTGCCAAAGGAAGTAGAGTGGACAAGTAGGGGAGAAAAGCTCACAGAAATGTAAGATGGTGGAACCCTTTCTCTAACCCACGTCTGCTTCTCCTTTTAGCCACCTCTTCCCCACTCTGCAGTCTGAAAGGGTCTCTTGTAAGTGATTCTAATCCAGCACTTCACCTAAGTCAATGCCTAGCGTGTAATGCACAACTGAAATCCTTATTTATTTGTGTCTAAAAATTATTTTGTTCTGAACGATGTACCACTCATATCACGCCCCTCTCTGGGAACCTCCACCCGGTCACACTGAACCAAAAATCAGGCTGTTTTGTAAAGTTAAAATATTTATTTATGTAGTTACAATATAATCACACTTTGTTTAATGGGTATACAATAATCACCAATGGGGTGATGTAACACTAAGCAATCTCTTTAATCACAAGGAGTAATAGTGAGCACAATAATTCAGCACAGAAATAATACTTTTGTGTGTGTGTTCAAATCAAATAGTAGTGTGGTTACTATTTCCCCCTGCACATCCCTCAACCCCCCAATAGGCAATGTAAAGAGATAGGAGAAGAGAGAACAGGTATTCAGGAATGGCAAAATTCAACAAAATACGAATCCCACTTTCCCCCCAGCAACACAAGAGAAAAACAGAATTGATTGGCAAGCTGTCAAAATGGTTTTAAAGTTATCTAAGAATGAAATGTGTAAAAACACTAAATATGATTTAAATTGCTGAAATTGTTTAAATTCATATGGGATCCGCTTTAGATAGTTACATACAAACACTAGCAATGATTTAATACTAAGAAGCAATGTGAAATCTTAAAATTGAGGTTGGAAGCAATAAAAAGCTGCTTTCCACGTGTCAGAATTTCCCTAAAACAAAATTTGCAGCAAACTTTTCTGTTTGCGGTAATCGCGATTACGGAAGAACTGTATAGATTTGCAGATGTTAATCAAAGCTGTGGATGTTAGCTACAATCAGACTTTAAAATGTTGTTTCTAGCACAAACATTGAATGAGTTATGGACGTTTTAGTGGAGGTCGTTTTTCTGACGCAAGAATGGGAAAACAGGAATGCACTTTTAAAATACAAATAAAATTTCTTATACTAGATTATGACTATAGAAAACGAGAATGCCACACATGAATCTCCAAAGTCCTGGCCAGGGACCCTTCACGTGGTGGATACTCACTTTCTTTCTGGGATTCAATTTATTTATTCACAACACTAATGATTTGTGATTTTAGAAAACAGATAAGAGAAACTTAGCGCAAGAACAGTTCTGACAATTCAAAAATACTCCTAACCCTACGGTTCTGAATACAAGATAGGATGGGTTTAAGATAGGGATTAACCATGGACAGTACATATGCTAGTGACACAGTCCTATTCTATAGATACTCACTATATGTGTTTCAAATGGAACCTCAGGGATTCTGGTCAGGGATTCTGGTACTGGGACAGACAGCTGGGCAGACCGGACTGGACTGGGTCTGTTCACATCAAGGCACAGGACTGGATCGGGCCTGCAATGGCTCTAGTCACAGCTCTCTGGTCACAGCACTGCTCAACTGGATTGGATCTTTTGGTTCTAATGAAAATTATTTAGCAGGCAGCAGTACAGCACAGCCCGGCTGTTTCTTTTGTTCCTCTTAGTTTTCTGGGGTGAATGCTGGAATTTAAGGCCTAGCTGAGAGGGGTTCAGCTATATGATGGGCCTTTCTGCTTTCCAAGTTTCTGGAGTCTGGAGCAAGGAAGATGGATGGTTCTGCTCCAGGGTGCTCCGCCAGCAATCTGTTAGTGGGTGAATCTGTGTGTCTTTTTTCAGTGCTGAGCTGTCTCTATTTATGCGTATGATAAAAGGGTGTGTGTGTTGGATTATCCTAAGCGCGCCTCCTTGCTAGAGACTGATCAGGGTCTCTTCTCTCCCTTGATAGGAGGAGAAAAACAGTGTGTCATCATGATGATGTGGTTTTATGAGGCCTAGAGTCCACCCCTCGCCTCTTGATCACAAAATCTACTTTTGGTATAATACATATTTCCATGTGTGCAACCTCTATAACAATAACATATATAGATTACATATTTTGTGTAGCAGATACTCCTCCAGACCGCATCGCTGTAAGATCTTGTGTCTGCTTTTTACAGAATTTTGCCCATTTTGTCCGGAACACAAGGTCCAATTTCAGAGCAAATTTCCGCAAATGTGCGCATTGAATATGGGCATAAGTGTATGAAGTTTCATGCTTCTATCAAAAATACATTTTGTGCAATATCACAATTTCCACCGTACCTTCGTAGAACATTCCACGGAGTTCTGGCGCCTTTTCACCCGTGCATCCAGAAATCATATTAACAATGCTGTTATTTCTATAATTTTCACAATTTTACATAGTAAGTTAAATGTATTTAAACAAAATGTTCTTTGAGAATGTCTAGCCACAGGTGGCTGTTTGTCTCCGCCTCCTTCTTCTCCCTGCAGCTCAGAAGCGATCTCCTCCCATTTCCTCCTGGGCCCAGGCCATTTTACGACCCTTCACACTTAGCCTTCCTTTGACTGGAGGAAGTCCATTGTCTTCTTCCCTTGGCACACCAAATTCTTCCCCACCCCCCAAATCATCACATAGGTGTGATTTCCTGGTGGAGATAGAGGCATGGCCTCTGTGGGGGAAGCTGTTATACTGGTTTGGTGGCTTTGAGTCAGGCTTAAATCCAAAAGTAATTTCTGTTGCATTTTTTTTCTTGGTTTAAAATAACTTGCAATTTCAAAACAAGCAGCTAGAACACTGATTCCAGATTCTAAACCATGGGATTAAACAGTTACAACCTAGGGTACTCTCAATAACAGGTCACTTAGATTTCAGACATTAGATTTCAGTTGTATAAGTTTACAGTTTTAAAGCAGGCTTCTGACAGCAGTCATTCAGGCGGCTGAGGGTACTGCGCCCAGATTTTGACAGATCCCACAGGCAGGCACTTTGGCTGTGGATGTTTTTATGACAAATTCAGCTCTTCAGGATATTGCAATTTCACAATGATTTCTTGAACTCAGTGAATTGTGACACCCAGCAAGAATATTGGATGTGTGTGGGTGTTTTGTACCGGCATTCTGCAGTTTCAGCAACCAAGAAAAAGGATTTAAAAATATGATTTTGGATTTCTTTCAGCAAAGCACTGCCTTTTCACTCTGTGCTCCATTTTTACTTGTTGGGCAGCCCAGTGACATGTTTCAGGAGAGTGTTCTCTGTTCCACCACTGACAACATGCATGGCAGATTGGTCAGCCGTCTTTTTGTGTTGCAAAGCGCTATTTCCATAGTTTTTGGCACGCATGAGGGTTTTGCGGCCATCTTGGTATTTCTGGCACCATCAGAACACAGGGAGGTTGCATGGCAGAGCAAAAGTGGGTCAATACATCCCACACTCTGGCGTGCAGCCCCAAGTGTGGAACACAACTTTGTTATAGAATTAGCTCTTTGGAGCCAGGTTATTTGGGAGTCTCAAGCTGGGAGATCACATACTTGGAAAGGGAGCGGTTACTTTCCCTGCCAAAGGTTTAATGGAGTCATGAATAGTTCTCTTTTCTGATTCACTGGAATGCAGACTGGCATGTGCCTGAAATCTACATATCCTCCCATGTCTGTCTGATTGCATTGGGATGAAACTGGTATGGTACAACCCAAAGGTGGTTCAATGAATATTTGAACTACCAACCAACAAACCAAAAAAAGGACTGGCTTATATTTCTACACTATCCGGTTTCCAGGAAGAAAGCAATTAAGAACTATCACGGTTGCTCTCCATTTCCATGGCCCTCAGAGACAGTGGTACCTGAGATGGGGGCTCCAGATCAATGCTTGCCCCCTGGGAACTATCCGTCTCCCTAGCTTCCTCAAAAGTTTTAAGGATCTTGAGAAGTTTGGTTTTCTTAACCTTACTGCAATGAGGGAGTGCCCCACCTTGACACAGCTCTTGCACCTCACTTGCTATCAGGCTTGCTGCAGCACTCAAGTCTAGTTCCATGGTAGCAGAAATGCCTGCTAGTGTTTCTAATTTTAATTGTAAACATTTTTATTTTGGAAGCCTAATCTGTAGGCAAAATCTGTATTTAACCCTAATCGTGACAACCAGTATGATAGTTCTGCTCTATAAGGATCAGTAGTGGCTAAACCACCTACTCAGCTCCCTCACTTTTATAAAGCAACAGTGATCCCAATCATAAAGGTAAAACAGGCAAAACCAAGAAATATTCCTCCTTAGCATTTCGTGGTATCATGCGCCGAGGGAAGGCTATATTTTTAGAACCCAACAGCCATGCTATAACAGTTCGAGCATAAATTCATTTCCAATCAAGGTTATATACAAATATATACTTTATAAAGCAAATCAATTATACAACTAACTATTAAAAAACTATAAAATCCACCCCACTAAAAAGAAGCTAGAAGATACATAATAGAAATGGATAAGCACTCTGGATACTTGGTCAGGGAGGAAAACGGGCAAATAAAACCACAACAATGTGTTCAAAAGGATATGTCTTGCTGGTGAAATGTGCAAAACTGCCTTCACTTGTCTCTAAGGCCCCAAATGATGTACCACAGGGACAGTGTCACTTGAAAGTCCAGCATTCCAATGTTAGGCAGTTCGACAGTGTCGAACCAGGCTTCAAACGGTTGTGCTTGTGGGTTGAACCTGGGTTCGAAGAATTAAGTTGCATTGGTCCCAAGTTGCAAGTTTACAATGAGTAGGATTCGAGCAAGTTCTCAGTATGGTGCAAAGGCTGGTTCAGGTCAACGAGTGATGAAATAGTCCAGTGGTTTGAGTCACGTTTCGATAGGAATTCCTGATGGTTCGGTGCTTGGGTCAATGCAGCAGTTTGAAGTTGTGCTCACAGTGCTCTGGTTCCTCAAAGTGCAGAAAAGAATGCTTGTGTTAATTTAACACCTACTCGTATGTAAATTATATGCCAGAAGCACTTTGAACAATCTTAGGAGTCAAGTTTAGCAAGGGAGGTAACACAACCCTGACACAAAGTTGTCATGAACATACAAAAATGGTGCCCTAAAATATGGACTCCCCTGCACACCTTCCAGAGGGCCTCTGCTAATAGACCAAGATCAGGTTCCCTTGACATGGCAACTGCAAACCGGTAGCCTAGAGGAGAGAGGGACAAATCAATATCCCAGTTGAAATGTACCAATCTGCTCAGGACAAAGTAGAGCACTGGCCCTTAAGTAGTGTTTATCTTCGGTACAAATGTTGGGCTACCAATATCACACAAAGTTTTAAATAACCTGCATTGCTACTGTGTATCCTACAATTAGGGTGGGGTAGAAGGTTTAGAGGTCTTGGTGGTGACTTCCCCCCATTCCCGCTTCAGACCATGTCCAGTCTTGATTACATAGGGAGGTTTTGTATGGTTGATATACTTTTGCCTTTAAGGTGCAGAGTGAAAAGGGTCCTTTGTGAGGCCTGGTATATGCAGTTTACTTTGGATAGTGATGGAACTATGTCCTTTCTCTTTTTACACTCATTCCTATGCCACTTCTTTCTATCTTACTCCATGAAAGCCTATCCTATGACACACTCTGGTTGCTCTTCATGTTGATGGTTAAAAGAATTTGTGATGCCTATGTTTGTAAATGAGCTCACTTCACGGTCAGCAGTACACTACACACAGAGAGCAATTTTCATCATAGCCATGACCACACCAAATCATGATCCACATTTTAAAAGACTATATGCTTAAAATTAATGATGTGGAATGTGGACAGGCTGTGATCCCCCATAAAATGGCAAAGAGTATGCACAGCTGAAGAACCTAGAAAAACATATTGCTCTAAATATAGAAACATACTTCCCAGATAAGAAATCCTCCATGCTCAAATGTTGGTGGATGAGTCAGGTGGTGCACTCAGAAGTAAAGGGATGAAAGGGTGGGGCAGCCATCCTATTCCACAAGAAACTAGGTGTATATATCCTCAGTACCAACATGGATGGAGATGGTAGCTTGTTTCTGGTCCACTGCATTTTAGATAATACACCCACATCTATCATGACCATCTATGGCTCCAATCAATCCACTCCCAATTTCTGGAACAGCTTGAGACAGGCAAACCAGACCCTAAACTGCTCATCTCTCTTGGTTGGGTGTGATTGTAACCCCCTACTAGATCTAGTGATGGACAGAAGCTCATATTGCAGAATTGTTCCATGCACGTTGCATAAAGCCTTTGAGAGATGCATACAAGACAATGCATTTGCTGATGCCTGGAGAATGTGCAACCTAGAGGAGCGTGATTACACATTTTTCTCAACAGTGAATTCTTTATATTCTTAGATTGAATATCTGTTTTTAAGTAAAAGCCGGGTGAAGTTAGTGTTTGATGCATACACCTCACCAATCTTGTTTTCAGATCATGTGCTAGTGATCAAATCGCTGGACTGGGACAATATTTCTCTTAGAAATCCTAAATGCAAATAAAACACAGACTTCCTTCCAGCCCAAAAATTTGAAAGCATGATTGAAAAAAGTACAACGAAATGTTATCACTTTAACAATGGTGAAGGCATGTCACAGAGTGCAGTGTAGGATGCATATAAAGCCACTCTTCAGGGGCACATAATTAACTTTGTATTGTGGAAAAACTAGGGAAGTAATCAAAATGCAACAAACACCTTTGAGGCATAAAGTTGATGGAAGCAGAATACATGAGACATCCCAAAACCGAAAAATGTAAATCCCCCATGAGAGCTAAAATAGAACACAATAAGCAAAGTACAATTGGGGCATCAGGAGTGCTACTTAAAAGTCACTCCAAATGCTATGGTGGTGCTAACAAATGTGGTGCTCAATTTGCCTCATATTATAAAGGCAAGAAACAAAGTAACAGAATAACTACACTCAAGACGAAGAATGAAGTCCTCCTAAAAGATAGGGACATAGCTGTTGAAGTTGATCAATTCTATGAACACTGATACACCACTGAAGAAGGGCAACATACTTGAATTGATGAAAATTTGCGAGACACACGTCACTCCACTCAATTCCTCCAGATGAGTTCTCTGAATTAGATCGGGAGATTTCACTGCCTGAAATTAAAGTAGCCATAACAAAGCTGAAAAAAGGCAAAGGTCACGGCCCAGATGGTCTACTGATTACTTTCTTTTATGTTTTTCTGGTGTAACATCCCCTATGTTACAGGATCTATTCTTTTACTTCATCCCTTCTACTACCCTGCAGGGAAAGAGATGATTCACATACAGATATCACCTCCTACCTAAAAATGACATACCCATATCTCTAATCAATGCAGAATCCAAAATTGCTGCCAAAATATTAGCAATAAGACCTGAACCCTTCCTACCCAAATGAATTGACTAAGACCAAATTGGCTTCGTAAAAATAGATTTTCTTCTGCAAACACCCACCTGCTCTGTGACATCCTGGACCTCTCCAAACAAACCCAATAGCATTGGGAAGTTTTTATACTTGATGCAGAAAAGGCTTTTGATAGGATGAGCTGGCCTTTCCTGGCAGAATCGCTGAGATGGCATGGACTGGGGCAGAACGTTATGGGCCTCATCACAAGTTGGGCAGAGCTGTAAAAATGCAGTGGTAATGCTATTACCGCTGCATTACTACTATGCCCAACTATGAGTTGGGGTGGAAAGTTGGCAGCTTTGTCTCAAGCTCTTAGCTGGAGGTAAATCTTCTGACTTTCCACACATTTTCAATGCAATTACTGCGGCGCAATTTGTGCCGAAAATGGCCCATTGAGTCCAACTGAGGACTTACCGCTTTACCACAACTCGGGATCTGGCGCAAATAGCACCGGACCGATTGCCCAACTTGTGATGACCCCAATATATCCCTAACATTTACCTTATATAAATTTGCCTTAATCTACAGTCTATGTTAATGTCACTTTCACATAATAATGATAAGTTATTTATATAGCGCCTTAATCCAAAGCGCTTTACAGATCACATATTTACATACAATATCACCCAACTGAAATTGGTACTCATTTATCGACCTTGGAAGGATGAAAGGCTGAGTTGGCCTTGCCGGGATTCAAACCTGCGACCTGCAAATCAAGCCCAGATCGCATCAGCAAGCACTCAACCCGCTGAGCTATCTTACCTATCACATCCGACTTTTCGCTTCATAGAGGACCCAAGCAGGGATGTCGCCTCTGTTCCCTGGTTTAATTCTGTCCTCAGAGTCACTAATGCAACACATCATGATTAATTATTCATTCGAATGCCTGGGTCCCCAATCAATGGTAGCCGGCCCACTTTTGAAAAGGCACGCGCTGATAAGGGCCTGTTTGCGCCCCCTACTCCCATTGCTGCCTGATCTCGGAGAGGGCAGGAGCCCTTTCCAGCCGCCTCTAATCACTGCGCAGCCACGAGAGACCTGCGCTGCAGTGTGGAGCTGAGCAGAACAGCCGATCCACGGAATTCGAAGACGGCAGGAGCCCTTTCCAGACGATTAACATCAGCCTACAGCCACATCAGGCACCCCGATGCAGAAGCAGCTTAATTCAACAGATCTCCCCAGCGCTCCCATTACAGTAAGGTGAGAAGTCAATGAAAGACCCATGTCCTTCCGAAACGTGCTCCCTTCAATGTTTACATGCCGACCAACGAAGCCTTTCTCCTAAACATGCCTGCCTTATCTATGGCTGCCGTTTCCTACGCAGCATGAGGAAGAGGCTGTTTGCACGTTGCTAAGCAACGCTCCATTATTTTTACCCAGAATCCACCACCGGCAGGTGGTAGCCGGGCCACTTTTGAAAAGGCCCGCGCTGAGAAGGCCCTGTTTGCGCTTGTTCGTGTTCTGGAGCGTGCCAACGGCTCTTACCCTTGATAGCACAACATTGCGCAAGTTTACCTTATCCTCTCAGATTAACACCCTCCCACTACGAGGCTCTGCCACGCCATTTCATGACCATGTATTCCATATGTCTAGCAACCCGCATGGACCAGGAGCCACTACTGCCACAACTGACTGTCTTGTTCAATATTAATTGCTGCAATTTCCTTGCACGCTCTAAGTTTTTCTAGTTTAACTTGCCAATAACCAACCATCGTGCTATCTTCACATTTCTTCTGCTGCCACTAGTGGAACTTGTGACTTCAGCCCACTGTATTTAAAATGCTTAGAATTCCACAATTTTCCCTTGAATGACTCTAACATATGTTGCCCCATCCAGACAGCTCTACTTTTGTCCCACCTGTGTGCCAACACCATTACGACTCACCATCGTGCATTGCATATTGCCGCTTATTGTTCCCTAGAACACCACCAGCATACCCACTTGACCTTACCATCCTGCTCCACATCATCTAGCTTGGTCACCCACAGGATCCCCTAATCACTCCTCCCCCCCGTGCCACACCCTACTCCAGTCCATTGTCGATCACCAACTACCTACTGTAGAATTGTAGATTTCTGTAAACGGAGCCGACGCACGTAGGCCCCTTTCATAATCATCCATTTGCCAACCACTGCCGAACGACTATCACCACGTTCCTTTCTAAGGATCCTTTATGCAATCCTTTATGCCTAGCCCCCACAAAGGAATACCCTATCGCATAGACATTTGCTGATATTTATGATCTGAATTTGCCTAACTTTGTAATTGGATAGCTATTGTAGCCATACTGCACTTCCATTTCGGCCAAATTTCTAAAACTATCATTATTGTTGCCACTTGCATGTTGACTTTGGCTGAACTTCGAAATTTGACGGTTACTGTTGCCTGTTTGCATTTTGAACTTGCCTAAACTACAAAAACGGTCATTATTGTTGCCACTTGCTTTTCCACTTTGCCTAAACTTCAAAAATTGACACCTCTTGTTACTATCTGTAATCCAAATAGCATAACTGAGTAAGTCCACACTTATGATTCGGCTAGCCAAAGTGAAGGAATTTGATCTACTTTGTGGCTATCCATGAACTAGCCGAATGGAGATAACTGACCCTGTGTTGCCACTTAGTAGCTATACCAGCCTAACTGCATAACCACCAGCCAGCTATCAGCAGTTGCTCATCCTGCCCTCTGCCGTATACCACTAGTAATGACCTACCCTACCACGACCAATTATGTTAACATTACTAACCACCATAATGTTCCCGTTTTGCATAATGCCCCATTCCATGCCCTGCACAGGAGGACACTTTATCTTGTTCAAGGAAGGCCTTGCGAGACTGGGCTGCCAGCATCATCACCCAATTCCCTGCCCCACTCCATTTCTTCCATCCCTCCCCCCAATCCTTTCCAGAACTGCACACAATAATATCGCCATCACCAACGTCACCAATCTAGATGCTCCAACTACTCTTATCCATAACTCAACACAATCCTCCCCATGCAACAAGACCAATAACAAAACAGCACCCTCCCTGGCGCTCATCAGACTTAACAGACTTAGAGCCAGAACCAGATCCAACTATCAAGCGCCTAGACCCACCGCTACCACAGACACATCACCAAAATAGCAACGTACCTACTAACTACCCATTCAAAGACTTTTCCAAAAAAACACACTAAACCACTTATAGAGACCAAAATCATAACTCAGCCTCCAAACCTAGAAATCACGCCTTCACTCGAGCTCTCCCCTGCGATCAGAGGCGCACTTATCAATGCGCGATCACTCGGTGCACGCGCCATAGAAATCCATGACCTCATCGTGGATCAACAACTCGACTTATTAGTAGTCACCGAAACATGGCTGCATCCTGCCGCAGGCCCTCTCCTAGCTATTGCCATCCCCCAGCGTATAGCATCTTTAGAACAGATAGGAATAACCTCCAAGGAAGTGGAGTTGCCTTAATGGCCAGAACCACACTGCAATTCAGAGCCTGCCCACTGGAACAAGTACAGGGATACAAACTTCTATTAGTCAAATTCACCTCCAACCCGAAAACCACCACCAACTTCCTAGTAGTATACAGATCACCCAATAAAACCAGCCGCCACAACCTAGACATCCCATTGCTGCTTACGCCCTTCATCAAGCCCAAGACTAAATGCATCATTCTAGGGGATATCAACTTAGGTTACAGCAACCTCCTTGACACGAATACTTCAGCCTTCCACACAGCTATGTTAGATATGAACTTTACTCAGCTGATTAATGAACCCACTCATTCCAAAGGCAGAAGGTTGGACTGGATCCTCTCCCTCAACTCTCAAGTCACTATTGATTCTATCCTCCCCGTAGAATGGTCAGACCATTTTATTATCAGTTTCACCTTGGAATATAAAAGCACAGACCCTACCAGCCACTAACCACCAGACACCTTCGAAACTAGAAACATCAAAAAACTCACAGGAGACAACCTCTCCCCCATTCTACATCTGGCCCTAGCCAATGTTACCCTTAATACGAACAACCCTGACAATTTAGCAGACTGTTACCAACAAAGGCTCACCCGCACCATTGACTCACTCGCCCCTGTCACTACCAAAACTCAGAAACCAGACAAACGTTCCTGCTTCTGGTTTGACGAAGAACTAGTCTCCCTCAGATGTACTAAAAGATCGCTAGAGCACCTACATAAGAAAACTAACACCATTGAATCAGCAAAGGCTTACAAAACAGCCAACAAAAAGTGTAAATCAACCATAATCTCTCAATTCAACACTTTCAACATGCTTTCAACACTCGCATAACCAATGCCAACTCTGACAATAAAGAACTGGTCTCCATCCTCAGAGAGCTTGATAACCAATGCCAAGTGACAGAACCTTATAATGTCAGAAAAACCTGGTGCACCAAAATACAAGACGCACTAGCCTCTAAATGATGCTATTACAAAAGAAAATTGTCAGCAAAAAAACACTTCTTGCTGTAAAAACACTTCCCAACATAGCCACCAACCCTCCCACGACTTCCACCTGCACTCCATTTTATTTCACCCCAGTCCCAACTAAAGAAGTATTAGACACTATGATGAAACTCAAAGCTTCCAATTGCAAAGAAGACCAATTCCCTTCCCATCTAGTCAAACTGTGCACCCCTACGTTATCACCAGTCATCACTGAATTTGTTAATACATCCTTCAGCTCAAACACAGTTCCTGCTAGCATAAAAAAAAGCCTGGGTAACAACCCTCCTTAAAAAATGATCATGGACCCTTCAATTCCCACCAACTACCGACCCATAACTACTGTCCCATTTCTACTGAAAATCATCGACAAAATAGCTTACTCCCAAATTCAAAACCACTTAGAACACCATCAACTTTTTGGGGACCGACAGTCGGGGTTCTGCCCTAACCATAGTACGGAAACAGCTCTACTCGACCTGAAGATCCAAATGGATGCCACTAGAGAATCAGGTAAACTCTGCCTAGTAATGCTCCTAGACCTCTCAGCGGCTTTCGATCTGGTCGACCATGAAAAACTCTGTTCCACCCTAAACAACAATTTCAACCTATCTAACAATGCCACAGATTGGATTAAATCCTTCCTTGCAGATAGGACCTCAAGAGTCGCCATTGGTAAAGAATCAGCAGATCCCATACCAGTCCAAATAGGCATCCCTCAAGGTTCTTGTCTCTCCCCCACCCTCTACAACGCCTACACCAAACTGCTTTTCGCACCGCTGAATGCCATGCATGTCATCTACACCAATTTTGCAGACGACACCCAGATCCTTATCCCAATAACAGGCAACCACGAGCAAGATTCCCTGCTTATCAATAAAATCTACTAATTAATCCAAAACTGGATGGCTAATAACAGCCTATGTCTCAATGACGACAAAACAGAGTTACTCATACTAGGATCATCATCCAAAATCGCCGCCCTACAGCCTGCTTACTCATCATTCATCATTGATGGCACCATAATCCCAGTACTTAAACAAGTGAAGACACTTGGGGTTTACCTTGATGCAACAATAACCATGTCTACGCAAGTAAACACCCTAGCCTCCTACACCTCCTACAGAGCCAAGCTTATCTCTCTCAGCCACAAATTCCTCACACCCGAAAACTGCGTCACACTAGCAAGAGTGCTCATACTATCAAAGCTTGATTATTGTAACATCCTCTTCCTAGGCACATCCAACATCAACCTATCCAAACTCCAACTCATGAAGAACAAAGCCCTCTGAGCTACTTTAGGCATAAAAAAATCTGATCATATCTCCAATATCAGGAGACAAAACCACTGGCTTCCCATCAAAGCCAGAATACTCTTCAAAGCCCTTAGCATAGCCCATAAATGCATCACCAACAAAGCCCCTAAATACCTCTTCAACACAGTTACTAAGAAAACCCATACCAGAACCCTCAGATTGAACAACAGCGAACACCTCGATATCCCACAATACAAAAGAGAAAAAGCAGGGGTCAGTAGTTTTAAAGTAATCGCTCCCAGGGACTGGAACACCTTACCTATTAAAATCAAGAATGAAACGTCCTTCCCACAATTTAAAAAATCACTCAAAACTTGGTTATTTGACCAGTACTAAATTGCACATAGATACCTAGTACCTCAGACCAATTCCCCATCTTCACTGCATATAAGTGTATATAAGTGTATATAAATGTATAAATGTATAAATGTATACCTGTACTTTCTGTTCTACTGCATTGCTCAACACTAAGATTGTTTTTGCCTGTATCTGTAACTACGCTGTGATACCTCAGGGTCTGGGCGTACAATAAATGTAATAAATAAATAAATACATAAATAAATAAATGCACATTAAAGTGTCTAAATACGCAGATGACATCATAGCCTTCATGGAAGAAACCCTGTATTTCCTCCCTGGATTTTTAGAAGCAGTTACACAATATTCCACATTTTCAGGGTATAACTTGAATGTGGACAAAACAGTCGTACCCCAGAACAAATACTGTCTTAAAATGCAGGTAGAGGTATCAGGTTTCATTTGGCCGCCCTGGAATATCAAATATTGGAGAATTATTTTCTCCAATCACACAGTTGGGGGCTGTCAAGAAAAAGGTTGTAGGTCTAGAAAGTGGACTCTGCTCCTTCCTTCCCTTCTGATAGGGGAGGGTAGAAACAGTCAGGATGAAGATAGGCACTGTAATTTACACCATCTCCATGCTGCCTCTAGAGTAGCTGCCCTCCTCCTACAAATATGTTAACATGGCCTCGTCCAAATTTGTGTGGCAAGCAAAGAAAGAAACCATGGATATCAATTAATAAATTATTCTTAGGTACTGCTCAAGGGTGTGTCAGATTTCCCCATTTCTTAAAGTATCTTAATGCATTTGTTCTTAATCAAGGCCTAAAATGGTCTGCTGGTAAAGGGCACAACTTCACACTGGAGTGGTTTGGTCTAGAAGACCATTTGACCTTGCCATATGGAGACAAAGATATTTCAAACCTAAAGAAAAAAAACTTGTTGCCAGGAGATGGGAGTGATGTGTAAAATCTTACCTGCATAGGAAGCAGAAATGGGTTACCATTTCTGTCCCACACGCACCGAACCCCTATGCTTTAATGTCAACATTAGAGTGAACAATAAACCAATGTATTTTATATACTAGACGAGGCCAGGAATACTACATATCCATCAGATCAAAGCATCTAAAGGGGTACTCCCCTTCCCAATGTTGCAATAAATATTTAATCTCTGCTATTGAATTTCTAAAGTATCTTCAATTGCCAGATTGCTTGCAAAGAATAGATGAGGGAGAGATAGACAGGGGTAATATTGCTAAGTCCAATGACTGTTCAATCAATATTGCTTCAACTTCAGTCTCAGCCCTCTATAAAATGTTGAATCGTGCTATTCAAAAACATACCAACAATAAGGTTGAAAGACAACTGAAAATGGAGTGTGGCCTCGATCTCAGTAGCAGTACGGCCTTTGATCTAGAAGAACATCTTTCATACTTCAATGGCGGCTTTAACCGCCGAAACATCATTTATGGTAAACAACAGTCTACTTCGCAACCACAAGATGGAAAAAAACTGGGCTACCCAGAACCCGCACATGATGTGTTCCTGCCAGTAACTGGCAAGGCCACAGTGGTGGCACTGTAATAAGTAGTGAACCTGTACAGAATCCTACATCAGTCCTGAAATCCCTCCCACATCCCACACAATGGCATTCCCATTGCTTTGTATAAATGTTGCTCATGCAACTCCCCTTCCTGTGCATGAAATCAACCATTTAGAAATGTACAACATTTATTGACATTGATGATTTGCATGCACAGTGTACACAACATAAACAGCACCAGTACATGTGTAGTTTTTCCCACAGGGGATCACAAGGACAATCCTGAGAAGGGAGATGAAGAGGATGAGGATGATGAGAAGATGGCAGACACACAGAGGCGCGCCCCCGAGCGAAAGTACCTAGGAATTGCCTAGGAAGTGCCTGATAGCCTGAGAGGCATGTGAGGCAGGGGGCACAGTTTGTACTGAGTTATATAACTCGTTTAGCATACACCTGTGAAATGCCTTCTTGTTGTAACCTTTCATCTGCCACATTGTCCTTTGCTGGTACGTAGTTTTCAATTATTGAGATTTTGAACTGTTATTTGTCTGCATTTGTTGCTGCATACTTTTATTTTTCAAATCTGTAAGGTTACTGATAGACCAGGGCCGTGACCGAGTGCTGTGATCAAGCGGCTTCATTAGCTCAGCATTTCCGATTGCATGCTAAAAGTGTGCTGCGGTAGGGGCCGCAAACTGATTAAGAGCACATTAGAGTTAGCATGGCAACGGAGGGCTAGCTTTTTAGCGTCACAGTAACTTGTACGCACAAACACTGCTTCCCGATAGCTGCCGGCTCTGGTCATTGCACGTTATACTGTGCACTGTTCCCCTCATTGGTGCATGAGTGTTGGTCATATACTCCCTCATTCAATAACGCAGATGGTGGGAGAATTAAGCAGTGGGAAGTGCTTGAAAAAACAGCACTCACCACTGCGAGCTACTACAACAGCTCCCATCCTGTTTCATGACTCTAGTAATAACATTCAAATTCATACTTCTTACCACGCGTTGCCTAACAAATGTCCCATGGACTCAGACACACTACCCTATAGTCAGCAGTCCATTGCTATTCAACCCAATGATTTAAGTGCAGACACCAAATCTCTAACTCATACAATGTCCCATGAGATTGAAGCAACTAGATGTACACCAGGAGTGGGTTCCTCTAAGGCAGGGTTCGGTGCAATCACTCCCGCCAATCATGCAGGTTGTGAAGGGTACTCCGAAACACGTACATTGGCTGTATCTTTATTCACACCGGCGGCCCTACAAGTGGAGTGGGGGAAACGGTTTAGAGTATCACTTGATCCCACCTGACCTGCTACTATCTTACCCCGTAAGGTGGAAGACATTTGTCTTCATAATTACTATGGTAGCAACATTGATGCACAGAATCAATGGTCGGAATCACAGAGAAACAGTTCCAACTATCGCCCTCCTACTAGTTCTCCCATTTCACGCATGAATAAATCATTCTCAAATCAATCTTTGTTAACTGTTCATCCTTCTCACGACATAGCTAATGGCACGGGCACCTTTTCACCAGGTAACCGAGGATGAGAGGGCGTTGCCCTCCACGCATAATTCCAACCTGCAACCATTTTGCTTAAATGAAACTGAGGAAGGATCCTTTCCAGTAATAACCAGGATACTAAACCTGTTGGATAAGGGCCACGAGATGACTCACCAAGAATTAGGGAACATAAAACACTCCCTATCGGACATCACGTGCAAGCTCAGCAAACGTGAGGGCTTTATGCTTGCACAGGAAAACTTCAAGGCCCAAAAACTAATAACCCTAGATACTTTAATTGACCAACTACAAACTTCACACAAGTGTGAACTGATAGCTAAATCCACACAGACTTTGCATTGCACGTCAGCATCACCATTAGAGCAAAGGTCTTATGAAACATTAAAAGCCGACCTGTCAAATCCGAGATTGAAAATCATTTATCATTTTCAACGTTAATGGAAGTGGTAAAACTGAACTCACTGAAACTAGACAATGGGCCTCATTACGGCTTTGGCGGTAGCCATGCCGCTATTGGCGGCATGGCTGCCTCCAAAACCGGTTCCGGGTTCCCTGAATGGGGAATTACCGGGCCATTCCGAGTTAGGAGGGCCCGGTAATTCCTCCCTCAGGGAACCCGGGCCTGGACTATCCCCATTCCCACTCGAGCCCCCATAGAGCTCAATGGGAATGGGTGCAGGGGACTACAACGGGCCGATTACGACCAGCCCATTGTTAGCTCCCTGGTCCCCTTGAGGGACCCGGTAACGACGCCTGATTTTACCAGGCATCCTTACCGGGTCCCGCGAGGGGACCTCGTAATCAGGCGGAATGGGAATAACGGGTCCGCATCCATTAGCGGACCCCGTTAACCCATTCCGCCTGGCTCGTAATGAGGCCCAATGTCTTTAGATATCTTATTGAAGTAAAAACACAGCACTTTGTGGCCAAACACAACTATTTGTGCAGTGCAATGGTCTTGCCCCAGTTACTGCAAGAAATGAAGACATCCTTGAAAGTCCATCTGCTCTAATGGACATCATCTATTTGATAGAGACAAACAAAGTCATTCCATCAGAGCGAAATGATCATGCATTGGGCAAAGTTGACACATCTGACTTAAATGACCATGCTTCCAGCAATACATCCCAAGAAGCTTCTCCTCAATATTTTTCGTGAAAAATGAAGCGTGCTCATGCCAGAGCCCTGAAACGTCAAACTAACTAAAAGAAAAAGGTAAACATACAAACCAAAAGGGGACAAAACGCAAATAGAAAACAAAGTGAATGGAAAGAACGGCAATGCTGAACTATATTTTAATACATCTAAAGACGATGAAAAAATAGATCTCACACAACTAAATGAGGAATCAAAACTGTGTCTCAATTTGAAAGAAAAATTACCTACTAATCTAGAGAGTGTGTCACCTATTCAGATGACACCCACTTCTATTGCAAATAACCTGATGCATTATTTAGGCTCAGAAACATGAAACTAAAATGGGAGTTATTTCACTTGAAAAACTAAAACCTCTCACTTCTATCAAGACCGTTAGTCCTCATATAAAATAGTGTCAATTATCGCAATTTTACTCTGTTACTTGTGTTAAGCAATTGGGAACAGCAAAAGTTGGCTGCAGCAATGCAGCCCGATATGCTATAGTAGTCCTGTCTACAGAATATAAATCGCATGACTTTCCTTTGACCGAAATGGAGGGTCATCATGTAACCACTAAAGAGGCTTTAGTCTCCAATCCTGCACCTTTGACTACCGATATCTCTAATCATGTGCTTATAGAGACTCCTGTGAAGATAGCGCACAAAATCACTCCAAAAGTCACTGCTTGTGGACCTCCACAATCGGCTTCAGTCATAGGCACCAAACCATCAGCCTCTACTGATTCTGGTATTTCCTCATCAATCTCTGCTCCGTTGCCCCTATTGAATGACTTACATGAAGCTACCGTCAACCAAATACTAACCATCAATACTCCCAATATAATCGGATGGACTAGTAATCCCAAAATCAACGGGCAGTGAAGGCTTAATTGGTCTCACCTGCTCAACACATTTAGATTGTATCCCTAATTGAGAACTCTTCAGTTAGATGACATCGACTGGATTACCCTTCCCATCCATAACAATCATCGTATGATTTGTGCACTACAATCACACATCATCACAAAACTGTTATGGGAACATAGAGCTGATTTTGCTCGTTGGGAATTGTTCCTACGACTCTTTCATTCGATCAAGGAAGCAACAAATTTTGTACATATGCAAGTCGCTCCGCTACTTATTCACAATGAAAGCCAAATTAACACACACGTCGGCCCACAAACTAATGCAAATGTTATTGCACAGTTGTCTGCCTTGGCTGATATAGCCAAAAAAATCTAGCGTGGCTTGCTTCTCTATTATCAAGCATAGCTGATTTAATAAAAGTAAACATCAAACCGTAGCCAGTCCCCTCTTTCCATCATTTTGTGGAACTGTTGTGGGTTTTCAAATGTGGTGACGTGGTTAAGCACACTACCCTATAACGAAAATCCTAGCATTGTTCTACTGCAGGAGACCATCAAGATCCAACCGTTTGCTATTGATGGATTCACACCTTACACTCTTCCAGCGACTCACGAGAATGTAGGTAGGCCTTCTGGGGGGTTGGCACATTCTAAATTGATGGCATGTCATGATGAGATCATGGCAATTGAAGTATCTATTAATGGTGAGTGCATTAGTACATTCTTTATCATATCCATCTATTGGAATCTAGCTAAAACCCCACTAGATGTCTTCATTATGACATTAGACATCATTTTAGAAGATGCCTTTGCACATAACCCAAATTATAACATAATATTAGGTGGCGATTTCAATGCCCAAGAAACCTGAACAATTGATTTGCTCCTCCTCGTTGACACATAATCGTTCTCACTCTCAAAAGAGAAGAAAGGTATGGTTCAACCATATAAATGATTGGAATATTCACCCTGTTAATTTCTTAAATGATAATCACAAAGGTACATGGAGTAGAGCTGCAGTTTTTTCATACGTTGACTATTTTTTTGTCTCCCGTGATTTATTATGGTTGGTTGAAACTGTGGTTATAATTGAATCCACTCTTAGTGATCGCAAGCCGATAAAATTATTAGTCAATGTTACTATAGCATCTCATGACATTAATTGTCCTCCAACTGTAATACACAGACCTAACATTTCCCTTAAATGGAACTCTAATCTGTGTACGAAAGTCAGATTTCTCGTACATAGAGACATATATTGAATTTCCGATATATATTCTGGCAACTTAAATCACAATCAACAGGAAAGCTGGAGCAACCATATAGTCACATTTCAAAACATAAACGTTGAATATGCCAAAGTTATAAAAATCATAACAAATCACTAAGGCATGAGCGCTGGTTCAATGAAAATCGTAACATGATGGCACTTCTGTGCAAACGAGATACAGAGTGTGTAGACTATCCTCAGAGGTGTCTCCACTCAGCCATTAATATCCCTAAACTCATCTGTATTTGGTGAAAGGTGGCATTTGTATATTTACGGGAAGTTTTGCCTACCGAGTCAATTTCAAAGGTGCACCGTTGACATTCATCTATTGCCATCACTGAGCATATTGTATTTTCAGTCAATTACATTTTGTGGGCCATTGGGAAGTTACAGAACTCGAAGGCAGCCGGTCCAGATGGCATTCCCTCTGTGTTCTAAAATCCGATCCCTTTTTTTGGGCGCAACTGCTATTCAGTAAATATACCCATAAATTGCACAGTAACCTTTTAACAGACTCATGGCGCAACGCAATCATTATTCCGGTTTATAAAAAGGGAGATCCGCATGAGCCAGCGAACTATCGTCCCATCGCCTTAATGGATGCTGCGGCTAAAGTATTCAACATTTTAATTCTTAAAATTCTTGAAACCTACATCTACAATCATGATATATATATTCCAAATATCAGGTAGGCTTCCGCAAGGCGATGGGTACCTCCTTGAATGGCTCATTAATCGCACACATTCTGGCAAAATCAAAAATAACTAACACAGGACCAGTTTATATGGCTGCTCTTGATATGTCCTCAGCCTTTCACTGTGTGATGAGAGACCTTCTTTGGGCGAAAATGCTGAAGTTAGGTTTTCCAGGTGAAGTAGTACGTCTTGTAGCCTTACTGCATACTAACAATTTCAAGTGTGCATAAAGCAAGAGGGTGTCCTCACAGCACTTATGCCAACTGCGACAGTTGTAAAGCAGGGATGCAATCTCGCAGCCAGTCTGTTCAATATTTACATCGGTGATATTGACGAATTATGGGTAAATGGCTCCTTTTATGCTGTTAGACTTGGAAGCTTGCGCTTGCACTGGACGGGCTTTGCAGATGATGTCATATTTTTTGACAGAACCCGCACGGATTGCAACATAAACTAAAACATTTTACAATATATGCTTCACAACATAATCTGCATTCTAATTCAGCTAAGTGGCAAATTATCATCTTCACCAATAGGAAAAAAAATCAAAACTTACACATGGGAACTCTCTAATGTCATATTGCAACGGTTAAAGTCCCTAAGATATCTGGGGTATACAATCAGTGACACAAATTTAATAAAATCTTGGTCATCTTCACACAACATTAAATTGAGACCTTTGCAGTCACAAATGAGGATCATTTTCAAAAATCTTTGCAAATGTTCACTTTTACCCATTATTGACTTTTAGGGGGTAATTCATGGAATAAATGTGCACCGTAATTAGTGGCACAAGCTGGCGCAAGCGCGAAAAAGCCGCGCATGCGTGCAAATCGCATGCATGCGAATGGCATGCGTGCGATTCATGGAAGGCCCTGCGCTTGTGTTTCCCGGGATGTGCGCCAAATCCGCACGTGGCGCATACGGACGCACACATCACTTCCACAGCCCGAACGCTGTGCGCGACGCACACAGCGAAAGCACACAATGTTAGCGCACACATCAAAAAGGGGGCGGAACACGCGGAATGGGAAACAACACGTAAAAATAAGGGCGTAACTGGGGAAGTACTGCTGGGAAGTACACAGAGCACCCACACGCACGCGAACTACACATATTTATGGAATCGAATAGGGAAAACCCACGCACGTCAAAACACACGCACATGCCCAATTACGTCCGTCACATGAAAGCATAAAAGTGTGCGCAAACAACAAACAAGCATATACAGCTACGTTGAATGTCCCGTTCCTCGCAGCAGTGATCGTGGGACACCGCAGGAGGAGCAGAATAGCCAGGCCCGCATTTTATTGCCCAGGACCAACCTTTTTGGGATGCCTGATGTCCATGTCTATGGCAGGTATAGGTTTCCACCTCATATCATCCTAGAGCTGCTCAGGGATTGGGAGGATGAACCCACATCACTCAACCTGTGCTCCCAAGCATTGAGCCCCTTGGAGAAGGTGCTCAATGTACTGCATTTTTTGGCCACTGGGTCATTTCAGCGGACAACTGCCATAGTGGGGGTGTCTCACAGCCCACACAGTCACGCTGCCTACACCAGGTGTTGGCAATCATCACTGCGCGCTCCTCAGTCCGCAGGCACATATACATGCCTAGAACACCTGCAGAAAGGCTGGCCGAGGTACTGGACTTCTACAGGGTGGCACACTTCCCCAAAGTGCTCGGTGCCATAGATTGCACCCATGTGGCCCTGTGCCCACCTGGGGCCACTTAGCACATCTATTGAAACCACAAGCACTGGCATTACATCAATGTGCAGGTGGTATGCGATGCCAAGGGAATCATCACCTCTGTCTATGCAGACTATCCTGGGTCCATCCATGATAGTTTCATATTCAGAATGTCTGCCCTGAGCCGGGCCCTGGAAGCTTCCGCTCCCTTAACCGCTCTGGTGGATAGCTACTAAATGCACCCCCAGTAGTGTGCAGGATCATTGTGGCAGCATGTGTCCTGCACAACGTTGCAACACGGCATGGCATACCGGTGGACATGGTGGTGCCCCCACATCCCCAACCACATGCACGGCCGCTGCGCATGGGAGGGGAAATGGCATGTGGTGAGGCAGCCCGTGCCCAGCTTGTGGCCACATTTTTCACGTAAACTCCAACCCCTGCGGAATGCACACAGGCCTGGCACATACCAGGTCACAATCGATGATGGGACAGTTAACTGTCACTACCTTACCACCCTGAGAATGTGTACACGGAAGTGCCACAATATGTGCATCCCTAGCTAATTAAACACAACCAATCCCATGTGACCAAAGGGAACACATGCAAGGTGCTCCCCCTCCTTGCTAAACAGGGCATGAAAGTACTGGTATGCCACCCAAACCCTCCCAAAACCCCTGAACCCCGTCTGCCACATCATACCATGGTATGCAACGGCAAAATATCAAACCATATGCACATCACATGACACAGTAATCATGAAGTGCCACGTGAGAAATGTAAATAGGCACCAGACAATTACACCTGACATGGAATCTGGAGAAATGACTGACCAAATCCTCACACCATGAAAACGGTGGCACAAATGCATGCCACCAGTGTTGCAAGCAACAAAAGTCAGAATACCTGTTGCCATGCACATTGGACAATTGAAATTTGGCATTTCAAACACTGCTCACTGGATAGCCCAGTGAGTGTGCATTGCATTGGGGAAACCCCTTCAGCATCAATTGAAAAAAGGGCATTCAACCAAATAGTACCCTGTCATGCATGTACCCGATCAATGACTCAGAAGTGAACATGGATTGTTATGACATGGCATGCTTGAGAAGGCAATCTGGGTGCACGTGTGTGCATGGTGTCAATTTAGTTGGGGGGTGTTGCCTAAGTGTATTTGTCAGTAGGGACATGCATCGAATGCATGCATGTGAAATCAAGTGAGTCCCAGTGTTCCGTACACAGCACATGTGAACATTGCACTCCAGTTCCTCCCTGTGTGTTAAACGACACCCATCCCATGACACCTCCAAATAAAGCACAACATTGCATCAGACATTGACCAGCAGAACATATCATGTACAGAGTACCCCACATCGCAATGGCAGACAGTGACCCATCACTGAATCATAGAAATTCATAATACGACCTACACACAAAGTATCAATGCGCATCAATGAGGGAGGTAACAAGGGAGAAGAACAGTACATTTCTACATGTCCTTCAAAAAGTCCACAATGTGATAATGAACTATCAAATCGAAGTGGATATGACAAATGCCTGCAACAATAAGGGATAGTCTAGTGAGGGAATGTTGGATAAAAAAACTAGAGTCAACATTGCAATGCCTGATGGCAACAGTTGCAATGCAGGAGTCAAATAAGGAGGTGAGTAAGCAAAGAGGAAGGAAGAGGTGAGGAGAGTAACAAAACAAGTGACAAACTGTGGTAGGTTGACAAACAATCTAGATAGTGCTGGGGAGGGGGAGAAGAAACACAGAGGGAATGGGGGAACTGCCGACCTGTAATCAGTGGTGGAGGGCCTAATGATAAAAGTAAGTTGCAAAATGATACTAAAAAAGGTGAAGGTGGGGGGCAGAAGGACGGAGACAGAAGGGCAAATGTTTGCAAAGAACAAGCGGCTACGTATCACCATGGCTGATGGCAATTGGGGTAGTGGTGGAAAATGACAGACAGAGGACAAGGAGGAGGGTAAAGTGTGGTGGAGAGGGATGAGAGAAGGGAGGAGGAGCCAAGGTCAAAATGCATAAAGGGGGAGATAGGCAAAGAAAGCACACACAGGGGTCATAGGGAAACCAGACGGTGCAGAAGTGTAGGGGATGTGATGATGAAGGGGGGAGACAGTGGGAGACTGGCAGGGGCAGGGGAGACAGGGGGGCAATCAAGTGACCAGAAGGCTGGTGGACAGGGCTAGATAGGGCCTCCATTGTGGGCTTTTGGTAGTGGTGGCAGGCTCCAGCATCCTGGTTGGTCGGATTGTCACAAGGGCCAAGTGCAACCAATGGGAGGGGGGAGCAGGTCCAGGACACAAACATGACAATCAAATCAACAGCAATGCGGTCATACCTCAAATGGCACATCAAAACACCAGCCAGGGCTGCAAGATGGCCAAAATGGTGAAAGCAAGGAATGGGTGGTTGTTGAAATGCGTGGTGACATGGGTAACTCAGCGTCTAGCCTTCATGTGGCATATCAAAATCACTGTGGGGAAAGTGTCCCAATAAAACATTGTCAGCACATGGACCCCTCCCACCATCAGTGTGTTGTACAAAGCCAAAGGGTGCATGGTACCACCTACAGCAGGAAGTGCATGAACATAGACAGTCAATACATGACAACTTTCATAAGCAAAATGATGAAATGCACAGTCAACATAATACTCCCCAAAGTGAAGTGCAGACATGCATTTGAGAAACCATCCGGAATACCCACTAGCGGTGTACACACAAGTAGGACTGCAGACTGGCCACAGATATGACGGAAGCCCAATGCCCATGTGCGATATGCTGTTACACAGAGCCATCCTTGCGAGCCCATGGAAAGGGGAAGCAGGAGTAGCATATGTGTCAGGACCCCAAGCAAAGCACATGCACAAGACAAGCCTGAATGGGCCCAGCTGGAACACACAGTGGATGCCTTCCAATGCCACAAAGCACCACACTGTCACATGCATGCACAATAGACAAAAGAAAATACAATAAATAAAAAATCTGCAGAAAAGAAAAATCGAAAAAAATAATAATTTAAAAATAAAAAATTAATAATTAAAAAAACACATAAAAAAATATAATGTATAGTTTAAAAAAAGAAAGTAAAATAAAAAAATTAAAAGAGAAAAGAAAACTAAAAAAAAACATACTTACCAGAAACTATCATTTGGATGAAAAAAAAAGTATTGCATAATGTTAGGCGGAAACCTGTGCAGTTCCCTCTGGGACCACTGCAAAAGATTTAGGACTACAGGTGTTTGGCAGTAAACCCACTTGGTAGCAGTCTGTACCACACAGATTCACTTGGTAGCTGTGGCGGAGCAGTCAGACTTCCCTCAAGAAGAGTTAAGCAGTATGTGGAGTATACAATATAGGGCAATTCTTCACTGTAAGACAAGCAAACACGCAACGAGGCTCAGTGTAAAGATATTAAGGTATTTATTTATAACGGAACATCTATGGAAAACACTATGGCACTATCACGGCAAACACTTAAATCACAATTACTCTACGAAGAAGAAACAATCAATCCCCCTAACAGCATTTCGACAAGTCTAGGTTCTACCGGCATCACTTATTTGCAGACAGAGGTGTATGCCTCAACCTAGATGGCACTCTAATATCCGTTAGGACGGGAGAGAAAAATAAGCAGGTTACGAAATCAACACAGTTCAATACTTCACGGGAAAAATGCAAGGCAAGAAGGGAAGAACCACAATAGATCATAAAGTTCAGAGGCCAGGCCCACTCGGAGAGAGGCAAGGCGATATGTCCCAAAAAGTCTCTTAGTGGAAATGCATTCGAGTCTTTGTAGCAAATTGTTATCGGCAGATTGAACCAGTTCAGAACAATACGTGAGACAAAGCTTGGAGGTGACCCAACGGAAAAGAGAGGATTAAGACACCTCGCTCGATCCGATCGACAGGGAAGCCAGGCGGACACGGTACCTTGTTTGTGGAGAGTCAGCTCCGGCGGGGGCAGTTGTTCCTGGTGGTGGATGCACGTCGGGTCTTTGCCAAGTGTAGAGTTGATCTCGTCGTCGAAGGAAAGTGAAGTCCGGTGCACCACCAGGGAAGAGACCAGCCGCGGAGTGCTCTGTCACAAGGCACCACCTTTTGGTCGCGGTACAGGGGTAGTGGCTATCCGGTTGCCGAGGTCCTCTGCACGGGCAATTCGACCACTGCGTCCTGAGGCGAAGAAAAAGCAAAGGTGACTGGTTTTTCCCACCAGTCAGGGGAAGAGACTCTCTGGCAGGGAGATCTCCTCTGTCGTCGGGAAGTGGTGAGTCGGTTCCGCAGGGCTCCACCGGAGGTGTCGTCATGCAGGTCGGCTCAGCGTTACCCTCGTCGGATTCTTAGGTCCTGTGGCGACTTCTGAAGATCCAGTCCCAAAAGCCCTGCTTTTATGCAGAAAACCCCCATTCATTCAGCCTAGCTGTCAATCAACACACGCTAAGTGGTGAGCGGGGAGGCTCACCACTTGGGCCAGTCACACCAGAGTGTGACCGGAGTTGGCAAGGCAACTCGGTCCAGGGTGCCTAAACCCCCTCCCAAACCCCTGTGGTAACCCAGACAGAATGGCACCACTTTGGAGGGTCTTTGTACAGAGGCCCGCCAAAAGTGGAACAAAGGGCTCAACCTTTGGTTTAGGAGTCACAGAGACGAACACAGACGCCATTTTAAAAACCGAGTTCTGGCAGAAAATACCATCCGATAAACTTATTTAAGATAGGTAGACTGGTGGTACGTTAGAGATTAACGAGGAAAAGTATCAATCTCTAACAATGGGACGAATCCCATAGGGTTATGTCCGGGGTCGAACATAACAAGTAGTTTCCACTGCCACCAGCCAAAACTCGACGAGGGGGGACGGGACAGTGCCCCCTCGAGTAACAGACCTAGGAGTAATCGAATTACCCCTACTAGCACGTCCACAATAAGATGGTTTGTACTAGTTCTGTTAGTAAATTTAGGTCTAGTAAAGCCAATGGTGACTTTACATGCCCGGGGAGACAGTAGTCAGTCCCCGGGTATGGAGTCTATGGTGGAGGTCCGCTAGGACGCCCCAGTGTTACGGCACGTAGGGTGCGGTGTAACACACATAGCAAAACATATGAGACCCTATGGAGTAAAAGACCCCATAGCCCATAGAACACATTGACATTCAAAGGAATTACACACATTCATGTCCAAGAGTGGGAGGAAAAGAGTCTCACTCTTGGCAGGATGGAAAAAAACAAACTCCAGAAATCCAGTAAAGCTGCTGGGGGACTCACTAGGTTAGGAAATTCAGCCTAAACAGAGAATTCTCCCTAACACAGAAAGAAAAAACTGCTGGAAATAAAATTGGAGGAAAAAAAATATCAAAAATGGTCATATATGACCCAGGGGTAGGGGGGGATCCAGGAGGGGGGAGGTACAGTGTGCACCTCAACACCCACATGTGTAGATGTTGAGATTTAAAAAAAAACCTCACTGGGCTCAGCACCTGCACAGCCCGACCTATGTGGGAGATAGGTTGTCATCGTCACCCTCTGGATGGAAATCAGAAGGTGGACGTGGTTCAGTTGACTCACCATGCCTAGCCGCGCCTTGCCCCTCAATGGCAGCAAGCATGTGGGTCTGGTAAGCCAGGTCCTTGCTGGTAATGAGACTGAGGTCAGCATGGATTACCTCACATGTCACACGTGCTTCCTCCGGCAAGGACTGACGTGTGAGACAGAGTTCTGCCTGCATGTCCTCACATGACAAATGGAGAAACTCCCGGCTTGCATGCAGTTCAGCTGAGATGGTTCTTTCAAGCTGCAACATCCTGTCTTCTGCCCGCCTGCTCTCGTCCACCATGAGCGCAGCCAGAGTAGATCTGAGGGATTGGCGTTCCACCCTCAGGGCTTCACAGTGTGCCTCTTCTTGAGCATTAAGTGCTTGACACAGAGCCACCATTTCAGCCCGGCGCGCCCTGTCAGCCGCCGCCATGCCCAGCCTGAGTGAGCGGCACGTGGACTGCGTGTCCCGCTGCTGAAGCACCATTTGCCGTAAAGAGGGGAGGATGGAATGGGCCACACTTTCCATACCTTGAGCAATCATCTCAACTGATCTCCCCCTGTTGCTGTGCTATGGCAATCATGGAACGCTCCCACTCAGTTGACCCCAGTGGCACACGGCCACCGCGTTGCCGGACACCATACCTGCTGGGCCCAAGGAGCCATGGTCTTTGCTGGTTTGGTGCCACCCACGGCTGCAGGACTCCATCGACCTGAAGCCCCAGGAACATGGCTAACTGGTGTTGAGTGTGACCGTGCACCCGTAACCGCCACAGGCGAACATTCTAACCCTGCCTGTACCCCTACTGCAGGTGTCGCGTACAGAAGATCATCCAACACAGGATCACTTACCGGCGACGACACGTCATGATGCAGATCCGGCTCAACATAGAGGTCAGAGGATACATCAGAGCCTGACTTAGGGTGACCAGATTTTCAAAATAAAAACCCAGGACAGGACAGGCCACCGACATAGAAGTAGGACTACAATTTCGCGGGTCACTGACACAAAAGTAGGACTACATATCGTAGCACTGATAAAGACAAAAAAGGCACTACAAACATAGCACTTATGACAGTGAAGTTTGGGGGCAGCCACAGCAGATCAAATGCTGGATTAATGTACACATACCTGTGAAGCCACTATGTGGCACAGTTTTCTGTTTTTAGAGTGAATTCTTGGGGATCCACCTGTACAGGTAGAGCACTGCAGTGGACTGGGGTTATTGTCAACCCAACAATATTTCGCTGTGAGATTAAAGTAAGCATTTTCACAATTGTACACACTTTATGAAGACTGCTGGCCCCCTTGCATCATAGAATGGCACAAAAGTAATGCACCCCACATGCGTATGGCAAACCTTATTGTGGAATTATTTCACCCGAAAAGGTTTTTGGTGATGAAAAGAACTATGCCTTTATTGCAAAGAATGAAAACAGTGAAGATTGAAAACAGTGAAGATAAAAAGCAAGAGAATTGCTGTACACGTTTTATTACTATTATGAGTACTTTGCTGATGAATGTATTCTTTGTAGCACCGATTTGTCTTTCTGTAGCCTGCTCTGGAACTCAGAGCAGCTCAGGCTGAAATTAACCCTAGTAACCAATATGGATTTCAAAGTCTCAATGTCCATTCGGTTTCGTTCATCGGTCCATGTATTGTTCATAATTGAAAAGATTCTTTCCACTGGCGCATTTGTGCCGGGCAAGCACAAGACAAACTGGACCATCATGCTCATGTTTTTCATTGTTATGTTCTGCTGTGAAAAATAATATTAATGAGGTTTCCCCAGGGACCGAGGTGAACTCCAAAATCTTAACTTTCACCCCCTCAAGGTCCTGGAAATATCTGATTACAATTGGGATGAGCTTCACCTCTTTCCTGTTCGAAGCATCAACCGAAACTGATAGACAGGTAACATTACTCAAATCACGCTGGAGATCCTCCATAGCTAAAGGCGCCAGCACTTTGGATACTAATGCTTCTGCTTTTGTACGGGCACAGGTAAATTTCTCATCATACAATTTCCTTATCAATGAGGATGTGCAGTCCATTGATCTAAAGCTGTGGTTGTGCTTTGCAAGGTGATAGGCAAAAGTGCCCTCAGCAGCAGCCCTACTGAGGTCTGTGTCCCCAGGAACAGCCTTCCCAAAAAACTGTGTGATATTGCTGCTGCTGGCTGCAGATAACCAAATTTTGTGCTTTTTGGTTTGCACGTGCTCCTTAATATCTCCTTTTCCACCATGGGCAATAGAAAAAGAGCATCTGCAGTGCTTGCAATACACTTCACTGTCACTCCTTGCAACCTTACTCAGGAAAGGGAATGACGTTTGCATCTCCTCAGTGGCGGTACATCTCCTCTTGGGCATCTTTGGTAGCTAACTAGCTAGTGTTTCTAGATAAAGCTTGAAGAAAAAAGTAATGTCAGTCATCGTGATATGGTGAACTACGTCTCACGCAACAACAACAAAAATATCTTGATGACTGAACTACGGTTGTAGTAGTATACCTGGAAAGTCAATAAATCCTCAAATGTGTTTGTGACTTATACAGGTGCAACAAAGGGCACAGCATTGGCATTTGCCAAAAAAACAAAATGAGAGTAGAGTGGTGCCTGAATTGCAGGAGGGAACTGGGCAAGCATTTACAGGCAAGCATAAAGCCTACACAGGCTCTCTTCATAAACAAAAAATGTTGAGGACAGAAGGCAGGGGGTTTGTTCTGTCCCAGAGGCAGGAGCGGCTGAGTTTAGAAATAAAAGCCACGCCACCATTGAAAACATGTCCTTGCTGGCTGCACAATGCCCTCTGCCCCCCATATAAGAACACTCAGGTTGTAGTTGCCTCCTAACACCAGTAAAATGTTACATGTCAAGGAAAGCTTGCCTTGTGGGTTGCACAAATGCAACCCATGTAAGAACATTAATCATGTTGCCTTTGACACCTGTAAACAAATGTCATATGCCCCCCTCTGAGAACACACATGTTGGCTTTACTCTTAATGCGAGCACAACATTCCATGCCATAGTACAACCCAGCCAGCCCCATTGTAGTGCCCTCCATGTAATAACACTCAGCACATTGGCTTGCATAACAATTACATCACAGGTGTGCAAGTAACAGCGCTGCAATGGCCAAGGCCTGTCTGCGCGCTGTACAAATGTAAAAATAAATCATACAAATAAATAAGTAGGGTTGGCAAGTATTCTTAAAGAACATGTACAGAGGAACTGCTCCGCTACCAGATGGATGCAAAATGAGTAACCTGCAAGTCACATTTCATTTCCTTACCTGTTGGATATTGCAGGACGATGTGGGTGTGCTGCAGCAGGGATGAGGGTCACAAACGAGCTGGATGCAAGAGGATCGACTGATGTCAAGCTGGTGGCGTGAAGGGATGCGCTGCAGGCTGGAGCAGGAAGCAGGTCCACGAGAATAATTCTCTTCGAACGCTCAGGCGATGGAATCCAGACAGCAGCAGCAGTCACGAAGGAAAAGAAAATGAATGCTGCTAGAAACTCCAAGCCCCACTCACGGAAGAAGATGGAAGAATGATGCTGCGACAGCCACGGAAGAAAAAGAATGAACCGTTCGTGCCCGTGGTCGAGGCTTTTGTGTTGCCAGCCAGGGGTCCCATAACTTCCCCCAAACACGTCGCAAGTCGCGCTTCCTGCAACGTCACAAGCTGACATTGCAGGAAGTCTCCAGGTCCTGGAGGGCGTCTATAGGCTGTGTGGCTGTGTTTCCGGCTTGGGCGGGGGCTTGGGCGCAGAGAAAGTGAAAGTATGAGCCTGCGCACTGCAGCGCAGGCTCATACTGCAGCGTCGGAGCGGTGTCGTCCGAAAATCGGGACACCAGACACCCGCGCAGCAAAACCCCGGACGGGGTTTGGAAAAAAAAAAAACCCCGGGACCCCGGGACAGGGGGTGATTTCCCCGGACCTGTCCCGGGAAAACCGGGACGTCTGGTCACCCTAGCCTGACTCAGAGTCAGCTCTGGACACAATGGCCTAGAGCATCTGTGGGTTCTCGTGGGCTGCCACCCCACCACCACCACTGGTGCCTGGTTGGTCATGTGAACTGACCACCGTGTCTAGGATGACATCTTCATCCTCTGCCGCCAGTGCATCATCACCTGCAACATAAAGAAATGAAACAAGAACACACATGTCAGTAGCACATACCACACACATACAGTTCACAACATTGACAGCCAAATAATGAAACAGCCATGTCAAAGGCAACTCAAGCCCCAACATGCATCCAGTGGCATTGCAATGCAAGGGTATCCCAAAAGCAGAAAAGGATGTGTGCAAAATGTGAAGGCAATACATGTATTGCATGTTGTACATCACCTGCATCACACACAACCTCTAGCAGGCACATATCCAATGCCGAAATGAGAGATGGCAACAAAGAGTATGCACCTAGCATAAGCATGTGTGAACACACAAATAGCCACATCTAGAAATCCAACCAAACACACCATGATACATGTAACATTCATGTTCATGTGCAGCACTCAACTAATATCAACTATGCACAGTACATGTGTCACAGGAGGCACCTACGCTAGTGCCTTTCCATACAGTGAAAGGAGGGACATGGGTACATACATGTCAGGTCAACATCACACAGCAGCATTGTGTTTGCATGTTGAAGTGCTTAACTTGGCACAGGAGTGGGTGTGTGCAGTGCAGGTGTAGCCCCTCAACTTACAACATCAACACGTACGTAGTGATGACAGTCTCCAAACATGCCGGCAGTGTAACGGCAATTGCAGCCATCATGTGCAAATGGCATGCACCATGTAGCATGGTTTCTGTGAAACACCCACCCTTTGGGCAATAGCAGGGAGGCACTGCGTGTCAATGACATGTTTCACACATAACTGTGCATTGCAAGACCACGTAGGTATGCGTCTATTACATTTCGTCATTCGCATGTCATTACAGCCGATGAGAAGTGGACATGATGAAGGACAGATGAGGAACCATCAATAGTACACCCATAAATGTAGAAGACAACACCAGTTGAAAATAAGCAGTGGGCCTGTAACAGGGGGAGCCATGTGCATGATACAGATGTGGACAGCCTGAAGTCGTGCGTGATGACACACAGACCTACAGTGAGCATGACATGGCCATCCAAATGGGATGACAAATGGATCATTCTGGACAAATACTACAATGAGCAGGTGGTCAAGGACACCTAGGGGCATACATGGAATGCTCATGGAACATGATTGTGCACACATGTGCATGGGGAGCCACTGCCATAAGCACAGTCAGAGTGAGACACACTGTACCAAGGACAAAGGATGTAATTGACATGATATGACATCTCATCAAGATTGCACTCATACACAAGTGGCTCAGAGCGCAAACAAGCTAAGGGGGTGGGACAAGGGAGAAAAGGAATTCAAAAGAACTATCATACTAGGCACAATGACATTGAGAACACACAACTGCATGGAGAAAGGATAAAGGGCTGAAGACCCTGGAAGGGGGAGAAGGGGAATGTGCCAAACAGAGGAGACTAAAGAAGGAAAATGAAGTACAATAATAGAATAGGCATTCAAAAGGTGGCAGTGCAGCCACCAAGTGGCAAGTTCAAGACAATTTGTATAAGGGCAAATCTGATGAGTGCAGGAGAAGAGTGGGGGACTGTATGGGTACACGCACCGGACCCATTGCAATTGGAGGCATGTAGGCAGTGCAGCAGGGTGATCAGGTACCTGGGCCCGAAGGACAGAGTGTGTGCAGGGGCACAGTGTAGACAGAGGAAACTGTTCAGCTAGGGAGAAGATGGGCTAATGCATTAGCAAATAGGAAGGTCTTGAGTTGCTACCAGAAGGAGAGATGTTTCTACTCAAATTTCTACATGCCCAGTTGGCTGTTCCAAAGGGAGTACCCAGCCGTACACACAGATTTGCCCCCAGCTAATCTATTCAATTAACAAATGACCTGGAGGGAGTGTGCGGTGGAGGAGCAAAGAACTCAAGAGTGGATGAATTTGCAGGGGGGTTGTTGCAGCTATTTCACACCCAGTCCCAAAAAATCATTTTGCACCATTCAGAGGATGTGAAGAAGTTAATCTATCTCAAGATAAATCAGAAACGTCTGTGGAAAAGGAATGCATTGAGTCAAAGGTGACCCCAAGGTTGTTGGCCTTGCAGGTGGAGGTAAGAGGAGGGCCAAGTGTGGCTGGCTAGAGAGTGAGGGGAAAGGATGGCGAAGGTGTACCGATAAGGAGGATGTCAGTCTTGCTGACATTTAGACAGAGATCGTTTGCAGTACACCAATTGCAAATGGCAATGAGGCTATCAGAAATAAGGGAGGGAGCCTGGAAATGAGTTGGTTGTCATAAGCATAGTACTGGAAGTGGTAGCAGAAAATGAAGTAGGCGAGAGCTGCCAGGGCTGTTTGTATAGTCAGGCCGAGAGGTCAGACCCCTAGTGGACACCACAGGTAGAGAGAGAGAATGAAGAAAGGAAGGAGCCAAGTTGTAGCTGGGAGGGACACACATGCCAAACACACATGTCATTAAGTCACACGCATCAATACACACCAGATGATGCATCATAATCCATCCTCTCTCCCACTCCATGGATTTGTTCTTCTGGGTTGAACTCTGAAGCGATCGCCTCATGCTGAGTGAGTTCATCCTCCTCTCTTGGTGGCCCACCACCAGTCACCAGAGACATGGAATAATTGGAGGCACGCTTTTGTTTTACACTGCGTCGGAGGTCATTCCAATGCTTGTAGCAGTCCTGAGCCGTGCGCACCTGGAATCCCATGGCTGTCACACCATCTGCAACATGCTGCCAGTGGACCCAAAGCTGTATGGCACTGTGGGCCCACAAGCATTTCGCGTTGGTGTTCCGACACATAGTCCACAAGGAAGTCCAGTTCCTGCTTGCAGAAAGGCTTCCTCCTTGACGTGCCGGAGGCCGGAGCCGTGTCTGGGGTCCCAGCCTCTTGTGCAGGAGCACGCTTCCTCCTTTTGGCCGGTGGTACTAACCCTGAGCGGGCAATGTGGCCCTGATCAGTGGGGGCAGTGGCACTGGTGGACTGGAAAAAGGCAGTGGGTGTTGGTATGAGGACAGAAGGTCTGGCTTGGGTCTGACTCACTGCCAGGGTGGTGTTGGCAGCATCTGCACATGCAGTTACCACCACCCGAATGCTTGGGGCAGCAGATGCCGTAACTGCCCCAGATACGTGTGCCACAGTCACAGCTACAGTGGGCACGTGTGACCCCAACCTCCGGACAAGAAGGAAATCATCCTGGGAGTCGTCGTCACGCAACACAACATGCGCTGCCTGACCCAGAGCCCGGGTGGAGGTGTCCACAGCTGCACCTGCAGCTACCACCACCGGTGGGCCCATGACAGCAGATGTAAATTGCTGTTGGGTGATATGGGCACCAGGTTGTGATGCAACAGCTGCATCACCAGGATCCACAGGGGGTGGTGGCATGTCTGCACCAGCACGTGACTGGGCATCCCCCCCAGAGGGGCACCCGTGCCTCTTCCCCCCCTGTAGCCACCCAGGCCACCCTGGACTACCCGTCCTCTCTCGTCTCGGCGCCCACCTCCCCGACCACACCCATCCCTGGGAGGACGCCCAGCTTTGCCCCCCCTTAGCCTTTGGTGGCCTCCCAACCATGGCACCGATGGAAAATAGGCTATGGGAGGTTCACTCAACAATTGTCCTGGGCAATTGGCTAGAAGGGGGCAGGGTAATTGATGGAATAGGTACCCCAGTGCTCCTGCAAGGCTGTCTGTGAACCCTGGGGAAAAACGACAGGTCACGCAATGCTCAGGCACCCGCCCAAAATTAAAAAAATAAATAAAAAATTGACAAAATATAAGAACAAGAAAATGAAAATTGAAAATGTGCACGCGACCCCGGTAGCCCACGTGCGTGGATTTTACCTCCAGCAGTACGGTGTGGCAGACAGGGACACAAAAAACATGTACGCGTGGAACACGTGTGCTCCTATGACCTCCAAAACGGTACACGATGCACAGGGGGAACCACTGTTGGAAAAATAGTGTACGCGTATCACCGCTTGCCTTGCGTGGAAAAAAAAATCAAAAACACACACACACTTGTGTGCGTAGACAACACCCCACAAAAAGAAGAGGTACGGATTTCAGAGCTGTGAAGTAATCGCGTGTTATTCCAGCAGAGTAAACACACATGTCGGTCTCCAAGAACAGGACGTACAGTGGTCTGCTGGCCCGCGCTCACCTTTAACCCATGCTGAAGGCAACACCCGCGCGCATAACGTCACTTACACGCTAAGGCCCTTTCCTCGAATTACACGCATTAACAAGAGGACGTGATTTTTTTACACATGCGGATGGACCCGTGCTGAGTGAAACGCCCGTGCGTGTTACATCACATACGTGCTGACACGCTAAGGACCTTTCCTCGAATTATACGCTGACGTGCTGTTTTTTCACGTGCCAAATCACTCTGTATCAAGCTGGCCACGCAACAACACACGGAAGACCACACTCCTGCCCAGAAGAACATTTTCCTGCCCCCAAGAGCTCCAAGCAGACTCCCACCAGCCATCTGCTGCTGCATGCCTGCCTGCTGGCCACGTGCCCTGCCATTTGGTGCCTGCACATCAGCCATCTGCAGGGGTCCAGTTGCTGTGACCACCCCTGCTGGAACAGAAGACTCCCGACTGAAGTTCCATCGCTCCGCAGCTAAGCACCAGGACCCAGTTGCCCACCCACACCTCCCTCGGGGGTTGCCATGTCGGGGGAAACACCATCAGACACCACTGGCAACTCCCAGCCAGAGAGACAGAGGGCTGCCAGCTTCACAGCAGGAGAGGTTGGCATCCTGGTGGAGCAAGTCCTGATGCATTATGATGCCCTCCACGGAAGAAGATGCGCTGACAAGGATGGACAGGAGAGGATCTGGCTGGACATCGTGGTTGCCATCAACGCGGAGGGGGTGGCAACCCGCGACATACAACACATCCGTTTAGGTCCAGGACCCTCAGGAAGGCCCAATGCCTCTTGGAAGCAGCGGATGCAGTGAAGTGCTGTGTCCACCTTACCACCGACGACATGAGGGTCCTGGAACGCATTAACCCAGTGATTCACCGCCAGGTCCTCGAGAGGGAGACCGGTCCAGAGTCGTACGGTAAGTGTCCATGCATACTTATTGGACGCAGTGCATGTTGAGGTGTGCCAGGAGTGTGCAGCTTGGACATATGTCTGAAAAGGTCCATGTATGGATGTGTATGTGCAGGGACATGACCGTGCTGCATGTGAGTCCTGTCATGTGTGATGCACATCAATGGTGTATGTGTTCCAAAGCATGATGCACAACTTCAGGTCCAGATGCACACATGTTAGTATTTCTGGGTATGTACTATGGCATGGTTGGGGTGTGACACATGGATGCGGGTTCCATCTTCATGTATGTGCATGGCATACATGTGCGTGTGTGTGTTTCACATGTGTGCGACAGTGATACACCATGGATGCATGTGAGACAGACATGTAGGAACCCGATTGGCAGATGTGGCATAGTTGCCGATGATTGCACTGTGACAAGTGGTGGAGATGCACAGATGCATGTCTGTCTGTTGGCCTGTGTGCATGTGTTCGGCACTCCCCATGTTGCCTGTGACGTCATGCCAAGCTTCGGATGTTCATGCTAGTGTGTGTGTATGGATGCTGCTGCCTGCTGCACGATTCCTGTCCTTTTGTGCATGTGTGTGGGTTCAAATGATATGAGTGTTGGGGAGCGTGATGCCATCTGTGAAGTTTGACACTGCCACTCATGTGCAACTGTCATGTGTGTATCCGATCATTGTATAGTGCCCTGATGCCTGTGTTCTGTCTCTCCCTGTATGCAGCGTTGACTGATTAAGAGGGTGGAGACGGTGCTGTGGAGCACAGAGGCAGAGATCCCACAGCCAGCCGGAGATGCAAGGCCCAGCTCTCCTCCCACGTTGTCATCTCTTCCGGGAGTGAGGAGTCTGGTGCCACGTCCATGGCCACAGCTGCCGAGGGAAGGACCGAGGTTGGAGGTGGACTCCTCGGCAGCAGTAGGGGCAGCTGAGCCCCCACAGGGGCCTATGGACAAAGATGGCACAGAGTCATCCAGGTTGGTGGGGGGTTCGGTTGAGGAGGAGGCCATGGAAGGCCTACGCATGGGACCTGGAGGGGGGATTCCACTGGTGCTAGTGGTGCAGTCCAGGGGCAGGGATAGGAGGCAGCACAGACCACCGCGGAGGTGCCTGTGTGTAATCTTGTCCCTGATCCTGTGACTGCATCATCCCGCACCAGCAGGGATGCCTTCGTCCAGACCCGTTTTCAGGGAGGGGATGTGCGAACAACAAATGGCCTTCCTCTCCCTGTGACATGGCAATCCATGACTGGATTGAGCCTCTCCTAGCTGGGGTGGCGATGCGTCAACATTGTATTCGGGATGATGTGCAGAGTTGTCATGTGGACAATGCACGTCATTTCGAATACCTCATTGACCGTATCAGCCTACTAGGACAGGACACAGGCGCTGGGTTCCTCCGTGTGCTGGATCTTCTAGCGACCCCTCCTCAACTGAACCCCCTATGTGCCAGTCACCATCCGTGCCATCTTCCTGCCCAAGTATCACCTGGGCACCCTGTGGAGGAGCCCCTGACCCAGTGGCCAGGCTGGTGGAGGACACATCCCTGCCACAGTCGGAAGTCGGAGGTCCAGCAGGGGTGGCCACCCCACCAACTGGACCCCAGCAAGAGGAGGATGTGCAGGCATCGACAAGCAGGGCACATGCACGGCAGCAGCAGGCTCATGGTGGGAGCAATGATGGCTCGGGGCCAACAACATCACTGGGGCATGCATCGGCCAGAGGGCAGGAGGACCCTAGGTTGGGAGTGTCTTCCGTGAGGCAGCGGTTGGGCCAGAAAATAGATGTGGAGTGGCGGCGGGCAGAGGAGGCACGGCTCACTATGGTCAGGGCTGAGAACTCCATGCACAGGGCATTGAGGCGGGCTGAGTGCCTCGAGGCAACTTGCAGGGAGTTGGAGGAGGCCATGGCTGCATCCCTGCGAGACCTCGAGGCCAGGGAAGAGGCCCGCCTCCGGAACATCGACATGAAGTTCGATGATGCCCTGGGCCGGAACATCACCAAGTGAGTCGTTGGACTTGCCCGCCGCCTTTGTACATAGTTCTTTAGGGTTAGGTTTCCTTTGTTTTTTCTTTTTTTTTGGAGTTCATGGACTTTTCTCCACTTTATGTATATAGTTTTTTATTCATAGTACTTTTGTGTATGTGTCATTTGATTCGGTGATCATGGACCCTTTGGACTTGGATTGTATATAGTTGAAGACTTGTGCATACTTTCTTTTTTAACATTTCCCATGGATCAAATGTTTTCTTTTTTTTTTATTTCATGTGACATTGGCGATTGACAACTTTTCTTTTTTCATGACGGGGATTTTTGTTTTTCATTGGATTTTCGATTTTTTTTGGGTAATATCTTTCATTGTTTATTGAATTGCAAGTTTGATTTTCTTTATGTCATTTTATTATGTTTTTAATACATTTATTCGAACTTGGTGTTGCGTACTATCATTGGTTTTGTGCATGTCTCATTGTACATTGCCTCAGTCATGTGTTGCCACTGTGTGGCTCTGTTGTGCATTTATGCATGGTCATTAGGGCCATGGGTCAGTTTTGTTAGGACATGTTGTTTGGTGGGCCATGTGTCGGGGCCTGCTGGCAGGTGCCTGTCAATGGGGGTGGGGAGGGACATGAGTCAGGGCCTGCTGGCAGGTGCCTGTCAATGGGGGTGGGGAGGGACATGAGTCGGGGCCTGCTGGCAGGTGCCCGTCAATGGGGGTGGTTGGGAGGGACATGAGTCGGGCCCTGCTTGCAGGTGCCCGTCAATGGGGGTGGTGGGGGGGTGGGGTAACATGAGTCGGAGCCTGCTGGCAGGTGCCTGTCAATGGGGGTGGTTGGGGGGGCGGGGAGACATGAGACGGGGCCTGCTGGCAGGTGCCCGTCAATGGGGGTGTGGGGGTGGCTGGGGTACATGTGTCGGTGCTCCCAAGTGCATGGTGCCATGTGGCCTGCCTGTGGGGCATGGTATGGGGTGATGGGCTGCCTGTGGGCCAAGGTCTGGGGTGATGGGCTGCCAGCGAGGCATGGGGAGGGGGGGCACACCCGGGAGGGCACACACTGCCAAATCGCATGTGAAAGTCCACGCGCACCCCGGAATACACATTCCCCGCTCGCGGCAGCGAAAAATGAGTGTGAATGGCCACGTGCACCCTCAGAATACAAGTACCCTGCTCGCGCCAATGAAATTGCGTGTAAGAGCCACGCGAACCCCCGGTATACATGTACCCCGCTCGCGCCAGCGAAAATGCATGTGAAAGTCCACGTGCACCCTCAGAATATGCGTATCCAGCTCGGGCCAGCGAAATCGCATGTGAAAGTCCATGCGCAGCCCCAGAATAAGGGTAACCGCTCGTGCCAGCGAAAACGCGTGTGAAAGTCCGCGTGCACCCTCGGAATACACGTACCCCGCTTGCCCCAGCGAAATCACGTGTGAAAGTCCACGCGCACCCCTGGAATACGCGCAGGCAGCGCATCCACCCTCCCCATGGCCCGCAGGAAGCCCATAATCCCAGGGCATGCCCCACAGGCAGCCCATCACCCCAGTCCATGGCCCGCAGGCAGTCCATCACCCCTGGGCATGCCCCGCAGGCAGCCCATCACCCCGGTCCATGGCCTGCAGGCAGCCCATCTCCCCACTCCATGGCCCGCAGGCAGCCCATCACCCCTGGGCCTGCTCCACAGGCAGCCCATCACCCCAGTCCATGGCCCACAGGTAGCCCATCACCCCATACCATGGCCCGCAGGCATTCCATCACCCCTGGGCATGCCCCACAGGCAGCCCTTCATGCCTGTCCATGGCCCACAGGCAACACATCACCCCAGTCCATGGCCCGCAGGCAGTCCATCACCCCTGGGCATGCCCTGCAGTCAGGCCACACCACAGGGTGGACTTTTTCCTCACATTTTACCTGATGCAGCTGGGTACGCGCATTCCGGGGTGCGTGTGGACTTTCACACGTGATTTCGCTGGCATGAGCGGGGTACGATAGGAAAAATTTATTAAGCATGTATTGCTCCAATTGACTGTGTTTGCAAGGCAGCTCTTCTGGACCAGATGCATGGTTAGCGACAGCATTGGATTATTATTAGCACTTACAAGATTCTTGAACAAAATTGAAGCTTCTCTCATTTGCTAATTTGATTATAATTGATGACCAACTATGGATGTTGTGAATTATCTGATTAGTATTTATTTCTCTCCCATGCAATTTACTGGTTTTCGTGCTTCTTGTGTACATAGAAGGAACTGATAGTAGAGTGAATTGAAGTGACTTGCTAATTTTGATGTGTTTGCATTGTACTCAATTTTAATCTTGTTTTAAAAATTAGCTCTTGAAACACCAAACATTTTATATCCAGATCCTTAAATAGTTGGGTTTCTTTTATGATATCTGATATTACTCTGAAAGTTGTTTTTCATACAGATACTATTTGTGCTTTTTTGTCTTGAATTTGTTTTATGACAATTTGTATGTTTTTTTATGAATTGTTAAGCTTTCATTATATGTCTATTTTATCTTTTTTGTAAAGGTTCAATAGAAACCAAATACAAATGAATGAATAAATAAATAAATAATTACATAAATAAATAAATAAATAAATAAATAAAAAAACACACAGAGGCGACAAGTAAGCCAGAGAGTACATGGCAGAAACCTCTAAATCTTCATGGAACTGTAGTTAACCATCTGGCAGTCACATGCAGCCCTAGCCCACCTCCAGTAACAGACAGCAGATATCGAGACATATTTTATGGGAGGGCAAACGGGGCACTTGGCCCAGGTCCCCACAAGGCTGCCTGAGCTAAAGAAGTCATTTCCCATTGTTCTTAAATAGCGCATGCCAGGATATTTTATGACATACTGCTGAGGCTCTAAACCTGTTGCTTGTCTGTTGATGGCAAGCACATTCTTCTCTGATCAATTCATCCAGTAATGCTTTCTGTGTACACTGGGGTGAACATATGTTGTATGTTTACTACGACACAACTCCTGTAGCAGTCTCCCCTTTCTGTGGGTATTATATTGATCACATGCAATAGCCAAAGTTGAAATGTGTATTGATCAATTTGAGTGCTGCAATGGTTCAGAAGATAGTTCAGTGTGTTACACACTCATTGCAGATATCTGTGTTAATATACAAGATTACAAAATCTAATTCCAACAAGGCTGACTCAACCTTTCCTATGTCTAAAGTTGATAAACCTGCAGGTATATGTGCTTTGTTTTGTAGCACAACAAGTGCTATTATCAGCAATGTACCTGCACCAGATAGCGATTGCAAAAAAAAAAAAAAAAACATAGCATCGGTGTGTTGAAGGTCTAGAAATGAGTTTGTTCAGATCAGAAGTTGTAAAACCTAGGTAGCAACTTCTAATTAATATACAATGAAAGTCTGAAGAGGGAATTAGGTATCCAGATTCATGTCTGTGGAACCGCAGTGTTCATGCTTTTATGCTGGCTTTGATAGCAGGCGAGTCGCTGGTCCTCGACAAATCATCATATCACTGACATTACTTTGAAGATATTCTGTGAAATGTTTTACCTTCCCACGCGCTGATGGCATTGATTAGCCCATCATCTGATCTTTCTTTTTATGTAGGCCATGTTTGTGGAAGGGGTTCTGAACAGAAGAAAGCAGACCAGTTAGTGCAGTCCCCTGTAAAGCATATTTTAAGGTCTGCTCATTTGACACAAAAAAGTTCGCTTTTTTGTACAATCCAGAGGTTTTTCTTCACATTTATAAATAACAATTTCACAAACTTGTGTTTTGAGTGCATCTATGTATATATAACATGCTTAGCAATGTTTCTGTACTCAGCTGATGCAATTTATCAGTGTTATGTTGCCCTCTGCTTTCCAAACAGCAAAGTGCACGCACTTCAACAACAGCTATAATTTCATAATACGGATGCAATTTATTAGTGTTAGGTTGCCCTTTGCTGTCCAAATGGAAAAGTGCACCTACTTCAACAAAAGCTACCATTTCAAAAAACATAAAGAGCACGGTTTTCTGCGGTCCCCTTTTCACTATCGCAAAAATTCAGTTAATTACTGACTCAATGTCATAGTCATTGGGTCAAGGACACTTACCTTACAGGGTCACACACACAGGGGGCCCGGATGGACACAGTCCTGGTGCCTTTGGCGCCAGGATCATAAGGAACAATAAACACGACATTCATTTGGGTCAAAAAAATACCTTTATTATGGATTTAGCACTTCAATTTGGAAGCACCATGTATTTAACATTGGAACTTTCTTCTTTAAAGCAGCCCCACGTGCACACTTGCGTAACGCTCACCACCGCCTGGGATTCCACTTATCTTTATAAGTCCAGACATCTGCCTCCATACTTACCACCTGGGGGGATCCTGCTCTCACCTGTGCACGTCTTCGTGGTCATCTCTGCACATCTTCTTCTTGGCACCAGGGCTCACCTTCAAACATCTCCCTGAGCGCAGGCATCATCATCTGGCACCGCCGCTCATCTTCCGTTCTTCAGGGATGCTGGAATCTTCATCCTGATACCGCAGCACAACGTGCTCCACCCGCGACCGCAGCACCTGCGAATAAAAAGAAAGGCAAAGTTAGACACTTAACAGACATTAAGTTTAAGGTTGTGCTACTATCAAACCTCACGCTTTCCCTTAAACCATCACTTACCAGTTGTCGGACATTGCGGTTTCATCCATCTTCATCTTGGCCGCATTCCGCGTTTCTACAGCTGCTGTTGGGCCGCAATTCCACCTATCGGGAAGAAAGCAAAAGAGAAAGTGTTACTCAGGAATTAACAACATTGAGATCAACAATACCAAGACAGGAAATAGAAAGAGGAAAAGACAAGAGCCATAGTCGCAGCTGGACTGGACTATATCTACCAGGGATCAGTGAAGCAACTAGATCCCATCCACAAGCACCCGGTACGTGCCCAGAAATCACACCTTGGGTCGAAGGGTTTGGGAGGTACAACAGTCACCAATCAGCGCACTCACGTTTTCTCATATTCACGCAGGAACAGGGCCACCAATTGTCGCCACCCGCAGCTTGTCCGCAGGGGGAGAAAACAGAAGGGGCTGATCTAACCACTGGAGGGATGCAACCATGTCCCAATGCCTCTGCAGAGACCAGGTGAGCGTAACACTCAACGTTTACCTCTCTAAAGTGCAAAATGCTGTAGGAAAAATGCCTCCTCATGAGCTAAAACTGAAAGTAGTTGCTGTAATTATGTCTCTAAAGAGCAAAACGCCACAGGACGAATGCCTCCTCAAACTGAAAGTAGGTGCTGTAAATATGCTACTACACAATATTATGCCATCACAGGAATCTGCTATGGAACAAGGATAACAGTTACGCATGTACAAAGATACATCATGGAGGCTCGTGTGATTGACGAAATGTACATACGGTTCTTATATCGCGCATACTTCTCATTCCATTTGATACGTTCAGCCTTTTCAATTACCATTAAAAAGTCACAGGGAGATGCGCCCCTTCCTGGAAGTGATCAGTGGTAATTCCGATATTTAAGAAGGTGGACAGAAGTGACCCTATGAATTACCAACCAACTTTGACCATTAAGATATACTAGAATGGTGTATGTGTTACGCAGGGAACAACTAGTTTAAAATATAAAATACAAAAGAGAAACCCGGATAATATCTATTTAGATCACATCAATTAGAAGGCTGATACTTGTTTACTTCCCTTGATGATAGAGACAATGAAGCTAGAATCAGCAATTTAAAACCTCACTCATGGTTTCACTGGCTATAGCGTTGCTTTATCTATGATCATAATGAGCATTGATATACTGTTAACCACAGCCACTTGCTTTTTCACTCTCTAATGGCAACACTACTTGAAAACCATGTCCCTCTTCTAATTTCAGTCTGTCTGGATATCAACACCTTCCTGGTAGTTTCTAATCTTAATCCACAATCTATGATATGGTATGTGTAGCTTTCCCCGTACTTCCAATTGGTCTCCTGTATCCATGCTTGAGCACGTTTGCATTCTGCAAGGCAGCTAATCTGAACGTCTGTCCATTCTGAATTATGTGCACGTTTTTCATGCAATCTGTGTCTTGAGTTTATGCTAAGGCGCAGTTACCTTCCTCTTTGCTGCTATTGATGGAAGTGTCTTATACCTATGCGAGAACACAAGTATCCTTGTCGTGGCTGCTAATGTTGCCGTTGAAATGCCACTTGTTTTATTATATATTTGTTTATTGGGTTGGTTGAAATTTCAACATTACAACATTAAAAGAAAAATATACAGATTATTTAGATAGAATACAAGTTTTGATTAATACATACAAAAGTAGGAAAACCACAGATTTCTAAATTATTGGACATGATGTTGAGCAATCACACACGTACATATGCCAGGATAGATATGGAAATCAAAAGAATAAAAATAGGTGTAGAATTGTTTAACAGACATGTTAGCTAGGTAATAAATATGTATTCAAAGGTAATTAATCATGTTCAACTTCAACAAATAATTTATCACAACTAGGTTCAGTGAGATTGAATGCCCATTAATAATTATGTTCCACATACATTTAGGTGGTAAAAGGGCAACTTCAAAGAAGAATTTATGTTCTGGCCCTAATATCGGTATTCTTGAATCACACTAAGATTTTTTGTATCTATGGTCCATTTGTACTGATTAAAATGTTCAGATTTATGTGTTGTCATAATAAGGATATCAGATTGTTCTGTATTAATGGCAAGAGAATTAGCAAGAGCATAATGTTCTAGGGCTCGTAATTTTCTCTGTAGTCCTATTGCAGTTTTATCTAGTAGCACAAGATTGTCATCATAAAGTAACCAATATGTAGGAGCCTTTCCTACTTTTGGGGGAAAGAAGAAACATAATTTAAATGTATACCAATATCTCTAATAAAATAATTGAAAAGAACACAGGCTAAAATCCAGGCTTCCTTTAGCCCCCAAAAGGTCGGGATCAATTGGGATAGAGCCCTTCATGATTTAATTTGACCCAGATAGAGGTAAGTGAGTGGAATTGGATTAGTGAATTAAGAAGGTAGATAGGACAGACCTCCTTTAGCAATTTAGACCTACGCAATTCTCTGGGAATTGTGTCGAAAGCTTGTTCGAAGTCTATAAAAGCAAGGTATATTGGTTGGCCTGAGTGAAAGATGTGTTTTAATAGCTGTCAAGATTAGGAGATTCACTGATGTCCCTAAATTAGGCACAAATCCAGATTAGTGGACATCTAATAGCGATGTATTTGAAAGCCATTTTAAAATGTCTCTTATGACCAAACGTGCAAATAATGTTCCCGGAATGTCCAAGAGGGCTATCGGTCGGTAATTGCATGGTAATGACCTGTTGCCTTTATTAAATATTGGGATAATTATAGATTGCTTCCTGGAATGTGGAATAGTACCAGAGTTGAGAAAATAACAGATGTCCACATTTCTGGATGCACTTTTAATGTTCTATTAGAAAGACCATCAGGGCCAGGATCTCTGGAAGTGCTTAATTTATTAATTTCTAAGAAGATGTCTTCATGTGTTAAAGTGAGGCAGTAAAGATCAATTGGGAAGAAGTCAGGTATAGAGAGTGTATCAGGAGGTTTTGAAAAAAGTGCGGAAAAGTGAAGATACTAAGTATGTTCATTAATTGCATTAATCATTAATGGAAATTAAGTATCATTTGTACCAAGATTCAGAAGCGCCCAAATCTTGGCACTAGACTTTGAAGCTAGAGCACAAACCATTGCTTCCTCATCATGTTGGATTTTATTATGTTTATGCAATTTAGACCCATTTTTGTACTTTGTTTTAAGGTTTTTTCACTTTAGGTCTTTATCGGGTAGATTTGATCGGATAATTTGCCGACAAACTCTACTGATCTGAGTCTTCATGTCTTGGATCTAATAATCATAAGAGTGCTTGGGGATAAAAAAAGGACAGTGTTTTGTCTGTGATCTTTCTGCAAAGAGATGAAGGACTTCGGTGTAAAGTGGAACAGAGGGAGGGATATAGAACTTTCACGACAGAGTTAAGCAACCATACAAATGATGGAGCTTGGTTGCCGTCCTGATAATTCTATTTCAACCTCCTTGGATTTGTATGGTATCCTTATAATAATGACGAGAGGATTGCGTTGATTGAAGTATAGTTAAGACTAAGTGAATATGATCAATCTTAAGCATGGAAAGGATTTCAAATGACTTCCTACAGGAGATGGAATGTTTTGAGACAAAGACGTAAACTATCATGGCCATAAGAGTATCCCAATGCCAAGTGGGTTGGGAGGGGATATCACCAGGCATTTCCATTTAATATTGTGAAGCCTCTGTCATTCATCAGGGACATCCAAAGTGTGGCTCTTGGAGAAATATGTGAATATCTAATGTTGAGACATTTGATGTTTAGATCACCAGCTATCAAGATGGTATTAGTTGTAGCATCTGGCATTGCCAGATGTAACATCAGACTTATGGGTGAGAAGAAACTATCATCAGATATAGCAGAAGAGTTCCAATACAAATTAAGGATCTCTGTAGTTTTAGTTTGAGGCCTATAAATAGCCAAGGGGCAAAGTTTAGTTAGTTGCATGAATGGATGAGGAGAGGCCCAGAGAGTCAGGGCATAGCCAAGGCTGTAAGGAGTCCAGCAGACCAGTGTTACACATTATCAATGTTGGTCACGGTGGCAAAGCCGTAGAATAGGGAGAACGGCGCATAACGTGATAATGTAGGCTCCCATAACGGCGACTTTTCCTAGAGACAACAACGGTCTCGTTGTTTCACGTACATCTGACGCACTCACGCCGGGTCACGTGACTCCTGATAAGGAAGGAAGTGCTGTCTGTATACGCGTCACTACTGCCTTTGTGGACGCTCCGTAAGTTCACTTCTAGGACTCTCACTCCTTTCCTCGACTGACTCAGAGTTTCTCCTTATTCCTTACTTCTGTTCTGATTTCTATTCCCTTGCTTAGACTCAGCTACTGGACGTATTTGGTGGGATTTGTGGGTTTTCTGGCGGGTTGGCCGCCCGTGTTAGTGAGTACAATCAGACTCATCTCCCTTCAGTAGATTTCTCTCCCCGGCATTCTAAAGCTTACTTTCTATTCTCTGTTTGCCAGCGCCACCACATCCCCGGAACAGGACCGGCCTCTCAAGCCCTCGGACACTTCCGAGAACAGTCTTTTTCCTTAGAGGACACCCTCCTTAATCCCTTGTACGTGGTTTCACATTTCCCACTCTCACTTATTTCTCGCTACCAGTCTTCCTGGAACTTACCTGTTCTATCTTGTTTCCTTGGAAAGGTCTCCGACCCTCTTCGTTGTCCAGCGCGCATAGAGGATCCGTCCAGACTTCCACCTCCCGTTCCGAAGAGTTGCAGCGGCTCAGGGTTTTTTCCCGCAGGAGGGTTTCCCTGGGGATCCTGCTCTCCTCCTAACTGGTTTATCATTCAGGGAGCTGGGAAGCAGGACTCCAACGGGGGATTCATCCATTTCCACGACATCCGCCAGTTGTCTCCATTCCGGGTCGCAGTCTGCCCAGGTTAGTGCAATTTGTTACCGATTTGACAACCAGTGACCTTTTGAATGTTTTATTGCCGGAACCCAGAAAACCTCTCACCCAGGCCAAGTAGGAGTTGTAGATATCCAGGTTTCTTGTAGGAGAATTATGTCAAAGGTGGTATGGAGAATTGATTCAATTTGGGATAAAATATGTTTAAATCCTCAAGTGTTGCAGGCTGCAATATTTTGCTTGGTGATCTCTATGGAAACTTGACATTAATAGGTAGAGGTAGTCAAATTATTCTTAACTTCCTTTTCAAGCCAAGTCCAAGAAGAGTCTCTGGATGGTAGGAGAGGTTCTTGAAAAGTAACATCTCGTACTAGAGCACCTTGGGCTCCATGACAAGTAATTGATAATGGGTATGGGGGTGAGATGAAAGTTCTCTTTAAAGATATGTGTTCCGAGGGGACTTTTGTGGTAAAATTACAGAGATATGTCTCACTGGTTATAGTCAGGCTAAAGCCACAGTGTCAAAGATGTTCTTTCACATCCCATAATATTTGTCTGACTAGTCGAGAAGGAATTATTCGTTGAACTTTATCTAATTTGCGATGATCAATAAATTGCATATATTTGATATCCTCAGTTTGGATGGCTTTTAAAATCGGGATTGATTTGAGTACTGTAAGAATTGTAGTTCTGTTGGGAAATGGATCAAATCGCTCCCTATCTTTCATTAGCAAGTGTAAGCAATCTGAGTGACTTAGGTTTTCTGATCCTAGAGATGGAGCCTTGGGATGATCATTAATTGTGATAGCTCTAGAATATGGGTTGTTGTATTCAAATTGGCTAGATTCTCTAGAATGAGAGTCCAAATATGTAGCTGCTCGATTTTGAAGATTCCAATGTTGCGGTGAAGACTTCTCACGGTTTATAGGTCTAGACAGAACTTTAGGGCTTTTAGATGATGCCAGGAGACAAGGCCTCCTTTCTTCCATGGTAATAAAATCGTTGTTAGGTGCAAGAGACCTACTGATCTCAACAGCTGTATCAGTCTCATTTCATAAGGGCACATTTTCAGAAACAGATAAGTGTTAATCTGGAGGTGAACATGGAGTAAGGGACGTGGTGGACTAGGTGGGCAAATCCATTAAATCTAGAGCCTTAAAGGGTTGGTCCGGGGATTTGTTCAGTTCAGTTGGATCCAATGGAATAGGTGAAATTACATTAGTCTGAGAAAGGGAAAGTTGGGAGGCTTGAGACTGATGTATTTTCTTTTTTGCTTTGGGGGGGGGCAGGCGACAGCCGAGTTCTGAGGAGTTATTTGACTCAGTATGCTTGGTTTCTTACGCAGAATTGTTAGGGAATCTCTGGATATTTTAGAGCTACTTGAAGCAGATTTAAGAGGAGCAGATTGATTCTTGTTTTTTTATCATGAAAATGTGTTTACCTTTCTTACAACCTCCCTTACTCTTAAATAACTCCAACAATGGTTCATCTGGGGCATTGGTAGATTTGTTGAAAGACCACAGAGAAACAATAATAGGATCTTGATTTATATGTTGGGATTCAGTTATAATATAGATTGGATAAGTGATTTGAATGGGATCAACTTCTGGAACAGATATTAGTTGAGCGCGTTGGAAGATGGATCATTTAAGCTTAGTTAGGATGTGCAAGAGGTGCAATACTAAAATAAAGGATGCAATAGAGTGTCAAGTTGCATCAGTATCATATCCACTTTCTGCACAAGTGTATTAATAAGTCATGTTTGGTCACTGACTTTCGTTTCAAGAATTTAAAAAAGCTTAGTTAGACCTGACAAACCATTGTTATTGCTACCAGGGTAATCTCCAGTAGGGGATTGACTGGGAGTTTCATTTCAATAGAAGGTCTTGGAGTAGGTTTTACAAAGGATACCAGGGGGCTCAACGAGGAATTGAAAGAAGCATTCTTAGAGTCCTGGTATAAAATTGGAGAATGGAATAGATTTAAAGGAGGACAGGCATGAAACCCATCTAGCTGAGTTTCCTAGACTAACTCAGAAGTATTCAGAAGGGCAGAAGGTAACATAGTAGATGGTAGGTTCACAGGCATTAATGGTTCTTGGAATAGCAATGATCGAATAGATAGTGGTTGCAATGGCAAAGAAGTGTGAGTCTGTTGGACAATTTGAGAATGAAGTCTGTTGAATGGATTAGCGCATCAGTTGTCAATCGGTGTTAGTCAGAAGAGCCTCACTGGTGTAATTAATAGCTGGTGCATTTGTGTTCAGGTTCGGGACCGGTGCTGGATTTGTATGAGGCATTTCTGCCAATTGAACCGCATCTGGTATGTCGTCATACACATGGGGGAAAGGCAGACCATGATTTAGCTGGTGTGCAATTGGCACTTCCACAGGAGCCACAGGGCAGGAAACATGGGAGGAAACAAAGGGGAAGCACTACAGGAGTTCAATTGGCAGTAATGCCCTATATCCACAGACAGTGATTTAGATCGTTGCTTTTTGCTATTGAGCTCGCACCTGCGGCAGCTGGAGGTGTCAATTGAGGGGAAAGTGAGTAATGTGACCCACGCCGGAGGCAATGATGTTTTTACTGTGTACATAGTTAATCGGAGATTAGGCAAGCTAAAAGGAATCCAATTATACGATACAAGGAATGTAAGGAAAAATGAATATAAAATAATATGTTTCTTAGTATACAATAAAAGGATTGTGTGGTCAACCTGTATTGTCTCACAAGATGAACAGCAGATCAGCACTCCACAAAGCACTCACTGAAATGCGCGCGCGAATACCGAATTTATGAAGGCGAGGTAAAGTGGGTAGAGTTTTCCGCCAAGCAAAAATATTCTCTTATGAATGGAAGTCCTGTTCAAGTTCGCAAAAGAGAATATTAACACAGTTCACTGTAAAACGAGAAGAGAGTAGTAGGTAAATGCTGAAAAGTCCAGGTCCTTGTAGTGGATGTTGGATGTAGTGAAAAACGCCATACCTGGAATCACAGGAGAGAGCCGCCTCCCAGCAGAACAGTCCTCCACAAAGCACTTGCTCAAATGCGCGCATGCACGCCAAAGTTATGGAGGCGGGCTAAAGTGGGTGGAGTTAAACACCAAGCAAATGTTTTCTCTTATGAATGGAAGTTCAGTTCAAGTTTGCAAAAGAGAATATTAACACAGTTCGCTGGAATCACAGGAGAGCAGCCTCCCAGCAGAACAGCACTCCACAAAGCACTCGCTCAAATGCTACTTGTTTTATCATTCTGGTTGCTGTGTGAGGCAGCTTATCAAGCTCAGGGTTGTGAGCGTGATGAGGGCGGCCTGGCTAGATATTCTGCATCCCTTCATTCATTTAGTTTGGTGTAGAGGGGGCCCAAAGATGTCCATTCCCCAGGCCCTAAAAGTGCTTACTATGGCCCTTAGCGGACAAGCACCTGATTGTTCCAGCACCTACAGACAATGTCACCAGAAACAAAGCTGTTTACATTCTAGTGGTGGTGGCAGAGCTGTTCTGATAAGTTGGCTACTGAAGTGGTATGCAACCTGTGTCTCTCCACATTATTTTTAGTACAACTCCTATCAGCCCAAGCCAGTTTAGGCAATTGTGAGGGTTCATGGAAGGTATAGTGCAAAACGTCTGAAGAACCCAAAGGTTGCTTTTCCTGACCTAATTCTACTTTGTGGAATTATCTCTGACCTACGCAGAATTCAATGTTGTGTTCCAAATTTGATGTTAAAATCAATCAATTTGGTGGCAAATTATCTGTTTTTTTTTAATACTTACTTTAATTTTCATCAACCTATCTTTGCCTTTAATCAATTTGAAAGAAATATAAATGTACATAAACCAACATGAATGTTTTATTTGTGTAGTTTAACATGATCTTGCAGAGTTTCTCCCCTTTTGTCTCTCTTCTGACTTGTGTTGTATATTCTGCTTGAGACATATTATTGTTCATTGATGTTCTTATTGCTGTGTGTATTATAATTAATATATATCATTGTTTTTGATTGAAACATATCCTTACCAGTGGTCGAAGTGTACGAAATGAAGTAGTGGAACTATGTTCCCTGCTGGCCTGTCCCCGCTCCCCACAAAGATCATCGCCACGCCCCATCCCAGGTGTAACCCAAACCCCCAAACAAATAAACCTGCTGTTTAAGGGGATTGTTCAGTGCACTGGAGTGCGCGTTTCAACTTCTTGCTACACTTTTATTTTAAAACGAAACCATGATGGAACGGTTTCTTTTTCAAATAAAAGTATGGGAACAGTAAAACGTTATTTAAAAAAGTAGAGGCGCAGCACTCCCAAACGCTCCCTCCCACTTCGACCACTGATCCTTACTATTGCTTAACAGTTGTGAATTATCACCTGTTTAGTTCGTGTACAGCTAGTTTGCTTTCATTACTGTTCATCATATTCGTAGAAGCAGTTTTGAAATAAAGAAGTATGAATTGCTTAAAGCTCATATAATACTTTACACAAATGTCGATGATAAGTATGGTATTATTGTGGTTGCTAGCTGAACCCGTGCAATGGGCTTCGCTTAAAAGTTTGCAAAGTTTGTGTGCACGCTATATCTCATAAAACATTTCAGGAATGATGGAACAATGTGGCAATCCACTGCAAGTGACACATACACACTCCATTTACATGGGTTGCATGACTACTTCAAAACAAACAATTCAGCACATTCTAAAATGGCCAGCGCCATGAAGCAGCCTGAGCTCCCCCGCACCTTCTTGGATTTCATCTGAATATTATTAATAAACATGTTTTTCCCAAAACCATATGTCACTACATTCTATTGCAGTTCCTGTGTCAGAGGAAGATGCTAATGTATACACCTAGCCCATGCCAGCCTACATATCATTATATAAGCGTGTTTCATATGGATGAGGTCATTCATTTAAAAAAAAATAATTAGTAACACCTTCTACAATAATATTTAGGGTCTTGAGGCAGTGGGGGTTTATGGGCATGATCTTCTTTTCTTTAAGGATCATCCTGATTCTTATTAAAGAGAAAAATAAAATGGGAATACACATACCATGAGGCTTACTCAAAGGACGCATTATCTAAAGGCAGAAGTAAGCAGACACGTTTTAAGATTATTACTGAACAGCATGCAAAATGTTTTGAGGTGTAGACCACTGAACAGGCAATCAAGGTGATGTATTTAGGGCACTACAGTACTACTGCCGCATCCTACTTTTCTTTAGGCCTGGGGGTTTGAAGTCTAAGAGCACTACTGCTCCTAGTTACTTGAGAACCCGCAGAGTCAGTTAGACTTTGTGGGTAAGTAGCCTGGAATGCATGTGTGGGTGACTTTTTGGGTGAGGCATGTATTTTTAAGTGACAGCCATCGTTCTAGGGGTAATAGGTGCAGAACCTGAAGGATGGAGGAAGTGTGGTTGCAGTTTCTCCTTCAATCACAAGCGAGCTGCAGGATGGTGTGCTGCTTAATGAAAGCACAGAGAACTTGGCAAGGCCAGCCGCACAGTGTTTCCCAAACATAGGCAAGACATCACTGATGACTGAATAACAGTGCACAGGTATACTCTGCAATTATATGGCACATGTTCAGGAGCAAATATTGTTCAAAGTGTATTGACTTGGCAGAAGGCTGCTTGTGGTGGAATAAAGCCGAGAGACTTCACTTGCGCAGCAAAGAATCCAACGCTATCATCATGTGCAAACTACGGAAGTCATGTTAGAAACTGCAATCTACACGATCTGGTGGAAGGCATTTAATCTTTGGTGGGATTAATTTTGAAATCGTACTGGAGCATACTGAATTGATGACACATACAGATATAACTGTGTATCATCCGGTAAATGGAGATGACCAGTCAGTCATCCAGGGTCACAGGATAGAACCTTGTCGCACTCAAAGAGGGCAGGGGTTTAGACCAGACTCTAGATCGCCCTCGCTTACGTTTTGAAAGAACCTCGTCCAGTCTCTCTGAAAGGCAACCAAAGTTCCATTGTTAATGATATCAAAAGCGGTTAAAGATTCATGCACCTCCATCCTGCAGCATGGGCAAGGAAGCGCACATCTAGAATGCAGGGGTATCAGCACCACAGCTAAAACAGATTGAGAAGATCACAGTAAATGATCATCTGCATGGGGGATCTTCACACGGGTCTACAAAACATTTCCCAGAAGGGCCTTTATTGTTATAGGACATTATATCAAGAACATCTGGGTCCAAAGTACAGTTCTTCAAGAATGATTTATACTTTCTCAACACATGGGTAAAACAAGAGAAAATATATCTATAATGACAGTTGTTTGTAGAGAATCATAAAAAAATAACATACCTTCCCTATTTCCAAATATTACACTAAGTTCAGCTAACTGCAGGGTGAGTCTGGAGAACGGGCTATGCGTGCTGTGTATGTGTGGGTGTGTGAATGTGCATGTGCTTATATGTACGTGTGTGTGTGTCTTGGTGTGTATGTGTTGTGACATGCCAATCACTATTTCTGTGTTATGAATATGTGTTTTGTTCCCAGGAATCACCGCTGTAAATATGTGCAGGCTGTGAGTTTTGTTCCAATGTTACTGATGAGGGAAGCTGTCAGTCTGATGTGCAGTGCTCCGGTGGAACTGGGGAGTCTATATTCATTTTGGTGCCTGGTGCCTGGAGTCTGTCTTTGCTGGCACTGGAGGGTGAGGAGTACACAGCCTTGAAAATCACCAGCCCTGTGTGGCACACACGCAGAGCGTGCGTGATGTGCGCGCTGTGTGTTTTGTGTTTGGTGTGGCCTGCGGGCAGAGGGCAGTGGCCCTGGCCCAAGTACTAAGGCGTTTATTGCCCCACTGCAGATATTGGGAAACTGGGTTCTATGGATAGCTACGGGTGTTAGGTACAAGTAAGAGTTGAAATTTCGTTTCTATCACAAAAATTTAGGGAGTTATAGAGGTTTTAGTAAGAGTCATTTTTGCGAGATAGGCGCGAGAATGGGAAACAGAAATGCACTTTGAAAAGGAAAGATGGGGTTGCTTACACTAGAGGATGACTATGAAAAAGCGAATACCGCAGAGGGATTTTACAGTTACGTGATCAGTGTAACCCGCCTACTGTGGAAACTCTACTTCTTCAGATGAGAAAAGGGTCAGCGCAAAGATATTTCTAACAATACTTGTTCTGAATGAAAGCTAGGATGGGTTTGAGATAGGGATATGACAATGGAAATATACTATTGCCACAGTTCTTCCTCTTAATACTCACAGGATAGGTTTTTAATTTGGACCGTCAGCTCTGGGCATTGGATTGGGTCTGGTCTAGGAAAGACAGCACATCAGGCACAGTACTGGATCAGCAAGGCCGGTCACCGGATTTGCACAGGATCTGCCCTCCTAGTTTGTGGGTATTTGAATCAGCTGGATAGCGTGTTCCTCAGGCAAGCCTAGTGGTGGCATGCCAGAGAATTTCAGGATACTGGTTCACAAGGCCTTCTGACACCACACAGCGCTTCACTGGGTGGAGAGAATGCAGTTGAGGATTTGGGCCTTGCTGGAAATCAATAGTTCTCTATTGCTGGCAAGAGTTTTGGCCTCTGGATCTGGAAGAATATTAAAGCTGGATGCAGAATGCTGGATCAGAGTGCTTTGCCGGAATCAGGAAAGTGAGTGGATCAGTGAGTCCCTATGTGTTGTCAGCTGTCTCTATTTATGCTTTAAAATGACATCACAAAGTGGGAGTATAGGCCGGCTTAGCTAAACTTGCCCCTGTGAGCTGGGGTAGGATCAAAACTTCACCTTCGCCTTGCAATTTGAGTGATTGGATCAAAGCTGGATGATGTCACATTTTATGGTTTGCTTTACAGTCCTCAGAGACCTCCCTTTAGCCACTGGTCTCAAAATGGGATTTGATACTAAATATACATTTCTACATTGGTCACCTTCATACAAATCACTCACAAAGATGCCATATTTTATGTAGCAGCTATTTCTCAAAACCCCGCAGTGGTGGAATTTTGTCTCAACTTTCTACAGAATTGTGTACTTTTCGCTATGAACACAATTTCAAATTTTATGCACATTTCCACAAATGTGTGTGTTTAACATAGGGATGTGCGTGTACATTTTCACAATTCTAACACTAATACATTTTGCATAAAACCACATAAAACCACATATATTGCCATTCCTGTCCAGAACTTGTCACACCACAGAGTTCTACTGCCTCTTCACACGTGCAGCCAAAAATTAGATTAACAACTCAGTCCTTTTTATATTTTTCACTACTTTGAATAACAACTTATGAGTCTTTTAAAAATTGTTCATTGTTCATTCTTAACAGCAGATGGTCGCTTGGCTCCACCCCGTTGTCTAACCTGGGAGTCCAGTGCATCCCCCTCCTTGGGGGAAGTTCCTTCCAGAAGAGTTTACAACCACCTTCACACCTCCGCTTCCTGGGCTGAAAGGCTTGTCATTGTTCCTTCTCTTTCTGTAGACAAGCGTCTGTTCTAACCCGCAATTAACTTCTCCCAGTGAGTTTCTGTTGAGAGGAAGGGCCTCCTCCTAGGAGAAAAACCTGCTTTTCCAGTTCTTGCAGCTCAGCCAGGCTAATGAACTTCTTAAATCCAGCAAAAACCAAATTTGTTGTATCAAACATAAATACATTACTTCCTTAGCCTTAAAATCTGTGGGATCAAAAACTAAAATCTGTGTTCCTTTTTGGCAACAATCCTTTTTATGTTTGCTAATCCAGCAGACTTTTAGTTTTAGCTCACTTTAAAGTTTCATCAGTAACTCATCTGACAGCTGTCATTCAGGTAGCCCAGGGTACTGCACCCAGATTTTGGCATGGGCTGTCAGTTTTTAGACAATCCAGGTTGTCTGAAGAATGTTTTGCTCTTCACCTTAGGGCTTTGTATGTTCACAATACTTAATTAGATACATGAATTTTAGCACCACGCAAGATTTTGAATGTTAAGAAGTGTTGTGTTATAGGCGTTTTGAAGTTTTTGGCCACAAAGCAAATGTCATTTGTAAGCACATTTTGGGGTTTCACTTACAAGTGCTGCTTCTCTCTCTGCACTCTGTTTGCTGGTCATGGAACCCACTGGCACATTTCTGCAGGGAGTGCTCTATTCCACCGCACACGCACTATGGGTGACAGGTTGGGCATCCCTCTTTTTGCGTGCTGAAGCACACAGTTTTTGTAGGTTAGTGGCACGCACAAGGGTTTTGCCGCCATTGTTGCCGTTTCTTTCACCATAACTGGCAGGGTGATGCCGCATAGCATAGCGGAGTGGGTCACTACATCCTACAGAGCCCCCCCGGCCGACTTGGTTTTGACCTCCCGTCAAGGGGAAGTCAGGAGATTGGGATGTTCTTTTTCTGTCCGTGTGGAGAACTTCAGTCGCTTCTCCCATCAGTGCTGGAGGTGACCCGCTCTCCTCGCCGGTTCTGGTCAGGAGTATTGCTGGTTCTGGTTGGGCGTATTGCTGGTTCTGGTTGGGAGTATGGAGCGGCATTCCGGGCTCCTTGGGTCCTTCCTTCCGGTCCCTGAGTGGTCCTCCTTGGTAATCCTTGGATGATTCTTAGTCCAGATGCTAAAAGATAGAACATAACATGGTTACGGATATTTTTCCACTACTGTGTCCACACGTCATTGGGGATGTCAGCAGTGGGAAAGACCACTTGCATTGGTTATAATTGGCAATATTCCCCATCCATGTTTACTAATGGTTTTAACACTCTTCTTGCACAAAAACAGTGAACATTCATTGATTCTTTTATGTTTCCGGATTTTCCCCCTCTGGGTTTCCGGTTGGCTCCTCTATTTGCTGCAAAGTATACTTGGGATGGCAACTCTTCAGCTGGTTTATTTGGACCCACTTGTCTTCCCCTTCTGCCAAACTGCCCTTGGGTATGCAGATTCTGTAGGTGACTGGTGAGATTCTGTCCACAATTTCATAACGACCCTGCCAAGTTGGGAGGAATTTGCGCTCTTTGGCTTGGTTCCTTTGGAAATTGTACAAGTAGACCCGGTCTGCTACTTGATATTCCTTTTTAGTTGTCTTAAGGTCATAGTGGGTCTTCATACTGTCTGCAGATCTTTCTAGATTTCACTGAGCATAGGCAAAAGCATGTTGAAGGTGTTTTCTCAGATTCTCAACATACTCATGAGTTGTGGAGGCATTTATCAAGGTCTGCTCTTGGGTTCTGTAGAGCAGATGCTGGGGTAGCAACATCCTTTGTCCAGTCATCAGCTCAAATGAAGACATTTTTGTTGCAGAAGAAGGGGTAGATCTGATGGCCATCAGGACAAGGGGTAATTGAATGTACCAAATTGGCCCATAATCTACCACAAACTTTTTTAATATGCTCAGAATAGTTTTATTGATTCTCTCAACTCAACCACTAGAGGACAGTCAGTAGGCAATGTGTAGTTTACTTTTGACCCCAAAGATCTCCCACATCTTTGTCATCACTTCCCCTGTGAAGTGGCTACCTCGGTCTGACTCAATCCTTTGAGGTAACCCAAAATGCAAGAAGATGTGTTTGATCATCAGGGCAGCTACTGTTTCTGCCTTGCAATTTAGGGCCAGGAGACATTCCACCCATTTAGTGAACAAGCATGTTATGGTCAACACGTACTTGTACCCCCTAGAGGAGTGAATCACAGGCTCAATAAAATTGACTTGCAAATCTGACCAAGGCAGTGTCATCCCCCTCTTTTGGAGGGGAGCACAGTGTGTGAGTGATGTTGGCTTAAATTGTGCGCACACATTACACCCCTTCAAGTATTGGTCGAGGTCCTGCCCCATGTCTGGCCAGTATGCAACCTCTTGAAAGATTTCTAATGTCGTATGAAACCCCTGATGACCGGCTGTGGCTGCATTATGGGCGTGACTTATCATCAGGCTTCAGAATAAGGTGGTGACCACCCACTGGTCTTGGCCAGCTATGGATCTCCTCACCAACCAAATGTCTTGGCTTCGGAACATTTTTGGACATTTCATCAACACTCTGAGCTCCTCTTTCCCAAAGTAATCGGTATCCGTCAGGGGAAAGTTCTCAGGGTCCTCAATGTGTTGATAAAACTTACCAATTATTGGATCCCCTTTTTGAGCCATAATTAAATCAGCATCTGGGGTCTCCTTACTCCATTGTGCAGTTGGGAGTTCATTATGAGGATTTGTCTGGGACCTAGTGATAGCAGTGCGTGGATTTCCCCCAACAGGGACTCGATCCCAAGTAGATCCCTTTGGATTTCTCTGGTTTTGGACAGCTGATCAGCTAGGTCATTTCCAGTTTCGTCTGGTCCCTCTACTTTAGAATGACCCTTGATCTTTTTCCAGTAGATGGTCATCCCATTCGAGGTGACCAGTTCATCAATATTTTGTATCAATTTACTGTGTTTTAAAGGTTTATTATTAGCACATAGCATGCCTCTGGTTTTCCAGTTAACCAGTTGCTCCACAAACCCGTTCTGTACATAATGTGAATCAGTGATTATGACCAGTTTGTGGAGTTGGTGTTGGACAGCAGTGAGGATGGCTTGATGCATAGCCATCAGCTCTGCCACTTGACTAGTTTGGGGACCAATTTTGTACCCAGCAGAGGGTTCTGGGGCATCATTCACCCATGCATTCCCTATGCCGGCCACAAGTTCCTTTTCCCCATTGTTGTCAACATGGTAGGAGCACCCATCCACATAGACAGTGGGCATTCCTTCACACTTTTCTTCATAGACTTGTGTGGGGAATTAAGGTATGCCTCCATGTTGTCCTTGATATTAAGACTTTCATCCTCGAGACAGTTTTCTCTGGCACAATCATGCAAGTCAGCCAGACCTTGCGCGAGGGCACTCTTCTTGTTTTGGCCATATCTGACCTCTACAGGAAAGCCTTGCATTGACAGAATCCAGGACGTAATTCAGGAATTACTCACGTTTCCAGCCCAGATTCTGTCACTTTGAAGATATTGCAAAGGTTGGTGTGGAGTCTCCACTATGATGTGTTCCCCCTGGATAAATGGGTGGTAATTCTTCAAGGCCCACACCGTTGCCAGGAGTGCCTTCTCACAATCATGGAATTTTTCCTCCACAGAGGATAAAGTTTTACTCGCATAGGAGATTACTTTATTGACCTTGTAATGCTTTTGATATAATACTGCAGTCAAGCATGTATTTGAGAACCCTGTCTCCAAGAAGAACCCCTTGTTTTTGACATGGTAAGCTAGGCAAGGTGCTTGTGAGTGGCTTCTTTTGAGTTGTCTTACTGCCTCGGCTTGTTCTGGACCCCACTCCCACTTGACCCCTCCCTTCAACAGATGGATCAGGGGTTTTGTGATCTCTGCGTAGTCCTCAATGAACTTTCTGCTGTAATTAGTTAGCCCAGGGAGGCTCCTTAATTCCTGCAGAGTTGTGGGGTCTTTTATTTTCTGGAGTGCTTCTACTTTCTTTTCCTGGGGACAGATACCTTCAGGAGTTATCTCATGCCCCAAGAAATTGACATGGGCCCTGCACCACTGTGCCTTTTGGAAAGAGAGTTTTCCTATGGCAGCCCTCAACTGGGTCAGAACATAATGGATCTCCGCTATGTGTTCCTCCACAGTTGAGCTTTTGATTAGAACATCATCTACATAGGCCAGGTTACCTCTTTCACCCAAGTCGGGCATGGCCTTATACAGAAAGATGTTAAATTCATTGCCGGAATTGATGTATCCGAAGGGAGTCCGGGTCCATGTGTACTTCTGCCCCCCGAAGGTAAAGACCAGCTTGTATTGGTCCTCCCTACTGACAGGTACAGTCCAGTAGCCATTGGTCACGTCAATGGCAGTGTATACGTTTGACCCCTGGATCTAGGCCAGCCCTTGGTCAATATAGGGAAGAAGCCATAGGGAAGTATGGACCCATTTGTTGAGCTCCCTTAGGTCAGCACAGAGTCTCCACTGGCCGTTTAGTTCCAAATCCCCAGCACCCAATTATTGAAGGTGTTGTGGACTGGACGAATTATCCCACGGGACTCAAGGTTCTTAATTATTTCCATAAGGTACTCCATTGTTGCGAGAGGCTAGTGATATTGCTTCACGAACACTGGAGTCATACCATGGTCCGTGGGAATTGTTGTTGTGTGGATGTCGGTGGGACCACAGTCATATGAGTCCACCGCAAAGAGATCTTGAAAATCTAAGAAAACTTGTTTCAATTTTTGCTTCTGCTCCAGAGTCTCACAGGCATCAGCTAGGTTGACTCTCTCTTCAACCATCTGCCTGAAGCCCGGAAAGACTTCTGGTTTGGCTATCTCAGCGACCTCCTCCAGCTGGGTGGAGAAGTCCCTGGTCAAAGTACTGACTTGGACTGATGGCTTCAGGTGGGGAAGGCAGTCCTGATGGACTTGAAAGATCACCTCATCCCTCCTGAAGTCACAGGTCACATTTTTCTTACCATAAATTCAGGAAGAGTACACCAGGAAATTCCCCCCATGCCGGGTGAAGATCCTGTCTGGTGTTGTGTCATTGTCGCTATCACTGTCAAAACAGTCCTTGGGAATTGGTCCTAACAATTTGTTACCTAAATCTATGGAAAATTGTCCGTCATCAACTGCTATTCCAATAATGGTGCCTGTGCCCAGAGTGATACTCTTTAGGTCACTGTTATCCACCTCTATTGGAATGGTGTCATGTTCTGTATTGACTGGTGGTGTTGGGTTAACCCCCAACCCTTGTTGTTGGAAATGAGCATTGAGATGAACATAGGCATCAGGATTTTTCAGTTTCTGTCCTCTTTTAATTTTTACTTCTAGTGAGAATTGTCGGGTCCCTTCTGGGATGGTGACTTCCTCTCCAATCTGAATTTCAACTGCATACGGCAGCAGTTGAGCGGACCAAAATGCTTTCTCTGGGTCATCAAAGTCCATGGGATTACCTGTAAATCGGGACCAGGCTTTGAAGTTTATTAGGTCCAAACTAATGGCAAAGCGATTGAGAATGTCACTGGGTAAATAAAATGCAGCAGGGACATCTCGCACAACCCAACAATTATGGACTATGCTCTAGTTGCCTATGGAAATTTTGAGTATACACCTGCTAGGCAGGAGATGCTTGAAAATGTGGTCAATGGAAAAACTAAAGGGCAATCACAAATGTGGCAAATGCAATTTTTGCAAATATTCAGATAATGGCAAGAAAAGTATAACTCTACCAAATCGGAAGAAATATGACATCAAAGACTTCATAAATTGTAACTCCAATCATGTGATCTATGTCATTGAGTGCATTTGTAAAAAACTGTATGTAGGGAGCACAATCAGAGCACTAAAAATTAGGATATCGGAACATTTAAGAAAAATCAAAAATTGTGATATTAGATATCCTTTAGGAAAGCATTTTGAATTGGAACAAACAAAGCACAATACAGATGGCCTAAGATTCTTCGGTCTGGAAACCGTCAGATCACCACCTAGGGTGACAACAGAGAAAAAATTCTACGCCAGAGAGAAGCTTTTTGGATTTGCATTTTGGACTGTTGCAACAGTGGCCTGAACTCTGATACTGAACTAGGACCCTTTTTATGATCAATGTCAGATAAATATGGGATTATATATGTAATTTACATATATTTTTTTAATGTTTGAGTTATTCTGTTAAACTGTTAAGCAACAAATATTTTGAACTCATGTTTATATAAATATGCAATGACATTTTCAGAGCAGGGCTAACAACTCTTATAGTGAAAAGGCAATGCATTAAATTAGTCCAGTCAAAATGAATGAAAAATTGGTCCAACAGAAATGAAAAGCTCTTCAAAATAAGACAGGATCAGGCTCCAATCAGGAACATGCTTCTTTTGGCCATCAGTTTCACTGTTCTCCGACCACATGCTAATCTTCATTATTATTTACCTCTGGGTCCTTTAAAAGCCGAATTTTGTGGCTTTCAAAAAAATGTTTGAGTGCGACTAGCGGTGATGTCATCACGCTTACGCCATGTAAAACAACGTGGCACGCAATTACGTCATCGCGCTATAGCGCAATGACATGTATAAATAGTCGGCCATCTTTTAAGATCTGTATCGACAACATCGGATCTTACTTGCGGCCATAAAAACTAGGAACAGGAACATTTTGAAGAAATCCAAATCAGGTAAGACTGGGAAGGGGACGCTTAACTCTAAACTTGTAACTGTAGAAGAATTATTACATTTCTAAAAATCGGATCAACTATTCTAAACCCATCACTCTTTCCTTTCTCTATTAGTGGGCCACTGATTACATGACAAGCCTAATGGCATAATCAGGATTCAACCAAATAGATGGGATTTAAGAATTGACAATTTCGTCTTTCGTAAGTAAGTAATTATAAAGTCACCCTGTTCACAAACTATACTTGATAATATGCAACTGGACCCCTAGGGAGATGAATCTTTAAATTCAAATGCTTCTGTTGCCTTTAATTGCACAAACCACAACATAACTAAACTTGTTCACCACAACCCTCCTGTTGAACCATCAGAAAGGGATGGAGAAACACATGTAGAGGGGACTTTCAGTTTACATTGTAAAAAATATTGACTTTACACTGCGAAAAAATGGTATTTTGAATTGGCTCAACATTGCTATAAAAAAAAGGATTTGTCAAATTTTATCTGTATGAAAACAATACAGAGTGGATGCAGATCAAATCAAAGTGAATAAATTATCATAGAAATACAAATATTTCGTGCGCACCGACATCTCTGTTGTTATCTCTAATTTATCTTAAAGCACTGGTCAGTGGCAGTGATTCAGAGATTGTTGCTGCAAACAATGACAAGCAAATACATATAAACACATCAGGAAACTCGCCATAGTTATTCAGACTGAATCTAACCTACACTGATGTTTGGAATTGGGTGTTTCCAGGTCCATTTCCCATTTGTCTACAAATTTAAATGTGGGAATGACTGGATCTTTTAGGAGTTTGCGGAACATGGCCTCGCTGATGAAGCTCTTACCGTTGTTCACACATAGTCGGCTGAGAACAGAGTCCTTCCCTTCATTTAACTGAATAGGGATGAACAACTGCTCTCCAATTTTCGAAATATCAGCCAAGCTTTGAGCTGATTTTTCATCATTTCGGACTATAGGAGTAGGATTTTCTGATTGTGAATTTGTATAGAATTTCAGAGTGTTCCCTTCCAGTGTGGAATGCCACCTTAGACCAGAAGGAAGGTTGATTTTCAGAAATAGAGACGACTACCCATCACCAGTCTGTTGTCCTGCTGCAATTACTGTCACGTCTGGGATTTGGTTATTTTGGAAATGGAATTCAATTTGGTCAGGTTTTTTTTCAACCATGTGGCATGTGCTATTTAAACTAACATGGTTGACACTATGTTTTAATTTTATTGGTCGGTTAGTCTGGGTCCAGAGGACCTTGTTTACACAATCTATGAGGGGAGACAATCTACACAGGATGTCATTCCCTAGTAAACATGGTGTGCCCTCTGGAGTGACAACTATGACCGGGTGCTTCACCTTGTGTCGGCCAATTTTAATGTCTAAATCCGCAGTCCGCTCAACAGAAATGTCATTCCCATCGAAGTTCTGAAGTTGTCCAGGAAAAGGGGTGAGAGGGATTTGGTATTTCTCCCCCTTCCTGAATTCAGCTGATCAAAGGCCCTTTTTGACAGAAGGGTGGCTTGGGATCCAGTGTCCACCAGTGGCAAAATTGTACATTGCCCCTGTATTTGGACCAGGGTATAAAACCTTCCCTCCTTTTCCTCAAGGGGGCAAAGATAATGCACATTTTTGGCCAATTGATGGGTTCATTTCTTTGCCTTGGATTCTGACAGAGGGGTGATTTGGGCAGGATTTTGTTTGGGATCTTGGGAACCTGTAAGAAAAAGGTGGCAATTGGATATGGGGGGAGTTTTTGGCTCCCCTGGTTCTGTTTCTGTGCCCCCCCCCCTTTTTGGAGACAGTCACCAGAATTGGTTTGCACAAGGTGATTTTCTTGCTGGTCGTTCTGGGGTGTGATGATGAGCGGTTTTAACACGGTCCCCACATCTACCCATTCTTGATCAGGATCTCTTGGGACCCATTTTTCTTTGGGAAGAGTTCCCCTATCCCTGAAGGAGAAGATCCTTTTCCCAGAATCCTCTGAGGACCCCTCTCCTTCAAATTGGAAGATTTGCACCTCCTCCACAAAATGGGCCTTTTTAGGCTCTTTATTTCTCCTACCCACCCTCTGTTCTTTAGGTTGCAGACTTTTGGAGGCAGGAGATTCTGGTTCCGGTTCCTGGGTTTCCAGGGGCTTTTCACAAGTGGGGAAGGAAGCTTCCTCTAAGGCCTTACACCCCCATTCCCCCTGTGCCTCCTCCCTGGGAACCGGTGGGTTGTCGGGATTCTCTCCCCGTCATTGCTCTGGAGCACAGACCCTTGATATGAGGAGTTCTGAGTCACCATGCTCATCAGAGGGTCCTGTTGAGCCCTCAGCATGTGACCCAGATCCTGCACCAAGTTCTGGACCTGGCGCTCCAGTTGGGACACCCGCGCTGGCTGGCACAGGGTTCTCTGTTCTGCCCTTGGTTGATCACGGGAAGGGTAACTGTCCCTTCTCCCATAATACCCCTGGTTGGGTTCGTTTTGGTACCCCTCCACCCTTGGCCTCCCCTCTCCTGGTTTGGGCTGTCTGGGTTCAGGAAAGTGGGGAAAGAAAGAAGGGTTGTTTTGGGGGTTGAGGTTTGGTGGGTACCGGGGAAAGAAACTCAGCCCGGCATTTGGGGGATTACTGCCCTCTTGGGGAAAGTGTGGAGGGAGGTTTCCTGGGTTGGCAGCTGCCTGATTGGATCCCCCCCTTGGGCTGGAGGAGTCCACACATAGCCCAGGATGGGTCTGTTGCCCTTGTAACAGGGGCTGCTCTACTCTGGGGAGTTAGGGGTCCCATTTGTGGGGTTACCTCCCTGACACCCTGTTTAGGATTGGCCCGAGGACCTTCTGTGTCTTGGGTTAGTAGGATTCTGCGCGGGAATGTTTTTTAGGCCCCCTCAGATCTCCAGATCTAAAATGGGGGCAACCTTCACCTCCGCCACCCTAGCAGCAGCAAGGGTGTTGGTTGGTTTTGGGTTTTTATTAGCACTTTTACTCTCTACTGGCTTCTGCACTTTTTAAATGCGAGTTGCTTGTTCAGCGATCCAGTCTAGTGATCTTTTCTCATGAATGACCCTCACCAGCTGGGTCATAATGTATTTAGGGAGGGCGTGAAAGAAGGTATTGATAAATTCCCTGTTGTCTGTGCGCACCCTCCTGGTGGTCTGCGCAAAAGCACGTTTCAGCTCTTGGACAAATTTCTGTGGGGCCTGGTCTTCCCCACATTGCAGGTTGTAGGCTGCTTTGGAGGACTCTTGAGGGTTTTTATGGATTGAAAAATGCTTTAAGATGGCCGCCCTATAGGTGGACAATCTTAAATGGTTCTGATCCTTCAGCCCCGCAAAGAAGCTGGAGTATTCAGGTGAAAATGTCCACTTGACATACTGAATACAGCTTGTCCTTCGGGTGGAAAGTCTCCATCATTTGCTCAAACAATTCGAGGTGCTCCCAAACTGAATATTTGTCATTTTTATTGTAGGGCATGATGATTCTCCTAATAGACTTGATTTGCTTCAAGGGATCTTTCAGTTTAAGCTCTTTTAACTTTCTTGGCCTTTTGAGTTTTGGTCACTGTGGTCCACTCATCCTCTGACTCAGAGGCACTGCTACCAGTGGCTGTCTGATCCTCTAGGCTCTCCCTGATTCTGCGGGCCTGGGAATGGCTGGCAGAATGTGGGGGCCTATTCTCTTGAAACCTGTGGTGCTAAGAAGAGTCTTCTCTGGGAAGAGGTTTTTAAAATGCTCTTTGAGGGCCTAGCCTCATGGAATTCCCCACCAAATTTGACTGACTGACCTCTTGGTAAGTGCTATTTTTGAGGATCCAGTTCTCTGATTCTCCCCTCACTGGAGTCTCCCTGATCAGAGAGGCTGGCCCTAATATTTGGGAACCTTACATAGATGCTCGCCCATCCATTTCTGGGAGGCACTTATCTGTCAGTCCCATATTTCCCATTGTGTTGAGGTCTACCATCCTGTGCCCCTTGGTTCATATGAGCCAGTGGACATGGGGGTGGCAGAGTTCATGGAACTGAAGGGATTAAAGTCCCTGATGCCAGGGTTCCTGAGGTTATGCTGAGGGGTTTCTCTCTCCCATCTTACCTCATCTTTTTTAGCCCATATTTCCTGATGGCATGCCAATATCTGACCATTTTGCTCCCCTATTAAGGTCTTACTGGTCTCTATGAGTTGTTCTTGCATGGCTATCTGTTGGTGGAGCCTGTCATTCTCTTCACAGAGAGCCTCATTGTCTCTCTGTGCTTCCTGCCTGAATTGGGAGTATTGGGCCAATTTCTGCTGCAGGAGACTCACCTCCTGAGTTTGGTCCTTACTGGTCTGATTGTTTTTTTCCAAGGCATCCTCCACCTGCCTGGTGTGCTTTAGTAGCTTTTTGTAATCCATTTTTATTTCACCAAGTTCCTGAAGGGCCAGGTGATTTTCTTCTAACTTTGTTCTTAAATGGCTTACTTCCTGGCCTAAGGTGTCCCACTCCTGACTTAGAGTGTCCCTCTACTCAGCCGGGTCGTCCCTGTGATTTTTATGTGCCCCAGCTTTATGGCAGTCCTCATCAAAGTCTGCTTGGGATTCTAGGTCTTTGATAATTAATTCATTATTTTCCTCTTTTAAGGATTCTAGGCGGTTTTGTAGGGTGACTACCTGCTCTGCGCAGGATCTGTTAAAATCTAATGGTTGTGTCAGCTTTTGTTGACTCTGTTGTAGAGAATCCAACCTTTCTTGACACTCTTTTTGCAGTGTCTGTACCTGGGCATCTTGCTCTGCATTCTTTTGCATTAAGAGTGTCAGTTCTTCTTGGAGTTTGGTGGCATACTGACTAGCCTCTGTTTCCGATTCCTTGCTATCCTGGAGCCTTTGCTCTGCAGAGTCCAGATTGCTCTGGATTTTCTGCAGGGCTTCCCCTTGCCTCTTATTGAAATATACATGGTCTGCATGCTTTTCCTGTATGACTCCTATGTGGAGGTACAGGTAGGCTGATATTTTGGGAATTTTTGCATTGCTCCTCTTTTATTTAAGGGGTCATATATAATTCAGTAAGTGTTTGATGTAATGGCCCCTTGTCCTGCCAGATATTAAGGTTGATTTCAGTGATTTCTGGTTTTATTCCCTGAAGCCATACCTCTTTGTCCTGTTCTAGCCATTCACCCTGACAAACAATTTGTGCAGTAGGTGTTCCCTTGCAATATTTATTCCCACTGGGGTCGCCATTCCGGAAATATTAGTTTCCTTCTGGTTTATCTCAGGGTTACTTTACGTTTACAAACAGGCCCAACTCCTTTGAGTATTTCTTTTGAGGGGTGCTTGTAAGGTGTAGCACAGTATGGTAACCCAACAAGGTGTATGTACCCCGTCAGCTAGCACACTGTGTTAGACTGTCACGAATGGTATGTCTAATTCAGGATCCCGCAACGAGCCGCCAAGCTGAAAGTGATTTCCATCCGGCACACACCCAAGTCAAAGCTCAGCATGTAGTGCACAACTGAAACTCTTATTTATTTGTGTCTATAAGTTCAATATTCTGAACGATATACTACTCATATCACACCCTTCTCCTGGACCCCCCTTCCCCGGTCACACTGAACCAGGAATCAGGCTGGTTTACAAAGGTAAATATTTATATATGTATTTAAAATGTAATCACAATACGTTTTAACAGATAAACAACAATCACCGATGGGGTGACAGAACACTGAATACTATCTTTAATACACTAGGAATAAGTAATGAGCAAAAGAAATGCATCACAGAAAGTAATACTTTTGTGTTGGTTCAGATCAGATAGCACTATGGTTAGAGAATCCCCCTGCAACCCCCCTCAACCCCAAATAGGCAATGTAAAGCGATGGGAGGAGAGAGCAGGTATTCATTAATAGCACAAATCAAACAGAATATCAGTCCCACCTTCCACTATAAAACACAAGAGAAAAACGGAATGGACTTTTCAGCTGTCAGGATGGCTTTCAAATTGTCTTTAGAATTGACTGGGCAAAAAACCAAATATGGTCAAAAATACTTAAATTGTTGTAAATTCCTATGGGAGCAGCATTGTCCAAAGAAAACATTTGAAATCTTAAAGTCCAAGTCGGAAACAAATTAAAGCTATTTCACACGTGTAAAAGTTTCTCTGAATTTCAATTTGTGGCAAACTTTTTCTTGCGCAATATTCGCGATAACGAGAGAATGCGATTTTGGGTTCTATGGATAGCTACGGATGTTAGGTACAAGTAGGAGTTGACATTCCGTTTCTACCAGAAAAACTGAGGGAGTTGCAGGGGTTTTAGTAAGAGTCGTTTTTGCGAGATAGGCGCGAGAATGGGAAACAGAAATGCACTTTGAAAAGGAAAGATGGGTTTGCTTACACTAGAGGATGACTATGAAAAATGAAAAAGCGAATGCCACAGAGGGATCTTACAGTCACGTGATCAGTGTAACCCGCCTACTGTGGAAACTCTACTTCTTCAGATGAGAAAAGGGTCAGCGCAAAGATAGTTCTAACAATACTGGTTCTGAATGAAAGATAGGATGGGTTTGAGATAGGGATAACCAATGCAAATATACTATGGGCCACAGTTCATCCTATTAATGCTCACAGGATAGGTTTTTAAATTGGACCGTCAGCTCTGGTCATTGGACTGGGTGTGGTCTAGGAAAGACAGCACATCAGGCATGGTACTGGATCCGCTAGGCCGGTCGCCGGATTTGCACAGGATCTGCCCTCCTAGTCTGTGGGTATTTGTATCAGCTGGATAGTGAGTTCCTCAGGCAAGCCTAGTGGTGGCAAGCCAGGGAATTTCAGGATACTTTTTCAAAAGGCCTTCTCACACCACACAAAGCTTCACTGGGTGGAGAGAATACATTTGAGGATTTGGGCTTTGCTGGAAATCAATAGTTCTCTATTGCTGGCAAGAGTTTTGGCCTCTGAATCTGGAATAATATTAAAGCTGGATGTTGAATGCTGGATCAGAGTGCTTCACCGGAATCAGGAAAGTGAGTGGATCAGTTAGTCCCTATGTGTTATCAGCTGTCTCTATTTATGATTTTAAATGACATCACAAAGTGGGTGTATGGGCCGGCTTAGCTAAGCTTGCCCCTGTGAGCTGGGATAGGATCAAAACTTCACCTCCCCCTTGCAATTTGAGTGATTGGATCAAGGCTGGATGATGTCACATTTTATGGTTTGCTTTACAGTCCTCAGAGACCTCCCTTTAGCCACTGGTCTCAAAATTGGATTTGATGCTAAATGTACATTTCTACATTGGTCACCTTCATACAAATCACACACAAAGATGCCATATTTTATGTAGCAGCTATTCCTCAAAACCCAGCAGCGGTGGGATCTTTTCTCAAATTTCTACAGAATTTTGTCCTTTTTGCAATGAACACAATTTCCAAATTTTATGCAAAATTCCACAACTGTGTGTGTTTAACATAGGGATGTGCGTGTACATTTTCACAACTGCCATTAATACATTTCGCATAAAACCACATATATTGCCATTCCTGTCCACAACACGTCACACAGTTCTACCGCCTCTTCACGCGTGCAGCCAAAAATTAGATTAACAACTCTGTCCTTTTGTCCTTTTTATATTTTTCACCACTTTGAATAAAAAGTTATGAGTCTTTTAAAAATTGTTCATTGTTCATTCTTAACAGCAGATGTTTGCTTGGCTCCACCCCTTTGTCTCTGCTGGAAGTCCAGTGCATCGTCATTGTTCCTTCTCTTTCTGCAGACAAGAGTCTGTTCTAACCCGAAATTAATATCTCCCCGTGAGTTTCTGCTGAGAGGAAGGCCCTCCTCCTAGGAGAAAAACCTGCTTTTATAGTTCTTGCAGCGCAGCCAGGCTAAATAACTTCTTAAATCCAGCAAAAAAAAAATGTGTTGCATCGAACATAATTACATAACTTTCTTAGCCTTAAAATCTGTGGGATCAAAAACACAACTTAAATCTGTATTCCTTTTTGGGACCAATCCTTTTTATGTTTGCTAATCCAGCAGACTTTTAGTTTTAGCTCATTTTAAAGTTTCATCAGTAACTCCTCTGACAGCTGTCATTCAGGTAGCCCAGGGTACTGCACCCAGATTTTGGCATGGGCTGTGAGTTTTCAGACAATCCAGTTTTGCTCTTCACCTTAGGGCTTTGTATGTTCACAATACTTCATTAGATACATGAATGTTAGCACCACGCAAGATTTTGAATGTTAAGAAGTGTTGTGTAATAGGTGTTTTGGAGTTTTTGGTTACAAAGCAAATATCATTTCTAAGCACATTTTGGGGTTTCACTTGCAAAGTGCTGCATCTCTCTCTGCACACTGTTTGCTGGTCATGGAGCCCATTGGCACATTTCTGCAGGGTTGGCTCTGTTCCACCGCACACACACCATGGGTGGCAGGTTGGGCATCCCTCGTTTTGTGTGCTGAAGCACACGGTTTTTGTAGGTTTTTGTAGGTTTTTTGGTGTGCACAAGGGTTTTACTGCCATTGTTGCTGTTTCTTTCACCATAACTGGCAGGGTGATGCCGCATAGCATAGCGGAGTGGGTCAATACATCCCACATGGGGAAGACCCACTAGTTGGCTGAAATGCAGGCAATGCATGTTTAATCATAGCAAATACAGGCACCTATGAAAACAAGATGATATAGAAGTGGTATACAATTTATATTCCATTCCCTCCTGATGAAGGCCGGACCAATACAGAGCATTACAAAGGCTCACCAAACCAGCTGAAACATGTGTCTACTATAGATCTGAAAAGAAATAGATACACTGGAAAATAGATATGGCTCTGAAAAAAATAGCTAATGTAGGCTGTTAGTCTTTAGCCCTGACACACAGTAGGCGCCCATCTATTAGATGTGATTGTTTCTTGTTTGGTATTTAGTGAGTGTGTCATTAGAGTGTTGTGTTTATGTATTCATTGTATTGAAGGTATGTGTTATGAATTTGTAATACATTTTCATTTATGGTCTATTTTTCATAAATGTATACAATTATTGAATACAAATTATATTTTTATAATTGAAAGTTTGAGACTGAAAATAGTTTGCAATCGTTCTGTCCGACATCATTGGTCTTGATCCCCCACTTTCTTGTAGAATTTTTATTATAGCCTGGATGATCAAAACCATACCAGGCACCCTTGTTTGTTTTTTGCAATATGGTTTTAGACCAGGTTTGGGGACATGCGATCAAGCCTTGAATCTATATCTGGTAGGGGCACAATCCGTGTATGCAAATGGAGAACCAATTTACTTGGCTTTCATGGAGCTAGCATCACCTTTGAAAAGGTAAACAGAGATAAGCTCTGGTTGATGATTTGGTCCATGTGGTGCCCAACTGGGTTATTGAGGGTTCTGCAGTTGGTACATGCAGGCAACAAGGCGTGTGTTGGCTTCGGGGAGCAGGGACAATGCTCTAATTACTATGATGTTCATACAGGAGACCGTTAGTGTTGTGTATTGGCACCGGTTTTATGTACATTATTTATAAATGGCCTCTACACGGCCCTTGTTGATTCTAACGCAGACTAACTCGGGTCTGCAACAAAGCTTTCCCCTTCTTAGCTTATGCGTATGATACAGTTATCATTGCTCAGACACCTAATGCCCTCCAGAAACTAATGAATGTGTACACTGACTTTATGACAAACCTAGACCTGAAAATGAATACAACAAAGTTAGCTGTCATGGCGGGTACTGCAGGGCGAATAAAGAAAATCAGGATGCAAGGGATATATTGTAATGGCTCTGTACAGCACAAATAGCAATATGGCAGGAGTCAGCATGGCAGACGGCTTCAAAAAATCTAAAAATGTATATTTTATACTTTTTACATTGTCTACACCATGGAATCTACCCACATGCAAAATTTCAGGTTTTAGTATGTTGGGAAGTATGATGAAAATGTTGAACAGACACACACACACACACATGTCCACATATGACAGAGTTAAGCATTGCAGACCGCTTATCTTTTATACATTTTACATTGTCTACACCATGGAACCATATTGTATGAAGGGGAGCATTTTAGTGTAGAAGGAATTCTATATTGGATATGATCAATGTATATGACAGTTTGAAAAAAAAGATTAGGAGAATAAACATGTTATACTTTTTGCATGGTCTATATCATGGAACTTACCCACATGCCACACTTCAGGTTTGTAGTATGTTGGGAAGTATGATCAGCATTTCAAACAGACACACATATCCACTTATGGCAGGGGTAAACATTGCAGACCGCTTAAAAAAGAACGAGACATTATCTACACCATAGAACCATATTGTATGAGGGGGAGCATTTTAGTGTGGAAGGAATTTTACATTTGATATGATCAATGTATACGACATTTTCTGCATGACCTGTATCTCAATGTCGACACACTGCTGCCATTTTATTGTGTATAATGTTTAATGGATTTTATTCGAATACATTTATTTTGATGATGATGTAACTATTTACATGCTATTGCTATTTTTAATGTACACCATCTTTCGACCATGGTGGGCTTGTTCTTTGCCATGCACATATTCCCACTCATGTTGCACTTCCACTTGTTTCTATACTTGTCTTTCATTTTAATCCTTCCTTCCAAGTTTTGATTTTGTTACTGAAAGACAGTTGCGCTTTTAAGACAGTTTTTCAAAATGAGTTTCTATTTAATCTGTGAGGTTATTTTGTTATTCCCAATACCCCACTTAGATGTTTTGACATATTACACGTTGCATTATAGTTGTGCATCATATGTTGATTTTGACACGGTATATTGTGACATGTTTTATTATGTTGCATTTTGAATATCCTGTCTATTAGTACAAGGCAGACAATGGATGGGAAGCAGCTGGAAAATAACATGTAGCATCCCACTGCCAATTCAATAATATAAAAATAATCATGAGGGGCACTCAAGACATATAACACCAAAGAAGACCTGCAAATGTGAGCTAGTGAGCAGACTCTGCAAGCTTACTGGTCCAAAGATTCCCCTTCTGCTCTCTATTAACAGGACAAGTTAACTGCAACCCAGGTTAAGATCGAAGGACAAGGCTGTATTTGATAGATATACCCCCACCAGATCCCTGTCTTTACCCAAGAGGAACCCAACCTTGTATACCACTATTACCATCTCTATAAAGCTCCTATGCAGGCTTAAGAACATCCAGGCAGCCCACTCCGGGGCCTTACTCCATGTGGAGCAACAGATCAAATGCCACCCTCATTTACCAGTGCATGCAGCCCCATCCAGCGGTCCTGGCTATATCACGTGGCTGTTTGTGTTTATGTAGTAAATTGAAGATTGTGTGCTCTCCTACTCCCTTTGTCATTGTTTGAACATACATAAGCAGAGCAGGAAGACGACAAAGTGTGTGTTTAATGTGCCAGACAGACTCTGAATCCATGCCATTTGCCTTCATGGAGTGCTGTCCTTAATGTGAAGGTCTCCGCTGACATAGCTATACTACCATGTATTATTTTGTAACCTTACTGCTAATTTAATTGACTCATTCTTCATTCCAGTGGCTCATTAACAATTTCACCCCATAGAGGGGTAATACTCATTCTTTCTCCTCCACCTGCAGTTAATCAGGTATGGCTCTGTCCAGGGGAGATGTGTTGTCGAGCGTTCCTTCTGTGTCTCCAAAGACTATTGTACACATAGCCAATTCCTGGATCTGACACATTTGTCAGAGGACTCAGCATTACCAGAGTCCCCTCTTGCTATCAACAAGAGGACATCCAATATGATGAATGGGTTAGTAGCCTCCACACCTCCTGTGCACTCCTGTGCACATCTCAAGGCAATAACACATCAGCAACAGGACCTAATCAAATATCCCCACCACACTAGTAATTGCCTTCTTTAAAGTTCTGCTGGCCAATAAGGTGAGCTCCTGATCCTTCTCTTGATCACATTTTATTCTGGTCAAGATGCTGAACCCTATATAAACATCCTAACGATCAATATCACTGAACCGTATGTTTGAGGTATCCTACATGCTATGAGTTAACCCTGTAAATGTGTTTCTCCCTGACTTTCCTCATTCTTCCCCTCCCTCCTTGACCCCATTCCCTTTTCACCCCACAGACTACTGGCTGGCTGCCACCTTGGGTGGGGTCACAATTTGACTTTAAGACCACTACATAACATAAAGGGCATCTTGCATTCCAAAGATGAAAAAGTGAAGGACGACCCACAATCACTGATTCTCTTGTGCATGTGTGTTACTTCTTTACAAAAATGTATGAACAATCCTGACAATGAGCTGTATATTACATAAGGAATTAATTGGTGCTGTCTGAGACATCATATTTTCCACTGGACAACAGTCTCTTGTTTAAGATGTATTAGCAGACTCCAAAATGTGTTGTTTATTTAAAGCTACTTTCTCTATCAAATCCATCAGTTTTACACTGTTTATACTGTCCAGATCGAGTTAAAGCCTGGAGGCTTTCTAGCTTTTTTCAAGCTTACAGATGTATCTCCTCTTTCATTCCACCATGTTGCAATGGCCACACTGACCCATGCTGGTAGAATGAATCGTGTTAATATGCAAAGGACCCACACATGGCTAGTGGGCCCCCAAGAAGCCTATTGCTGCAACATGTGCAGTTGGCATGGCAGAAGTCCAAGGCCACCAACTATGGCCCAAAAAAAATGTATTGGTGTAACATGTACAGTAGTCGTGGTCTAACACCATGGTTATTCGGCCCCAAAGAAGCTATAGTATAACAAAAGCTTTAAAATGCTGTAAGGGGGTGCAATGGTAAGGTGGTCTTCCTTCAAATTTTGTTGCATTAAATCTGATCACTCTCCCTTAACAAAGGTTTTTTTACTGAATTTATATTTTCAAGGAAAGAAACTTTAGTTGCAGGGACGCTAAGGTGAGAACTTAATGCATCAAAACACCTGAAATTCAGCTAAAGCCACCAGAACGTCACCCCCCGTTGCGCAGCCTATGACCACAATGATGACATCACAGATCACATCACTAATTACATTACAACAGTAACTGTCATTAAGCATGGCCTTCAGCCATCGTCGGTGTGCATGGTCAAATATATTTTAACACATGAATGGGTACTAGTCATGGCCTTCAGTTATGGACAGTGGTCACAACCTTCACCCAAGTGCAGTGAATATTTTAAAATCAATAACAGTCTACCAACCATAGATGTTGCCCTTTACCAGTGGATGCAGCTTCCAACAGTGTCCACTGTATATTGTATACACTGATCAGGCACTATTCATGGAATTCAGCACAATACTGGCCAGTGGTCACAATCTTTGGCTGTGCCTGCTATATATTCTAACATTTAAATGGGCCACTAACCATGGCCTTTGAGCTGGAGCAGTTTGTACACCTTTTGGCCATGTCCACTGTATTAAAAATAAAAATAAAATTCAATAACCGATAGCCTTCAGCCGTGCTCACTGTGTATTATACAACACTAACCAGCCACTAGCTATGACCTTCAGCCTTGCCCACTGTATATTATATACACTAACCAGCCACTAGCCAAGGTCTTCAACACAATACTAGCCAGTGGCCAAGACCTTTGGCTTGCAGACTGTATATTCTAACATATTAATGGGCATTATCTATGGCCATTAGCCATGGCCACTGACTACAGCTTTTAACGTTGCCCACTGTATATTTTAAAACAGTGATGGGCTGCTATGCATGGCTTTTAGCCATGTACATTGGTATTTTGAAACACTAACAAACAACTAGCTATGGCCTTTCGTGCTGACCAGTGACCCCGCCTTTGTCCTGGCCAAGTCAACGTCCTAAATTGTTATTAAGGTAATCTAAGTTTTCCTGAGTTAACTTATAAATTATATTATGTCAAATTCCATTATTGATGGAATTTGTTATATACAATGTAATTAGCGTTGTCGCCAGTGGTGGCATCAGTGATGTGATTTGCAATGTCATCAGTGGTCTCATACAACATGTAATTAGTGATGTCATCAGTGATGTGATCTGTGATGTCATAATGGTGGTCATATGCTGTGCAACAGGGGTCTTATAGTTAAGGTGACTTTAGCTGAATTTCAGGGGTTTTGTTGTGTTAAATTCTCACCTTAATGTCCCTGCAACTAAAGTGTTTTCCTTGAATTTCAAAGGTATTGTTACAATGTATTGCTCACCTTAGCATCCCTGCAGCTAAGGTTTTTCCTTGAATGTCAAGGCTTTTGTTATTCCATAGATTTTTAGAATGTTTCCAGACCGCTAGCATGGTTTTCAGCCATGGTCAGTGGGCTCGGCCTTTGGCCATGCCCACTGTGCATTTTAAAACACTACCAGACCACTACCATGGTCTTTGGCCATGGCTGGTGGGCACAGTTGAACACTACCAAACCACTAGCTATGGCATGGCCACTCTATATTTTGAAACACTTGCAACACATTGCTCAAAGACGGTCATCAATCACAAACGGATTTTGTCCTGTTTTGACGGTGGCGTTGTTATGTGTAAAACATTGCAGGCTTTGAGAACTCACAATGTTTTTAGTCAATGCGCAGTGAGATTAAATTATTTGCTGAGGATCACACACTTTGGTTAAGCAGCGTACTACAAGTCCCTTGTTTTATGGCTGGTCTCTTGGTGACTGTTGTCATACATCACACGGCTCCCAACTAACTGCAGTTAAGCAGCACAGAAAAGGGTAAAAAGGGATCAGCTGCAGGAATAACATATGCACAGGTACTTTGGCCCCCATAGCGAAAACACTGGCACCCATGAATATACGCACAGTAAGTGATGATATATTGTAAAGTGAAATATATAAATGTAGTTCAATTGACCTTCTCCTTAGAAGAAAGTGCGCAAGACAAAATAGCATTGGACTTTTAGAAAAAGTAATGAACACCAGAAAAATAACCTGAGAGAGGAAATCTTCCAATAAATATGCTCACCTTTTAAACCCAGCAATCTGTAGTGAAATATTCCATGGAAAAAAAATCCAAAAATGAAACACGTGCTTGTGGTCTTGCAGATAAGCATCTGCACTGGAAACATGACAACCTGAGTAAAATCCTGGTAGCCAAATCCTTGAGCAAGCTTGCCAACCTCAAAAAAATGCAAGGGGTTGAGTCCACCCTCGGAAAAAAGTTACACTGTCCACCCACATATATTCTTTACTGGTGCCCTAAAAAGCAGCCACAATCAGGCAACATAACAGCATCAGTGTCCAGGATTGTAATCTCTCTTTCCACATCATGGACACATACTCATGACTTACTTGCCCACTCATCATTAATTTCCCCTGCTCACCCCCATATCTGGCTTTCAACAATACTCTGCTTTATAAAGCTAACTTGAAAAGTACATATACCATAGAGTCACTCAAATATATAAATCCTTATAGAACTATGTTAAGAAAAAAGTATACAATTGTGGCATTAGTCCCCCAATCTTGACTCTGAGAATACACATAGCAGAATGCAATTCCGCAAAAGGCAAAAAATGGTCTCTGAGTGCCAAACATTCAAGGACCGACAGTACCATAGTGTAAGAAAAAATAATGCGGTGCCCATTCGGTCGCCCATAAATATATTCACACAGACACACTGGTAGCCACCTTTTTGGGCTAAAAATGAGTGACAGAATATCTTTGTTAACTCCTTAGTTCTTTCACATTTTTTGGGGAAAAATAATGTTGTCATTCACGTTGAGGCCATGATGCTGTATTGCGAAACACAGAACAGCTTTAAAACTGCTTCACTATGTCCATTAACCTGCTGTTTCTCAGAAAAGAAGAAAAAGGTCACCATTGGTGATCTCTGAAAAAAATCAATGAAGTCGTACAGATGTGTTTAAAAGGGCAATGCCAGTTTAGACTGCTGCCATTGGGACTGCTTAGGGCACTAAATATCAGTGAAAACGAATCTCCTGAAAAGAGAGACATTGTGCAAACTAAAATCATTGAAAAGCAAGTTACTAGCATGGTGCGGATCACTGAATAAAATATAATGGTAATTTATGGAAATAAATATGATATACTTTGCTTTTTTGGAAATATATTGACACTCATTTAAATATTCTGCATGATTTGTCTTCAGGCTAACCCCAACATTTTCTCTGCACTGCCACTCAGGTGGAAGCCTTGTCGTTTACTCTGGAGCCCACTCATTATTCATTTGTGTCAATTCAGCCTTTCTAACATCCTGTCGAAAACCCAGCGAATAGATTTCAGATGTGCCCGCAAATAAATATAAACTAACAATGCACTATATTTCACAAGGAGATAAAATACCACTAAAGTGTAACATTTAAATGGCACGCCCATCTTTTCATCCACTTAACACCTCCTTTCTGCTTCTGCACCAACATAAAACATGCCTTTCCTTTGTGCTCAACAAAAACTACCCTGACACTTAAAATTAAAGACAAATCACTTGAGCCCAAAACATCCCTGAACTCAGTGCGCTAAGTGCCTCACACCCACCTCAACATTGCCTTTCCTCTTCACTCATATGTCACCACAATAGAGGGGAAACCCCAGCACACTCTTCCTCATTCATCTGCACATCTAACAATACAGGTAAGGACGCCACCATACCTCCCCTGGACTCCAACATTCAACACGTCCCCTCTCTAAACGTTTAAGATACATATACAACACAGGCACGCATTACTGATCAATTTGAAAAGGTCTTGTTCATTCACGTGAACAGATTGGGCCTCATTCCAACGGTGCCGGTCCGGTAACAACGGTGCCTCCCCTGTCGTTTTTTTTAAAATCCTGCTCTGGCTAATTTCCCTGATGTTTTTTCTGGATCCACCAGAATCCAGAATAGGGCTTCCGACAGCCTGTGAATTTGCTCCCTTGTTTTCAGCTTTGCTTTTGTTTTCAAGTTTAGTCGCTTCTAGCATGTGGGCCCATGTCTACAAGCCTTTCAATGCTCTAAGCACTGATACTCTGGCTGCTTCCAAGCTCTGGCCCTACTGCCTTGTGCCTGTTAGGTGCATTGTCAATCTTTGCCCCTCTGTATTACCCAATGTTGGTAACTATCTTTTTTTTTTTTTTTTTTTTTTTTTTTTTATTGATTTGGTTGAATTTAATCAACCTTTCAAACACAAGAAAAGAAAAAGTAAAAAGTACAACATTTAACATAATTTTTTTAACATTCATTATATAAATCTTAAAAACACAACATTTCATATACATTATTCACCACTTAAAAGAATTTGGAAAAACTATAATATGCAACATTTGATTGGATTCTCGCTTTGATTAATTGTCTAATTTAAGACTAATGAGAAAGTTGACAGCTGCTATTTGGATTGCAATATTGTTTGCACCCAACAGAACCGACCAGCATTCATCCGGTGAAACATTCCCCAAATATTGACAATGTCTAGCAAAGGTAACTTGTCTGTTAGCCCTGAGTGGTACACATTCTGTAAATAAATGAGCCAATGTTTCACCTCTCGATGAGGCTTGACAAAATCTACAGATATTCTGATCTGGTCTAGCTAGTCTACGTTTAGTCCTAACTTCCATAGTGGCCCATAGATTAAAGCGAAGACGCATTATTCCTGCTCTATATTTTAGGGCAGGAGAGCGTACTAGGTACGCTGGGAGTGTTTTAAGTTTTTTTGGAGGAAAGCGAGCAGGATCACTGTCGCGGTACATGATACTTGGTAACTATCACTAGACCTGCCCGTTGACATCCACCACTTGCCCCCTTGTTCAGCCCTCGTCCATTGATTTCCGCCTGTCTAGTTCTTTCACTCTCTACCGTCCTCCCCTGCAGTGTTCTCTGTCCCACCTCCAGTGCCTTCCTTTTCTTTTCCTTTTTGCCTTTATCCATTATTCAGATCTTTCCCTCAATACCTTAATTTCCTTTCTCTTTCATCGTTCCTTCACACTCTTGGTGTTTTCCTCCTCAATTGTTTCCTTTCTCGTCTCTTCTGCTATTCTCTCCTTCGTATGTTCTCCACCTTGCTCTGCCTTGCTCTGCCTCCCAAAAGTCTACACCCTGCCTTAATTCCAAGACCATTTCTTACCTCTACCATGCTGATAATTGGTGTTCTAAGGGCTACATTAAAGACACCTGCGATTGGTTATTGGTCTTGCAAAGGGATTGGATGAGGATCATGTATACAATGAGTCCCTACCAGTGATGCAACTGATATATTCATGACTGATTTCTGGCCTGTGCACCACAGGGTAAGGATTGAAAAACGAGTTCTGCCATTTTCAAATCAGACGGCCCTTTCATGGCTGCCACCAGATTCCGCTATGGTGCTTTCCTAGCATGATTGCCTCTTGTTTCACCCTGACCACTGTCGATGTACATTCATGGCTCGCTCCAGCTCCCCATCTACTACAAAGGCCAGGTGAACCTGTGGTTCTGGTGCAGATTGGGATCTGCGCCTGTGTCCTTTCTCTCTCTCCCAAGTCCTCTTGTCTCAATCGTGACCTCCGCCTATGCACTGCAGACACCCTGGCCAATCAGAACTATGTAAGTCTGCCTCGCACAAAAGGTTCAGGGGGCATAGGTTGGTGGGTGGGAATTTGAGGTCGTGAATGTGAGAGGGGCCCTGAGAGAGTACCCCATATAACCTCTGTAGATGGCATCACGTAGGGGGTGACCTCCTCCAGCCAGCAGGTTTCTTCTAAATGCAGTTCCCTTCTCACCAATGGGACTGTATCAGAATGCAAACACATCCCTCTATGGGCTGAGTGGGTGAAAGGATGCTTCTCAGCAGAGTTATGGGCGGGGCCTTCCGCTGCTAGCCTATCACGTGTCCCCGCTTATACTGATCTCTTTGGGGTTGATGCTCGGAGTTCTGATGCTGAAAGCCACCCAGAACGCTCTGGTGCGGCCCCAGCGCTCCACATCAGCTGCATTCTAGGCGCAAGTATGACGGGTTGGGAAAGAAGTGTAAATCCTCGGCCCTCTCCTTGCACCTCGAGAGAAGGGCTAGGAGCCGAACATGCTGGCTGCAAAGCATGAAGCAATGCACCTTACCTGCAAGTGCCACGCTTGTCATTTCCCTTCAGGGGTCTTCCAACCTGGACACAGCATGAACCCAGTGTGTGGTCACCGTGCACAAAACAACAACATCACCCAGTGTCGGTGCCAAAAGGAGAGGGAGTGGAGGAGGTGAAGTGTTCACAGCACCCCACATCAGCAGCATGCTGTGTGCATGGGTAAACGCTGAAGGAGAGGATTGTGCTGCCGAGCGACCAGCCCATATGGACTTGGTATAGGTCTCCTGTGGTAGAAGCCTCTATCGGCCTGGCCTAGATGGGTCCATTCTGCCCCCCCCCCACACCCCACAACTCGCAGGAGTCATTTCCCCGACCCCTTCAAAGATGCATAGTTTGTATGCAATTCACTATCCAGTCATGTGCTATCCGTGCCTCCAAGCAATACAGCAAAAAGGCTGCACCCCCACCTTTCAATGTATCAGAATGCATATTCGACCTCCCATACCACCTCCCCATTAGTGCCTCTCATGGCCCAACAGCGTGCACACACAACATCCCATCATGGGCCCTTCAACCTTTAGGTGCCACCCTTCTCGTTCCCATTCCAGGGTACACCCACCCGGATGGCATCAATCGCTTAAGTGAGACCAACTGGACGTTCCATTCCCCATAGCCTGCCCTGTGTAACATCGCGCAGCTCAGGAACACCAGCCTTAAGGTACCTAACACCCCCCCCCCAAACTCAAGGTATCATTAACGTCAGGGTCAAAGCATCAGCCTTAGGACCCACCAGACTCTGCTTCCTTCACAGCCATGCGCCCCACAGGCATATCCACTTTGGCTTAAAGCGCTATATAACATTCAATAAATGCAAATATAAAAAGCCACATGATTGGCATTTCTGATGCGAGGGGAGGTGCACGTGCTGTGCTTCTCTGTATGTGGGGCAGCTGCCACCCATGCTGTCCCTTCTCTTTGAGTAAAGTAAAGGTGCAATGTTTTGTGCATGTGCTGTGTTGCCATGCCGGTGTTTGCACCTGTGTGTGTGTGTGCCTGTGGGTAGAACAGTGGTATTCAAAATGTTTATGCCGAGCCCCCCCTTGAGTAAAACAAATGGCCTGCAAGCCCCCCTTGAGTCAAAATATTGATGCAGAGCCCCCCTCACCTCCTCCCATATGGCCCGTCTGCTTATAGTTTCTATTAAAAGCAGTCACTGTAGTTCTTTTTTGAAGACCTTCACACCCCCTGCCCCCCACATTCTTCGTACCCCTCCCCCACCCCCACATGAGAGCCAGCCCCGCAGTTTGTAAGACCACTGGTGTAGAGGGAGGGTACCTTGTTGATTTCCGGATTTCACATACATGATTGACAGCCTGAGCCCGCTAAAGGTCATGCATTTACTAGAAACAATTCATGGCAGTGGGCCAAGCTTTGACTGCATGTTTAAAAATACTTCACCATGCTTCAGTGTCATTGCACTTTGCTTTTACAAAGTTAACCGTGGCTATTTCTTCTACATTGTTTCTATGAACTAAAAACCTGTTCTTCTGCATGTTTTAATGGTGACCTCCCACTACTCTAATGTGACAGGAACTGATTTAGTGTTGATTGCGCAAGCGTGTACATCACACATGGGTGTGATCTCTGTGCCTCTGTGTGTTTAATAAGGCCTGCCACTAGTCCCATTTGGTCCCCACCACTTAACACCGAACTGAAGTTATTTTCTGGTAAGATTCGAACGATCAAGAATTTACAATCAATTTAAGGATTAAAAATAACCTTGCATACAGGGTGGACTTGGGGAGTTGGTGATCACATACAGGGTCTGTTGTTCTCCAAACAGCCCAGACAATCTGTGGAGCATGTATTCTTCCATGTGGGGATGCCAATCATTCTAACCTCGATGGTAGTCATTCCCAATTCTGTATCACGTGTCTGGAGCTTTTTCTGGTCAAAATACGGATATTCCCAATAAATACTAATACAAGCAAATCTGCTCTGAAAACAAAGAGCCCAACAACCCCGACCTTGCTTTGCCGTCCTTTCTGTTGGAGGTGGAGTAGATCTCACCATTCAGATTCTGCTATGTTTCAGATACAAATTCTAGGCTCAGTCCTGTCCAGAATCAGACTCTACGGTGGCCTTCAAACAGCAAGCAAAGTTCCCCATACTTGACAGTAATCTGCTTCTTCATCTAGTGCTTGCTGTAGGCCAGCCCCTTATAAAACTATCATTATGTACTTATTTATTTGTTTTGGTTAATACAAACCTTTACAAAATAATCTTTTAAAACACAATACAAACATAAAATACAAATACAACATAGTTGATGATACAAAGCACAACATATGAAGTAATGTACAAAATATAAAATACAATACAGATACAAAGCTACAAAAATACGGAATACAAATATCGTCATCAGTGTACATTAAAACTATTAAGATAAGAATTCAATTATGTATTAACACTCTCAGAGATATAATGAAACCAGACCCCCATGCAAACCATGTCCTTACAGTATTTATTTCCGACCTCTAAAGTAAGTAACATTCCACAGATTTCACTACTGCCAAGTTTAGTGCCATTGGTTTACTATGCAGAATATCCCACAACAGATGATCCAAAAGGACCCGCTCAGGGTTCCATACAAAATGTTTTAAGTAAGTGATTCCCTGTCATCTGAGGGCCTGCCAATCATCCAGCAAACGTGGTAGCGTTTCCTTAGAGTCTACCACATTACAGAAACGACAAACCATTGTGACATCCCTCGTACCCCCTCTTATAGATAGGTTCTCCCTAGTCGGCAGTACATTCCTTTGAAAGCGCATACAATTCTGCCATATTTTCTTGTTAGGAAAACAATGTAAGTAGGGCTCCTCACAGCCCAGTAATTCTTCAAAGGAGACAATTGGGCCTCATTACACGGAAGGCGGTAACCATGGCGCTATTAGCGCCATGGTTGCCGCCAGTATTTTACAGAGTCCGCCATGGTGAATGGCAGAATTACCGCCCTATTCCAAGGTGTGTGGGGGCGGTAATTCCCCATTCACCATGGCACTTCCCCATTCCCATTTTTGCCCCCATAGAGCTCAATGGGAATGGGGAAGGCGGTAATTACGGTACCGCAAATTGCGGTACCGTAATTACCTCCAGGGTCCCGTCCTTAACGGCTGGTAAAACCAGCCGTTAAGGTAGGGACCCACAAAGGGACCTCGTAGTAAGGCGGTAAGGGTTTACCGGCACTGGTACCCTTACCGGTACTGGTAAACCCTTACCGCCATCCGTGTAATGGGGCCCTAATCTGTGCATATAACTATCACAATGCAGCCGTGGAAGCTGTGGAATCACTGGAGACTCCACTGTGGTTCCATCACGTTCTATTCTGAGCGTGCTCAGCAGTTTATGACTGATTTCTGGCCTGTGCACCACAGGGTAAGGATTGAAAAACGAGTTCTGCCATTTTCAAATCAGACAGCCCTTTCATGGCTGCTACCATATTCCGCTATGGTGCTTTCCTAGCATGATTGCCTCTTGTTTCACCCTGACCACTGTCGATGTACATTCATGGCTCGCTCCAGCTCCCCATCTACTACAAAGGCCAGGTGAACCTGCGGTTCTGGTGCAGATTGGGATCTGCGCCTGTGTCCTTTCTCTCTCTCCCAAGTCCTCTTGTCTCAATCGTGACCTCCGCCTATGGACTGCAGACACCCTGGCCAATCAGAACTATGTAAGTCTGCCTCGCACAAAAGGTTCAGGGGGCATAGGTTGGTGGGTGGGAATTTGAGGTCGTGAATGTGAGAGGGGCCCTGAGAGAGTACCCCATATAACCTCTGTAGATGGCATCACGTAGGGGGTGACCTCCTCCAGCCAGCAGGTTTCTTCTAAATGCAGTTCCCTTCTCACCAATGGGACTGTATCAGAATGCAAACACATCCCTCTATGGGCTGAGTGGGTGAAAGGATGCTTCTCAGCAGAGTTATGGGCGGGGCCTTCCGCTGCTAGCCTATCACGTGTCCCCGTTTATACTGATCTCTTTGGGGTTGATGCTCGGAGTTCTGATGCTGAAAGCCACCCAGAACGCTCTGGTGCGGCCCCAGCGCTCCACATCAGCTGCATTCTAGGCGCAAGTGTGACGGGTTGTAAACCCTCGGCCCTCTCCTTGCACCTCGAGAGAAGGGCTAGGAGCCGAACATGCTGGCTGCAAAGCATGAAGCAATGCACCTTACCTGCAAGTGCCACGCTTGTCATTTCCCTTCAGGGGTCTTCCAACCTGGACACAGCATGAACCCAGTGTGTGGTCACCGTGCACAAAACAACAACATCACCCAGTGTCGGTGCCATCAGCAGCATGCTGTGTGCATGGGTAAACGCTGAAGGAGAGGATTGTGCAGCCGAGCGACCAGCCCATATGGACTTGGTATAGGTCTCCTGTGGTAGAAGCCTCTATCGGCCTGGCCTAGATGGGTCCATTCTGCCCCCCCCCACACCCCACAACTCGCAGGAGTCATTTCCCCGACCCCTTCAAAGATGCATAGTTTGTATGCAATTCACTATCCAGTCATGTGCTATCCGTGCCTCCAAGCAATACAGCAAAAAGGCTGCACCCCCACCTTTCAATGTATCAGAATGCATATTCGACCTCCCATACCACCTCCCCATTAGTGCCTCTCATGGCCCAACAGCGTGCACACACAACATCCCATCATGGGCCCTTCAACCTTTAGGTGCCACCCTTCTCGTTCCCATTCCAGGGTACACCCACCGGATGGCATCAATCGCTTAAGTGAGACCAACTGGACGTTCCATTCCCCATAGCCTGCCCTGTGTAACATCGCGCAGCTCAGGAACACCAGCCTTAAGGTACCTAACACCCCCCCCCCAAACTCAAGGTATCATTAACGTCAGGGTCAAAGCATCAGCCTTAGGACCCACCAGACTCTGCTTCCTTCACAGCCATGCGCCCCACAGGCATATCCACTTTGGCTTAAAGCGCTATATAACATTCAATAAATGCAAATATAAAAAGCCACATGATTGGCATTTCTGATGCGAGGGGAGGTGCACGTGCTGTGCTTCTCTGTATGTGGGGCAGCTGCCACCCATGCTGTCCCTTCTCTTTGAGTAAAGTAAAGGTGCAATGTTTTGTGCATGTGCTGTGTTGCCATGCCGGTGTTTGCACCTGTGTGTGTGTGTGCCTGTGGGTAGAACAGTGGTATTCAAAATGTTTATGCCGAGCCCCCCCTTGAGTAAAACAAATGGCCTGCAAGCCCCCCTTGAGTCAAAATATTGATGCAGAGCCCCCCTCACCTCCTCCCATATGGCCCGTCTGCTTATAGTTTCTATTAAAAGCAGTCACTGTAGTTCTTTTTTGAAGACCTTCACACCCCCTGCCCCCCACATTCTTCGTACCCCTCCCCCACCCCCCACATGAGAGCCAGCCCCGCAGTTTGTAAGACCACTGGTGTAGAGGGAGGGTACCTTGTTGATTTCCGGATTTCACATACATGATTGACAGCCTGAGCCCGCTAAAGGTCATGCATTTACTAGAAACAATTCATGGCAGTGGGCCAAGCTTTGACTGCATGTTTAAAAATACTTCACCATGCTTCAGTGTCATTGCACTTTGCTTTTACAAAGTTAACCGTGGCTATTTCTTCTACATTGTTTCTATGAACTAAAAACCTGTTCTTCTGCATGTTTTAATGGTGACCTCCCACTACTCTAATGTGACAGGAACTGATTTAGTGTTGATTGAGCAAGCGTGTACATCACACATGGGTGTGATCTCTGTGCCTCTGTGTGTTTAATAAGGCCTGCCACTAGTCCCATTTGGTCCCCACCACTTAACACCGAATTGAAGTTATTTTCTGGTAAGATTCGAACGATCAAGAATTTACAATCAATTTAAGGATTAAACATAACCTTGCATACAGGGTGTAATTGGGGAGTTGGTGATCACATACAGGGTCTGTTGTTCTCCAAACAGCCCAGACAATCTGTGGAGCATGTATTCTTCCATGTGGGGATGCCAATCATTCTAACCTCGATGGTAGTCAAGCTAGAGTGTTCATTCCCAATTCTGTATCACGTGTCTGGAGCTCTTTCTGGTCAAAATACTGATATTCCCATTAAATACTAATACAAGCAAATCTGCTCTGAAAACAAAGAGCCCAACAACCCCGACCTTGCTTTGCCGTCCTTTCTGTTGGAGGTGGAGTAGATCTCACCATTCAGATTCTGCTATGTTTCAGATACAAATTCTATGCTCAGTCCTGTCCAGAATCAGACTCTACGGTGGCCTTCAAACAGCAAGCAAAGTTCCCCATACTTGACAGTAATCTGCTTCTTCATCTAGTGCTTGCTGTAGGCCAGCCCCTTATAAAACTATCATTATGTACTTATTTATTTGTTTTGGTTAATACAAACCTTTACAAAATAATCTTTTAAAACACAATACAAACATAAAATACAAATACAACATAGTTGATGATACAAAGCACAACATATGAAGTAATGTACAAAATATAAAATACAATACAGATACAAAGCTACAAAAATACGGAATACAAATATCGTCATCAGTGTACATTAAAACTATTAAGATAAGAATTCAATTATGTATTAACACTCTCAGAGATATAATGAAACCAGACCCCCATGCAAACCATGTCCTTACAGTATTAATTTCCGACCTCTAAAGTAAGTAACATTCCACAGATTTCACTACTGCCAAGTTTTGTGCCATTGGTTTACTATGCAGAATATCCCACAACAGATGATCCAAAAGGACCCGCTCAGGGTTCCATACAAAATGTTTTAAGTAAGTGATTCCCTGTCATCTGAGGGCCTGCCAATCATCCAGCAAACGTGGTAGCGTTTCCTTAGAGTCTACCACATTACAGAAACGACAAACCATTGTGACATCCCTCGTACCCCCTCTTATAGATAGGTTCTCCCTCGTCGGCAGTACATTCATTTGAAAGCGCATACAATTCTGCCATATTTTCTTGTTAGGAAAACAATGTAAGTAGGGCTCCTCACAGCCCAGTAATTCTTCAAAGGAGACAATTGGGCCTCATTACACGGAAGGCGGTAACCATGGCGCTATTAGCGCCATGGTTGCCGCCAGTATTTTACAGAGTCCGCCATGGTGAATGGCAGAATTACCGCCCTATTCCAAGGTGTGTGGGGGCGGTAATTCCCCATTCACCATGGCACTTCCCCATTCCCATTTTTGCCCCCATAGGGCTCAATGGGAATGGGGAAGGCGGTAATTACGGTACCGCAAATTGCGGTACCGTAATTACCTCCAAGGTCCCTTTGCGGGTCCCGTCCTTAACAGCTGGTAAAACCAGCCGTTAAGGTAGGGACCCACAAAGGGACCTCGTAGTAAGGCGGTAAGAGTTTACCGGCACTGGTACCCTTACCGGTACTGGTAAACCCTTACCGCCATCCGTGTAATGGGGCCCTAATCTGTGCATATAACTATCAAGATGCAGCCGTGGAAGCTGTGGAATCACTGGAGACTCCACTGTGGTTCCATCACGTTCTATTCTGAGCGTGCTCAGCAGTTTAGTGCTCCAAATCAACATGGCCGCCTCAGGCTTTTACTGGCTTGAGTGCAGCCAGCCGGCGACTTGCAACCCTTGCTTCCTGCTAGGTGAGATGCTCTGTAGTTTTGTGCCCTCTCTACCCGCTTCTGTGTTTCTCCCCACCTTGTGTTCTGCTCTCTGGATTATGGGACACTCCATCTCTCTCTCCCTCACCCCTGAGATGCTCCGTGCTGTGTTCTGTTGCCTTCTCCTGTCAGCGCTGTGCCTTTCAGACATACCTTGCTGCTCCCGCACATACAGGCAGCGCCGCCCGTCGTCATCTGCCTACCTTGGGCTGCGCTGCTACTGTTTCTCCCCATGTGAATGTTCTACGGTCCCAGACCGCTCCCTCTACGTCTCCTTAGCCCGAGTCTCTTCTCTGCCTCTTGCTTCCCCTTGTGTGGTGCATTCTGGTATTTGGAGTCCCGTTTACTTTTCCTCAGCCCTGTTCTCTGGGATTCATTCACACCTTGTGTTTATCGCTACATCCTCTTGGTACCAGTCTCCCCAGACTCCCGGAGTTTCTAAAGACTATCCACCTGAACCTACCTGAACCACTCAAGAACACCATGGATTTTCTCCCTGACGGCTTTTCCCTAGTCTGGGGTCGGCTCCACAGAGTCCCCACTGCCTGGCCTATTGCTTATAAGGCAAAGTGGCCTCCGGGGGAGCTCGCCCTTATCTCTTCCAGAAAAGAAGAAGGACGAGTCACCAGATGAATCCACAGAATAGCCAGGTGAGGAGTCGCAGGAGGAGTCTAGTATTGTTACAGAGGATTCACACACAGACTCTGAGAGTTTGCAACGCCAAGGCAGTACAATGGCAAGTTTGGAACAGTATCAAGAGCTCATCACCGCGCTTCATGGACTCACGGTTGAGATACAAACCCTGAGAGCAAAAAACATGGCTTTGCGGCAGCAAAAGAATTTCAGGGACGACCAGAGAGGCAACCTACCTCTCTTGTCCTTGCCATGTGGGAAATTTGATGGAAACCATAGGAAATTGAAGTTGTTTCTCGATGCCTGTTGGTGTATTTCACTTTCCGCCCACAAGCCTACGAACAAGAGAGAGCTAGGGTTGGCTTTCTTCTCTCCAACCTGGTAGGAAATGCGCTGGCCTGTGCAACCCCTCTAGTAACGAACGCGGATCCCGCATTGAATGACTATACCTTGTTTGTACAGCACTTCAGGAACCAGTTCGATAGGCTTGAGGTCCAGTTTTCCTCCTACGAGAGCCTGTTAGACATCCGGCAAGGGACTTCGGACGTCCACTCTTATGTTTACGCCTTTCAGAGAGTGGCAGCTGAAGCCGGCTGGCCAGAAACAGCCCAGAAAACATTGGTCTGGCTGAGTCTTCAAGAAGAAATCAAGGATGAACTTGCCCGGGGCACACGACTGGCGACCTTCCAGGATTTGGTAACCCTATCTTTGCAGATTGAATTCTGCTTAACAGAGTGACAAATGGAAAGGAGAAAGACTAGAGCTGGTCTTCCCATCCCCTCAAATAAACCCTTCTTGACCGAGAAACCTTCAACTGAAGAACCAATGCAGATTGGTACTGCCAGAGGGCCCCTCAAAGCAGCGGAACGAAAAAGGCGGAAAAACCAAGGCTTATGTATGTGCTGCGGATCCGAAAAGCCCCTTCTGAGGAACTGTTTAGAGGTTCCCCCAAGCCGTCAGGGAAATGACAGACCCCGACCTTGACCAGGGAGAAGGAAGGGAAAAGACAGTTCAATCCCTGCGACACAAGACCTCAAGATCCTACCTCGGATAACCGTCTCATGGTGTTCAATCGTACAGTTTTTTATGGAAGAAGGTCAACCCCTCGAAGTCCTTGCCATGCTTGACGGTGGAGGAACCGGGAATTTCATGGATGACAACTGGGCTAAGGAGCATCATGTCCCCCGTCAAGACAAGACCAATCCCACACCGGTTGAAGGGATGGGTGGCACATCCTTGATATTCAGTCCCATCGTACAAGAAACCAAGGATCTACATGTAGCCATGTTGTCACATCATGAAACTATCACGTTCAATCTAATTTGGCCCGCCCACTTTTCAGTCATACTGTGCATTCCGTGGCTTAGAAGGCATAATCTGTGTATTGACTGGACGTTAAATACCGTTCATTTCCAGTCCCAGTACTGACTTCGCAATTGTCTGGACTTGGGTTATGGTAAACCCCAAAGAGGAGTTTCCGTCCTTCTCCCGACTTCAGTGTAAACTCTATTCCCCCACAATACCACAAATACCTGGACATGTTTTACGACGTGTTAACCAGGAAACTATCACCACACTACGAGGAAGATTGTGTAATAGAGCTCCAACCCGAGGCCACCGTCCCTTTCGGAAGGATGTTACTGTTTTTTCTGCCCGAAAAAAGAGCACTCAAGGAGTACCTTGAGAGTTACCTCCAGAATGGGCTTATTCATGAATCTACATCCTCAGCGGGGGCATCGCTCTTTTTCATCCCGAAGAAGGGGACATCAGAACTCTGCCCCTGTATTAATTACCGCTGACATAACAGCCTCACCATCCGGGATAGATACCCCATGATGTTCATAAAGGACATCCTCGAAGCGGTACAGGGAGTCAGGGTATTCACAAAGTTGGATCTGCGAGGGCTTACCACCTCCTGAGAATTAGAGCATGGGACGAGTGGGAAACGGCCTTTCGGATACCTCTAGGTCACTTTGAGTACCAAGTCATGTCGTTCGGACTTGTGAATGCCCCAGCCCGATTGCAATGGTTTTTGGATAAATTATTTGCTGATCTCCTTTTTTCTTCAGTGGTGGTCTACCTAGACAACATCTTGGTCTACTTATCCACTTTATCTGAACATTGCAGACATGTTTCTGAGGTCCACTATCGCTTAAACCAGCATCAATTGCTGGCCAAACCGGAAAATTTAACTTTTGAAGCTTTTACTGTCCCTTATTTAGGGTTCATCCTCTCCAAAGACGGAGTCCAAATGGATCCCAGTAAGATCAAGGCCATTCTTCAATTGCCATCTCCAAGGTCCGTCAAGGATGTGCAGCGGTTCCTAGGGTTGGCAAATTTTTATTGAACATTTATTTCAAACTTTTCTGAGATAGTCCTCCCCATAACGGCGCTCATCAAAAAAGGTGCTAGGTTTGTTGGGTAGGCAAGGCGAAAGACACTTTCCAAGAACTCAAGAAGGCCTTTATATCTGCACTCATACTCAAACAGCCTGATCATACCATTCCGTTTGTGGTAGAGACCGATGCCTGTGCAGGGGCCTTACGAGTGGCTTTGCTGTGAAAAAGGGAAGACAGCTTGGAACATCCCATCGCTTATTACTCCCGTAACCTTAGTCCCAGTGAGAGGAACTATTCTGTTCTTGAAAAAGAACTCCTTTCCATTCGACAAGCATGTGAAGAGTGGCGTCACCTCCTGCAAGGAGCCATCCATCCTTTCCAGGGACACACAGACCATCGCAATCTCTGTATCCTGCAACAAATGGAGTGTCATAATTCGGACACGCCAGGTGGGCCTATCACTTTTCACAATATGACTTCATGATCACATATCTACCAGGTCGGGACAATATCTTGGCAGATGCCCTATCACGCAGTGTAGGAGAAGTTTCCGGACATTACCAGGGGCACGAGAGGATCCTAGCAGGAAAGAGGTTTGTCAGAGCAGTGAACAGATTCCTGCAACAGGTCTAACAGGCCATCATACATCATGTTCCCAATACAAACCAACTTTTAGCTCTAACAAAGGGTCTCCTCTTTAGAAAAGAAGTGTTGTACCTGCCCTCTAAGGAGCTGCAAACCCAAGCTGCCCCTTGGTGTCAGCATCTTCCAACGGCAGACCATAAGGGCCAGGCCGCCACCTTAGAACTGATGTTCTGTCATTTTTGGTGGCCGACTATGAACAAGGACATAAGAGAATATGTCTCTACCTGTCCCCTGTATGCTCAGTTAAAATATCCAACAGCCAAACCGGTGGGTCTCTTACAGCAGGAACCACCTCCATCTGGGCCATGGCAACACATATTGGCAGATTTCATTGTCAACCTTCCCCCTTCTCAGGGATTCACAGCCATCATCGTAACAGTAGACACATTCAGCAAATTGGCTCATTTTCCTCCTACGAATGGCTTTCCCTCTGCTTCCATTACAGCCAAGGTATTCATAAGAGACATAGCCAGATTACATGGTCTCTCTCTTACCATCGTTTCTGACAGAGGAACACAGTTTACCTCAAAGTTCTGGTCTACATTTTGCAAACAGTTGAACATCCATCGGGCTCTCTCATCAGGATAGCACCCTGATAGTAACGGACAGACCGAGAGGCTTAACGCCACCTTCGAGCAGTACCTAAAATGCTTCTGAAATCAGGAACAAAGTGACTGGTCAGGATTCCTCCCACTAGCTGAGTTTGCGTACAACAACGTCAAACACTCGACTGTTGGCATGAGTCAATTTCTTTGCACATACGGATTTAACCCTTGGCATATCCCAACTACAGGTCTGTCTCCCACAAGTGTACCGACGTTTGATCAGCTTCTGGAAACTCTTAAGAACACCCACTAGGAAGCGCAGCTGAACCTGCAGACAAGCAGACAGTCCTACAAGAAGTGGGCAGATAAGGGAAGGAGACAAAATCCCTGGTGGGACGTAGGCTCAAAAGTCTGGCTAGCCACTAAATACCTTCATTGGTGGATTCATCCAGGGAAGTTCTCTCCTCGATTCATTGGGCCATATTGGATTGAAGCAAAGATCAATCCCGTAGCTTTTCGTCTGAAGCTTCCACCCATCTGCGAAAGTTCTATCCGGTATTCCATACATCCCTCCTCAAGACCTATTTGCCGGACCCCTACTCTCGCAAGATAAGAAGACCTGGAATCACATCGGACAAGGATTCCGAGGAGTATGAGGTGTCCCGACTAGCTGATTCCCACTACAGAAAGGGGGGATTACAATACTTTGTTCACTGGAAGGGCTATACAGGAACAGAGAGGTCATGGGTACCGGTACACAATATATATATATTTATATATATATATATAGCTGTAGAGGGGTCATACTGTCACGATGCAGCCGTGGAAGCTGTGGAATCACTGGATAATCCATTGTGATGCCATCATGTTCTAATCTGAATGTGCTCAGCGGTCTAGTGCTCTAAATCAACATGGCCACCTCAGGCTTTTACCGCTTTAGTGCAGCCACCGACTGCATTGCAACCCTTGCTTCCAGTTAGGTGAGACGCTCTGTAGTTTTGTGCCCTCTCTGCCTGCTTCTGTGTTTCTCTCCGCCTCATGTTCCGCTCTCCAGATTACGGGACACTCTTTCTCTCTCTCTCCCCTGTTTGGCTCTGCGCTGCGTTCTGTTGCCTTCTCCTGTCAGCGCTGTGCCTTTCAGACATACCTTGCTGCTCCCGCTTCAGCAGGCACTGCCGCCCTTCTCCACATGTCTACCTTGGGCTGTGCTGCTACTGTTTCTTCCCATGTGAATGTTCTATGGCCCCAGACCGATCCCTCTATCTCTCCTTAGCCTGAGCCTCTTCTTTGCCTCTTGCTTCCCCTCGTGGGGTGCATTCTGGTATTTGGAGTCGTGTTTACTTTTCCTCAGCACTGTTCTCTGTGATTCATTCAGGCCTAGTGTTTATTGCCTTGTAAATATCTCAATCATTCCATTGCTAGATTCTCTTGGTGCCAGTCTCCCGAGTCTCCCGAAGTTTCTAAAGACTATCCACCTGTACCTACCTGAACCACTCAAAAACAACAAGGTTTTTCTGCCTGACGACTTTTCCCTGGTCTGGGGTTGGCTCGGCGGAGTCCCCACTGCCTGGCCAATTGCTTATAGGGCAAATTAGCCTGCGGGCGAGCTTTCCCTTTTCTCTTCCAGAAAAAGGGCAAGAAGACAACTCCACGAAGAAGAAAGAAGAAGGACGACTCACCAGACAAATCCACAGAAGAGCCAGGTGAGGAGTCAGAGGAGGAGTCTAGTATTGTTACTGAGGATTCACACACAGACTCTGAGAATAACTGTGAGCCGATCACTACATCATTGGTTTGGGCCCAATCATTATTTTGTATCAGCCTTCTCACATTCGTTGGGATTTGCAAAAGGGTTTCCAGTGCAACCCCAACTTCTTCAGCAATTGCAGGCATTCTTTAAGCAGCTTGAATGCAAAGCCCTCCCGTAACACCCCTTCCCTGACACCTTTAGTCAACAGCGCATATAGTACATTTTTTGGACACACATAGAATTTTCGATATAAAGACAGTCCCTTCAATTCTACCAAGCTTTGCAATGATTGCAGGCCTAATTCATATCTTATTACTGGTAATGGCACACATTTCGGTAAGCAATACAAAACGGACCGCCAAATCAGGGCTTCATATTTGTTAATCTCCTTCACTATCCAGGAAGGAGAAACTCAAGACCATAGGACAAGCTGGGAATAATCTTTACCCAATAGAACCTTATCATTGGAATCATTGAAAATGTACCATATTTCTTGTCTATTTTTTTAATCTGTGCAACTTATCTGGTGACTTTATCTCTCAAATAGTTCCTCAAAAAATACTTTTGGGAGCTGATATAATGCTGAACCCCAAGTAGTTGATGCTCGACTTCACCATCAGTCTAGTGGTATTCAAAACATAATTTCAAAACCATTCGCGTTGGAGCATTTGCGCAGTCTGATGACCATAGTCTTTTGCGGATTGACTTTCAAATATTTGTAAGCAATATACTATTATATGCCACCATAGGTTTTTGTAGCCCGATCAGTGTACGGTTGTTAGGAAAGATTTCCATGTATGTGTAATTTTCCCTCCAGTTGTGAACCTCCCAACCTTTTGCTTTTATCTGACCATCCTAGCCTGACTTTCACTAGTGGAGCCCAACCTTCTGCTGTACTGCGCTGGGCTTTTGCTCATTTTGTTAAGGGGAAACTGACATGCCCTTCAGACTGTCAGTACTGGGAGGCTTTGTTTCCCTTAATCTTTCACTTTGTTGCCATTTCTTGATAACTTTTTATCAGTGCACAATGTACTTTCCAGTACAGTGCGCTGGGGGATCTTTTTCATTGTTAAGGCCCTAGACACCCTAAAAGGATTTTTTGGTGAATGTACAAGTGTGCCCAGGACGCAGCTGATGGCAGCCGTTACATTTAAAGCATTTTTGACTCTTTTCAATGGTCCAAACCGCGTTTACTGCGTTTGGTCCAGGACATTGACCAGCGCATAAAATGGCCAAGCCACAAAGTCCTTTGATCTGTCCTTTGGACATTTTGTCCCTTTGCCTTCCCCAGGTCGAGCAGACCCAGGAAATTCCTTATTTGGTCATGCAGTCTGAACTGGATAGCCCAGCCCCTTCGATGAGCAGCAATTACCCTTGAGATGGATGGGGGTGAAGTCCTTACTCATACATCAATAATGGAGCAGACTCAGGAAGTTGACAAAAGGAATACCGTTTTAATGACAATTATCTAAAACAGGGAGCATAATGAACATCAACGCAATTGCCTGATCTTCAAAACTGAAAGTACTTTAAGAAAAATTGTCACTTTTATAAGCAAAATGTGTCATCAATGACGTCTAAATCACATGTGTACTAACATCATCCTACATGGCAAACTACAAATACTTATAAGTATGGGCTATTGGTTCTGAGGGAACATCTAAGTATATGATCCATACTAGTCTAAAAAAGTGTAACTATGTGATTAGTTACTCAACATCAGGTGGGGCAACTAAGCCCTCACTACAAAATGACCACTATGACCGTCACTAAAAAACACAATGTTCCATTGGTTTAGACACTATAGGACCCCTAAATATGCAGGTCTTCTACAATTGGTTGGGCACTCTATCCTCTTTCAGTACTTTTCGACCTACGTTAGCAGACTGCAGGCTGGCCATCCAGATGCTGGTGAGGTTGCCTTGACTTTATCTTCCCACCAATTAGCATATCAATCCATCATCACCTTAGTGGTCTACTGTCAATTAGGCCTTTGAACTTCATCCTTGAGAGTGTTCTTGGCTTCGTGCGTAGGTGTGACCATCTCGTTCCTCCAACTTCATGCTTCCATGTGACTAGAGACCATGGAATCGAGCCTTTTCGTGTATTTAATATTATTTTCTAATAGACCTCTGACGTCTTCCTTGTTATGTTCATGCCTTCTGAGCATAAGTTTTGTTCTTTCACACAATATTGTATCCAAAGTCATTTCACTTCAGTTTTGATAAGACCTTGGCTTCTTGGCTCGCTCAGCATCGCCTTTTGCTAATATTCTTCTTGAAATTCAATTTGCTTTTTACTGCGACACACTGAACTGAGGCCTGCTAATGTCCAACATGCTATAATACGTTTAGTGGAAACATCCATAATTCACTCATTCCTATGCATGTATATGTTGGTGCTTGCCGCAGTCTATTTACTATAAGCTTAGAGCTAGCTTCAAAATTACTTTGCTGCTTGCGTTTCTTCTGCATCTGTACACATGAAAAATTACTTGATATCTTCATCTGCTTCTGTGGCATAGGCTTCTTCACCTTGGGCCCAAGATGTCACTTATCCTTATTACTTTCTTGATGCCTTATAGAGTATAAACATTCTCTGGTCACTGCATCTCTTTTATGTACTTCATCTTCAGCTCCATGTAACATATACTGGCAATGGTTACTGACACTACCATTCATCCTTGTCGTTAATTGGCTCTGCTTCTTCAGGAATTCATTCAGATGGCCATCATATTTCTTTGTATGCAGATATGGTTTTCTCAATGGGTACCTTGGCTCCCAGATTCTCTTAGGTACTGGCCCTTTCACTGGTACTGGACTGAATCCATACTCTGCTCGTTGTCGATTCAGCTGTTCTGTATACATCACATACTCTGGTTTCCAGCATGCAGGTAAAAGGGGGAGGTCGATTGAGTTGGGGTTACTTGGCTCCGCCTCTATACTCCCCCCTCAGGGCGATTCACCAATCACTCCCACATCATCCTTCACATCCAGGCAGCTTGGCCTGAAGAACACATTCTTTGGGACCCATATCTTTATGACCCCCTTCAGGCATCCTGCTGTTTTCACATGCTCATCCTTATTTCATGTCATGAGCCCGCACTGTCCAATTGGACTACAGTAGATCCATCTTCCCACATATTTTTTATGATTCTTCAGATACAGGAACTTTGTCCCCTCAGGTGCATGGGTACTAGCCATTACAAAGTCTCTTCATCTGTCAGGTCTTTGGGCTTCATCCTGATTCGACATCGATCATAATCTTCATCCCTATGGCTTTCTTTGCTGTCTTCCTGCACTGTGCGATTATTATCTTGATCACACACAATCCAAGCAATACCATCACTCTCAGGGCTCCAAGGAACTTAAACATGTCTGCCATACATTGTGGAACCCAAGAAAAGACTGATCCAAACCAGCTGTCATCAGCAATGTCTTCTACTTCATCAATCATTTGACCATGGAGGTTCGTCAGCATGTCTATGGCCTCTGTCAAGGTTTCATTCTCGTCATCAGGAGAAGGTATAAATGTGCAACATGATTCTCCAATTTTTGCACAAACACCTCCATCCGTTGCTATAGTCATATCCAGGACGTATCTGTTCTGAAGAGTCATCAATTTTATGGCTCTCATCTCTTCTCTGATCGCATTGAATCCCTTTATTGTAGTGTTAATTGTCTGCAGCAATTCCCATCTGGTGATTTGTAGCCACTTAGTGTTTGCTCCAAGCTGGATAGCTGGCATGAAGATCAACGTGAACACAGATGAGGTCTGGCTAAACAGCCTATGCTCATATGGTACGGCATCAAAAACTTCTTTTGACTTAATGAGAAATAGTTATCTCTCTTCATGCTCTTTATCAGCTCCACAGATCTCTTCTTTCTCAGGTGAGCATCTGCTTTCCGGAAATTGTCAATGTGCAAATCACTCTTTGGAATCACCAAAGCTGGAACATGGACCTTCACCAGTGTGCATATTCCTCCCCAATCTGCAGGCAATCTGATATAGGCTCTGACTGCACAAGCCCAATAATGATCCATGATCACTGCTGTACCATGTTCCATACCTGGAACATCAAAGATTTGTCCACAATTTTTATTTTCTCCAAATTTTCTTGTGCCATTATTTCTAAAGCACTGCTTTGAACTCTCCAATGGCACTATCTGCAGGGGTCCTCTTCTGTCTTCGACCCAAGTTAGTAGTTTAGCAAGTCTTGCCCATAATGGCTTGCAGCCATTCTGCACAATGTCAATGACTGGTTTATAGCATCCAATGATCACCCAGGCTCTGCAGACAACCACCCCTTCTTCCCATCCATCTGGTGATAACACAGATCCCCAAATCTGCATTTGGCCTCTATTCTTCCATCTCCGAGTGTCCGCTGCAGATTTTTCTGCAACCTCCAATTTCTTGTTCACTTCCCATCTGATTCCAGCTCCTTTTACTCCAGGCTTCTCATAACTGATCACATCATTCTTGGTGTGGGCTCTGTTTCTTGTCTTGGTATCCTGTACATAGTCGTCTTCATCTGGATCTGTCCATTCAGTTGTCCATTTGAGGTAGGCATCTCGACCCATGAACTGGCCTCTGGTTTTGCAAAGCGCTATATGCGAAAAACAATGAGCTGTCTGGACGTCTATTTCGATAGCTATGAACATTTTAAATTTTCCCATACTGTATGGCAGGAGTGCACACACGAAGCATAGGTCTTTCTTCCTACTTCCTTCATATGCTGGTACCAAATGTTGTTTCCCAAATGTGCCGTACTGTCCGGGTAATAATTTAGCTCAAAATCATCTTCTTGAGTGTTTCTTTTAGTTCTCATTCTCCTCATGTGACCTTCCATAATTATATCATGAAGTGTACCAGCATAACCTCTTCTTTCTGGATAATTCATAGGCATATCTATCAGTAGACGGGGTACACCTACATGTGTTTCCTGGGTACGAGAAAGTTCAGAGAGTTTCATCCTCTCACGATACCATTTGGGCATAAAAATGTCTCGCAAAATCTCCATGTGTGTCTTTCTTCTGTGGATAACCTTTGGGTCATTTATCACAGGATCAGGTGTTTTTGCATGCATTATCTGTATAGGCACATTGTCTGGCAACCTTTTATCCTGCCCATCTTGCCGAGCCTGCTTTTTGTGCCCAACAGAATTTTTACAACCTTTTTTTGCATGTAACTGATTGCTAATGGCCTAATGGCACTTATCTCAGACTGAGGTAATTGGTCATCTTCCTTTGGAACAGGAATAACTACATGGTCTTGGATGCCTAGTAGTTGCCACAATTGCTACTTCCTTTTGCTCAAGAAGATTCACTGGAATCTTAGCTCCATGTACATCAAAATAATAAGATGTGCAAACTGTGAGTGAGAGCAGTATGATTATAAACAAAATGCAACCATAAATAAGGCAAAGCTTTGTTGATGTACAACACCTATTCCGTGGACAACGTGGATGTCTTTCTACATCAGGTATCATGAAATTGCTATTAGTGCTGCCCATCTTTATTGCCTAAGGAAGGAAAAAGTAATCTTTAATACATCAGCATTATGCACTCCTCCTGGAAGTTGCTGTCTTGCCTCTGCACTTTCTTTCTTGATCCACTGTCTACTTGCTGAATGGATAAGAACGAACTCTCGATCTCTATTTCTTTGGAAGCAGTTTTTAACCATATGAAATATAAATGTCTCCAGCAAGAAGAAAACTGCTCTCAGTATGTCTTGACCAGTTCAATGACATACGCCAGCTCCCAATCAACTCCTCAAATCTGTTTTAGTCCAGAAGACATGATGAACTTCTTTCAGCATGAAACAACAACCTTCTCCATCTGTCCCTCGAAGGAAAGTTTCATACCACTGTCCTGTGGGTTCTCTGAGAGTATAGACTCAATTGTATTATAATTCCCTCCAAGATCACATTCAGATTAGCAATGTTTCTAGGATCCCTTAGAAATGTGAGCACAGCTGTATGTCTGCCAGCAAGATGTGGGTATTCTTCAATCAGATGAAAGAAAACCCTTCTGACAAGTCTGTGTGCAGCATCAAGTTATAGGGGTATTTGTGCTATCCCACTATACTTAGGTAATTGCAGCACTTGCTCAATGATTACTGCAAGTAGTCTCCTTACAATTGGGCTTTTTAGGATCTTGCAAAAAAGCATGAATGTTAGAGGTTCTCCCCATAATTGCTGGATATGAGCGCAGCACATAGAGAAAAAACTGAAATATAATCCTTGAAACGTTGTCATTGGATAACACCATGGGCAAATCCGAATAAGAACTCAGTGTGGAACGAGTCGGGATACTGTACTCTTTTCAAATTATCAAAGCCACAATCAGAGTCTGGCGTATTTCTCATCTTATCAAGGCTTAAGCATGCCTCTGTCCAAAGTTTTTTAACAAGCTCCTCTGTGGCTTAAATAAACAATTTTGTTTCACTCTGATATAACAGCACTTAGTGTTCACATCAGCTTCCCTTAACCCTTTCGAAGATGGCTTGAAAGAGTGTCCCGAACCAAGCCACAGTCTAACAAAGTCTTTGTCTTTCTACTTGTCAGCTTCTGCATCCTTCTTCCTCATCATGGATCTCGTCTGCACGTGTGATGGTTCTTCCCCGATGCTTGTACTTGCTTCTCGTTGGGGTTCGGGGCAGAGAGGTTTCACCAGCAAAGTTTTTAATGCCGCCAATGAATATCTAAGCACACCTGCCCTGCACTTTGACAGCAGACGGCGTGACATCTTCCACAATGAACGGACCTTTGAAACGGGGTTCGTCCCACCTTTTCCTCGTATGTTACGAATTAGGACCTCATCTCCGGTGAATATGACATTCTTGAGATGTATTTGTTGAAGCATCTCCCTCTGTGTTCTGTACTGCCCTGCACCCTTGTCGCTGCAACTGTCCTGAAATGACAGAAATACTGGAAGTCATACAGTTCAAATAATAATGCATTTCCTTTCCAAACAAATCTGCAGACAATCAATTCTAACTCTGTATGGAGGCATAAGGGGTGTTCTCATTCGCCTCTGAGTCACAATTCTGTGAGGCGTGAGATGATGGTCAGAACCCGGATGGTTCCTTAAAGCATGTAATGCCAGTGGTAGGCAATGCAGCCATGCTTTCTTCAGAGTAAGCTTCAACTTGGCTAAACTTTCTTTAAGGAAGACCTGGATCCTCTCACAGATCCCATTTCTTTGCGGTTGATTAGCCGAGGAAAACGTGTGCTTTATACCAAGCAACAAACTGATCCGCTCAAATGTCTGGTTCACGAAATGCGGGCCACTGTCTGACCTGATTACCTCACATACTCCCCATCTGGAAATACTTCCCGCACTAAAAATTTAGCTGCACAGCTGGAATCTGGATGTGTACAGAGACTTGCCTCAATCCACCTTGAGAAGGGACACACTAGAACAATCATGTATCTATATCCATTACATACTTGAATCATATCGACATAGTCGATATACAAATGCTGAAAGAGGCCAATGGGTCTCAGAATAACCCCCCTAACTGGGCGCAGTGTATGCCCAGCCATGAAATTTTGACAGACTATACAATTTGTCATAACAAATGCAATATGCTCTAACAGATTTGGTACAAACCAATCCTCAGCAATTGTTGCAGCAAGGTTCTCCCTAGTTGTGTGTACGGGGTAGTGTAGCTGTTCCAGTGCCACCCTTAATAAGGCTACAGGCATCACCAGTTTACCCGTGCTGTCTTATCGGCACAATGCTTCAGAGGGGTTTAAAGAACACCTTCTTCGCGTCCACACATCTTTCTCATCTTGAGGTGCTTCCGCCTGAACCTCCATAAGCTGTGTTTTTGACAAATCACTATATTTTTCAACCACACTCATCAATATAACCTTTTTATCTTTTATATCAAGTGTCAAATCCCACTGTAATATGCAAGGGGCTTGTACCCCAATGTGGTTCTCTGCGTAAGGACTGCTGGCATAAGAGTGACATCTGTGTGTGAGAAAAAAAGAATTCCTCAGCAAAATTAGGAATCCCTAAAACTGGAGCTGTGCAAATTGCTTTTTTCACCTCTTCAAATGCTTCGTCCATTCTCTCAGGCCACACGATTTTCTCCTGTGTTGCCTGTGCTTTCTTTAAAGCTTGCAGTAAAGGCCTTATATGAACTGTAATCAAAGACCCATGCACTGACGTAATTGTTATGTTATGCTATGTTATGTTACTGTGCATTTATATAGCGCCTTATGTACCAGTGGTATGGTCTGAAGGTGCTGGTAGGTTGAACGCCCTTGGGAACCAGAGTTCAGGTCAGTAGAGAGAGTAGAGAGAGCCAAAGGTGCTTGTGAGCACTGGATATGTGTGCAGCTGGTGTGGCATTCGTGTAATAGCTGCTTCTTAGCGGTAGATGCGGTGGTTCAGAGATCAGGATTATGTGTTGGTTCTGGCAGGATTTATCCAGACTGAAAGTGGCTGCGTTAGGCCTGAGTAGAACGCCTGGCTGGGGGGTGTGTAACAAGCAGTGTTTACATAGAGTGATGGGGAGTATGCGACAGATGTTGGTATGAGAACAGATATACCGAATGGTGTCATAGTATCTCTGTGTTCTAGTTGAACGGTGGTGTAAAGAAGAGTGTAAGCGTGGTGATGTGATATGATGGGTTACATGCTCTTTCAAACGTTCCATGCACTCCATACCATTCCATGTATGTCACGCAATTCTATGCACTCCAATCCGCCCCACGCACTCCAATCCGCTCCACGCACTCCAATCCGAACCAGGCACTCCAATCCACCCCACGCACTCCAATCCGCCCACGCACTCCAATCCGCCCCACGCACTCCAATCCGCCCCACGCACTCCAATCCGCCCCTCGCACTCCAATCAGCCCCTCGCACTCCAGTCTGCCCCACGCACTCCAATCTGCCCGACGCACTCCAATCCGCCCCACGCACTCCTATCCGCTCCACGTACTCCAATCCGCTCCATGTACTCCAATCCGTTCCAAGCACTCCAATCTGTTCCACGCACTCCAATCCGTTCCACGCACTCCAATCCATTCCACGCACTCCAATCCGTTCCACGCACTCCAGTCCGTGTCATGCATTCAAATCTGTTCTATTTACTCCGATCCGTTCCGTGTATTCTAAGTGGTCTTATGCACTTAATCCACATATTTCACCGGTACCACCTACGTGCTTTGTCCGTTCTATCCACATACGTTGCCCGTTCCATCCACATACGTCGCCCGTTCCATCCACATACGTCGCCCATTCCATCCACATACGTTGCATGTTTCGTCTACATACGTCGCCCGTTCCATCCACATACTTCGCCCGTTCCATCCACATACGTCACCTGTTCCATCCACATACTTCACCCGTTCCATCCACATACGTCACCCGTTCCATCCACATACTTCACCCATTCCATCCACATACTTCACCCGTTCCATCGGCTGTACGCATTCTTTCACTCTGGGCAATCATCTGCTCTACATGCTCTATGCAACTCGTCCGCTCTCCGCAAATCGTCCGCTCTGCGCAACTCGTCCGCTCTACGCAGCTCGTCCGCTTTACGCAACTCATCCTCTATAGGCACTTGTCTGCTTTATGCCCTCACATGCTCTACGTATTCGCATGCTCTATGTATTCACCTGCTCTACGCTCTCACCCGCTCTGCGCACCCCTCCTTTCTTACGCACTCGCCTGCTCCATACACTCGTCGGCTCTACCCACTAGTCTGTTTTATGTGCTCTTCTGCTCGGCACACTCATCCGCTCGGCATACTCATCCGCTCTCCGCACTCATCCGCTCCCCGCACTCATCCGCTCTCCGCACTCATCCGCTCCCAGCACTCATCCGCTCCCCGCACTCATCTGCTCTCCATACTAGTCCGCTCCCCGCACGCATCCGCTCCCCGCACTCCAGTCCGTTTCATGCATTCAAATCTGTTCTATTTACTCCGATCTGTTCTGTGTATTATAAGTTGTTTTATGCACTTGTTTTATGCACTTCATCCACATATTTCACCCTTACCACCTACGTACTTCGTCCGTGCTATCCACATACGTCGCCCGTTCCATCCACATACGTCGCCCGTTCCATCCACATACGTTGCCCGTTCCATCCACATACTTCACCCGTTCCATCCACATACTTCACCCGTTCCATCGGCTCTATGCATTCTTTCACTCTAGGCAATCATCCGCTCTACATGCTCTACGCAACTCGTCCGCTCTCTGCAAATCGTCCGCTCTACGCAACTCGTCCGCTCTACGCAACTCGTCCGCTCTACGCAACTCATCCTCTATAGGCACTCGTCTGCTTTATGTCCTCGCATGCTCTACGTATTCGCATGCTCTATGTATTCACCTGCTCTACGCTCTCACCCGCTCTATGCACCCCACCTTTCTTACGCACTCGCCTGCTCCATACACTCGTCGGCTCTACCCACTAGTCTGTTTTACGTGCTCTTCCGCTCGGCACACTCATCTGCTCGGCATACTCATCTGCTCTCCACACTCATCCGCTCCCCGCACTCATCCGCTCTCCGCACTCATCCGCTCCCCACACTCATCCGCTCCCCGCACTCATCCGCTCTCCATACTAGTCCGCTCCCCGCACTCATCCGCTCCCCGCACTCCAGTCCGTTTCATGCATTCAAATCTGTTCTATTTACTCCGATCCGTTCCGTGTAGTTATAAATTCTACTCATCCGCTCTCCGCACTCATCCGCTCCTCGCACTCATCCGCTCTCCGCACTCATCCACTCCCCGTACTCATCCGCTCCCCGCACTCATCCGCTCTCCGTACTAGTCCGCTCCCCGCACTCATCCGCTCCACGCACGTGTTCATCTGCTATATGTACTCATCAGCTCTACAAAGTCGTTCGCTCATACGCAGTTATCCGCTCTATACACTCATCCGCTCTATACACTCATCCAGTCTGCACATTCATCTGCTCCAGTGTTCTACACACTCTTCCACACTTCCGCACTCATCCGCTCTACACACTCATCCGCTCTACACACTCATCCGCTCTACACAGTCCTGCGTTCTACACACTTATCTGTACTTACGCACTCATCCGCTCTACACACTCATCCGATCTACACACACATCCGATCTACACACTCATCCGATCTACACACTTATATGCTCAACGTATTCATCCGCTCAGCGCATTCATCCGTTCCACATGCTTCATCCATTCTAACGATTTCATCCACTCTATTCACTTTGTTCATTCATCATGCATTTCATCCATTTCATTAATTTCAATCTTGTTACTGTTTTCGCATGATTTATTCTTATTATCCACTTCACTGCTTTGATCTACTTTGCTCATTCTATTCTGTTTGTCTTCTTATTTTATATTAGCGGTTATTAGATGTCAATTTCTCGCATCTAGTAGTTTGTTGGATTGGTGTTGTTGAGATGCTGTTGTTCAGTTTGGGTTAGTTTGCATACGGGGTTGGTTTTAGGGGAAGAGCCAAGTTTTCAGTAGTTTGCGGAAAGACTATAGATCTTCAGTTAGGCAGATGTGGGGTGGGAGTGTGTTCCACAGCGCGGGGGCTAAGGCTGAGAATGATGATCCACCTAACCTGACTGAGTTTGTTTTAGGTATTACTAGGAGGCCGGCTGAGCTTGATCTTAGAGTGCGTGGAGGGTGATAGGGTTTAAGCTTGTCTTGAAGATTTTGAGGTCCGGTTTTATGCACTGCTCGATGAGAAATGCATAAGGTTTTGAAAGTCACCCTTCGGGCCACTGGAAGCCAGTGCAGAGTTTTAAGGGCTGGGGAGATGTGGTCTCTCGGGCCGAGCACTAGTAGCAGTTTGGCTGCAGCGTTTTGTGCTCTTTGAAGTTTATTCAGTTGGTAAGCGTGGACCCCGAGGTAGAGGGGGTTAGCGTAGTCCAGTCTTGATATAACAATTGATTGGACCACGGAGAGTCTGTTGGGAAAGGAGAGTTATGGAAAGATGCGCCTAAGAGTTTTAAGGTGGTAGTGGCAGGACTTTGAGACGTTGTAGACTTGACGCGAGAGTGTTAGGTCGGAGTCAAGGGTGCATCCAAGGTTTTTTACTGAGTTAGAGGGGGTCGGTGAGTTGCCCATGGCAGATGGCCAGGGTAGTGGGTGTGAAAGAAGTTTGGAGTTGCCACATACCATGATTTAGGTTTTGGAGGGGTTTAACAAGAGGTGGCTTTGGGTCATCCAGAGCTCTATGTCGAGGAGGCTGGAGGCGAGGTCAGGTCGGCGGTTGGGTTTTGAGTTCAGGAGTCTTAGAATCAATTGAGTGTCATCAGCGTAGTTGTAACACAGGATGTTGTGTGAACGAATTATTGGTGGGAGGGTGATCAAGTAGAGATTGAACAGGAGGGCAGATAGGCATGCTCCTTGTGGAACTCCTGTGTCGACTGGTCAGGCTTGGGAGGAATAGGTGGAGAGTATCGTTATTTGGTACCTATCTTTGAGGAATGAGGCTATCCATTTGAGAGACATTCCACAAATTCCTAGAGAGTGGAGGCGGTCAAGGAGGATTGAGTGATTGATTGTGTCGAAGGCGGTGGATAGGTCTAGAAGGATTAATGCGGCGCATCCCGCGGAGTCTGCCGTGATTTTAAGGTCATCCCAGATTGAGGTTAGGGTGTTTTCAGTTCCGTGCCGGGCTCTGAAGCCTGATTGTGCGGGGTGAAGGAGATTGTTGGCTTCGACAAAGGCATTTAGTTGGGTTAGGCGGTTCGGTCAATGCGTTTGGCAAGGAACCTTCTGTTTGAGATGGGGCGATAGTTTTTGGGCTCTAGAGGGTTGAGGGAAGGATTTTTTATTAGAGGTTTGACATGAACCGTTTTGAATGCATCGGGAAAAATACCCGAGGAAAGTGAGTCATTTATGATGGATCTTGCGTGTTCTCCTGCGCAGGTAGAAGCGAATATTTCTTTGAGGGTTGTGGGCGGGCAAGGGTCTAGTGGAGAGCCGGATGGTTTGCGGGCAGAGAGAAGCTTGAGAAATTGGTCGGGTGATATTGGACTAAAGGAGTCGAACGTTGGTTGCGCAGTGGTCGCAGGCGGTGGGTTGGCCCGTATGGGGGGAGGGTTGCCTGAGGGATGAAAGAGAGCTAGTTTGGTGGTTAGCGCATTTGTTCTTTCGAGAGCCGTGGAGTAAAAAGTGGAGAGAGAGTGAGTCGCACAGTGATTGTGAGGGGGTCGGGACTGTGGTACTGCATGCCGGTTTGGTGAATTCGTTGATGATTTTGTGGAGTTCTTTGTGGGGTTTTTGCAGTTTAGGATTCAGGAGTTGTAGTGGGCTTTTTTTGCTTTCCGAATTTCGGCCTTGTACTGATGAAGGTGTCGGGCTAAGGTGGCTCTGCTCTCTTGGGATTTGTCTTTCTGCCATTTGCGTTCTAGGTATTTATATAGTTATTTAGTGGTTTTCAAATCAGGTGTGAACCATCTAGGGAAGAGGCCTTGGCGGGCTGATGGTTTGCAAGAGGGTGTGAGCCGCATTAGTGAGGCGTTGAGCCATGAGTCGAAGGCGTCGGGGGTTAGTTGTTTATTGAGTTGGCAGATAGGTGGAGGAGACTGGAGGAGTGCGTCAGCTAGGTCAGGAACGATTGTTAATTTTTTCCAGCATTTGCGTAGATTCGGGGGTTCTGGTTCAGGTAAGGGGAGCGGGTTGGGTGAGCGAATGCCGAAAGAGACAATGAAGTGGTCGGACTAGATGATAGGGGTGGGGGGGGGTTTAGGTGTATCTGGTTGTGAGAGCTAAAGATAGCATCAAGAGTATGTCCTTTATAGTGAGTCGGGCCATTTATGTGGGGTTGGAGGTTAATCGCGTCTAGACCGTCAACGAGAGAGTGAGTCATGGGGTTGGTTGGGATGTCGAGCCATATGTTGAAGTCTTCAAGAAGGATGAGGTTGGGATGGTTTAGTTGAAGGGTGGCAATAGAGTCGGAGAGGTTGTTTGAGAATTGTGTAGCGTAGCGAGGGGGTATGTAGATTATTAGGAAACTGTGTGAGAACGACGGGGAGAGGGATAGTTTAACGAGGAGTGATTCGCAGGAAGGAATGGAAGGTTGATTGTCGATGATTGAGGCGTGGAAGTGAGACTTGAAGACGAATGCTATTCCCCCTCCTCTAGAGGGTCGGTTCAGTGGGATTAGGGACTAGTCAGGGAGGAAGGCTTCATTGGAACTTTGGGCGAAGTCGTCAGAGAGCCAGGTTTCGGTGATGAAAACCAGGTCTGGTTTGTCAGAGGTGAGGAGGTCAAAGATGCTGTGTCTGTTTTTTTCTGCGGATCGGGCATTGAATAGGATGCAAGTCACTTCGGTAGGTGAGGTTGGTGTCGGAGCTGCAGCCGAGGTGGGTTGGGGGGAAAGGGTGGAAACTGGAGAGGGAGAGGGGTGGGGTGGTTGATGATCAGTGGGAAAAGTGGGCGAGCCGCAAGGTTGGCAGGTTTCGGGTGGGAGTGGATGGATGCGTGTGTTAGGGAGATTGGGTTTAGCCCGGGGTACTTGAAGTTGGGGTGTGGGCGGTTAGGAGTTTCAGTTGCAGATGGTGAGAAGTCGAGGGAGAGGGGTTTCAGGAAGGGTGAAATAGGGGGGATGGTGGTGATTGGGGGAAAGAGGTGGTGTGTTGAGACAGGGAAGGCGATGATTGCTGAGAGATTGAGGGAGACCAGAGACGTTTCCTCTTTAGTGTCTTTGATGCGATTGGTTTGTGCGAGAGTGTTGGGGGGTCAGCGGGGGAGAGGGATGAGGCTTCTGTTCTTGCTCGGGCAAGCCGTGCGGTTTTTTGGGAGGGGAAGGGGTGTGGTCAGGGGGGATGGTGGCGGGGGATAGTGAGAGAGGAGGGAGGTGCATGATTGCAGAGCTGGTTGTGCCCGGTATGATAGTGAGGGGAGGGGGCATGATCAGCGTAGGCTGGTTGTTGGCAGGGTTCAGGAGAGAAGCGGTCTTAGGGTGGTTGGCTCACCATTTTGGCCCTCTGGCTTGGTGTTTGGACAGGAGTTGGGTAGGGGATGTGAAGGAGGGTGGAGTGATTTGGGAAGGGTGGGGCGGGAGGCAAGGCAGACCGGAGAGTGGAGGCAGTTCACTGTGGACGTTTCCCGCCAATCCTGGTGGATTGGGTGCACTTATGGTTAGTAAGTGCCATTAGGCGAAGTTTCAGGTGCAACTTACACTTTATGTTGGACTTTATGAATTTGGCAATATCACTGGGTGAGATTAGTCTTGGTTTCTGGGATCTACTAAGCAGGGTGATTTTAATTAGGACTTTCTAATTGTAGTTCTAGATTCAATCAGGGCATGCTATTGGGCAAGCTTCTAAATTCAAGCAGGGGCCATATTGTGTTATTAGGGATAGTTCTGAATTCAACTAGGGCACGTTATTAGGCGTACTTCTAAATGAGGGTAGGCTGCGCTATGTCTACTTCTAAGTTTAGCTTTGCGCAGAGAGGAAATTAGGGGCACTTCTAAATTCACGTTTGGACAGCTGGGATATTTAGGCACACTTCTAAATCCAATTGTTCATAGAGGGGATATTAGCCACACTTCTACATTAAATTATGGACAGAAATACTATTAGGGACACTAGTCAGTTCAACTAGGGCATGCTATTAGGCGCACTTCTAGATTCAGCTTTACACAGAGGCTATTAGGCACAATTCAAAAGTCCAGAGGCTACTGGGCACACTTCTAAATTCAACATTGCACAGCGAGGCTACTGGGCACACTACTAAATTCAACTTTGCGTAGGGAGGCTACTGGGCACACTTCTAAATTGAACTTGGCACAGAGAGCGAGTTGGACACACTTCTAAATTCAACTTTGTATAGAGAGGCTACTGGGCACACTTCTGAATTCAACTTTTCACAGAGAGGGAGTTGGACACACTTCTAAATTCAACTTTGCACAGAGAGGCTACTTGGCACACTTCTAAATTCAACTTTGCACAGGGAGGCTACTGGGCACAATTCTAAATTCAACTTTGCACAGAGAGTGAGTTGGACACACTTCTAAAATTAACTTTGTATAGAGAGGCTACTGGGCACACTTCTAAATTCAACTTTGCACAGAGATGCTACTGGGCACACTTTTAAATTCAACTTTGTATAGAGATGCTACTGGGCACACTTCTACATTCAACTTTGCACAGCGGGGGAGTTGGACACACTTCTAAAATCAACTTTGTGTAGAGAGGCTACTGGGCACACTTCTGAATTCAACTTTGCACAGAGAGGGAGTTGGACACACTTCTAAATCAGCTTTGTATAGAGAGGTTACTGAGCACACTTCTGAATTCAACTTTGCACATAGAGGCTACTTTGCACACTTCTAAATTCAACTTTGCACAGAGAGGCTACTTGGCACACTTCTAAATTCAACTTTTCACAGGAGGCTACTGGGCACACTTCTAAATTCAACTTTGTATAGAGGGGCTACTGGGCACACTTCTAAATTCAACTTTGCACAGGGAGGATACTGGGCACAATTCGAAATTCAACTTTGCACAGCGAGGGAGTTGGACACACTTCTAAATTCAACTTTGTACAGGGAGCCTACTGGGCACACTTCTAAATTCAACTTTGCATAGCGAGGGAGTTGGAAACACTTCTAAAATCAACTTTGTATAGAGAGGCTACTGGGCACACTTCTGAATTCAACTTTGTATGGAGAGGCTACTGGTCATACTTCTAAATTCAACTAATTACATAATCTCAAGAACCTGTGCATGTATTTTATCGTGTATGGCTTTGCAGTTTTCAAAATAGCCTCAGCTCTCTCAGTAGTAACCTTTTTTTCTTCATGTGATATCAATTGGCCAATGTATAACATTTCTTGTTGACAATACTCTAACTTCTCTTTGTCAACCTTATATCCTTTGTCAGAAAGTATTATCATTAGCCGAACAAAATCGTGTCTGCACTCTTCCTCTGAAGTGCTGCAAACTAAAATGTCATCCACGTATTGCAGAACAACACTTTCTAAATCAATATTGCTCAAGTCCATTTGCTGGACTCTATTGAAAATCGATGGAGACTCGCAATACCCCTGGGGTAAATGAGTGTTTTTCAGTCGTGTTTGTCTGAACGTAAATGACATCAGATCCTGCAAGCATTTGTGTAATGGGATTGAGAAAAATGCATTTTTGAAATCAATCACAGAGAAATATCTTGCTCCAACAGGTATATTACATAGAATTGTAGACGGGTTAGGAACTAGAGGGAACTCGACGTCTACAATTTGGTTTATCGGCCTTAAATCTTGAATTAGTCTCCAAGACCCCCCTTCCCTTTTTCACAGGATAAATTGCGGTATTACATGGTGACTCTGATGTCACTAAGATGCCCTGTTCCATCATGGCGGAAATTGTCTTAAAAATACCTTCATCTGCCTCTCGAGACATAGAATACTGTCGTGCTCGAGGTAAAATTGCTCCTGGTTTCAGATTAATCTTCACTTCTCTGACCACCTCCAACAGGCCTACGTCATAGGGGCCTGTGCTCCATAATGAAGCTGGCACTTTCGCCATATCTTCCTCAAAATACTTGCGTTGTTGTGCTATCATCATTTTTGGAGGTACCTCTCGTTTAATTGCCATTACCCAATAAGTAACACTCATCTCAAATATTACTTCATCATCAGATGGATGATCGCAAAATATGTCCTCATCGGTGACATCAGTTAATCTGTAACCTTTTACAATGGCAATCACTGCACACCATTGTCTGCCTTTGTCTTAATTCCCATCAAGCAAAGCCATTTCACCTCACACTATGGCTGCTTGTAACTCTAAGGGAAACACTTGCCCTTCTTCTTCACGCACAGGTATCTTTGGTCTAAACAGAAAATCATCATTTATTCTAATTGCCTTGCCTGCTAGGCCTGGCAGATATATCCAACAGAACACGTACTCCATAATGAAAAACCTCTGGCTCTAAAGGTATTGCTCTCATGGCTACTTGTCCTGCAAATGCTCTGATAATTTTGCACACGTTTACATAATGCATTCATGGTGTTGAGCATACTATGCCTTCATCAGTAAACGAGATTGTTATATTGAGCTTCGTCATCAAATCCCGACCCAATATATTGAAAGGTGTCTGCCTTGAATATAGCAGAGGCACCTTCATATCACATTCTCCTATGGAGACTGGTAACTCTTCAGTAAAAGGAACTCTGCTTGTAGCTCCTGAAAAGCCTTGAGTATTCATGTCTGTGCCAGACATTAAAAATGTTCCCTCACGTATACATGGACGCGTTGCACCTGTGTCTAGTAAAAATGAAAAAATGTTGCCCCCTATAGTGACGTCTACCCTCGGTTCCTTGTGAGGATTCGGCATCACGGATGGGACAGAAGACATCAAGTCTCCCAGTGAGCTGTCCTATTGCCAGTAAAGACTCATTCCGTTACCTGAAAACGGATTCCCACTACTAACAGTGACACTCCCTATCCTAGGTATCTTTAACTGTCCTGTACTTGCACTCTGCTGAATCTGCATGGGCGCGTGTTGCGACTGCCCTTGTGGCGGAGTGACTGCCACCTGCTGTGTCTGCAAGCCTCGCTGCACTCTCAGCACTTGCTGCTGCTGCATTGTTTGATTATGAGCAAACCCATCAATGTACTGCTGCGAATATGCAGGCAGGTTTGAATCCCCCCCCTTGAAAATTGATCGTTTTGCACAAACCCTTGACTTTTACACATGCAAGCAAAATGCCCTCTAATCCCGCATGCCCAATATATAGGTGGCCTCCTAATATGCCCATCCTGTATGTTCTGACCGTCATTCTGCATATTTTGAAACCCACCTTGATTGTTCTGAAATCTTCCCCAATTATTCTGCCAGTTTCCTTGATTATTCTGAAAACCACTTCCTCGAAATACACCCCCTCGTCACGGAATAAACCCATTATTACTCTGGTCAAACTGCCTTTGGTTATTCACCTGCAGCATATTTGAAATCTGTTGTGAATTTGATCCATCTACACTCGTCACCATCGCCCCTTCGATGGCATATTAAGAACGTTTTTTCTGCACAAATTTTGCCTCTTCGTCTTTCTGGGCATCGTCTTTTTTGCGATTCTTTTCCTGCAAGAGCCTCTAATAATGCGCAATGGTCAGCTGAATCTCCGACCACGGTTTGGCTTCTATACCCACTAATTTCTTGAGCTGCTTATGTACCGGCTCTGGCAGCCCTTGGCATAATATATGATAGAATACCGGTATAGATTTTGCCCAAGACTCGCGCATTTCCAAAGCCCAGGATTCCTGAAAATTTTGAATGTAAATCAATGGATCATCTCTACCTCCATCTTTTTTGTCATTATTGCTCCCATATCGCACGTGTCTGAATACAGTACTCTAAGCGCTTTCCAGACTGCCGCCCTACAGTTATTGAATGGTGCTCCATCATGAACAGTGTTGACTATAGTCAAACCAGGGTACCCTGTCCTCGTCCATATGTCATCAGCTCTCTCACCAAGTATGGCGATAAGGAGACCCTTAAAGTCCCCTATTGCCAACTTGTTTCCTCCTGTCATTTTCTCTAATTCATGTATCAATTTCCCAGCGCACAAAGTTAAACTGGGGAGTTTACACCTTAAATTATCCTTGTCCGTCTGGGGCCGCAGTATATACTGCGGTCAGGCCCCTCCTTTCTCTAATAAGGGAGACTGTGACGCCCCAAACTCATTTTCATCTCTCATCATTCGTCTGTCCATCGCAGGGACAAATTTCCAAATCGACTTCTACCTGATAGTGATCTTAGTATGCTCAAATAAGGTGGTGATTCTCCCCTTTCACTGTGGAATTGCCCCTTGGGTCGATCTGGCTGTGTCAGTGGTTCTGGCACCCTGGTTACAGGTGCGTTGAAATCTGACCATCTGACTTCTTTCTCCATTGGAAAAAAATCACTGAGGACCGCATACGCCCCTTTCCTCTTCCCCATGGAAGGTGTCTATGGGCCTCATTACGAGTTTGGAGGTAGCCATGCCGTTTTTAGTGGCATGGCTACCCCCAAACTGGGTACCGGGTCAGGGTCCCCGAAATAGGGAATTACCGGGCCATGGCGACTTTAGCAGGCCCGGTAATTCCCATTCTCGGGACCTGGACCCGGTACATCCCCATTCCCATTTGAGCCCCCATAGGGCTCCATGGGAATGAGGAGGATGCTAACAATGGGCCCGTTAATGAGGGGCCTGTTTTTAGCATCCAGGTCTACTAGCGGGTCCCGCTTTGCACGTCTGGTCTGGCCAGGCGTCCAGAGCCGGTCCTGCTGCTTCCGGGCCGCTAATGTGGCGGCCCGGAATGAACGGTGAACGGTGCCGGTCCATTAGCGGCACCGTTCATTCCGCGCCCGCCTTCCTCGTAATGAGGCCTTCTGTCTTTGTCTGATATTTCTTGTGCCCAACTCGTACAGCTTCTGTCGTCGTCATCTCTGCTCAGAGTCAGTCTATCTAGAGACAGCTCGTTTTGCCTTGTACTACATGAGGCTCCCTCTGTATCATACATGTGAGTACTCTCGAGTGGATCTTTTTGTCCCTTCCCCTTTAATTCTTTCTGGGCTTTCATGTCATGATATACCTTATCGATCACTTCCCAATGCTCCTAGAGTCATACTCGTCTTCTAGATTTACTATAAATGCGCCTGGTAATAACTCGTATTCTGGGAAGAATTCCTCTATGTCATCCCATGCTACTTCTGGCTCAGGATCTCTTATCTCCTTTTCCAGGCGATCAAGATCATGAGCTCTCTGCCTTCTCTTACGTTCCATATCATCATCAAATTCTCTTAGTTCTGTTGCTTCCTCTCTCACTCTGTATTCCTCTTTTTTCTTCATATCCCTTCTCTCATTTGCCCTGCATATCTCCTCATCCTTCCATCTCTGTATTCTTGTATTCCTTAATTTCTGTTCCTAGCTTTCCTGCTCATCGATCGCTCTCTGTCTATTATCGCATTTTCTTTACTCTTCTGCTTTCTCTTGTTTTCTTCACTGCTCTTCTTGGTATAACTGCTCTCTTCTTTGCCTATCCTTTCTTTTTGCTCCTTCATCCTTCAATCGTTCCTTTCTTTCCTTATCTTGTGTGTCTTGATCTTCCTGTTGTCTTACATCCTCAATGCTCTTACCATCGAGTTTTAATAAAATCTGACCACCCATCCATTTGTTCGGTAAAAGCGCTGTCTCATCTGCCTTGTCTATTTCTCCTTTCCATCATTTTATCTCTCTTCCTGTGTCTAGAGATGTACTTGCTCAATCACTTCTTTCCTTATCACGTCTCTGCTTGTCCCTCAGGACTTAGAGATTACATCTTTCTCAGTATTTTTCTCTGTGCTCTCGTCACTGCTTTGCACAGGTGACTCATATGCCGGATTACTATATCTTGTTGCTGCATTAAGCTCCCTCAATGGGTTTCAGCTGGGCAGGGAGAGCAGAAGGCTCCTCACCCCCCTCTCTGCATATATTAAGTATCCTATCTATAGGAGGCTCCTCATCTTTCTCTTGTTGGTACATATTCCAAAGCTATAAACTAGCTAGTCACTTCTCTAGCTTCTTCCCCGTGTATGCTGCATGCAGATATGTCATCATATGCTGCAGGACTGTTTTCGATAATGAACCTCCTTGTGGCCACGGCATAAACAATTTATCCGTGGTTCCTTTTACCCATTCCGCACTGTACTATTTGAGCTTAGGTGTATGCTTCGGTAACTGCTTAAAGAGATCCACAAGTGGAGTAATAGTGCCCATTCTTCACTTGTCTATTCTTAATTCTTAACTTAAAAATAATATAATATGAGCGAGCACCACTCGTCGCAAGCTCCAATCCCGTTAACCACAATTTTTACTTTAATCTTACTAAAAATAACCATCAGGTTCAGTTCTGAACAATAAATTATTTTTTTCTACTTATGACATCATCGTTCACAAAAACCACATTAAACAAACAGACAAACTCAACAGGTTACAAAAATCTCTTATAATCTTTTTTCTCTAAGACGCGTCTTGCCCTCGAAAAATACTTCAAGTGAAGTGCAATTAACCCAGTGGAAACCGTCTTTAGTCGGTTGCATCTCCTAATATTCCACTATGGGATTCTGGGTTCAAACTTCTTTTGTTACGTTATAAAAAACACAGGCCTGGGCGTATTCTCTTATCGTGGCCTCTCTCACAATGTATATTATTGCTCGGCCACACTCGAGTCAATATCTCATTCCACACTTACTCTCATGTTATATTTTATCCCGCCACCCTTCGTTACTTTTTCTTTTCTTAACTTATTACCCATGCTTTTGTCAACTCACTCAGGTTTTTACTCACCAATATCATTTTTCGTCTTCTGACTCTCGGGATTGTCCGCCTTTTTTACTGCCTCTTCAAACTTCCGCTCGATCTGCTTCGCGTAGAAGTGGAGGGGATTCTATGCAACCTAGGGGACCCATCACACTCGGTCTTGCAAGACTTTTTAAAACTTTGCACTAACCACTATCTACGGGGAGCTTCAAGTCTTTTCAGCCGAATGGCCAAGGTCGTTTGATATTGCCGAAACTCTAAAGTCTACTCAGATCGATGGCTCTTAAACCATCCTCTCTCTGCTACCAATTGAACTGGATAGCCCAGCCCCTTTGATGAGCATCAATTTCCCTCGAGATGGATGGGGGTGCAGACCTTACTCCTACATCAATAATGGAGCCGACTCAGAAAGTTGACAAAAGGAAGACTGTTTTAATGCCAATTATCTAAAACAGGGAGCATAACGAACATCAATGCAATCTTTCGATCTTCAAAACTCAAAGTACTTTAAGAAAAAACAGCACTTTCATAAGCAAAATGTGTCATCAATGATGTCTAAATCACATGTTTACTAACGTCATCCTACGTGGCAAACTACAAAAACGTATAAGCATGGGCTATTGGTTCTGAGTGAACATCTAAGTATATGATCCACACTAGTCTAAAAAAGTGTAACTATGTGATTGGATACTCAACATCAGGTGGGGCAACTAAGCCCTCCCTACACAATGACCACTATGAATGTGACTATACACAACGTCCCATTGGTTTACACACTATAGGACGCCTAAATACGTAGGTCCTCTACAATTGATTTGGCACTCTATCCTCTTTCAGTACTTTTCCACCTGTGTTAGCAGCCTGCAGGCTGGCCATCCAGATGCTGGTGAGGTTGCCTTGACTTTAGCTTTCCACTAATTAGCATGTCAATCCATCATCACCCCCAGTGGTCTACTGTCAATTAGGCCTTTGAACTTCATCCTTGAGATTGTGCTTAGCTCTGAGAAAATTAGGGAGTGAGAAGCACAGTCTGCCGTCGTGCGTAGGTGGGACCATCCTGTTCCAAATTCATGCTTCCATGTGATTAGAGACCATGGAATCAAGCCTTTTCCTGTATTTAAAAGTATTTTCTAATAGCGCTCTGACATCTTCCTTGTTAAGTTCATGCCTTCTGAACAGGAGTTTTGTTCTTTCACACGATATTGTATCCAAAGTCGGTTCACTCCAGTTTTGATAAAACCTTGGCTTCTTTGCTCGCTCAGTCCCGCCTTTTGCTAATATTCTTCTTGAAATTCAATTTGCCTTTTACTGCGACACACTGAACTGAGACCTTTTGCTAATGTCCAACCTGCTATAATATGTTTCGTGGAAACATCCATAATTCTCTTATTCCTATGTATGTATACGTTGGCGCTTGCCGCAGTCTATTTACTATAAGCTTAGAGCTAGCTTCACAATTACTTTGCTGCATGCGTTTCTTCTGCATCTGCACACGTGTAAAATGACTTGATATCTTCATCTGTTTCTGTGGCATAAGCTTCTTCACCTTGAGCCCAAGATGTCACTTATCCTGATTGCTTTCTTGATGCCTTATAGAGTATCCACATTCTCTGGTCAATGCATCTCTTTTATGTACTTCATCTTCAGCTCCATGTAACATATACTGGCAATGGTTACTGACACTACCATTCATCCTTGACATTTATTGGCTCTGCTTCTTCAGGGATTTCATTCAGATGGCCATCATATTTCTTTGTATGCAGATATGGTTTTCTCAATGGGCACCTTGGCTCCCAGATTCTCTTAGGTACTGGCCCTTTCACTGGTACTGGACTGAGTCCATATTCTGCTCTTTGTCGATTCAGCTGGTCTGTATACGTCACATACTCTGGTTTCCAGCATACAGGTAAATGGGGTGGGTTGATTGAGGTGGGGGTACTTGGCTCTTCCTCTACAAGGCTCCCACGCAACCCGAGGTTTTCGCGGTCTTCTGTATTCCTTGTGTGTGTGCGCCCAGAATGTGGGACAACAGTGGTCCATGATTGGTCCACGTCTGGGATGATTAAATGTGAGCAGATCTCCCATTGGATGCTCTTTGTTTTGGCACGAAGCAAACTTTGGATAAGAGAAGGCACTCTACACCCATTCCAGGTCGATCATCTGAGTTCTCACCAAGCTTAATAAGCTTGGTGAGCTCCAAGCTTAATAAGGAGGCAAGTATCCTGAACCGAAAAACAGATCCGTGGAACCGCTAGAGACTCACTGGAAGGTTTGGCACCCTGACTCCACAGTTGTCCCGTCGAGCCCCTGTTTCTCATTGATCACAGAAGGCCTGCAAGGGCACTGTGACCTGGTGGAGTAGTGGGACTAACTACTCTCGGCACCTCCAGCTTAACTTGGAAACAAACCCCTTCAGAAGTGTTCCTGGACCACCCAATGAACTGACCAGCTCATATGGGACCTTTGCTCTGGAATTGCCGCCGTCTAGAGTTTTTACTTGAGACTTTGGGAACCGTATGCTCCTGGAAGAAGGCACTCTCCCGCCGAATATCGTACACCTATCATTCCTAGGTCTGGACGTGGTACCTGTGTCGCTCCATTTTAGTGACAAGCTTTGTGGGTGCCCTGCTGCTGTGCTCTCCTGTGCCATAAGATCACCTGCAGTGGAACTGGCCCGATCCCTTACCCAGAAGCAGAGAAAAGGCCACTGTCCCACCATGGACTGAGATCCCGGAACGCAGCCCCTGAAAGCCAGAGACATTCAACTACTGGAATCGAACTAGACTGGCGAAGTTTGGTCTGGACTGTGTCGAGAGTCTGTGAGTACTAGCAACACTTACCAGTGGCCCCTTGCACATCCATAGACTTTTATGGATGCGTGTCCACCAAGGGCCACTCACCTTTGTTAGGGTAGCCTGAGCTACCATCCTATTCCCAATTCCTGGAAATTGCTCTGTCCTTTTGTAGAGACATTCCTCGATTAGTGGAGCTCTATTCTTCATTGGCTCACCCCCTTCCTGAGACAATACACCCCCTTCAAGAGATCAGTTTTGTACTTGAACGCATGATCGAGTGCTGCTGTGCTAAACATACTTTTGAGCACTATGCTCCACACTTCGTAGGCTTTGGACTGCCTATTAGTTAGGGTTTGGGTTGCTGTAGTGAATTGCCTAAAGTATATTTGCAATGTCTGACCCTCTTCTGTTACAGGTTGCAGATCCATACTTGTTTAAATATCGCTTTAGGACAACAGCTACTGTATATGTGTTCCCTAGTATAAGGTTGTGTTAGAATCGTTAATATTACAGTTGTTTCATCTTGTGTTTAACTTAAAAGGCCTTTAATAAATTAATATGTATTTTTCATATATACACCTGACGGAGAGTAATTTGTGGTGTTGTTTACTGTGTGCGCTTATTGTGGACTCTCGATCACCCTCACCTCTCCTAAGACCTAGTCTTGACCGCCGCCTTGATTGGTCTGGCTTGACCAGAAAGTTACCCTGTTCCAAGAAACTAGGCTGGACTCTGAACCTGTGCCCCCAGGTCAGAGTTCAGAAATCCACCTTAACAGCAGTTAAGTAGAATAAAATCTTCTGCGTGTGCCACCCAACAAATTCTATGACCATCAACCCTTGTGGTGCAAATGATGCACCGTCTAGCACATTACCAACATCTGCCGCATATAGATTGAACAAGGCGGGAGCAAATATACAACCTTGACGTAGCCCATTATAGGTACAAATTGCTTTAGATAGCAACCCCTCCTTGTTCAATCGTATCTGTATATTGGACCCTTCGTGCAGATGTAACAAGATGGAGAGTAACCCCCAAGGCAATACTAGCCTGTGCAATTTTAACCATAAAGTATTCCTATCTACCAAATCGAACGCAAGCGATAGGTCCATGGAGGAAACATAGATTGCTGAGGAGTTATCCTTCCATGCTTGCTGTTGTAAAATACTCAACAAGAGTCCACCACAGTCAGTACCCATGTTTCCTAAACTCTATCTGTTGCGAAGACAGAATATTATTTCTGGTATTCCATTCTTCTATGTCGTGTAGTACCAGGGAGGCAAACATTTTTGAATCCATGCTAGCAATGTTATAGGGCGGTAATTCATAGGCAGACTCCTGTCTCCCTTCTTATATATTGGTACGACATAGGAAGTCTTCCACAAGCTAGGTTAGGATCTAGTTTCCACTATGTCCCTAAATAAGATGTTTAGGACATTTGACCAAAAGTCCACATTGTTTTTGAAGGTTGCTTTTGTAAATTGGTTCGGGCCAGAGGCTCTAGAGGAACTAGACTTACCAATCACGACTGCAATGTCCTCTATCGTGAATATCAGGTCCCATACACTAGAGTTCAAGACCAAATCATTGATGGCCTGATTCACCTCATGTCCATAAAGATCTTGAAAGTGAACATGCCAGACCTGTTCAGATATCAGATTATTTTGGACAGGAGCATTGTTACCCTCTAGGGCATTCATTAAAAAACAGAATGTTCTGCCTCTACCATCTTTTAGAATATTGATCATGTTTTCACCATCCCTCTGGTACATAAAGTTTCAATGAGCTTTAATAATTTTTTTTTTATTTATTTGTATTTGGCACAAAGCACCTTTACAAATATTAAAACATAAGTAAGATAAATACAAAGCAACACAATAACAAGAACTTATTTACATTTCCTAATTTGACACAAAATATAAAAGATACATCCAATTAAAACTGATTAAAAGAACTCATAATTGAAGTTACTTGTTGCTGATTCTCACAATATTCCTATTTGACAATAAATCGTGATGCTACTCAGGCGTATCTTGTTCCATTTCGGTTAACTGGACCTGAATAGTTGTTAAGAATCGTGTTAGTGCCAGTACCAGCGACTGTCTTATGCCTGACCACAACAGGTTTCTGGATAATACCAGATCTTCATCAAAATACTTCCCCAAATGCACTCTCCGCACATTTTCGAAATAGCAGCAATATATCACCAGATGTTTCAATGTCTCATTACTTTCATTTTCTCAACATAATCTAAAACCAACACTATCGTTGCTTTTTTGTTCTTAACCCACCATTTCTACTTTTCATTTGTATGAAACAGATTAAGCTTGAATTTCATGTACAAACTCCTTGCTTTCTCACAAGGAAATATTACCAGGTATTGGAGCCGAGGGTGTTGTTTTTGAGTGAAGCATGACTGGTCACCATATGATGTGTAATTAGCGTTTTGCTTGATTGTATTGGCCCAATCCATCTGAAATAATTTTTTTTTTACCACGCCAGGACACTCTTACAATTCTTTTTGCTCCAAAGCTATTAGTTGTAACATCGCTTTCATCTTCTTAACATATCTATCAACCAACACAGGATATGCATTCATACCGTTTTTTAATGTTTGTTTTGCTTTCAGTATTGCCTTGTATTTTATGGCCATATTCTGCAGCATTTTAACAATCTCTCGAATCTCCCTGCAACATATTTTTTTTAAAGTCTGGATCGTAGCATCAAACTTATGGGTATGCTGCTTCTTCAAGGATACTATTGTCGTGGCTTTCCCTAGTTTAACAATCAAATCCTGCAGATATGGACCAAAAGCATTATGGGTATATATTTTCTCCTTAAAGTCTATTGTAGTACTCGTGATGTCATTCAAAAAGACAGCATTACATTTTCCAGTTTACCCTCAAGCCAATGAATTTGAGACCCTTTTAGATTTACATTCAAAGGAATAGTGTAGAATTGTATATTCCTACCACAATCGGCCGGGCACAGAGTCACCGGAAGCATCATATGTTCACTAAACCCTGAGGGACATATCACAAACTCTACCACCCAATCCGCTAGGCCCTTTGTCATAAATATATAATCTATTCTGGAGGTCCATTTCCCACAGGACCACCTCACAGCGGTCTTATCATTATGATTACACAGTTCGTTCACCATGTATAATCGCCAGCTACTCATGGTCTCGAACCAGATTGGTCCTTGTAGCCTTTTTCTATTTTCTATGGAAATCCCACCAAATATATCAGTATCCTTGGGTGATCGAACTCCCGGGGCGTGGGGAAAGCCCAGCTGTAAATGATCACAGCCCGTAGGAATTAGAGAAGAGCAGTCAGCATTAACATCTCCTGCCATTGTAATCTGGCCCCCGGACAAGGTAACAAACCATTTTTCAATCAACACATTCAACTCTTTAAGTGTGGAGCTTAGGTTTGAGTGGGGAGTCCAGTATATATTGATTAACAGGACATACTGACATGTAAACATAGATTCCAAATCCAATTTAACTGCTAGCACCCATTGGCTATGTTTTGGTGGTGTATCACTCTAAGTGCCCACCCGTTATGAATAGCGACAAGTAGACCTCCCTCCGGCTGACCTCGAATACCCTTAACTGCAAGCTCCACTCATATGTTGTACCCATCCAGAGTTGAGGGGGGGCAACCAACCATGTTTCCTGCAAGAAAATAATTGGAAATGGGCCAAACTAACCGAAAAAGTCTGCGCAAGAACATACATTTGAAAAACCCCTAGAATCCATGAGATAAATGAAAAGACAGAGGGCAAGTTGTTTTTTTAATCCTTTCAATTTTGAGATGGATTCTCTCAGTGACAACGCTAGCCCTCTCCAATTTTGGTCCTCCTCCAATATCAGATTCTGGTTGGGGCCACTCCACTCCTGGGCAGCTGAATCACCCCACAAGTTGTTCCGATCAGGCATCTACTGAGATTTTTGTTTACCGTAGCCATTACCAGTACCCACATAGAAAGAAAGCAAATCGTAACCCAGCTTGTTAAAATTACTAACCTATGCTACAAGTGAATCATACACCACCCGAGAGTGAAAGACCAGCCTGACATACTCATGCCGCTCACGATCAATATAATCCATTAATATGATATCAGATGATGTAATGAGTCTAAGAGTTGGTATTTCATTCAGGAGAGCCAGCACTCTCCATCTATTTAGGGAGTCTGGTCCTCCATAGCCAAATATGTTATAGAGTAACATGTTATGTTCATCTGGAAAACATGGCTGTCTCCATTGCACATTACATAGTGTACTGCTGGATACAGTCATAAGCCCCATACTTTTTGTAGGGGCACTCGAATGGGCCAATATTACTGCAGGAGCTAAGGGGGCAGGGTTCCCCGCAATGTAGAGATTACATGTTGGGCGGCTGTCTATCGGTGAGGATGACCTTGGTACTTTGAGTCACACCCTGCTCCTCTGTATGCCTCATCCTGACCCTTCCCTCCAGCGGGGGAGCAGGATATACAGTCCTGATAAATTCATTACTTCCAACCCCTGGGTCGTCATCTTGTTGCCTGGTCTCACAATCCTCTCCCCTTGCAGCCTATCAAACCACCCCTCATTGGATTCACCCAAAGGGAGAGAGCTGTTGCTGCCATCTGTTCAATCAAATTCTTCACTGTTGCTCAGAATATGTTCTCCGTAAGCAGAGCTTGAGAGTCTCCAGTAAAGACGCTACCCTCCCCCTTTCCTTGATCAGATAGATCCTCCCCCCCACCAGCGGCAAGCCCACCCCGCACCTTGGGATACTAGCAGATTTATCCTTAGTTCCTTGAGCTGGCCCAGCAGTATCCGGTTCCCCTACCGGCAATCCCTTTGTTTTGTTACATAGATTATAGACCTTCGCTCGAGACCCCTCTTTTCCATTGTCGCTCTCCATCATAGGATTCTATCACACTCCCTCATGTTTCAGGGCTTTGTTTAGAGTATCCACTAAATCTGCATCGGACCCTTGCTGGCACTTATCTCGAGGCTCAACCCTCTCTGCCCAACTTTTACCGGTTACCCTGGCGATCAAGGGCACTGCATTCATTACCCCAATTGGAGACTCACCACTTTCCCCCTCCTCATAAGACTGGGAGAAATCCAAATGTACAATATCTTCAGTGTCAATGATCTCATTTCTAACCATAGATCTCCATGAATTTCGGGAGGGTTTCTTAGTTCCCTTGCATCTTTCTTAAGTTTGCGTTTTATTTTTTTCCTTCATTTTATACTTTTGCTTTCCCTTTTTGGTATTTACTAATCTGACACAGAGAGGCTCTGCATCCTCAAGCATGAGAGGAACCTGATCCGTTGACTCATCCCCACCTCTAGCCTGCGCCTCCATCGCGTCGACCTGAGGAAGTATGTCCACGGGAACTTTTGCAGTCCTTTCCACAATCGCAATTAAATTGGGCGTGCTTGCAATTAAATCAGTGGCCATTTTTGCACATTGCTCCTTGACCCCAACATTCCTCTGAAGCGGATCAAGACACACATTCATTCTCATCAATTTTGTTAATATTGCATGCAGACATTTGGTATGCTCTCTCAATTCTCCAGAAATGTATTCCTGTATCAATGTACTTAATGCTGGCATGTATCCGTCCTCCTGACTACTCAGAGGAGTCTGAGTAGAAGGGAGACTGGCATCCTACCCTTTCCCCAGAGTGGGTGGATTCTGCGACATGGAAAGCAACGTAATTTCCCATGCAGCAAAAAACAGGGGGCAGGTAGGGTATCCAAAGAAAACAGATTTGCAGAGTCGGTGGATGCCAGCACTCTACCGAACATGTCCTTCCCCATAACCCGCATACGGACTTCCTGTGGCAGAGATGGGAATTCATCTGAGTCTAGTAATAATGGGAAACTTGCCATGTCCCCGACTTAGTCCACAACTTTATCAATATACAGTGCACTTTCCACCTCTGACCCTCCCTCCTCCTGCTGTCCTGTGCCTGCTAATACCACTCTGAGGAAGGGGGTGGGGGGGGGGGTTGGATGGCTGGAGTGGGAGCGCCAGGACCCTGGACATACTATCTCTCCTGCTGGTGAACAACAATGGGGTCCCCAGCAGACCTTTTTTTGTTATCGTTGCCCTTTCTCTTATATTCCACATGCTGTTACGCGGGTCACAAGAACGTGGGTAATTTCTTTCCTTAACACACTCAGAACAATGGAGGAACAAACCTAATCCAAGAGTCCCTACCTGGTCTTCTGGTATTATATCGCCGTTCTCCAATGCATACGTGCCTGCTTCCCGCCCACGGACCCAGTGAACAGGCAACAGCACGTCAGTAGCACTTCCGGTATGCGCACGCGTGGATGCGTGCGGCCTGCTCTTTAAGTAGGTGGGGAGGGGGAGGAGTCAGCTTCACCAACAAACTCCTTCTCGCCTCGCCTTCTCTCCAGCACGGCCAGCAATAGCAATTAAGTAGCACTTCCGGTATGCATGCTCATAAAACACATTCTTTGGGATCTCCCCACTCGGGCATCGATAACGAGCACATCTCAAGTTTTGCAGGATGACTTGTTTAGTTACAAACAGTACAGTCACTTGACAATTCAACTAGTCCATGCAAATTGAGTAACAATCTCACCCTAGGATGTATTGGGGTGATTTTAAACCCCTTTCAGTGTCTGTATTAGGACAATCAATGTGCTTGTTCGGTATTTCACTCATGCATGGCTTCTAAAGGAAGGCCTAACAACTAGGGGCCTCCTCACGAGTTTGGTGGTAATCCCTTCGGTTTTTCATTTACTCTTTCCACCACTCGGCCTGCAGCCTTGCCACGGGATAATGAGCTAGGTAAGGCGCTGATCACCTCTTTTTTTTGAGTCTCTAGCACTCCATGGGTAGCTTTGAAGCTTTAACTGAAGTGTTAATTACACAGTGGTGAATCTGACGATTTATGGAGGTACAGTGGAGGATCCGCCACTTCACCTCCAAAGTCAGAGTTCAGCATTGCAGGATGGCACCCCCAAACTCGTAATGAGGCTCTTTTTGAATGATGTACCCTCCTGCTTTGATGTCAAGACAGAGGATTGCTGAATGTATTACCAACGTTCCTGGCATCATAGCAGGGGTATATAGGGAAATGTCTGCCAGGTATTTTATTGTTGGTTGCTGTAGTGCGAGGGAGCCTGGTATTTGGTTATGTTTTGTACAGATCCCTCCTGCCTGTTCTCTATACTCTCCTACTCTGCTGGTTCAGGAGACAATTAACTAGGTGAAAATGAAGGCATGTCTTCATGCACATCATAACGTTATATATGTGCAACATTCAAGCAGTGATACATTTGAGCTCAGACTTCAGAATGACCTCATAGATAACTCCATCTTCAGTATTGTCTACCAGATATCACTTGTAACCCTCAGTGGATACACACCGTAATTGAAAGGTATGTACCAATAATTATGATTTATACAGTCCCAGAGGACTTGGACAAAGTTGCATTGAAAACACTGCCTCTCCCTGCCAATGTTGATATGACTTTGGCCCAAAGCCAGGAGTATGGCAGCAGTTGATAGTTAGACACTTTAATTCTGTGTCCACAAGGCTTTCTGGGGCCTGGAGCCAAAATACCTTCAGCTATCCCTCCGCAAATACCTCCCCTCTCGAGCTCTTCGCTCCTCTACCTCCAACTCCCTCAGGGTCAGTCGTTTTTCAAAGAAACGAGCTGGGGGTAGATCTCTGTCTTCGGCCGGGGCCTCCCACTGGAACAGCCTCCCTGCCACTCTAAAACTTGAGGAGAACCATCTCCGGTTCCAGAAGCACCTCAAGACCTTCCTCTTTTCTTCTGCCTTCGCTCCCCCTCTCCCCTGCTGATCTGTTCTCTCTTGGCACTGTGCACCTGGCCACCCTCTGTCCTTCGGGCCCAGGTGCCTGCTCACCCTCCCGCATTGCCTCCGTGCCACCCCTTGCACGGGGGTTTGTATCAGTACCCATACAGCCCCCCCCCCTTTTTCTTCCTGCACTTATCAGACCTACCCTGTCTGCTGCCTTAAACCTAGCACTTGCAAATTGCTGGCTGCATTACCACTGTTTGTTGCCTTTATTATTTATTTATTGTTATTTATCTGTTTCTCCTATGCTTCGCACTTTCCACTTCTCTCTCCTTCCATGCACTTTTCCCCTCCCCCTCTCCCATTCACTTGCACATTCTCAATGTCACTGGGCCTAGTAAGATCGCTGTTTTGTTCTCCCCTGTTCCCCTCCCTTGTCTTGTCGCGCTCGGAAACACTTGTGTACGAGCGCGATAGAAATAAAATATCAATCACTCAATCAATCAATTCTGGCTTCTCTGTGGACGGTGGCGTCACGACCCATGTAATCTTTACGACTTCTCTCTTCAGTCATTGCATATGCGGCTTGTGCACTGTGTCATACAGCACATGCACTTCAGCCTCTATGCTAACTCTACCTTACAGCACATGCATTAAGCTCGCTCATAAATGCCACCTGATTAGCTTTTTGTAAAGATGCAAGATGTGCATTTACGTCTAGATTTGTAGAGCACCCCTTACATTTAGTGGGTAAACTCCAGGTATTCCTGTTTACATTTGTTCAGAAGTCAGTAGCACATCTGTGTGTCTGTTAATCTCATCTTCACATGTGTGTATGCCCTATCAGCACAGTGCACTGTCTTTCCATTGATTCTCAGTCGTGCCTCATCATAGAGGTTTGGACCTGCATGGATCACTGGTCTTCAGTTTCCTTTTTGCTGAACCACCCTTCCATAAACCTTTCTGAATATGGGCCCTGCTGCCACTGGACATGATTTGGAGGGGAGGAAGGGACCACTCAGACCTTGTCACAATGGGTGTCAGTAGAAGGTGGTGTAGCAGGGGGCCACTTGCCCCCAGCCTCATCTATAGCAGTCATCCTGTTCATAAGGTTACCAGGTGTCTCCATGTCAGTGCCTCATTCATGGGCTTTCATTTCGCTATCTATGGCATTATGGGAGTCATAGTGTAGGGCAGTTCAATAGAAAATAAATATATCAAAGTAAATACAGAGCCTCCAGTCCGTTGAAGGTGTTAAATCGGATGTTATTTAAGTTGCCCCAATTAAAACCAATAGGAGGCATTTGATTACTTGGGAAGGTGAAGAGTGGTTCAAATTCACAGATTGCCCTAGTGCTTCATTCTATTGGGAACAGTAAGAAATATTAAATATGACATTTGATTCGCGTTTTTAAAACCTTTATCGAATTTTGTTATTTGAAAAAAAAACATTTAATATTTCCTCTTTGTATTTCTAGTCTCTCTACACGTGTATATGCTGTGCAGGTTTTTCAGTAAAGTTCTTTTCATTTGTACCTTTCACTATGATTTTTGTTTCTATGATAAAATCATGTCACACAGCACCTGTTGCTCTTGATCCTCCTCATATACAGGAGTCTACAGCCTTCGGCTATTTTGATGTTTTTTACTACAATTCTCCTTCCTCTCCGCCATACACATTTGTGCCAGAATGCATTTTCATGTTGGTGCAAATGCTGTGGCTTCAAAAAAAGTCTGCCTTTTTCCTACACCAGCAAAAAGCAGGCCGACTCCATAGGAATCCATTGTTAACATTGTAGCATGGTGGAGCAGGGTATGCTCTGAGATCCTCATGTCCCAAGCTTATTTATGGCAGGGGGTTGAGAGGCAGGCTATGTGCAAAACAGACATCAACGTACCTGTGATTGTAGAACTGACTGCTTGCATTGTGATACAGAGATGCACTGAACTATGGGCCTCATTACACGGTAGGTGGTAGCACCTTGGTCCATGCCAGTAAAATACCGGCACCGCCGTGGTGGAAAAGGGAATTAACGCCCTATTCCAAGGTTGGTGGGGCGGTAATTCCCCCTTCCCCCATTGCCCTTCCCCATTCCCATTTTTGCCCCATAGGGCTCTATGGGAATGGGGAAGGTGCTAATTACAGTACTGCAAATTTGCGGTGCCGTAATTAGCACCAGGGTCCTTAGTGGGTTGGTTTTTAACGTGTTAAATTCTCCAACCCGCTAAGGGACCTTGTAGTAAGGCGGTAAGGGTTAACGGTCACCGGTACCATTACCGGTGACCGTTACCCCTTACCGCCTACTGTGTAATGAGGCCCTATATCTTATTATGTCCTAGGACATATTAGGACGTATTAGGACCCTGGCGGTCCCGCAATGAACATTACGGGACCGGCACATTCATTACGGGCTGTCCTATTCTGATGATTGCAGTGGGACCCGCTAAGGACATCTGGTCTGGGCAGACGTCCTTAGCGGGACACGCTAGCAGTGGAGGGTGCTAACAACGGGCCTGTTGTTAACACCCTCCCCATTCCCATTGAGCCCTATGGGGGCTGAAATGGGAATAGGAAAGTACCGGGTCCGGGTCCCGCGAAAGGGATTTACCGGGCCCTCCAAGGTCGGAATGGCCCGCTAAGTCCCCTTTCGCGGGACCCGGACCTGGAACCCGGCATGGAGGCAGCCATGCCCTTTTTAAGGGCATGGCTGCCTCCATACTCGTAATGAGGCCCTTAGATTTGTTATTTTCAATGCCTCCATCACCCTGCCTCTTTCTCGACTTCGCACTAATATTAATCTTTTCATTGTATGCACCTAGTGATTCATTTGTCTGCCTCTAATCTGCCTCTCTTCAGTCTCTTCCTCTCACTTGATGGGTCTCCTTATCTCGCTAACCCCTTGAGTCTTCTTCTCATATTTTCTGAGCTTCCCTCTTACACTCTCCTTGATTCCCATTCTGTTTACATCGGTTCTTTCTGTGCCAGAATGTTACTCAATCCTGTTTTGTCACTTTTTCCTCTTCCTCCTGTTCTGTCTTTTCTCTTCTTCTTTCTCTCCTTCTGTCCCACCTGTTTGGAATCGGTCCAGCGCCTTACTCTCTCTCCTGTTCTCTATGCACTTATGCACTCCCCCTTGCATTCTCTTTCCCCTTCTCACTCCTGTTCTGTCCCTTCACACTGCCCCACTCCTTATCCCGTATTCTCATTCTATATCATCTCTCTGCCTCCTGTTCAGTCTCTGCTTTCTTCTACTCTTCCCTGCCATTTCGTGTCTCGCCTCAATTGCTCTATCTCTAAGATCCTCTGTACTCTCTTCTCTTAAGTTATAGCCCTTCAGCACTCTCCCTACCATCCATTCTTCTCTCTTCCCTTCCTTTTACTGATCCTCTCTTTATCTCTTCCCTGTTCCATCTCTGCTCTCCGTTACCTTCCCTCTTTATGCTTTCTCCCGCCTGTTAAGCCTCTTTCTCTCTGTGCATCCAGCTGTGCCCCTTTTCTCTACATATGAACAGCCTAGACAGATTTTAAGGAGCCATATCATTTTGGATAAGCTCATCCCGTCCCTTTTTGGATTCTTTGCATTCTGGGACTTGTAGGCTGGACTGAATGTGCATCTCTTAAATGACATGGGGCATGTAGTCATTTATGCTGCTGTCACACTGTGAGCCAAGAACAACAGAAATATTCAGTGAGATCAGTAATTCTTTCTTGATACAATAGAGTGAGGAACTAATCTCCACCTGAGAAGTTCATTTGTTTTCTATTCAAACAGCTCTCTTTCCATGAAGCAAATAAATCTCTCTTGTTCCTCTCTTGTGTATCACCAAACAAATACTGTTAATATACAATATATTCAGTGAAAAAACATTTATTAAAGGGGCATTATGGTTGCACGGTAAAATAAAAGAAAACTAAGAAATTCAACCAGTTATGGTAAGCTATGCAACCACAACTAGCGCCACCACCATGGACTGCTAAGACTAACAACCAGGACATCAAAGATGACATCACAAATGGCATTGTTAATTAAGTTTCAAGGGATGTGGAGTCTTGGGTGTCAGGACAGTTGGTCCTCTGCGCACCTCCTGTTGGTGGTAGTGGTTAGGCCTGCCGCCTAGCACGTGGTTTGTCTGGGGGACCAACTCCTAGGTTCCCGGTTGAATTGGTGCTTGGTGGGGTGACAAACCTTTGTTAGTTGTGGGCGCTGGCTGGGTTTGTTAGCCCAATTAGAGACATTTGTGCAGTCTAGTAAGGGTCTAGTCCTTTGATCATATATTTTGGTGATTTTGTGCGTTTATTGTGACAAAACAATTGGTTGATACGCATTTTGGTGACAACAGGAATTAGATATATTATGGTGAGGCAAGTCACTCAAAGGTGGTAAAAAGGGGTAGCCGACGCGCGTTTCAACCGAAGTCTTTATCAAGGCATAGATCATAAAGTAACAACCCCGTGGTTATCTGGCGAGTGAAGGCCCAGGTTAGGGTTCTCGGTGTGGGCTCATTGGCCTGGTCTGTGGCCGGAGTCGGCAGTTCAAGCTGGGTTGTTCAGGAAGCGGCTGCTGAAACATGTGTATGGGGTTGCTGTCGGTACTCTTGTTCAGAGAGGAATTGCCATAGCATTTCGGTGCTGGACTGCCCATGTGGGCGGGACAAAGACTGATATGCAAATGGATATTTCCCACCTGTGAAAGGTACAGTGAGCAAAAGGCATGTGCTGCAAACTCTCATCTCAGAAAAGGTTATCATGCCATGTTCTTTCTGGAGAGGAGCGCCTGCTACCTTTTTTGAAACATTTCTAAATTTGCGGGAGCTGCACACTCTAAATCTGCTACAAATGGTAATTGGCCATCCCTCCCACCACCATCACCACCACCATCACCGGGGGGACCGGACGAAGGGAACAGGGGCATTGCAGCAGATGAGCTGCAGGAGGAAGAGGAAGAAGATGCAGTGGAAGAGGTACCTTCTATGTCTGGTGGTCGGAGAGTCCTGGGTGTGGTGGTTTTTTACCACCATTGGGGGAGTGTCAAATGCTCAGGATGCCCATGTGCAAATGTGCACTGGTGTTATTGCCAGAACCGGCAGTAATCCTTCAGCAACACTTCCATGCATCGCCACATCTGGATTTTTCAGCTGACTCCCCTCAGAAAGGCAGTTCCTTTCACTGGACTGCACCTCTTCTACTGTGCTCTTGTCTTGCACTCCTGCCAACACTTGTTCTACCTCAGTGGGGCCGATGATTCCTCCTGCTGCACCACAGGCTATACAGGAGGCGGTTGATTCCTACCTTCAAAGGACAACTGTCTTATGTTTATAAAAAAGTGTTGTATGCTTGAATCACTAAGTACATAATTGACACTGGGCTTGGTGCTTTCTTTTTCACAAAATTTACCCTGACATTACCATGTAACCAGTATTCTTAAATACTCATTCAGGCTTACAATGTGAGGATGAAATGGCTGTGAGTTCTGTCACTCTACTGGCATCTGAGGAATGCACTGTTTCTTGTCTCCTGTGAAATTAGTCTTTTGTTCACAAATTCTCTGTGCTTCCTCTGTGTTTTATTGCATACAACTAGGTATGATAGAGAGGCGCATGTAAAAGGTCACCCATATCTTCAATGATTTTAGGATTTTGAAGCACCCTCAACTTGACAGCAAATACTATGAGTGCTTGGTTATATGATGGAAATACATGTCATATATGTGATCACATGGGAATGGAATGTCAATAACAGGAAAATGTGCCCAATAGCTGGCAAACAGTGTGTATACTAGGGTGTGCAGTGGCAATAGCTAGCTGTTATATGGTATGTGAGCCTTAGCAGGGGATTCCAGAATCTTGCAAAAGGTGGTAATGCCTGCCATCCATTTAGAGTATCTGTGCAAATGATGGGAATACTTGTTAACAACAGCATAGGAAAGCTCAAGGAGGTCAGTTCAGCTAAAAGCAAGAGGGCAGGGAATGGCTTCGACCTATCGTGGGAGGAGGAATGGAAATAGATAGTAGGGTAACGATCAGATCCTTGAAAAGGGAGGTGACAACGCCCTACTCAATCAGTCTGGGGCTGTGGGAGAAGAGCAGACCTCTGAGTACTACCTGAGCCTTGCCGCGACATTTCCTTTATATAAAGAGCTGTTAATAGAGAGCAGGCAAGGGAGACCATGCAAGTTCAATAGGGACCAGGAGCCGTGCAAAGGAAAGAAAAGCCACTGGGAATAGTGGTTCAGGAAACCCTTAAGCTGGATAATGAGAGGAGAGATCAGATAAGATCAGAGAAGGCTTAGGGCCTCATTCTGAGTGTGGCAGTAAGAGGTTAATGGTGCTGGTAAGGGTGCCCGTGCTGGTCAGACAAGACTTCCTTTGCTGGTCCCGCGAGGGGACCAGGGAGCTAATAACGGGCCCGTTACTAGCTTCCTCCCCATTCCAATTGAGCCCTATGGGGGCTCGAATGGCAATGGAGATGGGTTCCTTCAATGAGGAATTACCGTTTCCTCCAAGGTTCGAATGGCCCGGTAATTCCTCATTGAAGGAACCCGGATCTGGTATGTGGTAATGGGGGTAGCCATGGTGCTAATAGCACCATGGCTACCTCCAACCTCGGAATGAGGCCCTTAGAGTACCTCCTATTCCCCAAACTGAGAGGTCGGTCTGGAAAGGCATAGGAAGCAAGGTGCCAGAGAACCTCTATCCTGACAGATCAGACACTGTTTGGGGGTTGGTTGGAAAATTATTTTTGTCAATAAATGTGTTACAGAGCCCATCTTGTAGTACTGTTTCTTTACTCTGCCCACTCACCTACAGACACTTGTCATATTGTGTGAGTGCCTGAGCTGTGATAATATTGGCCAGCAAGTGAGGTGGATACATTGGCATATATATGGCAGTTGATGGAATACCTACCACAAGTTGTGAGTACCTAATACAAGATGACAAAAGCTGGAAAATGTGAATAGCTAAGAAGACAATTCCAATACTTGGTAAATGATATGAGTACATGTGTATTTGATGGCATTGCCTGGCAAATGATTTGAATGTATACGTGTATGATTGTAATAACTAGGACAGTTGTGAATACCTGGATATATGGTGGTACTATGATGGTAATAGCTTCCTATTGGTGATAGTACCTGGAAATATGATACTAAAATGATACACATTATTTTGTGCATGGACTTGTAATGGCATCTCCTGGTAAATGCTACACTTAAAATGAAAATACCTGTCCTCTTCTGTGTATACCTTGGAATATTTTGCAAATACTTTGCAAGTAGCATATGATGGCAATACTTGTTATGTGTGGTTACATGGGAATATGATGCTATTACTGTGTACATTCAGGGATTACCTGGCATATGATGTGAGTAAGTGGACATCCGATGACAATAGCTTGCAAATGAAAAGATAACTTCTAAATATGATGGAAAAACATTCCATAGTATGTGAATACTTGGTATTAGAAAGGCAATGGGCCTCATTAGAAGTCTGGTGGTATCCCACTGGTAAATCAGGTGAGAAACCACCAGATGGTATTACTGTTACCGGCACTTGGTCTGACGGAATTACCGGCAGATTCCAAGTGCAATAAAGTACTGGAATTCCACATTCCATGAATTACTGCGTATTACTGGTGCCGGTAATACCAGCATTTTTTGATTGTCGTGTGCCAGAATTACTGGCAGCTCTGAGCTGCAGGTAAATCTGGCCACTCCACCACCAAACTTGTAGTTTGCTGGTGTAGTAACATGCCAGTAAACGGTACTACCAGCACATTAATACCGCACTGGCAAACATGTTGGGCCTCCTTATAAGTTTGGTAGTATCCTGACGGTAAATCCAGCAGGATTCATCAAGTGGTGATACCATTAGTGGCACCTGTTCTGCTGGAATAACCAGCAGATTACAGTGACAGTAAGAATATGTTAATCCACATTCCTTAGCGTAGCATAGGACTCCAGGGGGGGAATTGCCGGAATTACTGGCACTGGTAATACCGGTGTCAGTAATACCAGCTATTTTATGCTGGTGGGGTGCCTGATTTACCTCCAGCTCTTGGCTGGAGGTAAGGCAGGCCACCCCACCAGCAAACTTGTAGTATGCTGGTCCGGAATCGAGCCGTTAAACGGAATTACCAGCACGTTTATTGCGGACCGGCATAATTGTAATGAGGCCCAAATATCTGGTTCATGCTAACAGTATGTGTCCCATGATGTGTGTACCTGGGTGTGTCACAGGATTACCTGTTAAACAACTGGAGTACTTTAGCATGCAATGGCAATACTTGCAATAAAACGGCAATGCATGGAAAATTATCGAGGTTCATAGGAATTTGACAACTGAAAATTGGCACTTGATATGCATACCTGCTCATATGATGGGACACCCTGAATTATGGTGGTAGAATGTGGGATTTCCATGGCAGTACAGCGTCAACTGTGTGACTACATGGGGATGAGGGTAATACATGCAGTGGTGTCTGCATCTGGAAATATTAGCAAAATGCATGGTGTCTGGTGGCAATGCTTGACATATTTAAATACCCGAGTATTCTGTGGCAATCCCTGCTAAATATTAGTACTGTTTGGTATTTAGTGTTAAAACCTGTGACCTGCTGTGAGTAACTGGTTCTTTATGTCAGTATGTGATGGCACAGAGCTCACCTCCTGCACCAATTCCCTTGGGTTTCACATCGACAAACACCTCTCCTTCAAGACACACATAGCTATAAAAACTCAGACAGCTTGGTATCAGCTCTCCCTCCTGCAGAAAGTCATGCCCTTCCTCTCTCTGGACTGCTTGAGATCCACCATACAAGCACTGGTCCTATCCCACTTGGATGGGAACAATGCACTCCTGGAAGGCCTCCCGTCATCTTCCCTTGCGCCCGTGAGAAGAGTCCTACACATGGCTGCATGCCTCATCAAGGGTCTACGCAAATACGTCCACATCACCCTGGCCCTCATCGACCTTCACTGGCTCCCACTGCACACACAAATCACCTTCGAGTCTTACTGCATCATCTATAAGGCAGTTGCCTTTAAGTCGCCCAGCTGCCTCATGGAGAAACTCTGCATCTCCGGCAGACAGCGCATCACCAGAAGCCAGGGCACGTACAGACTTGACATCTGCTGCTGCAAAAAAGAAAGGACCAGAAAACGAGCATTCTCTGCCTACGCCCCAATACTATGGAACCTTCTTCCCGTCAGAATCAGTCTCTCCCCCATGCTCCTACAATTCAGAAAATGACTCAAGACCCACCTCTTCAAGGAGTCTCTCCTCTTCAACACCTAGTCCATCCGTCCCCCCTCGTGCCAACTGTCTCGCTAGACGCTGCCCACCCCTCTCCTCCCTGCCACCCAGTAAGGCAATACCTCTCCTCTGTCCCCCTCTGCATTTTACCCATGCTGTATATCTGTTCTGTTGTTACCACTGAAAAGCACTCCTTTATGCATCTGTACTGTTGTACACCTCTGTAAAGCACTCTGCGATGTATTTGTATTGGTGTACACCTCTATAAAGCTCTCTGTTGTTTCTCAAAGCTAGTTCCGCACTCAATACATACCATAATAATAATTGAAATAAAAAAAAACCTGTTAACTAAACACAAGCGTGAGCTACTGGCTTTGTCAATGATTGTTTGCAATAGTTGCACCTGTCCCCCAACCTTCAGTTTGCTCTTTTCAGTTAGGGGTAATTCCAGGGAAAACGGATGTGTGATGTTATCTTCAGCTGGTGCCTTGTATTCTGCTCTTCTTAGGTGATTTGGGAAGTTTCTGTAGTGAAATTCCTAAATACCTCTCAATTCCGTGCCTCTCTTAGGTTACGGTCTGCATCAATTCTCCAAAAATGTCTCCTTCTCTCCTCAGCCCCTGAGTCTCTCCCCCACTCAGCCCCTAAGTCTCCCTTCTCTTAACAAACACTTGAGATTTGCCCGGGGCCTCATGCCCCTCCATGAATGTTATGTTCTCCTTCTTGTCTTTTTCTCACTACCTTTATCTCACCCTGCTTCACTCCATGCTTCTCTATTCATATCCCACTTTCTTTTTCCTCAATTCACACAACTAAAACTAGATGTCCCTTGCCTTGCCTTGCCTTGCCTTCTCTTCTCTTCTCTTCTCTTCTCTTCTCTTCTCTTCTCTTCTCTTCTCTTCTCTTCTCTTCTCTTCTCTTCTCTTCTCTTCTCTTCTCGCTGGTTTCACTTCCCTCATCTGTTCTCCTCTTTGCTTCCTCATTTCCTCGTCTGTCCTCTCTCCCTTTCCCTCACTGCCTCTCTATCTCTATGTCGCTCTCTAGGCAAGCTCAACTAGCTACTGGCGGTGTAATGGATTTGAGGCCCGGGTCACGTATTAACTGGTTTGCAGTGTTGCGTTGCAATGCTAACATATCCAAGCACGACATCGCATACGCGCCTGCACCTCAATCAATGGGATGTTTGCAAAGGCGAGAACAGGTCCTCCGAGTTGTTCGTTAGCTGATCGTATCTTCTTTGCTTTTGGGGACGGCATTCATTGTGGGGGCGTAGGCATGTTAAGAATGCTCCTCGAACGATATTTACAAGAGTGGCAAAGGTAGGAACAACCTGAACCTCTAGTTTTGCAGCCTATCGTGTGATACACAAGTACCTTGGGGCGGTGGATTACACCGAGTCTCATATTTCACATTGCACTTCCTTATCTTTTTGCGTTCGTCATTGCATTGCCTAATCCCGTTCTGTTTCCAGCCTAACTACTTTCAAATTGTATATTGAGATGCGGAAAGATACCTGTTGTAAAAAATCCTGCAATAGGCAGATAATGGGCCATAATGCCCCAGCAGCAACTTTCGACACACTTGGGCCGTGGGCAGAGTTGTGGGGCCCGGGGCATCTTTCTAGGATAGGGGATAATTCATGAGGTAATGTGTCGGTTCACAATTTAGCGGCTGCCAGTTTCCTCACCGTGTCCAACCACCAATTAGCTTCTCAGCTCTTTGGGTGCCCAACCCTTATTGTGAATTGTCAGATGTAAGAAAGATGTCACAAAAGGATGTTGGCGTGAGGCCACAAAAGGTTTACACGGGCGCACTATATGTAACTGAAGACAATCAGTGGTGTAGCACATAATGCGGGGCCCCCTGGGAGCCATGCTGAGGGCCCCTTTCCCCCTAGCATGGCAACAAGGTACAGGCTGCGCCACGCTCCTGCTGGCCTAGACCACCACGCATGCGCATTCCACATGATGCTCATGCTGCTGCAGGGGCATGCCACACACTGCACCAGGTGAAAGATATAAATATGGGGGTCATTACGAGTCCAGCGGTAAATGTTAAAAGTGACGGTAACAAATTTACCACCACATTTACCGTTCAGCTGAGTTATGAGTCAGCCGAATAACATTTGGCAGAATTACTGCTGAAAAACGACAAAGCAGTGTTATCGTCCTACCGCGGGTCTGGACACGGCAGTAATAGCGCCGAAAAATTGGCTCTAATTGTGCTGAAAACACTGCACAGCTACATCCAGCCTCCAGGACGAGGTAAATGCATACAGGTTCCACAAATGAAGCCACAGGTGCACCCATTCCCAATACACTTTCCAACACAATGCTGCCACTAGCCATTGTGAGATGGGACATGCAGCTGCTCATGCTGTGCCTGGAACTACAGCTGAGGGAAAACCAGCCCAGTGCACCGGGGGCAGAGAGGAGGAGGAGGAGGCGGAGGAGGCGGAGGAGGAGGAGACGCCATGTAAGGCAAGCACCCATGCACAGGTTTAGACCCTCGCCCTCGACCCTCATGGCCAGCCAGCTGATAACATTGTAATGGCTCAAAAGGGAGACCATAGATGAGCTGCTCACCACAATCCAGGGGACATTGAGAGCAGCATTAACATCAGACAAGCTGTGACCCTGCTGCTACAGCTAGCGTCTGTCCTGCAATTCCTGGGAACTGTCCCCTTTCAGCATTCTATGGCCATGCTGCACGGCATTACACGGCCAACATTTTCTCTTGTGCTTGGCCAGATACTGGAAGCCCTCCTTCACCATGTTTCACGTTATGGCTCTCTGCGCACCACCCCGGGACAGGAGCATGCTATGAAGGCATGGTTTCATGCTGTGGCACGGTTTCATGCTGTGGCACACATGCCAAATGTTATTGCAGCCCTGGACTGCACCCATGTGACATTGGTGGCCCCCCAGGCAAATAAAATGCTGTACCGCAACAGTAAGTACTACCCCTCACTGAACGTCCAGGTTACCTGTGAGTCAGATATGCTCTAAACACACAGCAGTGCCTGCTTCCCTGGTTCCATCCATGATGCCATGGTCCTACACAATAGTACACTGCCTGGATACATAGCTAGGCACAGAACAACAGACGTTGATAGTGGGTGAATACAGGTGTCATCACACAATGTCAATGTGCTGCAATGCAGCTAAGCATATTGGGGTGGTGGTTGTGCACGGGAACAACAGCAAAATGCATGCCCGCACAAGGCTATGTATATGTAGGATCCGCCCTCTTAGCACACAAATGGCAGTCTACAACCAACAGGACACGTACATGATGGACAATTCCATATGAATATGTATGTACACATTGACACAATGGACTACCAACCCACACAAGAATACAGGTACTACAATGCAACATGATACATCCTTAATCATTGTATCACAAAGTGCAAAATGCCACCAAAGACCCGCGACCCTGGCAATTCCTCAGCCAAGTCCTCAGGTACATGATGGCATCATGTAAGAGATGAAGGCACCAGAAACCCACTGAAGTACAAGCAACCAACCAACAGGGCACATGCATGAGAGCAACATACAGGCCCATATCAGGCACCATGTCATCTTGCCTGACAGCCATAGACCATCAGAAAGACAACTGCTGCTAATGAGCTGGGTGCATGCAGTAACCGAACAATGCAAATACTGCTTGATTCAACATGCACATACTGTGATAGCAAGACATGTGGTACAATGCAGCCTCTAATGCAGGCACATAATGCCCATCGACATGAGGTAGTGAATGGCAACACCTACACAATGCACTGTGACTGACACCTTTGACCTTTCTGCTTGCAGGTGACTCTGGATACATGCAGCTGCCGTGGCTCATGACACCTGTGTAGGATCCACAGATGCCTCAGGACGGGGCCTACAATGATGCCCACAGCAGGACCAGGCTCTGAAGGCCAGTTTCAATGCCTGGACCGTACCGGAGGGGCACTTATATATAGGCCTAAAAGGTTGGAAAAATTGTGCTGGTCTGAGCTGGTCTGTGCCATGCTGCACACTATATGCCCCAGGAGGAATGTCCCTCTACCCCCTGATGTGGACATGCCTCCCCCTGAGGAGGCGGATGCACTGGCTACAGCTGAGGTGTTCGTGCGCAGTGGATGGGATGAGGTCAAAGCAGGATGAGTGGCTCACCAGGAACTCATGGACAATTTTTTCTGAGCACATTTCTTTCCAAATGCCATGCACCACTGTATATACTGTATATATTGTCACATTAATGATTAAACACATTGGGCCTCATTACACGGTAGGCGGTGAGCCATGGCGCTATTAGCGCCATGGCTCATGCCGGTAAAATACCGGCACCGCCTTGGCGGAAAGGGGATTTACTGCCCCATTCCAAGGTTGGAGGGGCGGTAAATCCCCTTTCCGCCATTGCCCTTCCCCATTCCCATTTCTGCCCCATAGGGCTCTATGGAAATGGGGAAGGCGCTAATTACGGCACCGCAATTTTGCGGTGCCGTAATTAGCTCAGAGGTCCCTTAGCGGGTTGGATTTTACCGCCTGCAAGAAGCAGGCGTTAATTCCTCCAACCCGCAAAGGGACCTCGTAGTACGGCGGTAAGGGTTAACGGTCACCGTTGCCATTAACGGTGACCGTTAACCCTTACCGCCGTCCGTGTAATGAGGCCATTGACGCAATAAGGAATGTCCTGGCATTGCTTCAGGTGAACTAATGTTTAATGTTAAAAGGGTCACACACACGCACCCTCAACCCACAACACCACCCCAGCTCACCATCCGCCCCCCAAACCACAACAGCATCCCCAATACACCGTTCTCCCTCCCCTAACCCACACCACCATCTCCAACACAACATGCCCCCTCCCCAACACACAACACCATCCCCAACACACCACCTCCCACTTCCAACTCACAACAGCATCCCCAACAAATCCTTGTGCCTATCTACAAGTTCAAAGTCCCTTGCGTGGCCTCTGCACCTTTATGGTTTCCGCCCAGCACCTTTGAGCCAGAATGGGCTTAGAACAGCACCTTGGGCATGCTCAGCAATAAATCCTCCATTGGGGTCATAGGACTTGATTGTATCGACCCTGGCCCCTGGATGTGTTGCATCGTGAGCTCTGTGTTCTGCTGTATGGCCTCAGCAAAGGCTGAGATGCCTTCAGTGAGCTCACATACCCAGTGCCCGTAGAGCATCAAGGAGGCAGAAGTAGAAGCTACCTGAGCCCGGTCAGGCGCCATGGACCGCACAAACCGGCATATTGCACCCGGTATGCTGTCCCTTTACATTGCCTCAAGCCTCTGCATGATTGTGGCATCTGGTTTGGCCTGGGAAATGGGTTGAGGGCTATGAGGAGGGTTGGGGATGAAATATGGTGTAGAGGAGCAGTTGAACGCCTCTACAGGAAGTCCCACCCCCATCTTGCCTATATGTTGGAAACCGGAAATTGTGACATGCATGACACCAGGGAATGTGCCTATTCCACGGAGAGTCTTCGAGAAAATGTATCCATTAAGAAACCATATGTGATGTACCCTCATAGAGATGATGACCTCTTGGAGGAGATCCTCGAAGGAATATGAAGATGAGAGGAGCTGAGGCTGGTGACATCACAAGAAATTAGCGTGATGCACTGAGAAGAATGGTTAAAGAAGAAGTTGTATAAAACCTTATAGAATCTGATGGGGAAGTAAAGTATCGAGCAAACTATCATATGCGCAATGAAGTTTCTATCTAGTAACTGATGAAGATGACTTGCACTAGGGGTGCAAATAGGTCATCCAGCTGACTGGAGAGACCCAATCACAACCCAATCCCATAAAGAAAGTATATTTGGATGTTCCCCTTGAGCTTATAACAATCTCACGTAGGTTTTTCCTAGTTTGCCACATAGTATGACATCATGTATGATGAATCTTTGTTATATAAATATGTTTTTATGTAAAATGATTGAGAGCACAATCGAACGTCTGTTGATGTCCGTTGTAACTCCCTGTTTTAGACAATTGAAAAAAAAACAGTTGGAGGAGACATTTTGCCAACTTCCTGAGTCGGTCTTATTATTCTGCATCCCCATCCTTGTATGACGTTTTACTGATTAAAAGGGCCCTTGAAGGGTTCAACGGTGATCCATAGAACGGGTTGTCCAAGTAGCCCTCAGATGACTGTCCCTGCTGCCCAGGATGTAAGCTATCCTGTCGAGGTGATGAGGGTGCGTCATTGGCCTGTTGGGTGGGTTGAACCACAGTGGCTTCAGCACGCATGTCAGCAGCTGAGTCACCCATCACACCCACTTTGGCCAGCTCTTGGGGAGCAGATGGGGTTGCCATGTCTGCAGCATGTGGAATGGGTGCAGTGCTTGCACTGGAACTGGCAGGTGTGGTGATGCTGGGTCCTGGTGTCCCATGGCATCCCTTATGCATGCCCTTCCCGCTGGTTTGCTCTTTAGGGGTGGTGGTTGAGGTTGTCGCACTGGAGGCCCGTCAATGGGCCTTCAACCTCCTAATCCCCTGCCTCACCCTGAGCCAGCTATGAGCCTGTGCGGGGGGTGGGGGGGAATTACATGTTTTCAGACATTGTGCATTGCTGTACATTGGCTTGTTAGTCACACCTGCTATTTGTTTGAGGGACATGCCACACATGTGGTCTGAAGGGGATGGTAGTACATGGGCCATTGCATGGAACCTGAGCAATGCGGATATTGTTGCTGCTGAGTGTGTCCACCCCATGGGCAGGTGCTCTTTGTCCCTTCTACTGCCAAGGCGGCCTATCTATACAGTTGTTCTGGAGTCCACCTTTGCGCTTGGCACTTCACAACCCACATGGGTGCTGCAAATGCAGTTCCAAGCTTCTGTGCATGGTTATGTGCATGCACTGGGTCTAGTATACGTATGGACATGTGCTGGCATCCAGGGCCAGCATTAGCTGTGGCAGTGCATGGGTTGAGTGAATGAAATCGGCCGCCCTTATCCCCCTAGCAAATTTTGTTGAATCGCCTGGGCGCTGCCAAAGCTATGTGGAGCACAGCCGCAAAACCAGCAGCGGCGTTCTATTTGATTCAGTGTTTAACTCCCCACTCCCACGCAGGAGCGGGGAGTTGAACACTTCAGTGCAGCACAGGTGTCGAAACAGCATGCTGTTTGACAGCTGCGCTGTATTGGAATTAAAAGCACACCGCTCTCCAGCTGGCATCGCCTGCTTCAGCAGGAGAGTGGGGCACATTTCATTTCTATAGTATGCCTGCCATGCCTTTACACACTACCCCAGCTCAGGAGAGTCCTTGAAAGACTCCCCCCTTCAAGCTGGCGTGGCAGGGGGCTAAGTTAGTGCCCTGTCCGGTCGCCCTGCCGCCCGGGACAGAAAACCGGCCCTGCTGGCATCTAACCTTGACCATTGGGTCCATCTGAGCTTAGGGCACGTTCTTTGGTTGATCATTTGCCCTGTGCATTGGCATGGGGGTACAAACTCACCTCCTGCCTCTTGGATGCTGACACCAGCCCCTGTTCCACTGACTCCCTCAATCCCCTCCATGTCGAGTATGGTGCTCGCCTTCTCCTCCCATGGGGTCAGGACAAGATGCTCTGTGGTTCCAACCCCTGTGGCCAGTACCTCCTGTCTATATTGGGAGAGGAGGCTGCATACTCTGACCTGAAGATCATTCCACCTTTTACAGCAGTACTCTGCATCCCAGGGGACCATGCCTACAGCCGTCACTTTCTGGCTGATGGATGCCCAGATTGCAGACTCCCACTGCACAGAGGTTTTCCTCTGGCGGGTAGCATAGGGTGCATCATAATGAGGAAACACCTCATCTGTGAGGACATTGAGCTCCCCCTCACTGAATTTTGTCTTGTGCGGCCGAATGTCGGGCACCTTCCCTCTGGCCTTCTCTTGGGAAATTTTTTCAGTGACTTGTGGGTTTGGGTGGGTACAGGAAGTGGGGGATTCAGGGTGGATTTTGTTTTTCAAGATGGCTGCCGCCATGCTTCCCATTCTGGCGATAGCCCTATTTCCGCTGGCACTAATTCTGCCGGCGGAATTACCTCTGATTGTCCAGCTGTAACAGTAATTCTGCCAGGTATCGGCAGATTTACAGCTGGGGTGCCCTGTTTTGGTGATGATTCTGCCCAGCGAATGTGTGTGCGTGCTCCTGACAGCTTGTGATGTGGCGGTAATTCCGCCACATACCATGAGAGTAATTTCGATGGGCGGAATTACAGCCGTATTACTGCCAGACTCATAATGACCCCATATGTGCTTTAATCAAACCATACATTTTTTACCTAGCACAGAAGCAAGGGGGCAGTGCTTGGTTCATGGCACCCAAATGTACCAACCAACTTGTGAAAGGAGAGTAATATTGCGCACAGTAATGATAGCATACGGAAACCACGAACAAACAATCTCTTGTGGGCTTTGCCCTTAATCCAAATAAAGATCTCTTGCCACAGGAAGATTGTTTGATATTGCTGGCTGCACAAATGCTTGTCCAACTGAAGCACTACCATGTAAAAATACTCTTCAGGTCGACTTTGCCTTCAACGCCAGTATAACATGCAATTGTACTGTAAGGAAGATTTTACCTGTTTGGCTGCAAAAATGCCTCCAGTCACCTTATAAGAACACATATCAATGTGGGATTTCCCCTAATTTGAGTATAAAATGCCATGCTATAGAAAATGTCCAGTCTGCCTCCACCCTTGCACTCAAAATCCCCCACCCCAAACACCCTTCCATCTAATAACATTCATCAGGTTGACTTTGTCGAAAAATGCTAGTAAAACACGTAATAAAATGTCCATGGTCCAATGCGCTTAGCCTGGGCCCCAACTTGCATGCACACATTCATATCCATTCACACACCAGTCACTCATCCACTGGTGGCCTATGAATTTTTTAATTGAAGGGGCATAAACATTTCCCACAAATATGCCAGAGTAACCAAGCATAGCGATGGAGCTTAAACCATCCAAAGAGATTTTGGGAATTTTTACGTTAAGATAAATGTTGAATATTAGGTTAAAGTGGTATAACACATTTACTGCATAAAATGGGTAAAATGTCAGAGCATTTGCTATTGGTTTTGTAGGGTATCTCCAATCCGATAGAATAAATGTCACAACCAGAAAACATGTCCAAACTGGATGCACAATGTAGGCCAGTCTAGACACGTTATAAAACTCATGTTTGCTTTACTCTTGATGATGCTCAGTAAGAAATGTCATGCCACTGTAAGACATATCTGCTCTGGCTACACCAAAAGATCTGTCTAACCACTTAATAATACTGATCATGCTTACTTTGTCATAGATGCCCAGACATACATGCAATACCACAGTAAGAAAACGCTGGGATAGGTGCACCAAAATGCCATTCTAGCTAGGTAATACTTCTTATCATGCTTGCTTTATCGGAGATTCCAAGTAAAAAAAGTCATGCCAAGGTATAAAATGCCTAGACAGGCTGTACCAACGTGCTAGTCTAGCCACGTAATAACATGTCTGATGCTTATGCTATTATAGATGCCCAGACAAATCTTCCATGCCACAGCAAGAATTGGCTTGACTGGCTGCACCCAAATGCCTGTCTAGCTAGTTAATAACACGTATGATGCTTGCTTTATTAAACAAGCCAAGTAAGAAAATGTCATGCAACAGTAAGAAATGACTAGACTGGCTGCACTAAAATGACAGTCAACTCAATAATAACATATTTCATGGCTGCTGTATCATGGATGTGCATTAAAATTATGTTTAGTGCACCACCATGTGGCCCCACAGAACCCACTCCCTCCCATCCCCTAAAATAAGCTCTTCAGCCCACCACTAAACACAAGCACACACACATTGGCCAATACTGCTGCAGTCTTTACCTCGCCTATCTCCTCCCAAGCCCTCTGCATGGCCGTGGCTTCTCATTTCATCTTTAAAACTCGGGACATCCTCTCCTCTCTCTCTTCCTCGCTTCCTCCTACCTCTACTCCCCTCTCTTCCGCTAGCCCTTCTGTGACAACCTCTCCTCCCTCCTTCTCTGCCTTTCCCCTGTTCTCCCTAGATGATGTTTCTAGACAAATCCGATCTATGAAAGTGTCGCCGAAACAGGTTCTCCCCTTTTCTTCTAAAACCATCAAGGACCACATTGACACCCTCTCCCCTGCTTTGGCTGACTTCTGCAACCACTCCTTCACCACTGGAGTCTTCCCTTCCCCGCTGAAGCACTCCCTTATGTACTGACTTCTTAAGAAACCATCAGCCGACCCCTCCTACCCTGCTAACTACCCAATCTACATCACTCCTTTCCTGGGCAAACTCCTGGAATAACTGGCCATCTCCCAGCTTAATTTTTACACTGAATCTGTTGGTTGTCTCCATGACCATCAATCTGGCTTCAGAGCTGCCAGAAGCATGGAAACTACTCTCCTTAACATCCGTGAAGACTGGCTCTCCAACCTTGACTCCAATACCCCCTGAATCCTCATCCTATTTGATCTCTCTTCTGCCTTTGACACTCGCAACCATGTCATCCTGCTCAATAGTTTCTGTGAAAACCTGGGTATCACCGATCAGGCCCTGGCTTGGCTGACCTCTTTCCTCTCAGATCGAACCTCCAGGGTCCAACTTGGGTCCTTCCTGTCCTCTATCTCTACCTGTGGTGTTCCCCAGGGGTCTGACCTCTCTATCTGGCTGTTCAACCAATACCTGGCATTTTTTGCCCACCACGTTTCCGCTCTCTGCCCCAAATTTCAGTGCTATCCGGACGACACTCGCTCCTTTTCAGGCTCCCTTCCACCACCTCTTCTACTTCTCTAATTTCTGACTGTCTTTCCGCTATCCAGGAGTGGTGTGGCGCCAACAATCTCTGCCCTAATGCCAGTAAGACTGAGATTCTCCTCATAGGAACATCTGCTGCCTTCTTTCCTGTCACTCTGTGGCCGGCCTGAATTGGCCCTCTTCTTTCTCCCACCTGTGAGGCTAAAAACCTCAAGGTCATCTTCGACTCCACTCTCTCCTTCTCTCCTCACATCTCTGACGTCTCTTAGAAGTCACACTACCAGCTGCACCTCCTAAAAGGTATTCTTCCTTTCCTCTCCTTCTCCCAGAAGCCCACAGTCGCCAGAGCTCTGGTCCTCTCAAGGCTGGACTATTGCAATAGCCTCTTTCTAAATCTGCCTGCTTCTACTCTCCGCCCTCGGCAACTCATCCAGAACAGGACTGTGAGACTTGTCCTTGGCCTCAAGCCCAGGGACCGTATCTCTCCAGTTCTGAAATCTCTGCATTGGCTCCCAGTGGCTGTGAGGATTAAGTTCAAACCACTCTGCATTGTCCACAAGGCCTTCTGGGGCTTGGGCCCTCATTACCTCCACTCTCTCTTCCTAAATATCTTCCTTCTTAAGCTCTTTGCTCATCTGCCACCAACTCCCCCAGGGTCAGTCGCTTCTCCAAGCAACAAGTTGGTGGTAGATCTCTTTTTTCAGCTGGGGCCTCCCTCTGGAATAGCCTCCTTGCCTCCCTGAAACTTGAGGAGAACCATCTCCAGTTCCGGAAGCACCTCACGACCTTCCTCTTTGCTTCGGCTTTCTCTACTCCTCTCCCCTGCTGAACTCCTGACTGAAACTGCACTGGTTACCTGACTACCCTCTGACCTCGGCCCCAGGTCCCCTCCCCCACCAGCTGCATACCTGCACTGCCTACCGAGCAACCCCTGAACTTGGGGGCTGTTTCCGTACCCCTACAGTCCTCTCTAGCTCTTGTCACTTGATATCTACACTTACCCCTGCACTCGCCACTAGCAGGCTGCACTTTTACCTACTGTTTTATTTATTTATATTTTTTACTGTTGATCCTATGTATTGCGCTACCACCTGTCCCCTTCCCAACCTTTCTCTTTCCCCCCTCCCCTGCACTTGTGCGATCTCAATGTCACCTGGGCTAGTAAGGTCGTTGTCTCTGTCTTCCCTCTGTTCCCCCTTCCTTGCCTCATCACGCTTTGAAACAATTGTGTATTGACGCTTTATAGATGCCATATCATATCATATCACATACCATACAAGTCCCTCACTCATTTACCCATGCACCCATTCACCATACACTCACACACACCCATCCAGCCACCCATACATCATATGCACATTCACAAACATGACATAATATATATGGCCCATTCACACGTCCTCTCTCCCTCCCACCCCTGTGATTCACCACACACTCAAACACACCCAGCCACCCCTACATCATACACTCATTCCTTCAGAAACATGACATAATATACATATACACAATCCCTTGCAAACACATTTACAAAAATGCAAATGTTCTATCTTTTTTGGCAAATTGGTTGCTCTGAGGGACTACTCCTCTCGGGCAGGACTTCGGTTCTGTGCTCCACACAGACAGGAACACTACCTGTCATGAATAGAGCAAAGCCCCTCCCCCCACACTGCTGGGGCTGCGAGGGCTGCACCTACACCAATGAAGAAAATAAAAGAGAACCCAGCTCAGTCGGGTGGGTCGATCACCACTCCTTTCCCCGTCATTCATGAAACTCCACCAGCACCCCATCATCCTCAAAAAAGGTAACCCGGAACAGACACTTCTCTCTATCCCAAAAGTTCAACAACACAACCAAACCCCCACTCATAAGTTTAACTGCATGTTGGAAATCCAATAAAAATGTGTCTTTATTATACGCAAATTTCCTTTTCCCCCATCTAACCACCTGTTTTCTCTATCTCCTCGCATGTTACTACAGGACACACCTCCACTTACATGGGACTCTCCTATCTAACAATAACAAACGAATTTGGCAAAGGAATCTTGAAGGTCATATCTCTAACTCTCAGGCCAGTGGCGAACCTAATTTCCCAGCATTTCATCCCAAAAACATTAGGCCTGAACTTGCGACTTCAGATTTCACATCTGCATCCCCTTTTTAACAACACTCCAAACCCTCATTTTCTTTGCAGAGGTATAAGCAAGGAGGCTACCAAAACATTGCAGAGGTGTGCTATATATCCTATTGCATTGCATTGTATTTTGTATGCCATCATATGTAGATGTTATTAAAATGGGGAGGTCAGAGTGTTGTGTAGGTTAACAGTAAGTACGCTTTTCTAACAAAGAGTCTTTTTAATGTCCTGACGTCATGGCCCTGCCAGATAGGGGCACCTGCAATGCCTGAAGACCTTTCGATACTCTGTGTACTGGATCCGGTATTCAGTATCCATAGGGTGCACTTGGACCTGAATCTACTCACCTGGTTAGTTACTCTAATGCTGGTTGGCAAAAGTTTGCAAGTTGGAAAAGTCAAAGTTCACCAGTGGCAGTGCTGGGCTCTAGTTCTTCAGCAACCGTTCCAGCAGTGACAAGGACATGCTTCAGGCAAGCAGGCTGACAGCAGGTCCACTGGAGAAGGCGATGAACTAATCGCAAGATATACCGTTTAAGTTAGGGTGCAGTGCAGTGATGCTGTTTGCAGTCGCTATACTTGAGGCAATAGAAGAACTGGGAGAATATGTCAGTGCTCAGTGGCAGCAGCTAGATGTCTTTATTGCTCTCCAGTTCTGTATCCATTATCAGCGCTCACACTTTCCCCCACCTCTTCGTGTCATATATGAACAGGGGATAAGCAGTTGGCAATGATTGAGCCTGATGCTTTCTCAGCTGTGACCACTGGGTTAGGTTAACAGAGCATTGATGTGTCTGTCCCTTCTGGTCTCTTCTTTCAGTGTCTTTATCTACTGAAAGGGTTTGCTCTCAGACTGATCTTGGCATGATTCTTGTAATCCTTTCTTTTAGTTTTTATGTGGTGCTGATAACGATCCCCGAGTATGACAGCGGATAATAGGGCAACCTCATGGTCACACAGGAGATGGACACACCATTTCCTGAGTACCCGAGTTGCTTACTGTGATCCGGGCTGAAACCCAAGAAGAATGGTGCCGCCTATTCATACCTGTGTCCAATTAGTAGATCCACCGGGAGTGACTGCAGTGTTATTCCCAGAATCCTCAACTGTAAGTGTAAACACTCATCCCTCTTATTATACGTGTAAGGAAAACAATAGGAACATCGACTCCCAATGAAACAGTACCCCTAGCAGTTTAAATGTTTTCGTAGATGAAATAAATACATAACTGCTCCATCTCTAGGGTATGCTCTGTAGTAAATAGCACTCTATATCTATGCATAAAGTGCAGTTATAAGAAATTCACACAATTTACCTGGTCAATAAATACCTGGGAGAAAAGCAAATATACTTCCCTAATTATAGCGCATAAGTCTTCACACCTTATCACTGTACGAAGCACAAAAAAGAAAGTGAGTGCAGAAGTGTGTGCAAAACTAAATATGTATATATATTAAAGGGCGGCGATCGCCACCCTTTAGTTAAGGTGAGTCAGACTACCATATGAACTCCCTAAAAATGTATTGCTAATAACTTTTTACTCGTGCAATGGATTTGGCCAAAATGTTGAAGTCAATTATTGATGTGTGGGCCCCCCAGACTTCGAAGTTTGGTAAAGATGTGTTAAAAAGTAAAACAGTTATTAAGAAAACAAAAAAAATAAAAAAACAAAGTTGCAGCTTACTTCCCATTCTTTTTCCCATAGACTAAAAAGATACATTTTTGCCAGACCGCATATCCCAAACCACTGGCCAGAATTGGACCAGCTCTGAAACAACTTGGGCATGAAGCATTGACTGGAGGTGTTTTTGTGGTTTTGAGTTATTCAGTGCAGTAGTTTTCGTTTTTTAAATATTAGATATAGATTGGGGTGCTGCTGGTATTAAGCTACACATTTCTGTGCAATATTTTATTCTGTGGATGTTAGACCTAGCAATTTTACATGTGTTTCTGATTTTATGTCCTTACCTCTACCCTTACCTCATTTGAAATTTTAAAGGTTGGCAAGGTCTGTTTCTGAGTTAGTAAAACATTTCCGTGTATTTTTAAGAGGTTGTTTATAGCCGCAGGTTGGATAGCCGCGGCTATAAAAAGATGGCTAGAAAAAAAAAAGGTTTTGTATGTGTTTCAGTATTTGCAATTGGTTGATATTATTGTTGTTATTGTGTACTTGCCTGTTATAGGTTGCAGTAAAAAAGTGTCAACCATTTCAGTACTTTGCTTACTATAGTCCTCGTTTTGTGCAATTGATTTTGGGAAGTATAAAAGCCACCCTGTTGTACACGTTTCCCATTCTGATTGCGTAACTCACACTGTGCACATTCTGAGCATGTGTCTAATGTGAAAGTGTCAGTAAATATTTACATATTTAAAGGTTTATTTGCAGTGTTGCATGTGCTAGCTATATTAAACACTGCTATCAGATGGCACATATGGCCACTATTTTCCACCTGCTTACATCAGGTGGCAGTTAATTGTACCATAAAAGTGTTTAGAAAGTGTATTCTTCTTAAGCTTAAAGAATTAGAAAAATGTTAGTGCTGCTCATATACATTTGCGTTCTCAGTGTTTTACTGAGATGCTATTACATATATCTATATATGTTCATATACCTATGCATTAGCAGTGTTTTATTCTGATGCTATTAAAAATACCTATCACTAAAATGTAGCACATTTCTCTAAATGTAAAGCTACATTATTTTATAAGTACTGCTATCAGATTGCATGTAGTGCCTGCTCAGACCAAGTTCCACACCAGTATTGTAGAAATATTTTGTAATTGCTTTATCCTTACTTGTAAAAAAAAAGTACAAATGGTGGGGCTCCTAATTCATGTATGCATTTTTTTAACTGCTGCTATTTATTTTTTCCAGAGGAACAGCATTCATATTCAATTATTTCCCATTTTATATGCATGTTAGCTTTCAATTAAAAATCATAATTTTTTTTACAAAACAGTTTACACATAGCTTTGTGGAATTAAACATATGTGTACAATTGTAACTAATTGTTTTCATACAGTATGTTGTCTAATTATATTTTCTTTTATTTACAGACAGAAAAGCAAAAATTATGAAATAATCACTCTGTACATCTTACTGTGGCCATGGTCACGGCTTAAATAACTCAATCGAGGCATATAGTGCATCGATAATCATCTCTGAAACATTGGTTGCCAGTAGAATGGCAGCAGGTGGATTTGAGGTACCATTAGGAGAAGGTGTGGCTTCGATGTTGGTGGCACTAGATGATTTATAAGGACAGATGTGCCCAAGCGCTGTGATGCACCAGTGGAAGGGCCATGTTGTAGCAGGGCAAATTGTAACATAAGTGTAGAGAAGGAGCCAAGTACCTCTACCGAAGTCCCGCCCCCATTTTGCCTATATGTTGGCAGCCGGATATTGCGACATGCGCAAATCCAATAATGGTACCTACACCGCGAAGAGTCCTTGAAACAAGGTATCCATTGATAAAATCCTATATGAATCCACAAAGAAATTACGGTCTTCTGAAGGAAGTTCCGGAAGAAGTGTGAAGATGAATGAAAGAGAAGACTGGTGTCATCACATGAAGCAGAAATGACGCACCCAGAAGAGATGCCAATGAAGAAAGTATATAGACCTTATACAATCTGATGGTGACGTAAAGAGCTGAGCAACATTTCATTTGCGGAATGAAGATTGCACGTATGAAGAAGCACTGAAGAAAATGCAAAGTCATTTCATAAATGTATAGATGCTATAACACAAGTAGATGAAGTAATCATAAGGCCAGCTATATGTAGTGAATAGACTAGAATCTGGATGTTCAGTGATGCATTTTAGTAAACTTGGTCCCTGTAAATGAAAGGGCCCGAAGTGTGGTGCAGCAGAAAAGAATAGGTGACGGTGAAGGAAGATTCAAGAAGGCTTGCCTGGCCCAGTGTTAAGAGTCGGGGCTTCCAAGAGCCTGGTTATCTAATTAATAAGATACAATGAACATGAGACGCAAGCTGAGCTCCTGTTTGGAAAAGCACTAGAAGTACCAGGTTTTCTTCATTTAATAGGATTAAATCCAACAAAGGAACTCAAAACGTGGTCTATAGTCACATGGTTAGATTAAAATAGACTTCAGGGTTGGCTACTTTGAGACCAGAAGATAAGGCCATGCCTTCACTCCCTTTTATTCTCAGGCACAGTGAGCATTTGCAAGGCCGAGTTCAAAGACTAATTGACTGGCAGGCAGCAGGGGTGATGATGGATGTTGAGCTAATTGTGTGGGGAGGCATGACCAGGCCCCTCCCACAGCACCTGGGTACCAGCTTGCATGCTGCTAGCGAGTGGAATATTCCAGACGGGTACAAGTGTGCCAACCAATTGGAGAGGGCCACCTAGAAAGATGCCCTATAGTTTGAGAAGCCAGTAGAACCTAATGCATTTTCATGACTTAGAAGATTACTTGCACTTGGGGTGGGCTTCGATGTCCACCTGACCTTAGAGATCCAATCACAATCCTTGCCCTTATAGAAAATATACTTAGATGTTCCCTTTAAGCCTATTACATCCCCAAGTAGGTTTTCTTATTTTGCCACGTAGTATGACGTCACTTATGACAAATCTTTGATGTAAAGGAGTGTTTTTTCATGTAATGATTCGAGAGGAACTCTTGAGAGTAAATACTGTGTGGCGTCCATTGATGCCCGTTGTACTCCCTGTTTTAACAAGTGTAATTAAAACAGTCGTGTTTTTGCCAAACTTCCTGAGTCTGTTTGATTATTCATGCATGAGTAAGATCTGCATCCCCATTCATCTCAGATACTATTACCTTGTCTTAAAGGACCTCCCTGTTCACTTGGCAGCAGAAAGAGGATGGTAACGTTCGACCAGTAGGCTATTAGAATTTACGGAAGATCGGGCGTCCTCCACCATTTAGCTGGAGGATTGCAAGGCTTCCTGTGGAGAGCAGCCAATATAGAACTCTTGCAAGAAAAGACGATACAGGTGGGACGGGTCCCGCTTTCACGAAATCGCTCCTAGTTTCCATAGGTGCTGAGCAGACCAAAGACGATGGTGGCTGATTGGAGGATGAGACGATCCTGATGGTCAGGAGCTGAAAGGCGAATGGTGAGTAGATTGAGGGGACTGGCAAAATAAGGGATTGTGGTAAAAGAATAAAGTAATGGGGGGTTGATTAATAGGATCTGCGTGAAATGACCAAATGCAAAAGGCTGACTACCAAAAGAACCCCCACAACCCCTCCACCTTACCCCTATACGTTCTTATTAACTCCCCCCCCCCACATATATATCTGCGGAAAAATGGGGGTCAGACTTTTGGGGGTCAGACTTTTTGCATTCAGTAGTTTCGTACAATACTGATTAATATATGATGAAGAGAGTCAGAGATATATGATGAGGAGCGTCAAAAAGAGCCCAGAGTCCTAGCTCAAGGATCTTTCAGAAGTAGTAATTTCAAAAACCAAGTGAGCACATAGGCGGCACATAGATAGGTCTATGAGAGAAAATGATTCAAACTCCAGTCAGAGTATTTTAGGGGCTAATTGAAAAGGAGTATCATGACAAGATATATGTTAAGTTGACTGGTTTGTTTGTTTGTGTATTCTAAAGTTGAAGAAGGTGTCGAGGAACTACAGAAGTAGAATTGTTTCGTTAAAGAGGAAAAAGTTGTTATCTATCTTTTTAGTCATTGTCGGCGCCAACTGAACAGGTAGATTGGAGTAACTGTGAAAGTAGAGGCTTTGAGCGGCGAAGGTGGTGCACGCTCATATTTGTTATTTTCCTGGAAACGTATTTTGTGTAAATTAATGGTAAGCATCGTCAGTCAATGGAGACTTGTCGCAATGGGGGATGTTACTCCACTGATGCTCCTTTGCAAAACATTGCCAAAACGCGCACCCAAGCTCAAACAGTATAGTGTGGAATGCATTAAGGGTACAGCAGATAAAATGGTCATGCCATGGCCATAAAGGGGATTGCTGTCAAAAGCGGTTTAGCGACACATGACCACATACTTGCACGCTGCGTTCACAGGGAAGAAATTGGAGAAAGGGCTAGCTAGTTTAGGTCTCTGGAAACTTTATCAGGAGGAACGGGAAGATCTGCCTCCTGAGGACTGGATGCTTAATCAGTGCAGGGAGGAAGGTGCTGAGCTTTCTGCTCCCATTACCTCACCTGAAGTAAATGACGATAGTACCAAAGATGAAGAATTGTATCCATTAAGGGGATTAAAGGCAACGACAGGATATAGGGCCTCATTACACGGTAGGCGGTGAGCCATGGCGCTATTAGCGCCATGGCTCATGCCGGTAAAATACCGGCACCGCCTTGGCGGAAAGGGGATTTACCGCCCCATCCCAAGGTTGGAGGGGCGGTAAATCCCCCTTCCGCCATTGCCCTTCCCCATTCCCATTTCTGCCCCGTAGGGCTCTATGGGAATGGGGAAGGCGCTAATTACGACACCGCAATTTTGCGGTGCCGTAATTAGCTCCGAGGTCCCTTAGCGGGTTGGTTTTTAACGCCTGCAAAAAGCAGGCGTTAAAGCTCCAACCCGCTAAGGGACCTCGTAGTAAGGCGGCAGGGATTTACCGGTACCGGTATTTTACCGGTACCGGTAAATACCTACCGCCTACCGTGTAATGAGGCCCATAGTACTCCAATACATGAACCGCCTGCTTACAGCAGTGATGATATCTCAGAAAAGGCTAAAGTAAAAGAGGAGACCTTTAGTGTCTTGCATGAAAAAGAGGAGAAAAGTGAACGACCAAATGTGACCCTATATATAGAACAGGAAATTAAGAGATGGAAAGGAGGAAAGGATAGAGCTGACAAGGTTACGCTCATACAGAATGAATGGATGGGTGGACAGATACTGCTCAAGCTCGATGGTAAAAGTATCAAGGAAGAAAGGCAAGGGGAAGATCAAGATGAGCAGGATAGAAAAGACAGGGAACGAGAGAAAATTTTAATAAGATGAGTATAAAAGGCAGAATAGACAAAGATGAGAGCAGATGTATCAGGAGGAGCAGCTAAGAAAGGAAGAAAGGGCAGAGTACGACAACAGGCAGAGAGCAATCGAAGAACGAGAGAAGAGGAAGAAGCTCAGAAATTACAGGATGAAAGAATATGAAGGAAAGAGGAAGTACGTAGAGCAAACAAAAGAAGGGAAGAAAAAAGACAAGAAGAGGAAACAGTTAGAAGGGAAGCGAAGAAAAAAGGGAATTAGACGAAGAAATGGAGCGGAAAAGGAGACAGGGGGAACACAATATTGATCGCATTGAGAAAGAGCTGATGGAACCGAGTCCAGGAATATCATGGGGCGACATAGAGGAGTTTCTTCCGTTGCAGGGAGTAATGCTTAGGGTAAACCTAGATGGGAATTTTGAGATAGGAAGTACCGGAGATAGGATCAATAAAGTTTATCAGGAGATGAGGACAAAAGGTGAATCGGGAAGCAGAGGAAAAGGAGATCGATCTATAGTTGCCCAGTCACAAGGGAAAGAAGGAATCCCATTTATTCTCGAGCATAGAGCCTTGTCTTTAGACAGGCTAACTTTAAATAGGGATGAAAAGGATGAAAGCAATTGTAGTTGGGGACTAGATATGTTAGGCGAAGACAGAGAAACCTTCTGTGGGGAGGAGGGAGAAAGTGCATGTAGTCCCAAGGGATGTTTGCAGACAGACAAGGAAGTGAGATGGTCTGATGTAGAGCAACCTAACGATAGGACATCAGACCCATGGCATACCCAGAGTGACCTAAAGGATGATCGCATAGTGAGAGGGGGGAATCAACACCATTAGTGAACAGGTTGAGGCCATTGCCAGGTAGAAGGCAATCAGGAACCACTGTCCCCATTATGGATAGGCAGACGATGGGTTCCCGATTGCGGATTTGGGTTCACACAGTTACCCTTATTGGAGAACGGAGGGGCCAGATGACAGTATATCCTCTGGCCGCAAATGGACAAGTATAATTTAAGATGTAAACTCCCTAGTTTGATGGTGGGTTCAGGAAAATTGATTTATGAGCTAGAAAAGAACAGGATGAAATACTCGAGCCATAGGGGGCATTAAAGGTTTCCTAGCAGCCATTCTTGGGAAAAGGGCTGATCACATTTGGATGAGAGCAGGTTACTCAAGTGTCATAGCACAGAACACAGCTCAGGACGGAGTGCCATTTAATAATTGCAGAGCAGACGTTTGGAGAGCACTCAGTGTACAGTATTCTGATATGTCAGAAATGGGTGCAATTATGGCAAACTGTGTCAGGGATTACCAGAGCAGATACAGAGACAGGTCAAGAAATTAGTGGGAATGGAAGCAAAGCCATTGGCAGAGATACAGTTGGCTATTGCGGATCACTGCTGATTGTTGCAAGAGGAAAAATAAAAAGAAGGAAGATACTAGAAAACTCAAGGACGCTAAGTTAGTTCCGAAGAAATTGTCAAAGTACACCACAGAGGGGGCGGTATTGACAAGAGGAGAAGGGCTGGGAATGCAACAAGCAGTGGGTACATCGCAGGCAAATATTCAATGCCAAACAGATCAAGGAGGGAATGGGTTCACCTGTTAATATCCTGGGTCGAGATTTAATGACGTAGTTAAATATGATGATTTCCTTTACTGATGAAGGCAAGTATGTTCCACTCCAGGGATACATCATTTAAACATGGGTGAATTTATAATGGAGTTTACAGGCAAATGGCTCTGCAAGGAAAGCCATTAGAGCCAGAAGTCTTTCTTTATGGGGTAAACATTTTGTTGACATGGCTACCCGGCTTAGTGGGAAAGATTATGAGGATACATGATGAGTTCTTGTTCAGGACACAGGTACCTATGGACGAAGGGGGGATAGACTATTCCCCTAGAGTTACATGCAGCCATAGCGCGAGGGGAATTGGCCATGCTCGATGGAACCGATGACGAGGGCAGGCCCTGGAGAATGGTAATTGCCATTGGGGAAGGGTATAGATTGACTGACGTCGCAGATGTTTAGAGATGATCCATCAGATGATGAAGCAGTATTCCAGATGAGTATTACATATTGGATCAGAATAGAGAGAAGGGAAATCCCAAAGCGAATGGTGATAGTGTGGCAGTGCCCAGCATTTTTTTATGAGGACATGGAAAAGGTGGCAACCTTGTTATGGAATACAGGCCCTGTGGCATAGGCCTATTGAAGGGGGTGGGAGAAGTTAAGATTAATCTGAAACCAGGAACAAATTTAGTAACGTCAGAGTCACAGTGTAATACTGCTGTGTATCATGTAAAACTTTCGAAATGGGGGTCGTGGAGATTGATTCAGGATATGAGGCCAATTAACCAGATTGTAGAGGCAAAGTTTCCTTTAGTTCCAAATCCTGTGACGATTTTATGTAGTATCCCTACAGAGGCACGATATTTCACGGTGATTGACTTGAAAAATGTATTTTTCCTCAATCCCGTTGCGTTAGGACTACCAAGACCTTATGTCATTCACGTTTCATCAAACTAAGCTGGACAGTATGTGTTTGCCCCAAGGGTATGGTGAATCTCCATTGATCTTTAATAGGGTCTTGCAGATGGACCTAAGCAATATCGATTTGCAGAGTGTTGTGCTGCAATACGCAGATGACATTTTAGATAGTAGCACATCAGAATAAGAGTGCAGGCAAGATTTGATTCAGTTAATGACTATCGTAGCAGACAAGGGATATAGAGTAGACAAGGAGAAGTTGCAGTATAGTCAGGAAAAGTGTTGTACATAGGTCAGTTAATCCCGCATGAGGGAAAGAACGTCACACATGAAAGAGCTGAGGCGATTATGAAAACACCAAAAATTCACACGATCAAGCAAATGCAGAAGTTTCTGGGATTGTGCAACTATGTTAGACCATGGGCATTTGATTATAGTTGATACATGAGACCCCTTTTGCAGTCTTTGAAGAAAGCCCAATTGAATAAGGAAAACATAGAATGGACAGAGGAAATGGAGGGAGGGTTTGAGGAGTTGAAAAAAGCATTTTGAACAACTCCAGTTTTAGGAACTCCCAATTATTCAGAGGAGTTCTTCCTGTTTTCACGCACAAATGGAACAGTTATGACAGCAGTGCTTACACAGAGGACTACACTAGGGTACAGACCTCTCACATATTATAGTGGGATTTTAGATCCAGTTATGAGAGGATACTTTCCTTGCGAACAATCGCTGGCAGAAGCTGCATTCGCCATTGAAATGTCTAAAAGCATTGTGATGGGGTGTTCCATGACTTCATTTGTTGAGCATGCTTTGTTTGCTGTTTTGGAGAAACCTAAGGGCACATTGACATCTCAGAGGGCTTCTGCATATTAGGTAGTTATATTGAATCCAGCTATCAAAATAGTCAAGTGTAAAGTAGTGAACCCTGCCATGTTTGTAGCCAAACCTGTGAAAGAGGATGAGCAAGTGCATGATTGCTCTAACTAGGAGGAGTTCTATGATGAGATTCCAAGGGTAAAGTAGAATGCTCTAGCGGTGGGGTTCTCTTTATTGACAGGTCTTCAAAAATTCATCAAACTGATGGGAAAAGGCATTCAGGATCAGCTGTGGTAAGGCACACTTTTCGGCACAAGCTGCAGAATTGGTGGTGCTTATTTTCATGCTTGAGAAACACGCAGGGCAGGAAGTAACAGTGTACAGTATACAGTGACGTCCACCTACATGACGTCAACTGTGCACGCAGGGCTAGCACATTGGAAAAGAAGGGGCTACCTAAAAACGGGCAGCACTCCCGTGCAGCATTACAGGCTTACTAAGGCACTACAACTCCCAGTAGCCACTGCAATACTTAAATGTGCAGCACATACTGAGCAAACCAATTTCATTTCACCTATCAACAAAGCTGCAAATGAAGAGCCCAAAGGGTTGTATATTCACCAGATATTTCAAGTTTTGATACTCCAGATGTAAAATAAAAAGTGGTCATGATTAATCATTTGTCCAGAACACAGTTAATGGAAGTTCAAGGTGGTGCTCAACGGGAAGAGCAAGATTTGTGGAAATGGGGGGGGGTGTTCTTTATAGAATCGTGATGACAGGAAAGCACTGGAAATCCAGTGATGCCTGTAGCCTTATTAAGGGTAGCGCTTAAACAGCTGCACTACCCTGCAAATGTAACTATTGAAAGCCTTGCAGCAGCTTTTACAAAGGACTGGTTTGTACCAAACTTGTTATAACATGTTGCCTTTTATGTAGTAAATTGCATTGTATGTCAAAAGGTTACCACTGGGCACACACTGCAAACAATCAGAGGAGTGATTTCTCGACCAAAAGGTCCTTTTCAGCATTTACATATCGAATATATTGATATGCTGCAAGTATGTAGTGGATGTAGGTATCTGATAGTGGTGGTGTGCCTCTTTTTGAGATGGATTGAAGCTGGTCCATGTACACACCCTGATGCCACTTGCTCTGCAAAGTGTTTAGTCCAAGAGGTCTTTCCTAGATGGGGAGTATGTGAGGTGCTGAGATCCGACAATGGGCCCCATTTTGTTAATGAAGTATTGAAACAGATCAGCCTATTGTTTAGTATAAAAAACAAGTTGTCTTCTGCTTATCACCCACAAGCAAACAGATTATGTGAGAGACTCAACTTTCTTCTCAAAGAAAGAATCGCTAAACTTAAATTGACAATGAAGAAGGGATGGCAGTATTGCCTGTCCTCTCCATTATATGCATTAAGGAATCAGCCTGGGTCATACCACTACCTCACACCCCATGAGTTAGTAAACGGAAGGCGAATGAGAATGCCCCTGTCACCTTCATCAAGGAGCAGAAGTGATTCCCAGATGACTGCAGAATTGTTAGGAAATGAGCTATGTGCATATTTGACATGTAAGACCACTGGTATCTCTGTCATTTCAGATCAACTCAAGCGTAAGGGGTGTCGGTCTCAGGACACAGATGAAGACCATTCAGCAACCGGTTGTAAGAAATTACTATCTGTACCCCAAGTCATTTATTGGAGAACCTGTTTTAGTAAGTAACATCACAAGGAAGTGGCACGAGCCCTGTTTTAGTGAAACAATCATCATCGAAAATGTCAAACCCTCACAGTAAAAGACCAAGAAAGGCGCACCTGGATTCACTTGGGTGACGTGAAGCCATATGCTGGTCAGACCGATACACTCCCACCCATTGATTCAGAAGCAAGACAAGAAGAAGCAGTTCAGCACGTGCAGACTCGATCAATGACGAGGAAGAAGGATGCTAAGATTGTGGATTAAATAAATGCAAGTGTGCATTTGGACTGTGGCTCACCCCAAACACTCTTTATAGATATTTTAGCAGGAGTACAAAAGTCAATGTTCTTGAGCCACAGGAATCTTTTGATTGGACTTTAGAAAGTGCTGATGTGCTAACAATGCATATCTTTATGTTATATTCAACGACTGGAAAAGGGAGCAGTTCCCTGATTCTTTCCTCACTGACTTTCTCTTTGGCTAGATTCATGGTTCTATCTGATGTGGATATCCATAGGTTCCTTCTCGCTGTCTTCGTTTTTATGCTCTGAGCTTACCCTGCTCTTGTTGGCATAGCACTGACATATGCACTTATGTGCAGGATCCTAAGAATGGCCCTGCAATTAGAAGATTGCTTGCAGCGATAATTGAGTAAATTCGGAAGCTCCTTGAGCATCTAACAAGGCTGCATGATTAACAGGGTTTTTCCCTTCCTTAAAAGTAGTACACAGGCACAATGTGGACCATTGAGAATAATGCAGTTCAAGAAAGTGAGAAGACACAATGACGTGTGAAGAGACACCAGTGGTGGGGCCTCAGGTATTGGTGCATAGTATATCTATTATTGTTTTTCTGTTTTTGCTAATCCACGCTGCTTACCTTGCTGGTCCCAGAAAGGTAGGAGTCGATTTGATTCTTCCCACACCAGTGACCTATATGAAATTAGCTGTTGCAAAGAAACCAAGGCCATATGTGATTATCCCTACACCAGTGACACATGTAAAGCCACCCATTTCTCTGACAATTGTTTCTATGATTCCCCCTATGGGATGGTTTGTTTTTGATATACTCAATGACCATTATGTACAAGCTCATTTGGCAAGAAATATACCTAATAGAATTGCAAGGGAAGACGATTATGAGTTAAACAATTATCTAAACCGTACAGCTAATTTGAGGAACAACATGAGGTATCAACACATGAAGGAGGTAGGAAAAAGTAACCCTCTTAGGAAGATTGCTATGTATGTGCTCTCCTACCTTATGCTTTGAGGAAGTCGAAGATATTCATAGCTATAGAAATAGATGTCCAGACACCTCATTGCCTGGCTCACCTTGCACTCTGCCATACAAGAGGTCAGTTGCAGGGTCAAACAAAATCCTTGGTATGGGTGACGGAATGGTCAGCTTCAGTTGAAGATTATTATGTTCATGATTTAAAGTCAAGAGCACACATCAGAGATCATGTGATAAGATACAAGCTGCCTGGAATGAAGGGAGCAGGAATCAGATGGGAGATAAATAATAAGGTTAACTGCCAAGGAAAAAACAATGAAGAAATATGAAGATACAAGGAGAGAGGACAGATGCAGATCTGGGGAACAGAACTTTCTCCAGATGGCTGGGAAGAAGGCATAGTCGTATATAGAGCTGTGGCAGTAACAGGACATCACAAACCAGTTATAGATTGTGTTGTAAAAGGATTCAAATCTCTATGGCCGATTCCTGCAAAGTTGCTGACATAGGTCAAAGACAAAGGAAGCCTGTTTCAGCTAGTGCCTATGGCTAGTGCAGGGCTATGCTTTAGAAACAATGGCACAAGAAAGGTTGGAGAGAATCTTCAGTGCAGTTGAATCTTCCATGTACCAGTAATGAAAGATGGAACAGTAGTGATAATGGATCACTACTGGCCATTGGATCCAGAGCATACATGACGCTGCCTAGAGATTGGGTAGGACTATGTTCTATAGTGATTGTTCATGTTCCAGCAATGGTGATTCTGAAGAGTGATCTGAACATTGGAGAATTTCTAAAAGCAGATGTGTCATGACCCATAGAACTTGCCCCTTCTGGACCTCCTGGTCCTAATTGCGCCGGGGATTGTATTCCTTGTTACGCCCAACACGGCGGCAACAAGTGACTTTGGCGCACACCAGCTTTCACGTTGCACACGGCACATCCTATAAATTGGCCACGCCCCGCGGCCCTGCGCGTTTCAATGCTATCATTAGGTAGTGACGTGACGTGTGTGTGCGATTCGGCGAATCTTCTATCCAAGATCCTTGTTTCCTTCCTCCTTCCTTCTCCCTTACCCTCTATTCAACTCCTGGAATCCCCATTCTTAGCGACCGCTACCTACTTTCCTGGACATCCTGGAACAGCGGCCTTCCCGGAACTCTAAACGCGCTCTGCAGCGGACGAGACTCGAGCGAGTCTATACAAGACCCGATCCGTCCACAAGAGGAATCCTCCCGCAGAACAGAGCTGACCGACACTGATACTGCTATGGAGAAAGCAGTCCAGGACCTTATGCTGGCATGCAAGAGCTCACAACTGAAGTACAGAACTTAAAGGCTGAGAATGCTGCGCTAAAGCAGCTAGTTTTTTCTCGCGACCCCGCTAACAAGGACAGTGTGTTACTTGGTGGAGTGGTGAGCAAATATGATAGATCGGCAAAACCCTTACTTGGATTCCTGGATTCCTGCTTGGTGCATTTTACTTTTAAGCCCTATTACTTTTCAACTTTTAGGGCGAAGGAGGGCTTCATTAACTCGCACCCCTCAGGGAACGCGTTAACCTGGGCTACGCCCTTAGTCAACTCAGGGGATGCCCTCCTGGATGATTATGATGTTTGACCGCCCAGAACAGGTTTTTACTGCTCAAGAAAGCTTACTTGATTTCCAACAGGGTACCCAGGATATGCTAACATACGTTACTAGATTCAAACAACTGGTCAAGGAAGCGGATTGGTCCTCTGAAGCAAGTTTCACTCTATTTCGCAGGGGTCTAAACGAGGACATTAAGGATGAATTTGCCCAGGTGGCTCGTCCTAGTTCCTTCCAGGCTCTTATGGATCTAGCCCTGCAGATAGACTTTCGAATCCAGGAAAGAAAGGCTGAAAGGAGAAAGACCAAGACACCTTTTCAAAAGAATTCCCTTGAGACCTCTGTTAAAACCAATTCTAACCCAACCGCTGACACAGATCCGGAACCCATGCAAATCGGAGCCTTCTGTGGGCCTATTTCCCCTCAAGAAAGGATGAGAAGGATACACACAGGTCTGTGCATGTCTTGTGCCTCGGATAAACATCTTGTTAGAGAATGCCCTCTAGCCCCTCCACGACGTTCGGGAAACGCCAGCTCCCGATCCTAGATGGAGCGAGGTGTCAGGAGAGAGATGTTTGCTCCACATCAATTCCATCCTTGAACTCTCCTGGACAAAATAGTTTGGTGATACTACAGGCCTTCCTCTCGCCCTCCAAAGACAAGACCTATCCCATTCTGGCCTTGGTGGACTGCGGAGCTATGGGAATTTTCATTGATCAAGACTGTGTTGTCAGTCATCATATTCTGTATGAGACATGAAACACCATGCAGCTGGTGGAAGCAATTGACGGAAGACCCCTCTCTTCAGGACCCATAAGCCTGCAGACTAAAGAGATCCAACTTTCCATAAATCATTATCAAGAGCAGATTACATTCGACATTGTTAAGTCAGCCCATTACCCCATGGTTTTGGGTATGCCATGGTTACAAAAGCACAATCTATATCAATTGGACAGCAGGATTATTATTCCTGGGCTCAGAGTTCTGTATGTCCCACTGTCTATCCCTGGACCTCTCCTCGATAACTCCTGAAGAACCTCCAAGAGACCAAAAAGCACTGCTCATGCTTTCCAATATCATACAAGTTCCAGAGTCCTATCAGGAGTTTACTGATGTATTTTCTACCGCCATAATCCAAGCATTACCCCCTCACAGGCCTGAAGACTGTGCCATAGATACAGATCCCTCAGCTGTAATTCCCTTCGGCCGAATGTTCATCCTTTCCGAACCTGAGAAAAAGGCCCTTCGGGAATACCTCGACACCACTCTTGAAAACGGCACCATAAGACCCTCGAAATCTTCAGCGGGTGCTTCGTTGTTCTTTGTTCCCAAGAAAGACACCAAGGAACTCAGACCTTGCCTCGACTATCGAGGCTTAAACCAATGCACCCTCAAAGATCGATACCCACTGCCCCTGATTTCGGATATCCTGGAATCTGTGAGAGGAGCCGTAATTTTCACAAAGCTGGATCTCCGGGGTGCCTACCATTTAATTCGAATCCGGGAAGGGGACGAATGGAAGACAGCCTTTAGAACACCCTTTTGTCACTTTGAATACCTAGTCATGCCTTTTGGACTAGCCAATGCTCCCGCAGTCTTTCAGCGTTTTATGGACAGGGTGTTCTCTGATATGTTGTTCCTCTTCGTCATTGTCTATCTGGATGACATATTGATTTTTTCCAAAGATCCTCTAAAACATGAAGAACACGTAAAGGCAGTACTACAACGACTTCGTGAAAACAAACTGTTAGCCAAACCCGAAAAATGCTTGTTCCATGTTACTTCTGTTCACTACCTAGGATTCATCCTTAGCCCAGAAGGAATTAGCATGGACCCTTCGAAGGTAAAGGCCATACTGGCTTGGCCCGCTCCCACTTCTGTGAAACAGGTGCAATCCTTCCTGGGGCTCACCAACTTCTACCAGAAGTTTATTTCTACCTTTTCCGAGATTGTTCAGCTGATCGTAGGTCTATTGAAGAAGGACACCCCCTTCATCTGGTCTACATCGCAAGATAAAGCATTCCAATGATTGAAGACAGAGTTCACACAAGCCCCCATCCTGACCCAGCCCGACACAAATCACCCATTTCTAGTGGAAACGGATGCCTCTAACTATGCCATAGGGGTGGTCTTAAAACAGGAACTTGAGGATGGACTGGAACACCCCATTGCTTACCTTTCACGAACCCTGACCCCCAGTGAGACTCACTATTCTGTCCTGGAAAAGGAACTCTTGGCCATCTGCCAAGCCTTCACTGAATGGCGACACCTACTTCTGGGTGCCAGATATCCAGTTCAAGTCTGCACAGATCATCGGAATCTCCAAATCCTACAGTCTTTGGAGTGCAGGAACAGTCGTCAGGCCCTTTGGGCCTACTTCTTTGACCAATACCAGTTCCAAATCACTCATGTTCCCGGATCACAAAACATGATTGCTGACGCCTTATCTCGACGTCCAGACTACGCAGCCACTGAGGACAAGGCCTATCCTAAGATGTTTCCCCAAACTATCTTTGTAGCTCAAGCAATCAACCTCCTGGAAGAAATCCTAGCGCAAACCCAGTCCTCTGACCTCTGGAAGGAATTTTCAAGGAAGAATCCATGGAATCTAAGAGTCAAGGAAGAATATCTATTCAAGGACAATGCACTGGTCATTCCTATGCAGAAATTACAACACAAGGTAATAAACCTATGCCATGATACCCCTCACTCTGGTGATCGTGGTATAAATAACACCTTCCGTCTTATACAAAGACAGTTTTGGTGGCCTCAAATGAAGACCGACGTACAACAGTACGTCAAGGCTTGTGTAGGTTCTGCAGTCAAAAAAACATGATAAAAAGAGACCGGCTGGTCTTCTATTGCAACCATCGCTGCTAAGACCATGGGAGTTTATTGCTAAAGACTTCATTGTGGAGTTACCACCTTCCCGAGGGTACATGACCATCATGGTAACCATAGACTTGTTCACCCATATGGCTCATTTCACACCTTTGTATAAACTACAATCCTCATCAGAACTTGCTGGAATCTTCCTGGAACATATTTTCCATCTCCATGGACTTCCTTCCAAGATCATATCGGACTGAGAACCTCAATATGTCTCACAATTCTGGAAACATCTCTGTCGTATTCTAGGGATCCAATGCGCTCTCTCATCAGGTTATCACCCACAAACCAACTGAGCCACGGAACGTGTAAATCAAACTCTGGAGCAATACCTTTGTTGTTTTACCACCAAGGTTCAGGATGACTGGTCTCTCCTCATACCCCTGGCTGAGTTTGCCTACAACAATTCCGACCATTCAGCACTCAAGGTCAGCCCTTTCTATTGCAGTCAAGGTTTTCACCCGTCCATTTTACCTTCTGTTCTTCCACATCCCACTCCAGTACCTACTCTCGACCTTTGGATACAGACTCTCATCAACATTCACAAAGAAGCCAAGGAACAATTGAAAGAGGCCCAAACACGCACTAAGCTCTATGCGGATTCCAAGAGAAGACCAGCGCCCTCTTATTCTGTTGGTGATCAAGTCTGGTTGTCTTCGAAACTATTACCCCGACATCTACAGGCAAACAAATTGGTTCCTCGGTACTATGGACCATTTTCCATAAAGGAAGTCATCAATCCTGTCTCATTGCGACTCAAGCTACGTGATTCCTGGAAGAAAATACACCCAGTCTTTCACACCTCCCTATTGAAACCTTACTTCCAATCCTCCCGAAAATCCTGCAGACCCAGTTCTGTTGTTGTGAATGATCAGCTAGAATATGAAGTGTCCCGAATATGCGACTCCAGGTATAAACGGGGTCGACTTCAATACCTGGTTGAATGGAAAGGATACCCTCCTAGCGAGAGAAACTGGAAACCAGTTTCTAACTTAAATACCCCTCGACTGCTTAGGAGATTCCCTCTCATACACCCGGGCAAACCCTACGGAGTAGGTCTTCGGAGGAGGCATGCTGTCATGACCCATAGAACTTGCCCCTTCTGGACCTCCTGGTCCTTATCGCACCGGGGCTTGTATTCCTTGTTACTCCCAACATGGCCACAACAAGCGACTTGCCTCACACCAGCTTTCACGTTGCACACGGCACGTCCTATAAATTGGCCACGGCCCCACGCATCTCAACGCTATCATTAGGTAGTGACTTGACATGTGTGTGTGATTCGGCGAAACTTCTATCCAAGATCCTGGCTTCCTACCTCCTTCCTTCTCCCTTACCCTCTATTCGACTCCTGGAATCCCCATTCTTAGCGACCACTACCTACTTTCCTGGACATCCTGGAACAGTGGCCTTCACAAAACTCTGAACGCGCTCTGCAGCCGGACGAGACTCGAGCGAGTCTATACAAGACCCGATCCGTCCACAAGAGGAATCCGCCCGCAGAACAGAGCAAGAAGCGATCCCAGGTGAGACGGGGGGAGATTTACAACAAGATGCTCATCTGAGAAAGAGGGGTCAGTTGGATTTCTCAATCGAACAAAGAGGGAGAACTACTTCTGAGTCAAATCAAAAGAAGCTTTCAATGACATTCCATATGTACACAGGTTGTTCAGTCAGACGTAGGCGATATTCACGATAATATTCATGCCAGGGATCCAGACAATGGCAAATTCCAGATGGTTACAGATAACCAGATGGGAGCTCCTGCAGACGATCAACACTGCCATAAAGGGATTCAATGCCATCAAGGAAGAGTTGAGATCCATAAGACTGATGACTCTTCAGAATAGATACGTCTTTGACATGATTACAGCTATTGATGGTGGTGTTTGTGCCAAAATCGGAGAATCCTGTTGCACATTCATACCTTCTCACAATGATGAAAATGGCACCTTGACAGACACCATAACCATGCTCATGAACATAAATGTCAATGTGGAAGATGAAGTGAAAGACATTGCTGACAGTTGGTTTGCATCAATCTTTTCATGGGTTCCACAATGGATAGCAAATGTCTTCAAGTTTCTTGGAGCCTTGTTGGTGATGATCATGATTGGATTCTGTGTGATCAGAATTAAATCTCACAGTGCAAGAAGACAGCAAAGAAAGAAACAGGAATGAAGATTATGATTGATGTCGAGTCAGGGTTCGGAACCAAAGAGCTGACAGATGAAGACATCAGAGACTATGTAAAAGCTAGTATTCATGCACCTGAGGGAACAAAGTTCCTGTATCCAAGAAACCACAAGAAGTATCTTGGTAGATGGATCTACTGCAGCCAAATGGACAATGTAGTCTTATGACCTGGAGTGTTAATGAACATGTTAAATCAGCAATATGTCCAAAAGGAGTTATAAAGATATGGATTCCAAAAAAGCACTTCTTCAGAAAAGGATGTCTAGATGTGAAGACTGATTGGAGAGTGGTCGATAAATCAACCAGTTGGGGGAGTGAAGAGGAGGAGCAAAGTACCGCTACCGGAAGTCCCACCCCCATTATCTCTATATGTTGGCAGACGGAAACCGCGACATGACGCAATTTAGCAAACTTGGACCACATGAATGAAAGGGCTGGAACCGTGGTACAGCAGAACAGAATAGCTGATGGCGAAGGAAGATTCGAGAAGGCTTGCCGGGCCCAATGTCAAGAGCCAGGACCCTCAAGAGCCTGGTTATCTACATAATAAGATACAATGAACGTGAGAAGTGAGCTGAGCTCCTTTTTGAGGTGCAATGGAAAAACACTAGACGGGCCAGGTTTTCTTCATGTAATAGTATTAAATGTGACAAAGGAGAGCAAAATGTGGTCTGTAGTCACATGGTCTGAAAATAGACATTGGGGGGAGCTACACCGAGATCAGAAGATAAGGCCATGCCTTTACTCCCTTTTATTCTCAGGCACAGTGAGCTAATTGGATGGGGAGGCAAGACCAGGCCACCCCCCAGCACCTGGGGTAACAGCTTGTGTGCTGCTAGCGAGTGGAATATTCCAGAAGGGTGCAAGTGTGACAACCAATTGGAAAGGGCCACATAGCAAGGAGACCTATAGTTTGATAAGCCAATAAAATGTGTAATTTCATGACTCGGAAGATGACTTGCACTTTGGGTGGGATTAGTTGTCGACCTGACCTTAGAGATCCAATAACTATCCTCGTCCTTATAGAATGTATGCAACACAGAGGGGGTCTGGGAAACTCTCTACCAGTAGAAACACAGCCCATTGGCTTGTTCTTGGGTGGATGACCCATGGGAGAGTCTCAACCAAGTCTTTAGCTCGCTGTTCTTTTCATAGAGAAGACATTTCCCTGCATATCAGTCTTTGTCCTGCCCAGGGGCAGTCCAGCATCGAAATGCTAGGCAATTCTCCTCTGAACAAGAGTACCACAGCAACCCCATACATGTTTGTCAGCCTAGTTTGGCATCATCAGTGAGGGGAAGCTGTGCCTCTCTAAGAGCAATGAGCAAGGGGTCCACGTCTGGATTCCCCTAGTAATTTAGGGTGAGACCCAAAGTTACTTGGGATGCAAAACAGAGGGGGTCTGGGAAACTCTCTACCAGCACAAACACAGCCCATTGACTTGTTCTTGGGTGGATGGCCCCTGGGAGTGTCTGAACCAAGTCTTTAGCTCACTGTTCTTTTCACAGAGAAGACATTTCCCTGCATATCAGTCTTTGTCCTGCCCAGGGGCAGTCCAGCACCGAGATGCTAGGCAATTCTCCTCTGAACAAGAGTACCACAGCAACCCCATACACATGTTTCACCCTAGTTGAACATCATCAGTGAGGTGAAGCTGTGCCTCTCTCTCAGCTAAAGACTTGGTTGAGACTCTCCCAGGGGCCATCCTACCAAGAACAAGTCAGTGGGCTGCGTTTGTGCTGGTAGAGAGTTTCCCAGACCCCCTGTGTTTCTAATAGAAAGTATACTTAGATATTCCTTTTAAGCCTATCACATCCCCTAGTAGGTATTCTTATTTTGCCATGTAGTTTGACATCACTTATGATGAATTTTTAGTATAAAGTTGTGCTTTTTCATGAAATGCTTCAAGAGGAACTCTTGAGAGTAAATACTGTGCAGGGTCCGCAGATGCCCGCTGTACGCCTTGTTTTAACAAGTGTAATTAAAACAGTCATGTTTTTGCCAAACTTCCTGAGTCAGTCTGATTATTGATGTATGAGAAAGATCTGCATCCCCATCCATCTCAGATACTCTTACCTCATCTTAAAGGACCTCCAGGTTCATAATTACGTTGGACATATTATTTTGGCCGTGGGTAGTGTCACTACCTGTGTGCATGTTTTGTATCCCAGCTTCTCTACATTTACTCAACCTATCCACCCTCTCTACTGCAAAACTCACCATACGCCACCCTGTCCAACCTCACCCAGCTTATCTAATACTGAGTACCCCCACCCACTCCTCCTACTGACACTTGTATAGCCTCATTATACCCCTACTGTCTCTTTCCTTATTGATATACCATATCCACACCCTCTATACCCCTACCCAGCCTATCTGTATCGGGACAAGTCTTCATTCCACTAGGCCTCTTCCATGGGGAATGGTGATCCCTTACAAGGAGCTCTCAGAAACTGTACATGTTTACCATGGATTTTTCAATCCATTTTAGATTTGCTTCCCAATGACCCAATGATTATAATATGTGAAGAGAACAATAGTATACTATGCACAAATGTAGTATGAATAATTAAATGTATGTGTACAACTGTAACTAACTGCTTTTCATAAAGTATGTTTTCTAACTAATTATATTTTCTTTTTTTCACGGACAGAAAAATGCAAAGCATGACCTAGTGACTGGACATATTACTGTGACCATGGCTAGTGTCTCTACCTGTGTGGATGCATTGCATCCTAACTTTTGTACATTTACTCAATGTACCCCACCCACTCTACTGAAACCACCCACCATGTTCCCCCTGTTCATCCTTACTCAGCTTATCTAACTCTGACTACCCCACCCACTCATTGTAATGCCACTTTTTGTACCCTCTTTGTACCCCTACCACCTCTTCCCTTATCGGTATACCATATTTACACCCTCTATACCCTTACCCTGCATATCCCCACCCTTTTGACACCTACCCATTCATCATACCACTACAGAATCTAATGATGCTTCTGTACCGTATTAGCACATTCTCTTATACTCCATATGTTTGAAAATAAAACATACAAGGACTAATGAATACACACATATTTATACATATATAATTCACAGAAGCCAATCAGATGCCAAGCTTTGGAGGTGTGTATAAAACGCAGCAACGACTGAAAGTCGTATCCGTGGCTACGAAAGCGCCATTCACAGTGTGGTACACCAAGTTGTGGCTATTTTTAGGGTGCACTTGTAGGCACAGCTATCGACAGACCAAAGAGACTATGGTTATTTAATATTTTGCGCTATAAAGGAACATTTAAAAAAAAAAAATTCAGTAACTCAGACTGCATAAAATAGATTACATAAAATGTTGTAATCTATATAAGATGTTGTAATCTATTTTTGCAGTCTGTGTTTCATTTCATCTATTTTTATAACTTAGTGGATTGCGCTTAAAAGGGCCGTTTTGAGGGATAGAAAGAGGGGATGGAACAGGGAATGAAAAAACATTAGAAAAAAGCATGTAACAATGGGATTAAAACAAACATGAACATATTTGCGGAGTCGAGACGCTGAGTCTTTTGGTTTGCAGTACCTGCAGGATACTGTGTGCGGCGAGCTACGAGCTACGAGCAACAAGGACTTCCAGTCCACTTCCTCTGTCTTTTGATTCAAAAACCCATCCAGACCGCGGAGCGGGCCATGGAGTCGGGACGCTGAGTCTTTTGGTCTTTGGGCCCTTTGGGTTCTTGGGTCGGCGGTATACCTGCTGATCCCCATACAGCTGAACCTTACCTCACGGCTGCGTGGGATAACTAGAACAGAAATATCACCCCTGCCCATGATCCCCGGCACGTTGCCGCACCTGCCACCACCAGAAGAACTTGCGGTAGGTGATCCTTTCGAACTGCCTATATTTTGACATCTATCGTCGACCATTAACCCTCAGGGTTAGAATTTTCAGGAGACTGCGGGGGCTCGCCCCTTTGATCCTGATCCCGATACCGGCCCCTGAAACCGTGGGCCGCCAGTGCTTTTCAGTGCCCACCTGCTCTTAGCAAATATTCTGCGCCTCTTTGTCTGATCACTATCTCTGAGGACCAGAGCTACCAGGAGACTGCGGGGGCTTGCCCCTTTGATCCTGATATCGCTCTTGTTACCTCGAGCTGTCATGCCGTCCTTGGTGTCTGGTATTATATAAAACTGCTGCTCTGCCATACCATCAGATAAAGTACGGAAAATCATGCAACCAGGTCACTGCAGAACTTACAGTAACTATCTTTCCTCGCCTGAGCACGCAACTACCTTAGAAATGTCTTCCCGATTAAATACATCTAGTGCTGGAGGAGACCAGTCCCAAACAGAGAAATCGGGTCCTCACCCCAGGCTATGAGGAAAGCGTGCCAAGAAACACCAGACCACTATGATGAATGATTCATCACAACCTTCAATTAAAGAAGTCCTACTTAAGCAAGAACTTGCGAAGGGAATAATGCACCCATTCACTTACCAAGTGCCAAATAGAGACATACATGGCAAACCTACCCAGACCATCGGCACCAATTCGACAGCAGTTAACACACAGGAATTAGAGGTAATCTCCCGTACTCCATCTCAGAGAGAAACCCCGCTATCGCCAGAAGACAATCTGCAAGTAATGGCGGCATGTCTCCCTCAACAAATCGTAGAAGGGCAGATACTGATTTCTCCTACTCGGGATAACAGCCCTGCCAGTCCGAGCTCAAACAAAATTCTGAGGCCGGACACTGAGACTACAGCCACCACTGTTTCAACTTTGGAAGCCCTTACCATATCTCCGCTAACTACGGTACCCCTGGTGCAAACCCCATTGCTGTGTGAAAAACCCTGTTTAAAAGGAAGAGAATCTCTAACAGTCTCACCTAACATGGCCAGTCAAGGAATTGGTAAAACAGATCAAGCCATCGAGACAAATCTGGCCATCCTATCAAAGTTGATCACAGCACCTTCAACTATGCTCCCCTGAGAGCACATACAAAATCATGAAATACCTGACTCGTCAAAAAAAGAAAAAGCCAGGCAAGCCAAATTGAGATGGCTGAAATCTTATACGGCTAAGAGCCTTTCTAAAGCTGAAAGCTCTAAAGACACTCAACAATCTAGAGCAAAAGTAACCCGCCTGTCTTTAGACATCACTGAAATTGAATCACTCTTGACCAACATCGAAAAGAGGAAAGAAGTTTTCAGAGACACACAGGCAAAGCAGCTAAATGACTTACCAACCACGTCAACTCCAACCTTGCCCACCAAATTGATGGCAGAGAACCTGGTGCCAAAAAAACCTTCCAAATGAAAAGACCAACCGATAAAGAACCTAAAGCACAAATACGATGAAATGGACTCCTCGTTCTCTTTCGGTTCAGGCACACAGAAGAAGAGTGACACCCCTTTTAACTATGAAGAACAGGACGCTTTTAGCAAAGCATTATCCCCCACCCTCGAAGACCAATCTCCTCAGAGGATCCCGACTACAATGCTCGATCTACAAAATATGCTCACAACCGTCACCACACAAGCCACAATTCCGTTCTGTAAGCTGTACGAATCAATAAACGAAAGTACTAAAGATCAAGCTACGCTCTTAGCGTTAATCCACATGAAGCAAATCCATCTAGAAGCCTTAATAACCAATGTAGAAAAATGATTAGACAGAGAAGCGGAACTCTCCCATCAATGGCAAACAAGACTCTTCGAAATGGCTACAGCTGAACACGCTGAAAAAGCCATGCTATCTGCCGCAATGATTTCCCTGACAAAGGCTCATCCTGTGTCAACCACCAAAGCTCCTCAAGAAACCCTAACGGCTCTTTCAAACAGCATAATTCTACCAGTCCTTATGCAAATGCCACCATGTTTATCAACATCTAGAGCAACTTCAGCCGTTGGCCTCCAGTATGCTAACACAAACCCATCTGATACGTTAAGAGTACCGAAACCTCCAGATACTTTTCAGATATTTTCAATTAAGAAAACTTACAAGGAGATACAGCAGGTTAAACAGACTCCAAAACCTCAAACCAAACGAACAAAGGGGAATAAACAAACTGGCTCCTGAGCCTTCTTAAGGAATATTCCGGGAGGCCCTGAGTTTAAGAAACAGAACAACTGCACCCCTAGAAATCTAATGAGATCAGACCCAAAGGGTGACCACATGACAAGCCCGAAACAAGGATCCTCCAACACCTTGTAAGTGAAAACAGAAGATCTCCTCAACCTCAGCACGTATTCAGCTCACCAAGAGTCCAATGAACAGATACCAAAAATCAATGAATCGATACTCGTAATAATAGATGAATATGCAATTGACCTCACTGATTCATTAAAGGAATCAAATCTGTCCTGTGAAACAATTGCAGATGCTTCTCTCCACCAAACAGGAGACCTCACAAACATATCAGATGACCCGTCAAACTATTCGCAGGAAACAAGTTATCTGCCTGATAAAACTACTGAGACTGTGGCGTCTACATCAGCCTCGGCAATTGACTCTCCAGACATCCAGAGAAAAGACATAAGGAATCCTCACAAGACCGATACTTACATTCTACCACAATTTATAGATCCATGGAAGAAAAAGCAGAAATGTATTCTACGAAGCCTGTATTAATGAATTAAGTACATCCATCATACTCAACAGGACTAATGTACTAAGATTGCTCCATGCAATCCCACAACTGAAATTAATTAACTCACAAGATATAAAGATAGTGAGCTTTGAAGATGAATATTACCTAGACAAGGTCCAGATTGAACTTTACACCCCAGAGATCATGAACCGAATCTTAGACATGGCCACGCCACTGCTCTCATTAGGATTTGCACTAACGCCAACTGTGGATGAACCAAGTGATGCTGATGACGTTACACGCTCATATGAACAACAAGTGAACTGCCCTGATGACGATACTAAGCCGCGAGATGATAGACCAGCATGACATATGAGCACTAATTTATATTCTGGAAGAATTCACACGCCTACATCAACCAACTAGTGTGATACTAACAGAAAACCACAAAATAAACAACCCTTTTGGAGAGATTATGATGAAGATCCATCACAGCCTTTGACACCTCCAGAACCTTGCTCATAACCATCAATCGAAAAAAAGAGTGACAGATGGAAACTATGCTCGTGGAGTACGAGTGGATCTTCCCATCTCTTTGACTCTCCAGACTCACTACTAGAATCCTGACAGATTATATGTCTTCAAGTGATGTGGCTGACTAAAACCCCAGCTTGTGATGGATTTATCACTGCCCTCAACCCAGCGCTGAAAAGCTCTAGGGGCCGCGCGGCCGCAGGCCTATTGAGGCTGGTGAGGAAGTCGCCACAATGGAACTTTGTCGAAACAGAAAACATAAATCCATGGACACATTTGACCATCATCCAAATTATGATTGAGACGACCCCAAAATGCCTATCTGAACCACAATTGAAGTCAATCAGAATGATTGCAGTCATCAACGTGTATTGGAATCCAGTTGCAATTAATGACAATTGCTTCTTGGATGGTGTATTTATAACAATGGACAGAATCAGTGGCAAATTCCCAGATATAAACTTCATCATCTGTGGAGATCTAAATATTCATCTGAATGACACCAACGGACTCCTTAAGCAATCTGATGACCTTTCAACGAGAGCCCTACGCTGGACTAAAGAGATCTCGATGAGAAATCTACAGCTAATAAAGCAACCTTATGATGCTCAGAACCTGCTGATGCCGACCTGGACTGGTCAAAACGCTACCACCATCATTGACTACATATGATTATCACCAGCCATAACCAACACATTATTGGTATTTCAAATAACATCTACTAATCTGAGTGATCACTCGTTCCTCTCGATAGCAGTTGCGGGAGTGGACGAGCCTGCCCCCTGTCCTCCTCCTACTCGGATAGAAATTGTTGGAGGTAACACCAGATTAAGAATCAGCAAAGATCTGTTGGCCACCATCCCGCAGTTATTCCAACAAACACCTCTGCCAGATGACAAGAAAATAAATTATGCCTGGGTCCTTCTCCCCTTAAAAAAAACAAGCCTGCTACAGAGAAACTGATCCACCAACATTACTACAACCAAGAAATAGTTAAAAAAAGAAAATTGTTGCGCCAAAACCTGCGTAAATGGAGAACAGATCCAAACCCGGGAAACCTGGAAAACATCCGGAAAGCAAAGTAAGCATACATAAACTGGACCAAATCAAACGTGATGGCCGTGCAACAAACGGATGCCGAAGCTATGCTACAAACACTCAGAAAGAAGAACTTGAGATCTCTATTGGATCTGCTAAATAATAATCACCAGCAACAACAAGCGATGTTATCTAATGTCACCCAAAAGAATTGGATCGCACATTTCTCTAATCTCTAAAAATCACGGAATACCGACAAAAATATGGAGATAGAGACAATCTCAAATCAATGGACTATCTCCTGAGAGAAGCACATATTTGCAGAAATGATTGGCAAACTAAATTCCTCCAGAGCACCCGGACCGGATGGGTTATCTAATGCTGCCCTGAAGCGTGATCCGGAGACTTGGGCGAACCTAATGAATCTCATACTAACCTTAATAAATACAGTCAAGTTATTACCATCTACTTGGTCCAAAGCGGTACTGATTCCAATTTATAAATAGGGCAACAGAGATAACCCAGCCAACTTTAGACCAATTGCCCTGGTAGATCCTTTGGGAAAATTGTTCGCCTCATATCTGCTACGAAACTTGACCACATGGGCGAAAGCTTCCAACCGGTTGAACAGTCGACAAACTGGCTTCACCGCGAACGTAGGAACTAATATAAATCATCTAACTTTAAACCTGCTAAAACATGAAGCCATAAGCAACAACGCCCCCGTTTTTGCAGTGTTCATAGACTTACAAATGGCCTTCGACACCATAAACAGGTCCATCCTGTGAAACAAGCTTGCTAAATGGAATTGCTCACTTGAAATCAGCAAACCGATCAAACTATTATATACCAACACGACAGTTTCGATCAGGTTAACAAAAGAAGGTACAACGACGGAGGTGATAAGAACCTGGAATGGTCTAAAACAGGGATGCCCCTTAGCAGCAACCCTGTATAATCTGATTACTCCACAAGCATCGATACTACAAAGCTCAATCCACCAAAAATAAACTAAATTCCGATCCCATATTTGATGTATGCTGACTACATTGTACTCCTAGACAAAATGCCATCTGGACTACAGGAGAATCTACGTATGACAGAATCATATATGAGCAATAATAAACTCCATATAAATCTAAATAAAAACAAAATCATGGCATTAACCACTTATCATAAGTCGTCTTTCCAAAGCAGACCACACTTCACCATGGATACAAAGTGCTGAATACGGTAACCTCGTTCAAATATCTTGGCGTGTTATTAAACCAACAAAAGGAAGAAACAGCCTGGGTGACCAGTCTCGAAGGAAAAATCCAACTACTGGCATGTCAAGGTGTGATGCTGCATAGACGCTATGGAAAATTCTCTGCAAAACCGATCATAGCATTCTACCGCCAAAAGGTAATTCCGATCATCACTTATGGTAGCGACGCCATGATCATTGCTACTAGAATAAACTGGCAAAAGTTAGAGGCCTCATTCTGGCGTAAAATCTTACAGCTCCCAAGGAACTATCCTATGCCCAGAATACGTTTTGAGGTAGCCCTACAATCACTTACCTCAATAATACGCTGGAAGCAGTTTGATCTCCTTCGTAAAGTCCTAAATGAAGATACAGGGCCTCATTACACGGAAGGCGGTAAGGGTTAACTGTCACCGGTAATGGTAGCGGTGACCGTTAACCCTTACTGCCTTACTACGGGGTCCCTTTGCGGGTAGGTACTTTAATGCCTGCTGTTTAGCAGGCGTTAAAAACCAACCCGCAAAGGGACCAGGGTGCTAATTACGGTACCGCAATTTGTGGCACCGTAATTAGCGCCTTCCCCATTCCCATAGAGCCCTATGGGGCAAAAATGGGAACGGGGAAGGGCAATGGGGGAAGGGGGAATTACCGCCCCGCCAACCTTGGAATAGGGCGGTAATTCCCCTTTCCAACAAGGCGGTGCCGGTATTTTACTGGCTTGGACCAAGGTGCTAATAGCACCTTGGTCCTCCACCTACCGTGTAATGAGGCCCACAGTCCCAGAAATGCAAATCCTTAAAATAATGCCACAAGCAATGCATAATACCAGCTTGAAAGCATGGAAGAACGAGCTGTTCAACCAAATGACAAAAGAAGAAATCACGACGGAAATGTTGATGAACCGGCCACAGCGTGCAAAGATCAAACTTCAGTGCAATGATTGGTCTAGAACAATAGCAGAAAAGGCAGCATATTCCATGAACTTACAATGCCCAATTGACATACGAGCTCTGAATGAACTTCCACATTATTTGGAACTTTTTCCGGCCCCAGTCATTCGAACAATTTTCATGAAGCTACGACTAAATATCCTTCCTACCAGACAAAGACTATCCCAAATTCAAAATATACCAAAGGAGGAACATTTTTGTCGCTTTTGCAAGAATAAAGAAATAACAGAGTCTCTCATGCATCTAATCATGATATGTCCTGCACTAGCGGACAAGAGAATACTCTTTGGAGACCTATTCAAGATCTCAGACCAACAAGAACAAGGCGATTCAGGATGGCTAAAACTTCTTCAAGGCAAAAATAATAAGCTGATACACACAGTTGTACAATTCCTTGACAATATCTTGGAGCATACACAAGTTGCCTAAAGTAACTCTTTGTGTTTCTTGGCCATCGTTTCTTTTCTTAAGGATGAAGCATATTGTTCTAATTTGTAAATAATGTCAAATGTCTTATGCAACTTAAATGAAAAGTTTATATATAAACTATATCATTTTAATTAAAAAAAATATATATATATTTGTTTGGGGTGTTTTTTATTTTTATTTGTTTTTTCTAAAAAAGGGGGGAAAATTGCCACTTTAAAATAAAACTAGGGATGGCAATGAATATTATATTCAGAGACAGTCTTTGTCCAATCCTCTAGCGTCACACCTCCCGGACTACCCAATCGTGGCATGTAGTGCATAGGATTTTCATCATTGAAAAATTGGGTGCCAGTAATATGGCCGCAGCTGGATTTGAGGTACCAGTAGCAGACATTCGGGGTTCAATGTTGGTTGGAGGTGTTGCAATGGAGGATGGAGGTACTGATGGAAGATGTGCAGATACTCGCCTACGTAACAAACGAGGTCCATGCATCTGGATCTTGTGGTGCTGATGGGCCTTGCTGTATACATCGTCAACATCATCCCAGTCGACCCGTACTAGATGATTGATAAGCACAGATGACCCCAAGCTCTGTGACAGAACATTTGAAGGGCCACGTGGTAGCATCTTCTGGCATAAGGTGCATTGCACCTCCTCAGCCTCTTTTCTGCAACAGTGTGCCTTTACATGGAAGTATCTCCAACTGTCTGATGTAGTTGTCATTCCTGTAGCCCTCTGTGGTAGAGACAGATTCGGAACCCAAACCACATCATCCTCACTGCTGCCACCTGGGTCAGACATAGTGTTAAAAGTCTGACAGGGGAGGAATATATAAAACAAGAATGACAGCACAAAAAGGACAATGCCACAAAAAATGAAAAATCTTGAAAAACTAAAAAAAATAAAACATTGAATAGTTAATCAGAACAAATAACAAGACCAGGGAAAAGAGTGTAGCAATATACCACAGGACGCGGGTGTTCGTACCAATAATGTCACAAGTTAGCAGAGTGTTTGGGGCCCATCCAAACCCTTCTCTCTGGCAATAACGGAGAACTCAACCATGGGGGAAATAAACTGTCTTTATTCTCCAAAAGACAGGGATCATACAGGAAACAACAAAATCTCTGGCAATCACAGCTCTTGAGCACATGTCTCCCGGTTTTGTTTCTTGGTGACGTCACAACCACCAACCCATCCAAAAAACCTAAAGGTTTATCCTTTGGTTGCTCTAGATCAGACCATCGTACTTCCATTGGGTAGCTCGGGTTGGTATCACCTATGGAAATATCCTACGTGAGTCATTCAATTGGTCTTCCCATGTTAGGTGGGTGCGCCTCACACCCTTCCTGAGGGCCTCCAGCGGGGGCACATGCACCTCCTCCCTCCTCCCCATGGAAGGATTCCCTTTCTTCATCTGATATGTCTAGTCCACAACTAGTGTGACTCTCCTCACCTCTATCTAAGGTCAGTCTGCTTAGGGATAAGTCTCTAGGCTCGAGACTGAACAGATTTTCCTCTTTGCTTCATGGTTGGAGGACTTGTGTTTGAGCTCCCTTCCCTTCCCTTAGCTTCCTGATTTACTACCTTCCCTCAATTCTCGATAGGCTTTATCAAGCCTGTCTCTGATATTTCCTATATCAAATTTATCTTCTAAGGCTACTCTGGATGGCCCTGATTTTGCTCCCTGTAATGGGAGGAACTATATACTGCCCCATTGTATTGCTTGACTGGGTTCCATCAGCTCCTTTCGAATGAGGTTAATGTTGCACTCCCGCTGTCTTCTCTTTCATTCTAATTCTTCATCTAATTCTCTTTGCTTTCTTGCCTCCCATCTAACTCTCTCCTCTTCCTGTCTTATCCCCTCTCTCCTTGCCCCTGCTCTCCTCTCTTCCTCTTCTTTTTGTCTTTGTATTCTTCTATCTTTTAATGTATGTGCTTCCTCCTCTTCTCTTTTTTCTTTCTTGTCTATCCCAGTCTTCTATTGCTCTCTGCCTGTTGTAATGCTTCCTTTGCTCCTCTGCCCTTACTTCTTTCTTTCTTGCTCCTCCTGATACATCTGTTTTCGCTGCTGTCTGCTTTTTATTTTATGCTCATCTTTTATGCTGATCTTCCTTTAATCTCCTTTCTCGTTCCCTGTCTTTTTAATCCTGTTTATCCTAATTTTCTCTTTGCCTTACTTCCTCGATGCTTTTCCCATCTAGCTTGAGCAGTATCTGTCCTCCCATCCATTCGTTCTGTACAAGCTTTATCTCGTCAGCTTTATCCTTCTCTCCTTTCCATCCCTAATTTCTCACTCTGTCTCTGTTGATATATTCGAGTGCTTGCTTTTCTCCCCCTTATTCTGTAACATCTTGAAAAGATCCTCTTTTCTCTTACTCTCCTCTGAACTATCGTCACTGCTATAAGCAGGAAGTTTGTATATTGGATTACCATACCCCGTTGCTACTTTCGGTTCCTTTAACAGATACAATCCCACATGTTTTATGTTATTGCTGTTTACTCTTCAGGTGGCGGATCCACCCTCTCTTCCTGGTACATCTTCCAAAGCTATAAAATATCAAAACTTTTATCTAACTTCTTTCCCGTGTACGCAGCGTGCAAGTATGTGATCATGTGTTGCAATACTGCTTTCAACAGTGATCCCCCTTGTGGCCATGGCCTGAACATCTTAACTGCCATGCCTTTCACCCATTCCGCATTATACTGTTTGAGCTTGGGCATGTGGATTGGCAATGTCTTACATATATGCTTTAGAGGAGAAATGTCTACCAATTTGATGAGTCTCGATTGACTGTCAATACTTACCAGTGTTTATAAAAACAACAAATATGAGAGCGCTACAACAATTGCTTCTCAAAACCTTTATCTCTCCAATTTTCTCTGTCTACCTCTGGATCGGCACTGATCACTTCCCTAGATAGATAGTATAACTTCTTAACCTCATCTTAATTCTCATACAACAGTTTGTGTTGCTCATCGACACCTTAATTCAACAAAAATACCTAAACAGAGAAGTCGACTCTTTCAATAAAAACCATAGTGATCACTTTTACTCTCTGCCCCTCATAATACCCTGATTTACAGAGTTTAGATTGTCACCTTACGCAGATCTGCCCAGCATGTTTGCCTAGTGTACTCCCATTGGAGCGTGAGACAGTCTCTTCTAAAACCCCTTGGGTCAGGACTGTCAGGCCTTCTTTATCTCCTTATCTCTCTTTTGTCACACAAAAAATCTCCTGTTACCCCTGTTACTTTTTCTTGTTACTTTTGGTACTTTTTAAACTACCACAACCCAATCCCCTCAGTTTGCCATTCTCCTTAGTCTACTCACCATTCGCTCGTTCAGCTTGAAGCCTTCGGTATCAATCGACCACTTTCACCTTCCTCCGCAAAGCGCCTGTGGAAACCAGGTAGGGGGTCTACCAGGGACATCATTTAGGGGTCGCCAGCGGTCGCAACTGCGACCTCTGAGGTCTCCCTTGCGACCTCTGGGGTCACCCTTGCGACCTCCAGAAAGAAAAAAAAAAAAAAAGAAAACCTATTTTTTTTTGTAATGTAAGCTCATTGGCTGTGGCCAGCACCATGTGGCTCTTTAGTTCTGGAGTGGCTGGCTTTCTTGTTAAAGCCTCTTAAAAAAAGAAGAAAAAGAAGAAAAGGAGTCACACAAGTCTAACACTTTCAGCACTGACCCTAAATAAGAGAGATTAGGAATACCAAATAATGTGTCTTTCTGGAATTCTATACAATAATTGCTAGACTCATTAAAGGTTTATTTCAGGCACACTTCAGGGGGTGAGTCGATGGTTTAGTCTTTTCTTAAATGCCTCAACTCAGCCTTTCATCCTTCTGAGGTCGATGAATGAGTACCAACACAGGTTGGGTGATATTGGGTGTATATTTTTTCTATATAAAGCGCTTAAGCGTAAGTGCTTTATAATAACACATTATTATCATTTGGTCATGGACGTCTGCTTGCATTCACAGTAATTTGGTAATAGGGGCCTATACACACTGATCTTAACGATACATACGGCGATCCATTCTTGTATGAGATGTACATCACATTATAGTGATATCGTGACAATATTTTTTGTAGTGTACAATGCTATGTGATAGCACTTCCTGTTTTGTCAACGGGTGAAAGGTCACGTTCCATCGCATCCCGCGATATCACTTCTTGGTGGGGTCAAATGACATCAGTTCCTGTGATGTCACCAGGGGGGTCAAGGGTCGTGTGTTGTCACTTCCGCTACCCCTGGCATTTTGATGAAATGACGTCCCTGGATTCTACTCTACTGTCACCATTCTACTTGCATGTTTTCTAATCGGACGCTCTCCACAGGAAACCCTGCGATCTTCCAGCTAGATGGCGAAGGATGAACGATCGTTCAAAGCTCTGGAGTCAACAGGTTGATGGGTCTTCCGTGCAACCATTAAACAATGCTACCACCTGAACCCTCGGAGGCCCTTTTAATCAGTAACACATCATACAAGATGGGGATGCAGAATAACTCATACACCACATAATAAAACCGACTCAGGAAGTTGGCAAAATGTCTCCTCTGACTGATTTATTTTCAATTGTCTAAAAAAGGGAGTTACAATGGACCTCAACGGACGTTTGATCGTGCTCTCAATATTTTGCATAAAAAACATATTTATATAACAACAATTCGTCATACAAGACGCCATACTCTGTGGCAAACTAAGACAAACCTATGGGAGATTGTTGCAGTGTTCCTGTTTGTGACTGGTCCCTTGTTCCTGGTTCATAGCTAAGTGTCTAGTTCCTAGTTTCTATTTTCTTGTTCCTTTTCCCTGGACTTCGAATTTAATGTGCTTATTAGTGATTTCTGCTTCCTGGATTCCCTTTCTGTCTTCCTCTGTTTTGCAGGAAGCACTTCCCAGTGCTTTCCTTTTTCTGTGCAGGCCAGTTTCCCTATGTTCTGTATATGAGTTCCTTACTATTCTGTAATCACCAGTCCTACTTGCCCCTTGTCATGAGTCTTTTATATTAAGTTATCCTCCCATTGGTGTTATAGCCTTTGTGGGTCGATGTTTGATCAACAGGGTTCGTGGGATTCGCTGATATTTCAGGTGGTATTTCTCGTCCTCGTGAGTATTGTCTTTGAGTTACCTTATCCAATACCATCAAGGATGTTAGCTCACAGACCCTGTTGTGGTTTGCCCTGTATGTGGGCTTAGTGCTGTCTGTACATGTAAGAGTAATTGTGGGCAAGGAGCTTGCCGACTTTCTTTGAAATCATAAGGAGCTTCTAAGTGCTTACCCAACATCCCTTTTCATATATTTGTATTGTTATCCCGCTCTACTTGCGCATCCTGGGCTTTAGTGTAGATGTGTCGTGGTTCCTGTGTGCATGTTGTTTGACTGAAAGTTGTTCACTGTGTGATCTTGTGCACATTTACCTCGCCATATTCACTGCCTTGGTCCTCTCATGACACAAATGCCTAAAAAAATAGGAAACGAGTACAAAGCTTCTAACATGGATAGACAATGAGGCTGGGCCCATGCCCATAGTGCCACTGAACGGAGCAGCATTATTTTCCCAGAATGATATAGCAGTAAATGTTGGAGAGGACAAATAATATGAGCAGGCAGTGAAAGCTCCAGCCATGAAAGTTGGCACGGTAGCAGTAATGGATCACTAATTTGCTTGCAGATCCAAGGCATGCGAGAAACTGGCACCCGGCTTGGGAGGAGAATGTTCACTGGTACACATTAACACACCAGCATTAGGAGTGCCATAGAAGGACATCAAGATAGAATAATTCCCTAAAATGGACTCTACAAGAAGAAATAAGGCATCTGTTTGATTTCACTAGAGTCAAAAGAGGAAACTACATATCGTCAGCAATGGAAGAGTTTGTAGATGACATAGCACCATAGCATCCATTGTTCCAGCAGTCCAGACATACACAAATTTAAAATGGCTCCAGATCACGAGATGGGAGCTGATGCAAACAATACACTCGACCGTCAATGACTTCAATGCCATAAAAGAAGAGCTCCAAGCAGTAAGATTAATGGCCGTCCAGAATGTATAACATCTGGATCTCCTCACAGCAACGGAAGGAGGAAGGTGCTAAAGGATCAGATCTTCTTGCTGTGCATTTGTTCCAGCAAATGTTGAAGCCAACGGGACACTCGCTGAGGCTGTTAACAAGTTATCACAAATGCATGCCAAAATGGAAGAAGAAGCGAAAGGTGCAGAGAAAGATGAAGGTTGTAGAATCATACACCTCCTCATGGATACCTACATGGATGGCCAATGCACTGAAAGTGTTGCTTGCAGCTTCAGTTCTAATGCTACTGACACTATGTGTGATCAGACAATTCATCACACAATGCCTAAAGATGACAGAGAAAACTGTAGGAACGAAAATACTAGTAGAAACAACTTCTAGAGAAGACAAGATAATAGCAGCTCGAGATACCCTGAGAACACAAATACCAGGGTCTCCATTGTTCCCGACTAGGGTAGTGTTCGAGGGCCCTGATGGCTAGAAAGATTATTGGGGAAAATGGGTATGGTGTACCCTGAAGGAGATTGTTTTTACGTGAGTTTGGATGACCATGCAAGATCTTATGGACACTTAGGAGGAGTAACAACGATTTGGCTGCCGAAGATGAAGATGAGTAGGTTTGTAGGAGTGGTCGACAAGTCAACCAGAGGGGGGACTGAAGAGAGGGTCCCCGGTATGGCCATTGTGTCCCCTATGCACTTGTCAGCCCGAAAGTTGAGAAACAAGAGATGCCACTCGCTGTTTGGCCAACCACCGGATGAACCATTGTGTCCCACATATGGGAACAGATAGTCTCTTAGACAACCATTCAAACCCTATCCAGCTGATTTATTTTCAGAGACAGGTGCCTCCTCACTGGATCAGGTTGACTGATAAGAATAACCAGTGGTGCTCACTTCACTAGACGACAAAACATAGCAACGTTAGTCACAGAGTAAATTTGCACTTCTGCACGAAGTTACACTGACACTCATGCACGCATGAAGAAACCTGCTTACACTGTTCTGTAGATAGAGGGCAGACACATATACATATTGTCAAAAGCTTTTCCTTTTCACTAGCCAAAGGCAGAAATGCAAGACAGCAAAGCATACACAAAGCTAGCTTGTAATCACTTTGTCGCAACTAGCCATAAGGAGCTACAGACCATATAAGAAACCTAGAAGGGCTCGATCAATACTAATCGCTAACAAGGAAGTACTAGAACAGATAAGGAAACCACAGATGGACTGTAGTGAATTTGCATGAAGCCCTAGGCCTCAAAATATGAAAGAAGATATGCAGACTCTGCAGCATGAACCACAGACCCAGTGTTCACAACCAAAAGAAGGACATGTAGAAAATTCTTGATTTCCGAGGCAATGAGCCACCTGCAAAATACAAAAAAAATCCTCAATAATTGCAGGCCAAAAGACTCAGTTTAGTGGTCCTCACCCATGTGACCCTGCCGAGCAGAACAATGAACATATACTCATGGAGGGAAGAGGTGCTGTTCCCAGTTTAGCAGACAAGACTGATACATGGGTTGTCCACCGAACATTGCAACTTACATGCAGTCCCCCAGACTAGGTGGCTTTATCAATGGCACCAATGGGAAAACACAGTCTTTCCCATTACCTTGAAAAGGTACACCAATCACTGTGAACAGAACAGGGTGTGAGGCCTGGGGAGACCCGCTCCAGCCAATCCAGATGCTCCAACCCGGGCGTGGTGTATAATGTTGCAAGGGCCAATGGTCATCGTGCGACCCTGAAACAGAGTAATTAATAGTTTTTGGGGAAGTCTGAGGCGCACCCACCTAACATGGGAAGACCAATTGAATGACTCACGTAGGATATTTCCATAGGTGATACCAACCCGAGCTACCCAATGGAAGTACGATGGTCTGATCTAGAGCAACCAAAGGATAGAATGCCAGATCCCATAACATATCCAGAGAGTCACAAAGGACGATCGTATAATGAGAATGGAAAATCACTGCCAGGTTAAGATCATTGCCAGGGAGGATGCAGTCAGGAACCATTGTCCCTACAATGGATAGGAAAACGATGGGAGCCGATGGCGGGTTAGAGTTTACGCAGTTTCCCTTATTGGAATAAGGGGGAGCAAAACCACAGTACATTCCATGGCCGCAGATGGATAAAGACAATTTAAGATGCAAACTTCCGAATTTGACATGGGCGCAGGAAAATGGATTCATGAAATGGAAAAAATGACAGGACGAAATACGCTAGCCATAGTGGACATTAAGGGTCTCCTAGCAGCCATTCTTGGGAAAAGAGCAGTGACATATGTAAGAGAGAAGGTTATTCAAGTGTGACAGCAGAGAACAGAGCACACAATGGATTGCTGTTTAATAATTGCAGAGCAGATCTCTGCAGGGCTCTCAGGGTACAGTATCCTGACACATCAGACATAGGTGCAATCATGACGCGTAACATGAAAGAAGACAAATATCCTCTTGCTTACATTCAGGTCATTCAAGAGCGCTGGACTTTTGAAACGAGGGACCCATTGGAAAAAACAGTGGCATTATTTTACCACGCTCTATGTCAAGGGTTGCCCGAGCAAGTACAGAGGAAAATAAAGAAGCAAGTGGGAATGGAAGCAAAGCCATGGGCAGAAATACAGTTGACAATAGTGCATTGCTGTCGGCTGTTGCAGAAGAAAAACAAGAAGGGAGAAGAGTCTAGGAAACTTGAGGAAGCTAAACTAGTGTAGAAGAAATTGTCAAAATATGCCATAGAAGGGGTGGTATTGAGGAGCAGAGAGGGATTAGGAGTACAGCAAGCAGCGGGTATATCACAGGTGAATTATAAGAACCTGATGGACAAAGGAGGAAATGGGTTTGTACCACGAGGTAGTGGCATTGGATATAGAGGAAGGGGTGGATTCCAAAACAATCAAGGTGGGTTTCAGAGTGCATAGAATCAGAATCAGAATGTACAAGGAGGGTTCAACCAAGGGGAACTTGTTAAAAGGGCTCCTCCCATTTGTTGGACTTATTGGATGACAGGGCACATTGTGCTTGGATGCCGGAGACAAGGGCTTGTGCAGAATGGTCAATTCTCAAAAGGAGGGACAGCTTATCCTCCAGCATATAATTCACAAGCTAGGGAAGGGTTCACACAAGATCAGACAGTGTATCAGACGCCACAAAAACAACAGGCACAGCAACCACAGCAATTACAACAAGCACAAATTAATCCACTGCAAGGGCAGTTGCAGCACACCCCTATGCAAATACAGCAGAATGCAAACATGGGACAGTTATTGACACCTACAATAGCTTGTGTCACTGTGGTGGGAGAAAATCTTTTCATAGGTACAAGGGTATGTATGTCTCCACAATAGGACAGCTCACATGACGACTTGATGTATTCAGTACTATCAGTGACACCAGACCCCCAAGAGTAACCAAGTGTCAATGTGACTATAGGAGGCCAATCTTTTAGATTGTAGACACAGGGACTACTCATTAATGTATACAAGAGGGAAAATAACCAATGTTTGAAATGCCATGAATGCTCAAGGGTTCTCTAAAGCTACGTGTCGAGTTACTTTTACTGATGAATTACCAGTCTTTATAGGAAAGTGTGACATGTCTTTTCCATTGTTGTATTCATGACAGACGCCAGTTAACATTTTGGGAAGAGATTTGATGACAAAACTCAATATGACAATTTCTTTCACTGATGAAGGGATAGTGTGTTCCAGCCCTGGAATACACTACATGAATGTAGGCAAATTCATATTGCCATTTGCAGGGCAAATGGCTCTGCAAAGCGTTCCAATAGAGCCAGAGGTTTTTCTTTATGGGGTGAGCATTCTGTTAACATGTCGATCTGGCTTAGTGGGGAAGACTATGAGGATACCTGACAAATCCTTGTTCAGACCACAGATACCCATGGATGAAGAGGGGGGAAAGACCTTCCTAACAGAATTAGATGCAGCCATAGTACGAGGGGAAACGTTGATGCACGAAGGAACGAATGACGAGGGTAGACCATGGAGGACAGTGATAGCTATTGAGGAAGTGAATAGATTGACTGATGTCACTGACAATTACATGTTTAGAGATGGCCCCGCAGATGATTAAGTAGTGTTCTTTATGAGCATCACATGTTGGACAAGAATAGAGAAAAGGGAGATCCCACAGTGCATGGCAATAATGCGGCAGCGGGTAGCATTTTTTGATGAAGTCTTGGAGAAGGTGGAAAATGCTTTATGAACTACAGGCCCTTACGATGTAGGCCTATTGAAGGGGGTAGGGGAAGTTAAATAAAGCAGAAACCAGGAGCAATTTTACCTCGAGCAAGACAGTACCCAATGTCTCGAGAGGCGGATGAGGGTATGTTGAAGACTATTTTAGCACTGATGGAACAAGGCATCCAGGTGCCATCAGAATCATTGTGCAACACCGCAGTGTACCGTGTGAAAAAATCAAAGTTAGGGTTGTGGAGATTTATACAAGATATGAGACTGATTAATCAGATTGCAGATGCAGAGTTTATTCTAGTTCCTAATCCGGCGAAGATACTATGTAGTATCTCAATAGAAGCTCGATATTTCATGGTGATCGATTTGAAAAATGCATTTTTCTCAATCCCGTTGCATAAAGACTCACAAGACCTGACTTAATTTATGTTTCACCAGACTCTTCTGAAAACATTCTAGGCTGCACCAAGGGTACTGTGAGTCTCCATCGATATTTAATAGAGTCCTTCAGATGGACCTAGAGAATGTTGATTTGAAGAGTGCTGTGCTAGAGTAGTTAGATGACATTTTAATCTGTAGCACCAAAGAAGATGAGTGCGGGCAGGACTCGATTCAGTTGATGACTATCCCAGCAGCCAAGGGATACAAGGTAGACAAAGAGAAGTTACAGTATTGCTAAGAAGAGGTATTATAGATAGGTCAGCTAAGTTCAAGTGAAGGAAAGAGCTGGGGCAATTATGAAGACTGCAAAAGCGAACATGCTGAAGCAGAGCAGCAGTTTTTATGGCTATCTCATTATGTAAGAGCCTGGGTGTTTGACTACAGTTCGTGCACAAGACCCCTTTGGCAGGCTTTAAAGAAAGCACAGGCAAACAATGAGAAAATAGAATGGAATGAAGTACTGGAGGGGGATTTCTAGAGCTAAAGAAAGCAATTTGTACAGCTCCTGTTTTAGGAATTCCCAATTATGACAAGGAGTTTTTCTTATGTTCGCACACAAATGGGACAGTTATGACTGCAGTGCTTACATAGAGGACCTCATTGGGGTTCAAGCCTCTAGCATATGAAAGTGGGATTCTAAACCCAGTCATCAGCAGCTGCCACATTCGCAAATGAGAAATCTACAAGCATTGTAATGGGCTGCTCTATGACGCTTTTTGTAGAACATGCTTTGTTTGCCATATTAGAGAAACCCAAGGGATCATTGACATCCTAGAGAGCTTCTGCTTATGAAGTGATGATCTCAAATCCAGTGATTACAATTGAGAGATGTAAAATAGTGAACCCTGCCACCTTTGTAGCTGAAGTGGCAGAGGGCGAGCATATGCATGACTGCACAAATTATGTAGAGTTTTCTGAAGATATACTGCACGTAAAGGAAAATGCGTTGTTAGGAGGGGAATTTCTTTTTGTTGATGGTTCTTCAAGAATTGATCAAACAAGTGGAGAAAGACATTCTGGCACAGCTTTAGTGAGGGACAGAGCAAATGGTGAGTTTGAAGTTGTAGCAAGTGCAAGACTACCATCTCACTTTTCAGTGCTAGTGGCAGAATTGGTAGCGCTTGTAGTCGCGCTCGAAAATCATGCAGGGCAGGTAGTGACAGTGTACAGTGACTCTGCCTGTGTGATGTCAACCATACACGCAGGGTTAGCACACTGGAAAAGGAGGGGCCACCTCCGTGTGGATGGCACTCCAGTTTGCACGCATCTTTATTGGACAGGCTTATTAAGGCACTACAACTGTTAGTAGCCATAGCAATAGTTAAATCCACAGCACATGCTAAGTGAACTGACTTTATTTCTTACAGGAACAAAGCCACGGATGCAGAAGCCAAAAGGGTTGTGTATTCACCAGATATTTCAAGTTTGGATACTCCAGATGGTAAGGAAAATGTAGTCATGAATATGGTAGTGAAAGAAGGATTTAATCATTTACTGAGAACACAATTAATGGAGATTCAAGGAAGTGCACCACAGGAAGAGAAGGAATTGTGGAAGTGAAGGGGGTGTTCTTTATCCCCCACTGAGGCATTATGGTGTCAACATAGCACTGAAAAGCCGGTGATGCCAGTAGCCATGTTAAGGGTAGCGCTTGAACAGCTGCACTACCCTGTGCATATAACTAGGGAAAGTCTTGCTACAACAATTGCATAAGACTGGTTTGTTCTAAACCTGTTAGAACATGTTACATTTTATGAAGTAAACTGCATCGTATGTCAAATGTTTACCACTGGGCATACACTGCAAACAATTAGAGGAGTACTTCCTCGCCTGAATGGTCCTTTTCAACATTTACATATTGACTATGTTTATATGCTGCAAGTATGTAGCAGATACAGGTATCTGATAGTGGTGGTGTGTCCCTTCTCTAGGTGGATCGAAGCAGGTCCATGGATACCCCCTGATGCCACTTGTGCAGCAAGGTTTGTAGTACATGAAGCCTTTTGAAGGCAGACAAGCATGGATCCACCTGAATGACGTCAAACTCTACACAGGAGCGGTTGCAGCACCCCCAACCATCCATCCAGAGCAAGACAAGAAGAAGGATTTCAGCATGTGCAGACCCGATCTATGACAAAGAAGAAGGACAATAAGGCCATAAACTGACTAATAAATGGAGATTTGCATTTGGACTGTGGCTTGGATACTCTTTATAGATCTTATAGCAGGCATGCAACTCTTTTGCTTAAGCCACAGGAATCTTGAGAATGAACTTTAGAGAAATGCTGATATTCCTAGCCCTCACCATTTTGGCAGCCTTTCAAAACAACTTTATTTTCATTGTTTTCCCTCGTGATTGCGCAGTGACCGTAATCTCTCCGTGGAGACATTAGAGAGCGCTGGATCACACAGAGAAATTGACTGTTTGACCGTGGAAGGAGAGAAGCTCCGTCTGCATGAGTTTTAACTCTTTGTAGCTTGATAAAAGGAATTAACTGTTTATGGTCTGTGTGCAAGTGAATCCCTGAAGACTAAAAGTTCAAAAATAAAGACATTTTTAAGAGAGCAAAAGACTCAGAACTTTATCAGCCATTACATTTTGGAGAATATGTAAAAGCACATAATATTGAAAACAAGGTCAATATTTGGGAAGTATTACAGATGGTAAGGGAACTTGAAAACATATTTCTAAACCTCATCTGAAGTTATTTAGTACGTCTTGCAAAACCTTTAACATCCTAAACCAAACTTCCCTCTAAGCAATTAGCAGAGGGAGAACAGGTAACATCTCCATAAGCAGTTTAACTGGGAGACCCAAGGGATTAAGAAATGTGTGCAAGTTGCTTAACCAGAGTTGATGTTTTGTGTTCTTTCCCACTGCAGATATCCTAAGGACTCGGAGGAAATCCTGTTCCTGTTTTTTTTATTCTATCCTCTTCCCCTTTCCCCCAGGGGTGTTAAGTGCTTAGTCGTGTATATAAGGGTTGAGTGCTTTACACCTTTGTGGGTCTGTCGGGGTTCAGCAGCTCCTGCAGACATCTGTCAAGACTCAGCCAGATGCATGAGACCGATTAACCAGATTGTAGAGTCAGAGTTTTATTTAGTTCCTAACCTGGCAATGATACGATTCAGTATCCCACGAGAGCATGATATTTCACGGTGATTGATTTGAAAAATGCATTTTTCTCAATCCCGTTGCACAAGGATTCATAACACTGGACTTCATTTACGTTCCACCAGACTGGTCAAAACACACTTGTTTGCCCCAACGGTATATTGTGAGTCTCCATCTATCTTTAACAGAGTCTTCCAGATTGACTTGGGCAATATTGATCTTAAGAGTGCTGTGAAACAATATGTAGATGATATTTTAATTTGTAGCACTACAGAAGATGAGTGCAGACAGGACTCGATTCAGTTGATGACTATTTTAGCAGACAAAGGATATACGGTAGACAAAGAAAAGCTACTATATTGCCAAGAAGAGGTGTTATACATAGGACAACTGAGTTCACATGATGGAAAAAGGTGACACCTGAAAGGGCAGAGGTGATTATGAAAACTGCAAAACTGCATACAGTGAAACAGATGGAACAGTTTTTGAGGGCTATGTAATTATGTAAGAACCTGGGTGTTTGACTACAGTTCATACACAAGATCCCTATTGCAGGCTTTCAAGAAAGCACAGGTGAATGGTGTTAAAATAGAATGGACTGAGGAGACGGAGGAAGTGTTTGAAGAGTTAAAGAAAGCAATTTGTACACCTCCTGTTTTAGGAATTCCCAATTATGCTGAGGAGTTTTACTTATTTCCAAACATGAATGGGACACCCAGGACTGCAGTTCTTACACAGAGGACTACATTGGAGTACAAACCCCTAGCACATTACAGTGGATTTCTAGGCCGAGTTATGAAAGGACACTTTCCCTGCGAACAGTCATTGCCAGTTGCTGTGTTCTCAACTGAGAAGTCTACAAGTATACTAATGGGCTGCTAAATGACACTTTTTGTGGAACATGCTTTATTTTGCATTTTAGAGAAATCCAAAGGTACATTGACCTCCCAGAGAGCTTTGGCTTATGAAGTAATGATTTTGAAGACAGCGATTAAAATTGTCAGATGTAAAATAGTGAACCCTGCCACATTTGTTGCTGAGCCAGTGGCAGAGGGTGAGCATGTGCATGACTGCGCAAACTATGTTGAATTCTATGATAATATACTGTGCGTAAAAGCAAATGCATTGCCAGGAGGGGAAATTTCCTTTATTGATGGGTCTTCGAGAATTGATCAGACAAGTGGAGAAAGGCATTCTGGCGCAACTGTAGTGAGGCATAGAGCAAATGGCCAGTTTGAAGTTAGTGGCAGAATTAGTAGTGCTTATTGTCGTGCTTGAGAATCATAAAGGGCAGGAAGTGCCGGTGTACAGTGACTCTGCCTATGTGACATCAACCGTACATGCAGGGCTAGCACATCTGAAAAGGAGGGGTTACCTATGAGCAGACCACACTCCAGTGCAGCACGCTTCCTTATTGGACAGGCCTGTTAAGGCACTACAGCTCCCAGTAACCATAGCAGTCATTAAATGCACTGCTGGCACTAAGTGAACAGATTTTATTTCTTGCAGGAATGAAGCTGCAGACAGAGAAGCCAAAAGGGTTGCATATTCACCAGATATTTCATGTTTTGATACTCCAGATGTCAAAGAGAAGGTAGTCATGATTATGGTAGTGAAAGAAAGATTTAATAATTTGCCAGAAACCCAATTAATTGAGATTCGGAGCAGTGCACCAAATGAAGAGCAGGAATTATGGAAGAAAAGGGTGATGTTCTTTATCCCTACTTAAGCATCATGGCGACAAGCACTGGAAAGGCGGTGATGCCAATAGCATTATTAAAGGTAGCGATTGAACCGATGCACTGCCCTGTGCATGTAACTAGGGAAAGCCTTGCTGCAATGATTGCAGAAATCTGGTTTATTCCAAACTTGTTACATCACATTGCATTTGATGTAATAAACTGCATTGTATGTAAAAAGTTTACCGAAAATAATTAGAGGAGTAATTCCTCGACTGAATCATCCTTTTCAGCATTAACATATTAACTATGTTCATATGCTGTAGGTGTGCATTGGATACAGGTTTCTGATAGTGGTGGTGTGTCCGTTCTCCAGGTGGATCGAAGAAGGTCTGTGTACACACCCTGATGCCACTTGTGCAGCAAGGTTTTTAGTGCACAAAGTATTTTCCAGGATGGGGTGTGCGTGAAGTGCTGAGATCCGATAATGAGCCAGATTTTGTCAATTAAGTATATTAACAGATAGTGTTGTTATTAACCGTTAAGCATAAGTGTTCTTCTGCTTATCACCCACAAGCCAACAGATTACATGTGAGAGATTCAAGGGCATCCTTAAAGAAAGGATCGTCAGGCTCAAGATAACGTTGAAGAAGGGGTGGCTATGTTGCCTGCCCTTAGCTTTACATGCCCTAAGGAATCAGCCTGGTTTGGACCACCACCTCACACACCATGAACTAGTGACAGGAAGGTGAATGAGAATGCCTTTAACTCCTCCATCGAGGAGTAGAAGTAATGGCCAGAGTATAGTAAAAATGTTAGGACATTAGTTACATGAATATTTGACATGTATGATCTCTAGCATCTCTCTCATTTCAGATCAACTCAAGCGCCAGGGGGGTCGGTCTCAGAACACAGATGAAACCCATTCAGCAACCGCATCAAGTGAACTATCATCAGCACCTAGACTATTTGTTGGTGATACTGTGCTAATCAGAATCTTCACTAAGAAGTTGCACAAGCCAAGATTTAATGGCCCCTTTTGCATTGAAAATGTCACTCCCTCAGCAGTGAAAGTCCAAGGCAGACGAGCGTGGCTCCATCTAAATGACTTAAAGCTATATACTGGTGAGTCTCCCCCAACTTTCAATGCAGAAACAAGACAAGAAGAAGCATCTCAGCGTGTGCAGACTTAATCGATGATGTGGAAGAAGGATAATAAAGCTACAAGTTAATAAATACACATTTGCATTTGGACAGTGACTCCCCTTGGACACTCCTTATAGATATTATAGCAGGCGTGCAATTCTTTGCTTGAGTCATAGGAATCTTTGGAAATAAACTTTAGAGAAATGCTGATGTATCACAATTTTGCCTCAATGACAACATTTGATAAAGAATTGGAAACAAGAGCAGTACCCTGACTCGTTTTTCACTAAGCATTTATTTGGCTAGCCATGTGGTCCTCACAGACATTGATGTGCATCATCTCGCACTTAATGTTTTTGTGTTTATCCTTCGAGCTTAACGTGCTCTTGTCAGAAGAGATGTGGATGTTCGTACCTTTTTACATAATCCCAAGAATGGTCCTGCAATTAAAAGGCTGCTTGTAGTAATAGTAGAGGAATTACTGCAGTTGCCATATCTATTGCAGTTGCCAGAGTAAAAGTGTTTTTCCTTCCTTAAATTGCAGTAAAAATGAGGAATGTTGAAACTGGTACGATTTTGAGGAATGAGTAAACCCAACCAATTCCAGAATGTCATAAATGGTGTGGGTTAATATTCTGGTGTATAACATATGCATGCTCAGTTTCTATATTTGTCTTCCTGTTTCTCTTGGTTCATACTCTCTATTTCATTGGTCCGGATAAGACAGATGTCCGTTTGATCCCCCCACTCTAAGAACTCTTGTAGATTTGCTCATTATCAATGATCGAAAGCCCCTTGGGTTGTCTCCCCAGAGTAAAGCTGCTTTAGATTTTTTTCTCTAAAGCACAGAAGGACTGCAGAGTAAGACAATTATGGGATAAACACTTATCTCGATACTACAGCACACCCGGGTAATAACATGTCATACCAGCACATGAAAAGTGTGGGAGAAAGGAGAGTTGCTACGTTTGTGCTCTTATAATTTATGCCATGGAAACTTTCAAATTATTCATAGCTACAGAAGTATCAGAGAAAAAAGCTCATTGCCTGACACATCTCACACAATGCATGACAAGAAGACAGTTTCAGGGTCGAACAGCATCGCTAGTGTGGATGAATAAAGTGACAAATCAAAGAGAAGGTAATTATGCGCAAGATTTCAAGACAACCTTGAGGCCAGAAACAAGGCATCAAGTAATAAGATATGAGAAGGCTGAAATGGGCAGAGCAGGAATCAGAATTGAAGAAAACAAGATATTAAACTTCCAAGGCAAGAATAAGGAAGAGATATGGATATGTTGGGAAAGAGGCCAACTGCAAAAAACTAAGGAACAGTGTTGACTCATGAAGGATGGGCTGACGGGTTGGTTGTACGCAGAGCAGCAGCCTTATCTGGACAGTGGGAAGAAGTTGTATTAACTGCAGAAAATGAATGCACGGATCAATGGCAAAAGATTACAAAGTTGTTGACATGGTTCGGTGATAAGGGAGGACTATTGCAGATAATATCTTTAAAAAGTGCATCCTTATTGTTACGGTTCAGGGCTCTGCGGTATCCCGAGGATTAAAAGGGTTAACCCGCCGGACACAGCGTAATCCATCTGTTGGACCTGGTTTTCATCTAGGAAATAGAATCCGGCGCTTTTCAGCACCATTCTATAGGCAGTGGAGGCTGCCGTGGAAACGGGCTATTTCTGCAGCTGTTACTGGCTGCAATACTAAAAGGACTACATGTCCCAGCATTCCCGCTCCATTCCTGGATGCCACCAATCGGAAACCGGAGCCTCCTTCTGAATCCTTCATTGCACGGCAAGACGAGCCGAACTCTGCTTCCTATTGAAGTTGTTCCCACTTTGTTACTGAAATTTCATCTTGCCTACTTCTGGTTCTGACCTTCTTTTCTCCTAACTGACTGCCTTTTGGATTTCCCTTGGCTTGACCTTACTGCTTGTGTACCAGATCTCTGCACATTTAAACGGTCTGCCTCGAACTGCCCTTTGTTTTGGTTCATTCTTCTGTGTACCAGACCCCTGCACGTTTAAACGGACTGCCTCGAACTGCCCTTTGTTCTGGTTCATCCATCTGTGTACCGGAACCCTGCACGTTTAAACGGACTGCCTCGAACTGCCCTTTGTTCTGGTTCATCCATTTGTGTACCGGACTCCTGCATGTTTAAACGGACTGCATCGAACTGCCCTTTGTTCTGGTTCATCCACCTGTGTACCGGACCCCTGCACGCCTAGCGGACTGCCTTGAATGATTACCGCAAGTATTTCTTGCTCTTTCATTTTCTACTTTAAAGTTGCCAGACTGCACAGTATTTGCTTTTGTTACAATTACCAGTTGCACGCTACCTACTCCCCGCACCCTGCCTTGTGAGAAGACTGTTACATCCCCTGCTTAAGGATTCCGTGGACACTCCTTCTACTCTGCTCTTATTTCTCGAGGAAGACGTCCAATACAAGTGCACTCCGGGACGCTTTGCATCATCGTGCACCATCCCAACTCCAGTGCGTCCCTCGTTTCGTCGGGATAGTCCCTCTACTAATCTTCCCATTTTTTTATTTTATCCTATTCGTTGTTGGACTTATTAGTGACTTCTTAAATAATTCCACTGGTAAGAACTTCCCTTCTCTACATTCCTTTTTCTTTATCTCAAAGAATGCCCATCATCCTCTAGTGATCTGCTAGTTACAGGGTTGTTCTTGCTTTTAGGTATCGGGGTAGGGGTTGTCAGAAAATAATCATCACCACAGTTCAGGTATACCTATACCTTCATACAGATCTAATTCCTCTGTAATATTATTATACAACTAAACAGTGTTACTTTTCTTTTGCAGTTGGTGATCTTAGCGGGTGTGCTATCCGCTCTTTTAATTGATCAGCCTCCTTGACTGTTACCTAACGGTGGGGGGGCATATCATTGAAAAGAGTTTATTCCCTCAACAGAGAGGCGATCCCGGTTTAGGTCTAACCGGGGTTCTACAATCAAATCAGGTCCGGGCCGTCTTGAGTTCCTCCGGGAGTAGGCATCCGGTGAGTGACACTTATGTTTCAGAAACTATGTTACGAGAAAATGTGGAGAGAATCGCCAGTGTGGCGGAATTTATGATGTACCAGGAATGAAAGGAGGAACAGCCATCCTGATGGATCATTACTGGGCTTGTGAGTCTAGAGCCTACATGAAGCTGCCCAAAGACTGGGGAGACATGTGCTCTATAGTGCTTATCCGTGTTCCAGCATTACTGATTCCTAAGAGTGACCTGAATATGGGAGAGTTTCCAAATGTAGATGCTCATTAGATGGGGTTAGATCACTCAAATCTCTTAACTGAACGAAGATGGAGAATTACTTTTCAGCTAAATCAATAGAAGCCTTTGATGCTATTCCAGACGTCAGCGATGATCACGACTATCTTTATGGCTGGAATCCAGATGTTGACCAATGCAAAATGGTTGCAAATCACTCACTGTGAGCTCCTGCAGACAATCAACACTACCATAATGGGATGCAATGCTATCAAAGAAGAATTGAGGGCCATGAGACTGATGTCCCTCCAGAACAGATATGTCCTTGATATGATCAAAGCAATGGATTGAGGAGTTTGCGCAAAAATTGGGCCATAGTCTTGCATTTTTATACCCTCTCATGATGATGAGAATGTGACTTTGACAGAGACAATAACATTGCTGATGAAATTGCATGATCAGATGGAAAATGAGACAGGAGACATTGCAGATGACAGTTGGTTCGAGTTTATCTTCTCATGGGTTCCACAATGGATAGCAAACATTTTCAAGTTTCTTTGCTCAGTATTAGTGATAGTGATGTTTGTATTCTGTGTGATCAGGATAATAATTACACAGTGCAAGAAGACAGCAAAGAAGATAGTCGGAATGAAGATCATGATCAATATTGAATTAGGGTTCGGACCCAAGGAGTTGACAGATGAAGAGATCAGATGATACATAGAGGCCAGCATCTTAGCACCTGAGGGAACAAAGTTCTTGCATCCAAGAAATCATAAGAAGTATGTAGGATGATGGGTCTATTGTAGTCTGAATGGACAGTGCAGCTAGATGACCTGGAGTGTTGATGAACTTTTAAAATCAGCAGGGTCTCTGAAAGGAGTCATGAAGATCTGGACTACAAAGACACACTTCTTCAAGTGAGGATGCCAAGATGTGAAGACCGGTGAAGGAATAGTTGATGAATCATCCAGATTCCCACCCCCATCCTTCCTGTATTTTGGAAGCCAGAAGTCACGCCATGCACAACACCAGTGATTGTGCATATTCCACGAAGAGCCTTTGAGAAAAGGTATCCATTGACAAGACCCTACATGATGTATCCCCATAGAGATGACAATCTCTTGGAGGAGATCCCCGAAGGAATATGAAGATGGGAGAAAGAGAAGTTGGTGATGTCACAAGAAGTGAGCGTGGCTCACTGAGAAGAGTAGCTGAAGAAAAGGATGTATACACTGTATGGAATATGATGACGAAATAAAGAATCAAGTAAACTTTCATATGCGGAATGAAGATTGCACTTGTGAAGAGCACTGCAGAAAATGCAATCCGTTTAATAACTGTACGGAAGCAGAAACGCAAGTAGACTAAGAATTCTTAAAGGCAAGATATAAATAGTGAATAGACTCCAGGTGCTGCTATCATTATATAGAATCTGGACATCAGTGTCACATATTTAGCAAGCTCACCCACCGAGAAAGAATAATTGGAAAGCTGTGTCACAGCATCATGAAGCTAAGAGCATGGAAAGGCCTGGAAGAGCTGTCTGGCCTGGTGTCAAAGGATGGAGCGGCCAAGAACTGATTATCTATCCTTGAAGGACAGTAGGCGAGAGACATTGAATCCTCTCTTGTTAAGGTGCAAAGAAAGAACACCATGGGTGTCGGGTTTCTTCATTTAATACAATGAAATGCTTGAAAATTGGCCAAAGGGCGGTCTCCTGTCACGTGGACAATGGATGGAAATAGGAGTTGGGCATGCAGGCCAGACCTGAGATAGCGTGTTCTCGTACTCCCATATTTTCTCAGGATCAAGGATATTTTGCAATGCCAAGTAAAAAGACAATCTGAATGGAAGAAGGCATGAGCTATGAGAGATATTGGGCTAATTAGGTGGGATGCAAAAGTCATGCCCACCTCCCAGTACCTGTGGTACTAGCTTACGTGCTGATAGTGAACTAAATGTTCCAGAAGGGTACAAGCGTGCCAACCAATTATAGGTGGCCACATAACAAAGGCCTTATACTTCAAGAGCCAATGATATACTGTGTATCTAATAACTGATGAAGATGACTTGCGCTAGGGGTGAGCATAAGTTGTCCACCTGACTGTAGAAACCCAATCGCAACCCGATCCCTGATAGAAAGTATACTTATATGTTCCTGTTCAGAGAATCACAATACGCCATAGGTTTCTCTTATTTGCTACTTACTATGACGTCATGTATGACACATTTTTAGTATATAAATGTGTTTTTTATACAAAATGTTTGAAAGCTCAAGAGAACGCCCATTGTAACTCCCTGTTTTAGACAATTGATATTAAAACAGTCGGATGTGACTTTGCCAACTTCCTGAGTCGGTCTGATTATTTGGTGTAAAAGTTATTCTGCATTCCATCCTTTACATGACATGTTACTGATTTAAGGCCTCCTGGGTTCAAGAGTATCCCCTGGTGTCATTAGAGACCGCTGATGTGGATAGAGGGAGCAGTGTTGTATGGGACAAATGGGACGGGGGAATACTGCAATGTCATGCTGAAGGACTGGTGGGCTTTGAGCAAAATGTGGTAGCCAAGGTTAATGAGGAAAGTATGTTTATGCCTTAAACTTGGTTACATGAAAAACATCAACCAGTTGAAATAAGGAGCTTTACAGGATTCCCTTAGTGTTTCAGGTCAAATGGGTCGATTTTCCTGGGAGCTAATCTGGGTTGCGCCAAGGTTTTTCAGAGCACGGCTCTGCCGCAGAGAACAGCTACACTGATGGATCTGTGGTGGGCCTGCGGGTCCAGAGCATATGTCCAGCTTCCGCCTGACTATAATGAAGTGTGTGCCTTTGTCACCTTACCTAGCCCTGCACCTGTGGTGCCTCAAAATAGAACTGCCATGAAGATTGCACTGCAGGGAAATATGGCACAATAAAGTGAGCAAAGGAAAATAGTGAGGAGAAGAAAAAGGGAAAGCAATTACTTTTCCAGGAAAAGTTCTGACAACCTGTCCGCTATTCCGGATGAATACCCCCTGTCCACTTCTGCAGCAACCTTTTTCACCTCATTGCTACTTAAATGAGTGCAGGCTGCAGCCAATGTGAAATGGCTGCAGCTGACTTGCTACAAGCTATTGCAATTGGCTAACTCAACCGCAAAGGGACTGAACTCAATCAAAACAGAGATGAGGTCCTTTTGTGTGGTGGCCTTTAAAAATAGGTGCGTCTTGGACCTCCTAACAGCTATTGAAGGAGATTTGTGCACCGATTTGGTGAAGCTGTTGCACAGCAATCCCTGACAGTGAGACCTCTAATGGAAGTTTAAGTGCAGCTATACAAGTGATGAGGACACGCCAGGGGAAGATGACAAGCGGGGTTTATGGAGTGCAAGCAAAAGAATGGCTGGAAAGAGTATTCGCATGGGTGCCCACTTGGCTTTCTGGACTGTTCCGAGTGAATGTCCCGGTGCTTGTGCTGCTAATGTTCACCTTCTGCATTATTAAGAACAGTTTTAAAATAGGTATTTATAAGCATAAAGGACATTTGATGTTACCCTTCAGTATTGATAAAAATAGCGTTGAACTGAAAAGCAGGAAGAAAGTAATGGGGGAAAATGAAGGGGAGTATCTTGATTTATGAGTGTTCACACAGCCTGCTGATGTTGAAAATTAAAACCAATATTGGATCCAATGCCTAGAGGATGGGACAGGGTGTGTCTGGGTTGTAGAGGACCTGAATGCCTGGGAGGAGACTGAGGGAGACATGAAACGGTTAGAGAACATATAGATCCATAAATATGAAGTTGCTAAAAAGTGTGTGAGGACCAAAAAGATTTAGTTATTAATAAAAGGAGGGAATAATGCAATAAAAATGCAAGTCTAGTGCGTTATTAAGGAACACACTTATCAGCTGAAATAGTAGCACTGTAAAAGGGGAGGGGGGCTCTTTCTATATCTGCAAAATTGAAAGCCTAATAAAAAAAAATCATAAATCCTGGGGCACAGGTAAGTATAATCAACCTTAGTGGTAGAATGAAGCACAGTAAAAAGGCCCAAAAGCAAAGCTTGCTTTTGCATTAAATGTGGGCCAGCATTTTGTATGGGGCAAAGGCCACTTCAGGGTATCACTACATACTATCTCCACCAAAAATATTGCTGTATATATGGTCGTCTTGAATGGCCATAGACTATAGTTTTGGAGTTTTTGGGAGAAGGGGTTGCAGGGGTGTCCCCTGTCCCTTTAAAAAATAATGCAGGGGATGCAGGGGTGTTGGCCGCAGGTTCCATGCCTTAATATTGCCACAAAAATATGGCAATATTTTTGAATGGTGATATTTATGTATGGCAATATTTTTGCGAGGATATTAACACATGGAACACACTGCAGCTGTGTTAGGGAGAATTCTCCAGAATGGCTAATTTCCCTTACCTACTGAGTCTCTCAGCAGCTTTGCTGGTTTTCTAGGATTTTGTTTTTCAACCTGTTAAGATTGTGAGCCTGTTTTTCCCACTATAACATGTGTTTTGCTGTGTGTTTTCCATTTTTGTGTTCATAGACTGTGGAGCCTCACCTACTCCATAGGCATCATCTTTTTTACTGTGAGTCACACAGCACCTTTAGTGCAGTGACACAGGGTTGTCTTTTTCAGACTCCCCACTTTAAACTCCATTTTCTGGGACTGACTACTGTCCCCCAGAACATGTAAAGTTGCCATTGACTTTATTAGTATTTTTAAATTCACAGACCCAGTTCAAACTATCTTACATAGAGTACTGGACACGGTTAATAGTTATACCTTTGTGTCTGTCTCTCATGGAACATTATTTTGTTCCCCTTTCTTTACGATTTGGCTGATGGCCAGGTTTGGTTCCTTTGTTCATCGTCCTTTGGCAGGCTTCTGCAGAGAACCCCTCCTTAGGCACCTGAGAGTCTAGGTAGACAGGATGTGAGGGAGGGGTTTTAGGCCCCCTACACTGGGTCTCCTTGGAGACCCAAGTCGCACTCTTGTTTTATTGGCTAGTTGACTGTCCTGCCAGGACAGCCAGGCTGTGTGAATGGGGGAAAACTGCATAAAAAGCAGGTCTCTGGGACTTGGAAGGCAGAGTCGCCACTGGATCGAGAGAACCGAAGAGACGCTGAAGGAAGAGGACTGCTGCAACTACTGAACCTCCCAGTGAAGCCCTGCTGTGGATCCGAATCTCCTAAACTTTGACGACAGAGAATATCTGCAAGGAATCTTATAATAATAAATAATAATAATAATTAGGCTTTTATATAGCGCTACAAACCCTCAGGTATCTGAGCGCTGCTTATTATTACCCACGGTGTGTGGTGCTCATTTATCGACCTCGGAAGGATGAAAGGCTGAGTTTGGCCCCGCCGGAATTCGAACCTGCGTTAACAGGCTCTGCACGGGTGTCAAAGCGGGCGCTCTACTCGCTGTGCCACTTGACCGGCTTCCCTTGAGCTGGTAGGACCAAACAGTTCGCCAAACCCCAAGCAAGGCCTCCCTCCCCTGGTCGAATTTGCTGTGCACCGCTGCATTGAACCAGATAGCCATGAGGACCGGACCCCGTTTGGGTTTTAAGGAGCGTACCTTTTTTTTGTTGCTTTGCTCTGCTGCTGGTTTCTTCCCTGGGCAATGCAGGACCCTCCAGTCTTGCTCCTTCAAGTCAGTCTGACAGTCGCTTCAGAAACGTGGAACCTGCAGGATCTGCCAGGAACTTCTGCATCAGTTACAGCATTCTTCTTCTAAGCTACTGTTCAAACCTGGTTGTTCGTTCTGTCTGACCACAGTGAAAGTGTTTTAAATCTTTCGCCAATCTGAGGGCTTGTCCTTCTCTACTCTTTTAAATACCTTTTCCTTCGACCAACTTCGTTTCAAACTCTTGGCAAAGACTTAACCGCAAACTACTCTGAACTGTGTGATCCTCTGCAAAAACTCTGAACCATTAACATCGGCCTAGGCCTATTGATTTGAATCCTAGTTGTAGTAAGCCTTTTCTAGATTGTCCTGCCTACTTACTTTTTCGTGCTGTTTGATTTTGTATAACCTTGTCTTTCCCTCCCGTTTTAAATTGCTGGAGTGCCATTTTGCTCATGCTTCATTTTGAGCTTAACTTTTCCAGAATTGATTGAGGGTTGTGTAGTGTATTAAGATTATGATTTTCTGCTACTTTATATTAGTGAACTGTTTTAAAAATGATGGTGTAAATAAATGTATATTCTTTTACTCAGAAACCTTGAGTCAATGTTTGTTTGAACCATAGTAATTACTGTCCTCTGTGTAACTTCTGATTCTGCTGACTTTACTCTTGAGATAAGTCTGGCTGCTCACCCATCGCTACCACTTTACTGTCTAGTACAGGCTTGTACCAAAGGTAAATGTGTACTTTCACTTGTAGTCTTAATTGTATGTGGTGTTCCCAAACGGTACTGCATATGATTCTGCCTAACAAGCTGGTTAATCAGTACAGAGCATGTGATCCCTAACAAAGCGTTCACAGAAGCACACAGTGCTTGTTATTTTATTAGGTCAACTGATTAGAACATACAGGGTCTGCCAGTGAAAGAGGAATCGCAATTTCACATCGCCTGCAGACCATTTTCCCTGAGAAGAGGGTTAGGATGTTCCTAATATGCAACAATGATTCAATAGTATATCCGTGGGTGAAGGTTCTGATAGACTTGGGGTGGGTAACCGTTCCCATGAGAGTCAGGAAGAGGCGACCAGGGCAGAATAATACATTTCCGCTGCCTGTCTCAAATATTTCAATCATATAATTTTGGGTTGTGGAAACTGGGGATGGATTGTGATTTCACATTATTGTAATTGAGGGCGGTGTGTGAAGATTCATGCACCCAATGATCAATCGCAACCTATGGAGTTCTAAATGGATCCAAAGTGTGAGGAGCAAGCATTTCTGTGTGGGGAGATTTTTTCTGTCACATGATCACAAATGCTAATTATTTTACTTTCTATAAAAGTTTTTATTTTGAGGATGTTTCTTTGACAGCGCCTTTTCTTGCAGTTCTGTGCTGCGTTTGGTTTGAATTTGCTGTCCCAGTTGAGTCTGGGGCCCTGAATAGTATTGCTTTACTTCTTGGACCGGCATGCGCTCCTTTTTGACTACTTTTTTAATTTTTTGGTGAGTTCTACGAGGCGACCCCTGACATAATTAGATGTGAGTGATTTGCAAGAAAGTGTACAGTCGCCCCTGGAACTATAGTCATGTCCACGTGTTGTACCTGGTGGTTTTTGCTCAAGCTGGTGCTCTTGCCCAAATGTGGCTACTTGCTACTTCTCTCATGTTGATGTTGAGTGGCTCTGTAGGGGTGGTGGGTGCATTGGGTGTGTGGTGAGATATGCCATTCCATGGGGTCCATGCAGTGGTCCTGTTGCAATCTACTGGTTGATGTGTTGAGGTGCTTTATGACAGGTCGTCTGGGGCGGTGTCCTACGTCTGGTAAGAAAGGTGCACTGCTGTTCACACTTATGCTGTCTTGGTCATGGACTATCATTTTGGGTGGAGGATGTGGGAGATGCAATTTTGCAGAGATTGTCCTCCACTCTTATTGGGTGGATGGGTTTGGTGCTCTACTTTCTCATGTGTGTCGGATGGAGTTGTTGCCATGGAGTGGGTGGATCTTTCTGGTGTGTCGATGTTGATCCAAGTGGTACCTGTGGGATGCATTGACCCACTAGCCTCTGCCCTGCAACATCACTGTGTGCTGTTTTCCCCAGAAACAACAGAATGGCTGCCAAAAAGCCCTATGCATGCTGAAAACCTCTGAGAAGTGCACAGGGAAACCGGAAAAATAGGCTGCAATCTACTTTGCCTGTGCCAGTGGTAGAACAGGAGACCACACTGCCAAGACCTGTAATTGGGCTGCCCACATAGTGAAATGGAACTACCTGAAAAGGCAGTGCTGCATTGCCAGAAAAACCCAGAAGTGCTCTAAAATCAGTTTTTCCTTGGCTGTTGAAATTGCAAAATAATGTTTCCCAAACATCAGAAAAGATCCAATATCCTTGTTGGGTGTTAACCATCACCTTATCCAAGGAATCCCCACAAGCACATTGTAAGGAGAAGCACATTTCATCACAAGAATATCCACATTAAAAAAAGGTGCTTGCCTGGGAAAACCTGTCAGATATGGGCGCAGTACCACTGGCTACCTGTGTCAAAGCTGTCATTTACTTACACTGGGTGTTTAAAATTGTACATTAAGATCAAATTGTTGAAAAGAAGAGACTTGCCATCAAAAGCAATATAGGTTGCTATTATTCAATTTCTATGTTTTAAAAAGACTAGAATTAGAGATCTGTGTGTCTACTTTTTGAAAATGTAAAGTTATTTTTAGCAAAGACAATTTTAAACAAAGTGTTTTAAAGTGAACTGATGCCAGCCACAGAACTTCAAAGGCAGATTCCACAGCATGCCCCAAACAAAGGTGCCTTCCTTTTGCTCTCTGCCCAGGAACTCACAGTTAGATGCTAATGAAAGGAGATGGAGATTTTACTCTGCTTCTCTGGGGAGAGACAGTAGGCTTCCTGGACTGAAAGGGAATGCAAATTCAAGTGTCAACAGAAACTATTGCCAGCAGGAAGAGAGGCCTGGATTGCTCTTGGCCCAGCAAAACCATGGGGGCGGGACCAGACAGATATGTGTATCTGTAAACCACAAAAAAATATCTTTTTGAAAAAGACTCAAAGAGAACTGTGCGAAATTTGTAAAAATCTGTAAAATATAGGTTGTTAACATGAAAATGCTGCTCACAGTTTGAAAATACTCTGAACGCGATGTTCAGAGACAGGACTACAGAAAATGTGATTTTGTAGCAATTGTGATGATGCTAGAAATATGAAAATTCACAAGATTATGCCCAGATGTCATGCGCAGATATGTAGAAAAATGTGGACAAACCTGACATTGGCTACTCAACCAAAAGTGCAAAAAACTGTCAAATCTGAACTAAAGCTCTCACTGAGATGGGACTCGGACGGATACTTTCTCTACTAAATCTGTGATGTAAATATGTATTGTTAGCAAGTTGGTAATATTGTAAATATGCTTTATCTGAAAAATAGATTTACTGTACAGAAACAAAGGGGAGGTACTCCCCGGATTGTAAAACAGAGCATCATCATGGCATCTCAAATCAGGAGAGGGAAATATTCTAACCAATAGGATTCCTAGAGGGTGTGCTTAGTATATAATTCGGCCTACCCGCCCCTTAGGGAAATACATAAATAGGGACAGCTTAGGACCTAGACACACACAGATTCAGCCATCAACTGATTACTGGTGAAGCACTTTGCAGGGGAAACCCATATCCAAGACTCCAGAACTTTGAAAGCACAAAGGCCACATTCCAAAGCTAAACCCTTCTCAGGTTGGCCTTTAAAATCTTGAAACCTGATTTTACCCAAGACTTCCAAGGGGAACAACCCCAAAAAAAACAGCCGGGCTGTCCTGTTTCTGTTTTCTTGCCAAGAACTCTTGCTAGAATCCAGAGATCCAAACCAGTAGAGCAGAGCTGTAATCTGATAGCTGCAACACAGAACCAACCCGTCAGATCCAGTCTAGAGGCCGTGCAGTGTCCAGAGTGCCATGCTGAGTGCGGAACCGAGCGCCCTGAATCCTGTCCAGTGGGTTAGCAGAATTCCAGTCCAGAAATCTTAACCATATCTTTGACGGGCCCATTCCAAACAGTAGTTGTGAGTATATATAGCATAGAATTGTCCATAGCCAATCTATTATCCTTAAGTAATTCTATCCAACCCATTCTATCATATCCAGAACTGCATTATAGAAAATGTTTGTTTTTCCTGAATGTTTCCCTCATCCATATACTCCTTTGGTAATGGTAGTGATAATATCATCGTTGAGCTAATATATTTGTTGAAGAAAGACAAGCGTCTCGGCAGGTAGAAACCATCCGGAGACGTCGCTGGCTGTCGTGTAGCTTGTGGCTTCATAGAATCCTTAGTGTAAAGAAAATCCTTCTTTGTAATTTCAAAAGCGCATCTTTCATTTGAAATCTTGATTCTTTCTGAGAAAAACCGACCTCTACTAAAACCTTCATAACTTCCGTACCGTATATGCTAGACATTTGCTTATAGTTTTCCCGCAATCGCATTTCTCGCGCGCAGAAAAGTTTGCTGTGAATTTTTTGTTTGGCTCAATTTCATCACGTGTAAAACAGCTGTTCTTTTCATACGACCTCAGAATTCAGTTTTCAACCTGCTAGTCATTCAATCATCATTGCTAGTGTTTATCTGAAACTATACAAAGCAGCTCCCACTAGTTTTGAATCCAATTTAGAGAATTAAATCCATTTTTCAGTGTTTTTAACCATTCATTCAAAGCCACATTCAAAAGCATTTGACCTGTTTGAAATCATTCCTGTTTCTCTCTCTATGCTTGCTGGGGAAATTGGGATTGAACTGTATTTGTTGAATTCTGTATTTCCTGAAACCTGTATTCTCTTCTTCCATCTCTATATTGCATATTGGGGGCATTGAGTAGTGTGCAGGGGAAAGAGTGACATTGCATTTGACTAAACCCACACAAAGTATTATTCTATGCTGCATTATTTTTCTTATCCATACTCCTTCTGATTAAAGAGATTGTTGATTTTAACATCACCCTGATGGTGATCATTGTATAAATATTAATAGTGTGATATATATATTATTCCAATTCATAAAATAAATCGTTTAACTTTACAAAACAGCCTGCTTCCTGGTACAGTGAGACCGGGGGGGGTTCAAAGAGAGGGGCATGATATAAGGGTACATCATTCAGAAATAAAAGAACTTATAGACACAAATATATAATTAAGAGTTCCAGCTGTGCATCACACGCTAGGCATTGACTTAGGTGGAGTGCCGGGTTGAAATCACTTACATACCCTCTCCCCCGACCTCTCAAACAAGGCAGTGCAGGTATTCAGCGTGCATCAGCATTAGCTGTTCACTACTTACCGTCACTAACAGTGCCCTTGTTGGCTGCGTTGTACTGTCATCATGAGTTGTGTGTAGTCTGTGGTTGCAGAGTTAGGTACTTACTGACGTTCCGCTTGCTGTAGCCTGCAGTTACAGGGCCTCATGTCATCTGTGCATCCGATGGCTGTTTTTTGATTATACACTTCTGGAATCAACACTCACCTCACCGGTGTGACCTTACCCCCTTTTGGGAATTATGTGTCTGCATCCCAACTTTGTAATTGGTGGGACTAGTGCATCTTGTATGCTTGGTGTGACTTCAGGCCGTGTTCCATGGTGTGTGCATCCCATGGGCCAGGCACACAGTGTTGCAGTTGCCCATTGTGCAATTTTGGGTGGTGGGATGTTAGCTTCACTCTTTCCATGTGGACACTTTGTGACTCCTGCTTGGATTGGATGCTGTGCTCTGTCCTTTCCGTACAAATCTAGCGTGTGTCAATAGGTGTCCGTGCATGAATATGATGACATTGTTCATGAGGTTCCGGCTGTGCATAATGACACCACATTAATGCAGTATGGTGATGCATATTTTCCGCATGTTCACTCTCTAATGTGTCCCATTGTACCTCTGCCCCTTCTGCGAGTGTGCCTTGTGAGTGGTTCTTGTGTGGTGATGTCCTGCCATTGCCTGGTTTTGGACGAAGGGTGTGTGGTGGATGTCTAATTGGAATGTGTATGGGTGGAGAGAGATACACTAGGAAAATAAGCTGGGGTCTGTGTAAGAGGATAGACATTTATGTGTGTAGCCAGGCCCGTTTCTTGTCCCAGGCGAGGTGGGCAGCTGCCCGGGGCGCAATTGCCCCGGGGGCGCAATTGCCCCGGTCCCTGCCCCTCGCTGGAGGGATTCACATGTCTGGGTTTGTGGTGGCGATTGCGGAGGACAGAAAGTTCGGCAGCGCCGTAGCAGGTGCTGGCGCTGCCTCTTCTGACTGTAATGTCACGTAGTACAGAAGTACTACGTGACATTACGGAAGTCAGAGCAGGCTCCCAGCCCACCCCCTCCCTTGACTTTCGCGCAACTTCGGGTGGGGTTGGGCTGGGGTGGAGGCATAAAAAGGCGCCTTTCCTGATGCCTGCCCACCTTTGCTGCTGGCTGTATCCTGTGCTCGAGACGGCAGAAACATTTCTTTGCAGCTTGGATTTGTTTGTGTGCACAGTGCACCGCTTCATCAAAAAGAAGGTAGGTGCCATGTTTATTTTATTATGCTTTGTTCTTCTAAGTCCTTGACCCCTTTGTTTGTGTTTTCCCTGTCGGAGCCGTACTATGCATGATTGCTCTAGTGTGCGTGTACTGAGTGTTTGTTTGTGTCAGCGTGGAAGTATGAGAGTGTGTGTTTTCACTAGTCCCCTTTTCCCACTGTGTGTCAGGACCCAAGATTGGAAACATTGGTATCGCTGGCGGTTCCGCCGGTGATCGGTCTAGTCCTCACCCAACATGGCGGCCATCATGACGCTGAGCTTATATAATCCGGCTCTGCCCACTTTTCGGCGCGTTGTATCTGTGATTTCACTCTCTCTCAATGCTCCGACTTTGGATTATCGCCTTCCTGTGTATACCTCCGAGTCCTCATTTTCCCCCGGTTCCTTCCTTTTATCCCTATTCCTTACCTTTCTATTATCTCCGTATTCGCTACAGTTTTTCTCTGCATCCACGAGTGCAGCTGTTACATCCGTTGCGGTACCCTTCAGCTTCGCTATTTCTTTCTTTGCTCTAATACTTTCACTTACCTTACTTCAACCTGGGACTCCGGCCGCGAAGGTGCTTCTCGCACTGTGTTTCCGTGTCCGGAAACAGGAGCTTTCTTACTGGACTTGCTATCGGCTGTTCTTTCAACCCTTCTGACTGGTATTTCTTTCTTTTACAAACACGGAAGCGCTGTGCTGGTCGCCGCAGCATTTCTCAAGCCTTTGTTACTTTTTTACTTTGTCTACCTTCTCGGCGTAATACCTTCTGGAGAGTTGTTCCTTTCCATTTCGCCGCAGGGGGTTAGCGCTGCTTCACACTACTTGAGACTTGGGTACAGTAGCCCTTTCTAATAACTGTTTCCCTTCTCCCTTTTTATTACTTTCCTTTTCTACCCTTATCTCAGGGTCAGCTACCCCTTTACTCCGTACCTTGCTTTTTTGCTTCTTGGATTCCTGCCTTTAAACACACTATCTATGTCATCACCCCTGACATCTTGGAACTGCAAATTATAGATCTGAACCATCTAAAGGCTCTACCTTCCGAACCCATCTATGGACTAGGGTTTTTTCCGCCTTCAGGCTTTTTCCCTAGAACTGAGGCTGGCCCCCTGGGGTTCCCCGGGGATAGGTCCACTCTTCTGTCACGGTGGCCTCCGGAGGGGCTAGACCTTATCTTCACGAAAAGAAGGCCAGAACACAGAAAAGCAGGGTTCCAAGGACTAAGGAGAAGCCAGGCAAGTTCAAGACTGATCCTTGTGTACGTACATCGGAGGAGTCAGGTGAGGAGAAAGGGGAGGTGGACTCGGAACAGGACACTGTGTGCCCCCATTGTTTCCTTGTGTCTCAATGTGTGCCCCCACTGTGTCCCAATGTGTGCCCCCACTGTGTCCCAATGTGTGCCCCCACTGTGTCCCAATGTGTGCCCCCACTGGTCCTCTGCCCCACTGGTCCCCTTTTCACACTGTGTGCCCCCACTGGTCCCTGTGTCCCAATGTGTGCCCCCACTGGTCTCCGTGTCCCAATGTGTGCCCCCACTGGTCCTTGTGTCCCAATGTGTGCCCCCACTGGTCTCCTGCCCCTACTGGTCCCTGTGTTCCAATGTTTGCCCCCACTGGTCCCCATGTCCCACTGTGTCCCAATGTGTGCCTCCACTGGTCCCCGTGTCCCAATGTTGCCCCCACTGGTCCTTGTGTCCCAATGTGTGGCGCCACTGGTCCCCTGCCCCCACTGGTCCCCGTGTCCCAATGTGTGCCCCCACTGGTCCCCATGTCCCAATGTGTGCCCCCATTGGTCCTTGTGTCCCAGTGTGTGCCCCCACTGGTCCCCATGTCCCACTGTTGTGACTCTTTGTCTTACAAATCTTCTCAGAGGATAGAAGTTGGTATGCATATCCAACTGTCCTATTGTAGAGGTTAGTTCTACAAAGTTATTGAATCATGATGTAATAAAACCGATTTTATTTGTTTAGCAGTGTTATATTGAATTTGGGAGAAACGCGCGGTGGGAGTGGCGTGCAGTGGGAGTGGCGCGCAGTGGTATTGGGGTGTGGGGGTGCGCATTCCTAGTGTTTCGCCCTGTAGAAACTGCCCTGTGTGTAGCGACAGTTCGAATTTTTGTCATCAAAGATAGCTACGTTCTAATGGCAGCAGTGCTGTGCAAATTGTCATGTAAGTTGTATCTGATAGCAGATGTGTGCGGGAGTGTGGCTCTGCCTTTGGCTAAATCCAGCTAATTAGGTTCAATGTTTCCATATAAACTAACAATACTGTATCTGCCATAATGAATTAATTTGTTGAATTAAAGCACAGAAGTGGAAAACGTATATCCCAGGGACATGGAAGTATTTGAAGTCAATCTATGGTGTGTTCATATGTGCCTAAACTGCTGTCCTCAAAATGAAAATCTTCAGCAAATATAGGCCAAAGTCTCCTTCCTTTGTCAGAATAATCTAAGAATTGCTGTGGTCTTGCTCGGTTTCGTTATCGACTTCCTCCTCATGAGCACCCCAGTGGCTGTAAACATGCAAGCAGACATGGAGACACACAAAAAAAAACAGAAGCGGTTGAAAGCTCTGAAAAAATGAAACATGGTTTGTGGTCACCCAATGGCTGGCGTCATTTCCTTCTCTTCATCATCGCACTCGCTGCCGAATTTGCTTCAACTCTCTGTCATCCAATCAAGTATCTGCATAGGCAGAAGCCTCGCAAAGATTTAAGGGCTTGGAAATCCGCCTGCACGCACTGGGACTGGGTCCTCTACTGCAAAAAGAATAAAGATTACCCCTGCTAACTGCGCAGGGAGTATTAATTCTATTAAAGACTAGGAGGCGAGCATTATGCTTCAACTTCTTTATTTACTACCTTTCAGCAGTTTCAATCAACAAAACTATTTCAATCAATAGCAAGAATGTTCATATAACCATATAACTTCCACATTCCCAAAACTACAAATACCAAAGTCTCTGTAGTCCATCTCCTTCCAGCTCAGCTATGACCACATCCTGTCCCTGAGCTCCTCCTCTCTTTTACGTGCTCTGAATGTCCTGAAACCAAACTTTCTCGTCCCGCCAACCGGGCAAGGACTTCTCGAACTCCAACAACTATTATCACAACGGCTGAACACACGCTTTTCTTTCTAGATCACCCTTCAATTGTTCTTCTGCTCTTCCCCTAGAGAAAACATAAACATAATATCAGGGTAGAGTCTAGTTTGTCATCATATCCACAAATCATTACAATACAATATGATTATCAAACAGCTGCGGGTGGGAACTAATGCTCGCCTCCTAGTCTTTAATAGAATTAATACTCCCTGCGCAGTTAGCAGGGGTAATCTTTATTCTATGACAAGACTGGAGGCGAGCATTATGCTTGTTTAAAGCTGTCCCAATACTGTACTCACTAAACTCTCAGGTGGTTTGAAATAAAATTCCCTGAAAGTCCGATCATTTGCCCAGTCAGCGGCTGCCATAATATCCAGCAATGGAACTCCTGTCCTGTATGCTCTAGACGACATGGCCCCTCTCACTGAATGCGCCCCATACTGCCGCAAATCAATACCTGCTGTTAGCATCACCTCCTTAACCCATCTCGCTATGGTAGTGGTCTTCACCGCCTGAAAGGGCTTCCTGCTCGCTATTAGTAGCTGATTCGTACTCGTCGCCCTCACTTCTGCCGTCCTGGCTTCATATTCTTTTATGCAACTAGCTACACACCATTTGTCATTACTTGGAAAATAGGGATAGTGCACTGCGGCCGTGCTGGACTTTGTTCTTTGTACTACTACAAAGGTCACCCCTTCTGGTTCAAATGTTCTATTAATCTCTAACGCCTTAACATCCGATACTCTCTTACAGGATATGAGACATAACAGCATCGCTAGTTTGCCTGATAACTGCTTGAGAGACAAATATCTATCCCTCGGCCAGCTTTCCAATAGCTTTAATACACTCGCCACGTCCCATAAGACTGTATATTTGGGAGCCGGTGGCGCTCTAAACTTAGCCCCTCTAATAAGCCTGCATATCGCTGGGTGTTCGCCTGCTGGCACCCCTTCAATCGGACTGTGACCTGCGGAGATCGCTGATCTGTACACTCCAATAGTGCGAAAAGCTTTTCCATCCTGCAACAGGTGTGCTAGGAAATTTAGAATGATTACTACAGGTGCAGAAATGGGATGAAAATCTCTCCTTCTACACCAATCCGTCCACCTGGCCCAAGCCGCGTCGTAGCTCCTCCTAGTCGATGGAGCCCAGGATTCGGCAATAAGTTCTGCCGCCTGCATCGAAATGCCTGGCAGTTCCCATCGTCTCCGGATATCCTGCACGCGATGAGCGGGAGTGTCCCTCTCACTCTCAGAGGATGACACTGCCCAGCTGGGTCCGTGAGCAAGCGCTCTCCCTCCGGGAGGACCCTCGGTGCATCTATCAGGAGTTCTATCAGCGTCGGGAACCACACCTGCGCTTTCCACAACGGTGCTACTAGTACTAGCTCCGCTCTCTCCCTCCGACACTTCGCTACACTCTGCTCAGCATCATAAACGGAGGGAATGCATAATGCGTGCCGCCTGCCCATTCTTGTAGGAATGCGTCCGTACCTTTTGCGTCTGGATCTAATCTCCAGCTGAAATAATTGGGTATCTGGGCGTTGAGGTGCGACGCAAACAGATCTGTGTGCAAAGGGCCCCATCTCTGATCCAGCTTCTGAAACACTGCTGGATCCAGCCTCCAATCGCTGGAGTCCGTGAGATATTGCGAGTTCCAATCTGCTACTACATTCAGCTCTCTGGGCAGATATTCTGCCGTCACTGATGTCCCTGTCCTTAGGCAGTAATGCCAGAAGTCCATCGCTAACTCTGCTAGCATCCTGGACTTTGTCCCTCCTAAGTGGTTTATGTAGCGCACTGCTGAAATGTTGTCCATCTTCAGCAGGACGCAAGACTTCACTCTTGTCTCTTGTGAACGTCTTTATCGCGAAAGAGCCCGCTAGGAGCTCTAGACAGTTTATGTGCAGGCTGAGCTCCTATGCACTCCACTTGCCTCCGGTCTGCAACTCTCCGCACCGGGCACCCCATCCTAGACGACTGGCGTCCGATTCTATCACGAGATCTGGCCGGTCTCCGAATATGGCACGCCCATTCCAGGCGTCCATATTCTGCAACTACCATTCCAGCTCCGTTATAGATTCCTGATCTAGCGGAATCGATTGATGATACCTCAACCCTTGTTGTAGATGTCTTATCTTCAACCTCTGTAATGCTCTGTAGTGTAAGGGACCTGGAATAATGGCCTGGATGGAGGCTGCTAGGAGGCCCACTACTCTTGCCAGGACTCTTAGGGAGATCACCTTCTTCGCTAGACATGCTCTGATCTCTCTCTTGATGTCTCGTATTTTCCTCGCCGGCAGTTCCAGGGTGGCTTTCCTCGTATCCAGAATGAAGCTGAGGAAATCCAACCTCTGCGCCGGCTTTGTATCTGACTTTTCCGTGTTCACTAGGAACCCCAGAGATTGCAACAGGTCTAGCACCCACTTTGTCTGATACTCCAGCACCTGACGATCTTCTGCGAGAAGCAACAGGTCGTCCAAGTATATGATCAGCCGAATACCTTTCTCTCGTATGGCTGTGGCTACTGGTTTCATCAGATTCGTGAAAGCCCATGGCGCTGACGCCAGCCCGAATGGCATTGTCCTGAATTGCCAGAACTGTTCCTTCCAGCAGAAATCCAGGAAACCCCTGAACTGTTCCTGCACTGGAACCGTAAGGTAGGCGTCCTTCAGGTCTAACCTGGTCATCCAGTCCCCCTCCCTCAGAGAGTCTCTGAGCTGATGGATCCCTTCCATCTTGAAATGGTGGTAGACTATCCATCCATTCAATTCCTTTAAATTGATCACTGGACGTACTTTCTCTTTCCTGTGAACGAGAAACATATTGCTGATAAAGCTCGGGGTCTCGGGGCATCTTTCTATGGCCCTTTTCTTCTCTAGCTGCTCTAGTTCGGTATTGAGAGCTTCTTGCTCCGCATTCGCTAAGCGCGGGTGCTGGGGTATAGTGGTCTGTACTGGCTCTTGAATAAACTCTAGCTGCAGACCTCTGACGGTCTGCAAAATCCAGGCATCGCTGGAAAGCGCGCGCCAATTTCCCCAGAACATACACGTCCTCCCTCCCACCGGAGGATAGGCTCTCGCTCTCACCTGATGCAAACCCTTGGCCTCGTCCGACACCTCTTCCACGTCGCCCTCTGGAGTTGCGACCTCTGGCCGGGAAGAACATGTCTTGCTGCCTGTTCTCCCAGTACTGGGCTCTGATTTGGGGGTCTTCTACCTCCTTGTTGACGACCGGTCGAGCGACCCCTGTGGCGACCGGTCCCGGCAAAAACTCTCTGAGGGAAGATCTTACATATGGATGCTTGCGCTTTCTCCAGTGATGCGTAAGTGCCCACGAAACGGCCCATTTCCTTTCCGAATGTCTCCCCAAACAGGAAACCTTGGACCGCCTCTCCGGCCTCATAGGATGCTAGATCACTAACCTTAGAGTCTATCTTTAGAAGCAGTCATCTTCTTCTCTCGGAGGCTATTGCGCAGTTTGCGTTACCCAGAAGGCAAACTGCTCTTTGCGCCCAACCTGCTAGGACCTCCGTGTCCACCTCTTCGCCCGTGTCCCTCGCTCTCTCTGCTAGGTCCATGATCTTGGCGAGGGGACCGGCTAAGTCCAGGACTTTCTCCTGGCAGCTCTTCCAGGGTCTGTCTATCCCCTTACGGGGGTCCTTATTGGTCTTTGAGACGAAGGTGAGCATCTTGGGGTCTAATTTGGGGGCTTCCGCCACTTTCCCCGGCAAATCAGGTCGAGGGCATTCTGCTCGTAAGCGCTGTCTCACTTCCTTATCTAACGCCTTTCTTAGCCTCGCTGTCATATATTGAGCCACTCTCGGAGAAGGCTGCCAGTCGGAAGATCTCGGATTCCTAATGGCATCCGGGTCGAACATATTGTCTTGCTCCTCCTCGAGGTGCTTCTCTTTGCGGGTCCTTTTCCCCCCGGTGGGCTTAGCCCAATCTTCCTCGACTGGGTCCTCCGGCTCTTGAGGGGTCAGGTCTCTCTCCTCTGGCTCTTCTTCCGAGCCTGGGTCATCATCTCCTTCATTTTCTTCCCCAGGAGAGGGGGTCAAGAGGTCCGGCACGGCCTGACGCTGCAAATATGCTTTCTTAAGCTTAGCGAAGGCGTCGGCGACCTCCGGGGCCTTATCTTCCGCCCCATCCTTAGGGCCCTGGGGGTCTGCAGAGGCTTTCCTCTTGCGGGCCTGAATACTCCCCGTAGACCCTGCTCCTGAGGGTTCAGTGGGCAAGCTGCGAGTCCTCATGGTGCTTTCCTTAGGCTGATGAAGCATTGCTTCCAATGTCTCTAGCCTCTCTTGTAGGGGCCTAACCCCTTGGGCCACTGCATCTACTAGGGAATTCCCTAGCACCTCCTTGAAGCTGGCAGCCAGGTCTAGAGACTGCTCCTCCTCACTCCATTCGAATTCCGACATGACAAGGGGTGCTCTGTGCCTTAATACCTGTGAGAAGGTGTTCTCGCAGCCCACTTCCTAGTAGATGCTTATTGCTTGTCAGAGTTCACACTCACTCTCTTACTGAGTAGTCTTTTTTTTTTTTTTTTTTTTTTGTGGCTGCACCGGACTACTAGGATATTATTTAAGCCTGAGGTGGCTCCGGATCACTGCCTGCCTTCCCTGAGGCTTCTATCTTGCGTGTAAGCGTTTGTATTCCGCACACTAATACGGGAGCTCTGCTGCTCGCTTCCTCCTTCAGCTCTCTCCTGGAGCTGCTTATCAACTGCAGTCAACGCTTCGGCGCGTGGCTGAATACTAGCTTTCCCCGCCGTATCGAAGCGCGATTACACACTGGAGCCGGTGTCTCGGTCCGCATCGCAGGATAAATGCGTCGCGGCCCGGCACTCGGCAGGCTCCGCCTTCGCGAAGGTGGGGGAAAGCTCTCCGTAACAGCCTTATGACGGCTGCTTGCGCTCGGTGCCTGGCCCCGCCTCTGCGAGGGAGGGGGCCAGCGCCCGAGCGAAACTGCGCTACTTCCCTGCAAAGGCTAGCGCGGGATCAGGGAGTTCCGCGGCCTGCCGGCGCACCCCTGAGGTGCCAGGGATACGGCACGGGGCCTAGGCGGCAGCTGGAGCCCCAACTACGATACCGGAACTGTACGCAGTCTCTCGATGAAACTCGAGCTGCCACACTCGTCTGCTGACGTGCCATACATTACTCGCAAAATAGTCTACATGCGCGTTCCTAAACACACTGACACTATGTCAAACTCCATTTCTTATGCTATATAAAGTCAAACCCAATCTAGGCATATGACACTGCAACGCTTATACACATTAACTGCGAGGTAAAGAGAATCCAACCCAATCTAGGCATATGATACTGCAATGCATATACACATTAACTGAGAGGTAAAGAGAATGTGACTTATCTGCATGAAGAGCAGTAAAAGAAGAGGAGGAGCTCAGGGACAAAATGTGGTCATAGCTGAGCTGGAAGGAGATGGACTACAGAGACTTTGGGATTTGTAGTTTTGGGAATGTGGAAGTTATATGGTTATATGAACATTCTTGATATTGATTGAAATAGTTTTGTTGAAACTGCTGAAGGGTAGTAAATAAAGAAGTTGAAGCATAATGCTCGCCTCCAGTCTTGTCATAGAATCCTCTCGCCATACATCCACCGACACCAATGCACGGCTATGCTGGCCTACAGGTGAGAACACCTTTGAGTTGCCTTTGTTTCTTAATACCTGAGGATACAGTAATAGCTTGACCTTGAAAACATATTTCAAAGTGAGTCATTTATTTTGTGACTGATTGGCTAAACCTTTCAGCACAGGTAAAACATTGGGCCAACAACAATGTTAGTGAGCACAGGTTCTTGTAGCATGTAGAACATGTAGTAATAAGCAATGATGTGTTATGACTTTGGACATGTGAGGGCGAAGTGCTCTGTAAATCTTAGCAGGCACGAGAAAGGATTTGGCAGAAGAGCACAGGAGCTAGGCAGCTTACTGGTAGAAGGGGCAAAGCTGTAGTCAGGACTGGTTTATGGAACACGCTGCAGGCACAGCATGATGGCAAAGCGGGAAGCTCTCTGCTTTGAGTGAACCAGGTCTGCAGGCGTGGCTTTTCGTCAGACAGGGCCAGGTTACGAATTGGGCACAGAAACAAGATGCTTCACGTCATCACCTTGCACGCTTTTACCACCTTGGAAACTGAAAGTAATGCACCGGTAGGAACCCTCATCCATCACCTTGCACAATGGCTCAGACCCCACCATGCCCATGAATGATTGTCTGCAAAGCAGATGTTAGTATGCACAAACATTGATATCTTTAGGCAAAAGAACAAGGTGCAGTTACTGTTGCTAGATGAATACAGGGCATCTGAAATGTTGCGTCACCTTTCCGAAGTCTGCAGCTTCTGAGCGCGTAGGAACAGAGTCTTGCCGGACGAAGTGACCTCTCTCTGCCCTCTACAGGTCCCTGTCATCTCTGGAACTACTAAACAGGCCTTAGGAAGCCCTGACCATTCAGAATATCTAGCCAGTTCCATACCGGCTGGTATAGTGTCACAAAACATAAGACCCCTGGGTATTATTTAGGGCCCGTTCTTTCTTTCTTTCTTTCTTTCTTTCTTTCTTTCTTTCTTTCTTTCTTTCTTTCTTTCTTTCTTTCTTTCTTTCTTTCTTTCTTTCTTTCTTTCTTTCTTTCTTTCTTTCTTTCTTTCTTCCTTCCTCCTTCCTTCCTTCCTTCCTTCCTTCCTTCCTTCCAAGGTATTTTCCAAACATGAATTAATGTTCCCACACTTTGAATATAGAGAGAGAAATACACATATAATATTCCGAACCTCCCTCACTGCAATAAATCCTAGTCACACACGTATGGCATACAATCTGTTCCTCATTTAGCACTTCTTACCAAGGCCAGTAGTCTTTGACGTCCCTGCACGACCTTGCTGTGTTTTGCAATCCAGTCTCAGTGCGAAACTTCAACCTACGTATGTGGGGAGAACCAACTGATTAGATTCACAGTCAGCGCTCGACCCTTTTTGAGATAGCACCATCCGTCTGTCTTCTGAACCCAGCACAAACTGCCAGTTCTCCTCATTTCTCTTCCTTAGGAAAACTCTGATTCAGCCCTTTATTGACGTGGCTTGTCTGCCTACAATTTCTACCAAGTAAAAAGAATGTGCCCCGTGCCAGCCTTCGTTTTCAAAACAATGAAAGCTTCATGTCCAGAGTAACTGTTTCGTTTTGCTCCCTGCATATTTCTGCCCTCTACAATCTGGATAAAATGCCAGTGTGCATTTCCTCATGGAAAAAATGAATATTAAACAGTGCACCCAAAACATGGATTTTACCTCATTGTGCATATAAGACTGCATTATCATGTTAGAAATTAGCACTTTACTAAGGTTAGTAATGTTAATCAGTTATGCATTATAATGCAGTCTTCATACATGAAGCATCCAATATACATTGTGCACCTCATTATTTTAACCTGGCAGCACACTAAGTGTGTCTATGTGTGCTCTGAATGCCTGCAGTTTCAAACTGGGCATGGCTGTGTACTTTGTATGCAAGCAATAACGCTATATATTATATACTGGCAAAAATGCTATACATGCCCTTACAGGGCCTCACACCTCTTGTTCTTCAAACTAGAGACCAAAATGTGTGAGACCATCCCTCTTGGTTGAATGTGCCCTCACACTGTGGATGCATGCTAAAGAGGAAGAGCTTCTCAAAGTCCCACAGTTTCAGCCACATAGGATGCTGGTTAATTATTTACACAGTATTTTTCCTAGCCTTTTGCCACCTCCCTGTTCAAGGGTCCTGGCTCTACCAGCTACCAACCTATTTATCTGTTACCTCCTCAATGTTTTACCACATGCTGGGAACCTTTCTTAGCCTCATTTCCTCTCTGCACTATTGTTGTGCTTCCCTTGCACCTCCTTGATGCATGTTCCTCCTCCTTTGCACGGGTCATCCTTTTCATGCTTACAGTTCACCTCTGTGTAGGAGATTTTATCTTATTGGTGTAAATTCTGGATGCAGGTATTTTGCAAACATGAATTAATGTTCCCACACTTTGAATATAGAGAGAGAAATAAACATATAATATTCCTTACATGCTGGACAATCACCTGTAAATCTGGAATTGGAGTAGACTCATCAAAGCTGAGCTCGGAAGTTATTGATCAGCCCATTGCCTACTTTCACAGACAGCTGATGGGGACAGAAAAACAACAGGTCCAGAGTTAAGAAGAATCCAGTTCAAGGCCATTGGGTCAGATCTCTACAGAGATATTCAATGGATATGGTGCCTCAGCCTCGATCACATCTACATGTATATGTATGCCAATAATACCAAAACTATGCCAAGGAGAAAAGTGCAGATCCTTCCCCTTTATATCTGATCACATGTTGGCTCATTATCCATAACACTGTGAGGTAACATGGCCCAAAGGAAACTTGCTAAAATCAAGGCTCTCGTCTTCATTGATCACTTTCTTCTTTGAAGCAATAATTCTGTGACTTTCTCCCTAATAATGGCTGAAACTCCAAATAAACCCTACAGAATGGTAGATTCACAATTGACCTCAACATCTATTTCTTGCTGTGCAGTTGACCCTGCAGTGAGTTGCATGTTTTTCCTATTAGATACCTTACCAAGAAGTGTCCCCTTCCTTAGATTTCCCCATAAGACTACAGTTGTCAGCATTGTCTTTGGTACCCCTTTGTATTAAGGAAATACCTTTACTTGTACCTCCTTTTAAATACCTTTACTTGTAATTCCTTTCAAGTATACAGACTGGATACAGCATGGTCAAATGTATATAGCTTGTTCAAAATGCAGCCACTTTCCTACCAATCCAAATGAACTATCAGGAATACATCAGTCAATAAATTCCTCTACTGGCTTCCAATGTGCCAATGACTAAAACACCATCTGCATTGCTTACCATGCTTCATATGACACATGTGGGTCATTCCATCAAATCAAATTCCTATGTTCAGCACATCACAGCCCATTTTCTCATCTACTTTCTAATTTATGAAGTGGTTCCACACTCCCTAAGTGCCCATCAGAAGTGTGCAGGGGTGCATGTGATATTCTACCTTTACTTCGGCAGGTTAGAACAGACTTCTGGCTGCTGTGCAAACATCCATGCACCAGGCTCAAGACAGAATCACTTGCTTTGACAACACTTATTGTTCACAGGGACAGAAGGTGACATCCGCTCCATGATGTGCCACGTGGAGATGGTTAATGATGGAACTCCCAGAGCTTATCCAGCACTTTTTTGGGAGAGACACCAGGTGTCACTTGAGACAGGTGTAAGATAGATATTCTATGCTCATCCTTTTCCCCTAGACTCTGAGGAGTGTCAGGGAGGAACCCTAGGTGGTGAAACAAGCAACCCCTATACATCATACCTCGGCCACAGTAGGACAATGTTCATGGTCCAAGACCATGAACCCAACACAAAAGGTAACATTGTCACAAAACTCCTGTGACGGACCTGCAAGCTACTCCATGGAATGTCTACAAACATAGACACTGGTTTTCAGTGATAGATTCACCGCAGAGGGACAGTTAAGGGAATAATCCACATTCATGCCATACTGCAGGTGTCCTGGATGAGGTAGGATGCCTGGTAGAGGACCTGTGGAGCCACGAGTGCGCAGTCTAGGGTCACTTGACCTCAATATGTCACACCCTCTTTCAGAGCCCTCACAGCTCATTATGTAAACATAGAGCAATCCTATGGAAACTAAAACATAGCACATGAAACCAATCTCTTGGGAAACCAAGACAATTGGCGAGAAGCTGGAGGTATCTTGGAGGGCCCAATCAAGTTGGGTGTTACAACTATTAAAATAATTCAGGGCCGGGGCTGAGTAATCAATACCAAACACAGATGTATTAAAGGCAAAATAAATGTTTTAGACTGTGGGTGTTTAAGTATGAGTTAGGACAGCTTTCGTAAGGGGCGGGAGAGAGTTGCAAGGAAAGTGTGAAAAGCAGAAAGCAAAGAGGGATATGTTGCAAAGGGAGAGTGATATTGCACAGTTGCCTGGCCAGAAGGCCTATCAGAGGGACAGTCCAATCTAGACCTGTGGAGCCATCATAACTGGAGGTAAGTTATGAGTAACCTTCAGGAACTAATGAGATGCCTTTAGTCCAAAGCTCATATAGTGGTGGCAGATAACGCTTACAGGGACTAGAACAAACCTTGAGTGGAGTGCGGGGAGTGATATTGAGCTACTGAGAGCTAAAGTGCACACCCTGTTGAAGAGAGCAAGGCCATCAGCCCAAAGAAAATATATATTTTCTAGACCTGGATAGAGACCAAAGAAACTTTGCCTAGACAGACCCAGATTGGGGGATTAGCTGCAAATTCTGTTGTGCTAAGTACACCCAACTGCTAAGTGTGGCATACAGGTTTGTCCAAAAGCTATGGGAGCCTGTTCCCTCATCCCAAGGGGAACAATGACACTATCATTATCAGCCAGGAGGCTGTCACTTCTTCCCAGCAGGCCAAAGACATCATCGCCAAGAGACACCAATGCAAAGATTAGACAAAGATGACCTGGGCAAAAACACAGCTATGCCAAGTTAGCAACCCTTTGCAAGAAATGTTCAGGTGTTTCCTAGCAGAGAGATATATTGTGGGTACTTGGACTTTAAGAACAGAGATTCATTTAGGAACAGACTTTAGACCACCAATCCTTTCGACTATGGACCCAAATATAGAATTATTATTATTATTATTATTATTATTATTATTATTATTATTATTATTATTATTATTATTATTATCATCATCATCATTATTATTATTGTTGTTATTATTACATCCTTTACCTTGAAGATATTTACTACTGACTTTTTCTTATTTGCTATTTCAATTACAGTGGTAATTTGGTAAATGCACCACCACACTGATATAAACCTCCCCTCTGTACTTCACTTACATAAATAATTCACAGGATGCATGAATGACACAAAAGTCTCAGTTGTTTTTATAGATATTTTGTATTACATGCCATCAAATCTTACCTCCAAAATAAAAGAATAAAACAGAACAAGCAGGTATTTTGAAAACAGGAATTAATGTTCCCACACTTTGATCATAGAGAGAGAAATAAACATATAATATTCCTAACGTCCCTGCACTGCAATAAATCCTAGCCACACACATACAGTATACAATCTGTTCCTCACTTAACACTTCTTACCAAGGCCAGTAGTCTTTGAAGTCCCTGCACGACCTTGCTGAGTTTTGCAATCCAGTCTCAGTACGAAACTTCCTCGTACGTCTGTGGGGAGCACCAACTGATTAGATTCACAGTCAGCGATCGACCCTTTTTGAGATAGCGCCATCCGTCTGTCTTCTGAACCCAGCATGAACTGCCAGCTCTCCTCATTTCTCTTCCTTAGGAAAACTCTGATTCAGCCCTTTATTGACGTGGCTTGTCTGCCTACAATTTCTACCAATCAGAGGAAAAAGAATGTGCCCTGTGCCAGTCTTCGTTTTCAAAAGAATGAAAGCTTCATGTCCAGAGTAACTGTTTCGTTTTTTGCACCCTGCATATTTCTGTCCTCTACAAGCTGAATAAAACGCCAGTGTGCATTTCCTCATGGAAAAAATGAATTTTAAACAGTGCACCCAAAACATGGATTTTACCTCATTGTGCATCTAAAACTGCATTATCATGTTAGAAATTAGCACTTTAGTATGGTTAGTAATGTTAATCAGTTGTGTATTGTAATGTAGTCTTCACACATGAAGCATCCAAAATACATTGTGCACCTCATTATTTTAACCTGGCAGCACACTAGGTTTTCCTATGTGTGCTCTGAATGTCTGCAGTTTCAAACTGGGCCTGGCTGTGTACTTTGTATGCTAGCAATAACGCTATATATTACATACTGTCACAAATGCTATAAATGTCCTTACATCTGTCACTATATTCATAACAAAAATAATCAGGATGCGAGATCCTCACAACAATACACAGTTTTTGGACATATTTATTTCAATCTCAAAAACCAGTGTCTTAAATTATTACAAACTTTCGCTAAGCACGAAAGCAATAACGGACCGATTTCAATATAAAAACATAGGGAAGTGCAGTTGTGCACCCTCATCAGGATGTGGAGGATGAGTACCCTAGTGACAAGCACATAAGAGTACAGGAAGTTGGTGACACAAGTGACTCAGATAAGTGCTGCCCGAGGCTGTTTTTCAACCCGGGTGTGGTTTAAACAAAAATGGTGTACACAACACAAAATTAGAAACATACAACAAAGGGTATTTTCACAGTTGTGCCACAAGTGATCAACACAGTTGTGTTTTGGCCATAATGGCTTGGTAGAAGCTTGTAGTTGTGGTGGCCTTCATCAGGAGAGACTAGTTGGGAGAGTCTGTCCGTGGGTAAGATCTGTGGGAGGGAGGAGAACTACGAGGATCTCAAAAGGTACATATTAACTTAGGGGTTAATAAATAACAGTTATGCGTGCTTAGCGAACGTTTGTAATAATTTAAGACACTGGTTTTTGAGATTGAAATAAATATGTACAAAAACTGTGGATTGTTGTGAGGATCTCGCATGCTGATTATTTTTGTTATCAATATATGTACCCTCCTGGGCATATCAGGACTCCGCCAGGCGCCCTTTATTTTTTCCCTTACACCTGTCACTTCTCAGCTTATTGTGTCTGTCCTACTACTCCTGCTCCCTTTTGATGGCTCCTCTGACCATCCCTCTATGGCACTACTTGTATACTTCAATATTATGTCAGCCAGCCATCACTCTCTGTACCTCCTCTTTTAGTATGCACTCCAGCCACCTCACTCTGTCTCTCCTTCAAGATCAACTCCATTCACCTCTCTCCGTTGCTCTTCCTCTTCATTGCTGCCATTGATATCACCACTAGCCACCACTCACACTCCTCCCCACTCGTGCTGTCTCTCCAAACTCCTGACTTTGTTTGTTCACACCTCCAACCCTCTCCAAATGTCTTCCTTTAGCTCATCCTCCAAACAATCATATTATCCTGAACTGCCTTCCTCTTTAATTAGGATCATCACCCAGCCCTCTAACATGTCCCCTATCAGTCTCATGTGCATTCAACTTTGACATGATACATGCCCACATAGGCATACATATGAGATCTTTTGGATCACAGAATGAGGCTTCATCATTGACTAACACCATCCTGATTCTGATTTCTCTTCTGAAGTGTATCCTAGAAGGACCAGGGTCAGCAGAGCAGTGTTTTTTCCTATATCATTCTCTCTGGCAACCTCACAAAGAGTGGTTGGCAAAGAGAATTGTCTGAGTGTCAGTTGACCTGTGCAGTCAAGTTTGACTTTTTGTTTGTTTACTTTGAACATTCCTTCAATAGGCTCCCCAGAAGCAAAATGGGAAATGGACCTCAACACTTATGTGCTTCATGGTTTAGGGTACATTTTATCCATACGGGTGCTTAGGACCTGCAGACCACAGTCAATCATGCTGGTCACTGAAAGGGCCATTACCTTCTTAGTAGGGTTTTCACAACCAATGCCACTGTAGGGTTCTGAGAATCCGACCTTAGTGGACCTGCAAAGGTTTACCACAAAGGTCTAACCAAATTCTCACTTGCAAATCAGGCAGATGGTTACCGCTTGCACTACGGAGATCAGGGGGTTGGTGTATAGTACAATAACATTCACGAGAGATTCTTACACAGGTTAGTATAATAGAACACTTCTTTATTTATCAACACAGATGCATTCAGTCAAAGTACTAAAGGGTACGTTAAAAAAGATGTATGCATAGAGCTTGGAGGTTAGCTTAGGGGCTATGTGCTTGACTTTAGGAACAAGACAATGTGCTGCAACATATGTTTCATAACTGATCTTGTGCTTAAAAGCTAGAGGAGTCTATCATTATGCATGATATAAATCACCAGTAAAAACAAACAAAAAATGGAATCACAGGCATCCAAAGTGAGAGGCACAATAGAATTTGGAAGTTACACAGTTTGCTATAATTTAACATTAAGTGGGAGGGAGAGGTGGAGACATTATAATTTATGAGGCAGTACCGGACCACAGTAGCTAAACTGTATGAGTCCAACTCTAATCTAAAAACAAGTTGTCCACAATGTTCAAGGTAACTGACCAAGTGTTGGCTTTGGGGGATTTAAGAATGTTATTTAAAGTTCTCTCTTAGGAAATAATAGGCTCAATGTGGTAGATAGCACGTTTGTCAGTGATCGAATTGTATGATTTTAAAGGGAAGTCTCCTGCAAAGAACAGGGGAAGCTACCAATTCACACATCTACAGGGCCCCAAACAGGATACATATACCCATGTTCTAGCACCAAAGGGAAGGCAAGTGTGTCTGTTAGGAAGGAGAGTATGCCCAATGTTAGCAATGGGGAACAAGAGGACTTCAAACAGGTATACAATCCGCTTAAACTATTATGAGGACAATCAATGAGCCCAGAAAAGTTGGGTTCAGATGAAGAGAACTGCTCCCATTGTAGGTTCGGGCGTCAGATGTCCGCGGGTCTCTGTAAGAGATGACACATTTGGCAGCTGGGTCTGCAAATTCTGTGGTTCCATCTCCACGAGCAACCAAACAGATTTGAAGATCACTTGGCTGGACTCAGAGCAAAGAAGGTAAAGATTCTCTGTATTCACTACCATGAAGTTGGAAGACTCTAAGTATGCCACAGATGCATTGAGCAGTTTAAATGGCTCTGCAGAGTCTCCGTGCATGACGAATCATAATTCAGGACTAAGACTCCAGCAGACATATCTTCCTGAAGAGGGAAGCCATGGCAGAACAACAATTTCCAGAGCCCAGAGGAGGAGGCCTTGTAAGTTTCACAGAATTTGCCTGTTAAAGATCCGGGCAGCAGGATACATCTCCTCTTTTGATGGTAGATGCCATCTATAAGCCACAGATTTTTAAGAGCTCCAGGAGGAAGCCCTCAGAGGTGCATGACTCAGGTTCAAGGAAGGAAGCTAATGTAGAAGGACTCCCTTGTTGATAGAAGAGTAGAGCCTCACCTTGCAGTAGATTGCTTATGTAAGGGTGTTCCTAGCAGCAAGCTTCCGGTGTACCTCTTTGGCATATCTGGCTTTCGATCCTTTCTTAACATAGTCTACTGAAGACTGGTTCAGATCCTCTCAAGGTACACAGAATCTCAGGACACCTTCAGTATTCAAACTCTGGGCCGCTGCTCAATCATGGGCAGCTCGCACAGGAATAGGCAAGCTTCTCAGTAGTTCCAGAAGGTGTATTGGGTCTGTCTCCATTCACTTAACCAGCCCTCTGCAGCTGCACTGTTCTTCAACCCAGCCGAGAAACCTCACCAGAGATAACTGCACAGGTCAGTTCTTTCCTGTCAGCCCATCAGCCGCACCTCTCTCTCACCAGGAAGCTAGAAGACTCCTCCTTCCTCCTTTCTCCCTCTTTCAAACATATCAGTGAAACCCGCCTCTTATCCTATGCCTCTGTACATTTTCTTTACCATTTCCAAGCCTCTTTGGTGATGTTCTCTGTCATACCATGCGCCAGAACCTTCCAGCACCCATCCTGCTGCCTCTCTGGTTCCGCTTCTGTAATTTTACAGCCCCTGGCTTGAATGACCTTTGGGCAGTATTCCAGAGGGCGTAACCTCTCAATGATGTTGCTTTCATATTTTATCCTTCCTTCCTCTTTTCTTGCTCCGCACAATGAACGTTTATTCTCAAGGATCATCTCACTGTTACATTGCATGCTCTGCCTTGTGAAGCACTGCTGTTCAGCTTTCAATTTTGCATTGTTTTCTGAAACTGACAATGTTAGTGTGGTGTCAGACAGGCATGGTATCAAGAGAGGTACAGACTCAGAAAGTAAGATTTCAAAACCTTTATTTCAAGTTTTAGGCATGGTCTAATACCTAACTAGCCCTAGCTCTTAAAGGGTTGTTTCCGTGAAATGAGGCTTCCCGTTGCTATCTGTAAGTCCAAATAAAAAGTCTGCCAGTGCCTAATCCTATGCTTGCCCTGACTCTATACAAAAATGTGTTAGGGAATATTTTGTCAAAAATGAAAAGTAGTGGCTCAACAGAAAAAGAAGGAAACCAAGGTTGGTTTCCGGTGGCTTTCTTGCCAGGCTTGGTTTTAATCTTATCCAAAAAGAGTCCAATCAAAGAGGGTTGCTTGAAATCATCAAAGGGTCCTTGCAGTGAACTCCAATACGTTCAGTATCTTTGAGTTCCCTGGGGTTCCATTCGCAAAGCTCCAAATTATTCAAGGTTCAAGCACCATAAAAGAAAATGTGTCACAGTTCTACTTTTAAGCTTCTCAGTGTTTCCTTCCCCACACTTCAGTCTTTTCAACAATATAAAGCAAACTAGTAAGTCTTCAACTCAGCCGGGCCTCAGGCTTCCAACACAAAACAAAATATAGCACAGTTCCTTTTTGTTTTCTCAGGGCACCCTTCCCCAAGTTTAAACCCCTCTAATTTCAAACACAAAGTCAGCTGGTGCCTTTTTCTTATTTACAACTTTGTCTGCTTACACTCTTCTCATGGGGTAGAATCAGAGGCTTTTTGCTTTTCCTTAGAGTGACGACTCCAACCCTTTGCCCCTCTCTTTATTTCGAACGTTCACTTTCCGTGGAACCTTTTATCTTCAGGTGTTTTTTTTTGCATACTTGCATTGTCTGTTATTCTTTTCACTTTGTGGTGCACACTTGCACTGTTCTTCACCACTCAATACTCATTACGTGCCTCTTGCACCTTCCTGCTTTAGCGTGCTTCTTTTACCCTTCTGTTTCACTCACTTCTGTCTTTGGATGTGCTCATTTGAACTTCTTTTCCTTTATCGTGCATCCTTGCACCTTTAATACTCTAGGGGCCTCATTACACGGATGGCGGAGAACCTTGGTGCTTTTAGCGCCATGGTTCATGCCGGTAATTTACCGGCACCGCCTTGGTGGAAAGGGGAATTACCGCCCCATTTCAAGGTTGGCAGGGCGGTAATTCCCCCTTCCACCATTACCCTTCCCCATTCCCATTTTTGCCCCACAGGGCATAATGGGAATGGGGAAGGCGCTAATTACGGTACCGCAAATTGCGGTGCCGTAATTAGCTCCCTGGGTCCCTTTGCGGGTTGGTTTTTAACGCCTGCAATTAGCAGGCGTTAAATTCCCCAACCAGCAAAAGGACCTCGTAGTAAGGCGGTAAGGATTTACCGGTACCGGTAAAATATCGGTACCGGTAAACCCTTACCGCCATCCGTGTAATGAGGCCCTAACTTTCCTTCTCTGTGCTCACTTGTACCTTTTGCTTACTTTTCTTTCAAGCCGCTTGCCCTCTCTTGGCTTTCTTGTGCGCCCTCGCACTTTCTTTTTACTTTGCTCTGTCCACTTTTCAATTTACATCTGGGCTACTTGCCCACTTTTAAATCTGTTTACTTTCTGTCCTTTTGTTTCTGTACCGCTCGTGCGCACCGTTTACTTTGTTTGTTTCTTTCTACTTTACGCTTTTTGCTTTCCACTTCGTGCTGTTTTATCAATTTTGCTTTTCCAGCCACCCGCACAGTCCTGAGTTTCTTTCTCTTTGTCATGCGAAACTCACCGGGCAGAGTAACACTGGTGAACGGTCTCTCCGGGATGCTTTGGGTCGAGGTCAGGGTCTCACCACCTGCCCCTCAGGCACCCTTGGGTCCGGCACACGGCCCAATGGAACAAGCACTTGCACAGACTCTGCCAGAAGGATCCCAGCTGCCTCGCACCAGCTCTTGGGAAACACGGCTCCCCAGCCACACTGCAGACCTCCTCGCACACCGGGCCAGCATTGCAGCACCCTGCTCTCCTCCGTATCCTTTTCCCTGCAGCTCCCAGCTTCATGGCTTCTCTGGTCCAAAACGCTTCTCCAGCCCGCTCATCCATCTATGTTAAACCACACCTTTTATAGTGAAAGAAACAGTCAAGTGGAGTCAAGTGTAAATGGTTACCATTAACTCCCTGACCCTGCCTGCCTCTATTAGTGGGACAACTCGAGTTCTTTCTAGGGTATGTTGCCCTTACTTTCCAGATGTTATTCCTATGGGTAATATTTATGATCTTAGTTGCCTCGTCTCAGTATCTGTTGGAAAGGGGGAGGGGGAGGAGGGGTGAGATTGGAGATACCCCACAAAGGCTGAGGGAGAGAAGGTTGGGGAATTTTTGGGACTGGATAAATTCCATGTCTCGCCCTTTGGCATCCTCCTCCCAATCCCGTGTGACCCAGGGTCGGGATCCAAAAAGCAAGGGCCCTTCCCTGGCCACCTGAATGGAAGATCCTGAGGGAGTGGGTGGGAGAATACCAAAGGTTTCTCACAGTGCACGCCACTATCAGCATTTTCTGTAGCCTGTGGCCTAACAAATCTAGCCCACTCCATTTACCAACACTAAGTCCCCCTTTGTTATCCCTAATACTAAGTGTTAATAACCAATGTACTAAACTGCACACAGAATATACTGCACCAATCCTTTAGTTCATAATCTCTGCTACATATATGTATATATGGGCATTAGAAATGGGTGGCACAGTACAAAGACTGTAAATGCCTAGCTAAGAACCTGTGGTTTACTTAGGTGGCAAAAGAGAAGGTCCAAGATTCCCTTAGGCCTACATATTTGGTGCGTTGGCCAGGAATGACATTTTAACTAAGTGCATGAGTCAGGCATTGCAAAGTCGTATTTGTCGATAGTGTGCCATAATAGGCACACAGTGAGTCATGTTTATCAACAGTGCTGTGCGTTAAGTGGTGTTTAAGTTGACACACTATGCATTATGTGAAAACTGGGCGATGTGTAAGAGTATTCTTACAAATTTGTGCGAGTATGCAGACGCCACATTTTTTGCTCTGGGGTCATGGACTTCAGATACTTTGAATGTGTGGAAAGAGAGCCTAGTTGGCGAGATAGAAATGGAGAACCCTGAAAAATAATTTGAAGTGAGCACAGTGTTACACACGTGCCTGACCAGACTTTTTGATTGTGATAATAACAAGTCTAAAAAAGACAGTTGGGGGTGAGACATTGGTTTATCCTGTGCAGATTAGTAGAGATCAGAAAAAATGAAGGCCAAATTATGCTGAAATGTCAGAGTCAATGGACAGAAGTGAGTAAAAGGGTGTTTCTGTTAGAAATTATGTCAGATGAGGGGCTGCTAACACTTTCATAGTTGCAATCTAGATGTGATGACTTGATGGATAAAATGTCACATTCAAGGGCAACCCCGCAGCACTGTGAAATATTGGAAACTGAATTGGAAGTTAAGAGTAAGCAGGCGCAGGAAGATCCAGAGCAGATTGACCATTTACAAAGTGAATTAACTCTGATTCGAATGGGGAGGGATTTCGCCATAACAGAGATGGAGTCATTGCATAAATACAACATGCCTTTGTCTTGAGATATACTTAGAAAATGAGATCTCTCATTTAATGCCAGGGGGTGATAGAAGTCTGAAAATAATCACTGATTTCAAAGAACAGGTGACCGAAATTAATGGTTTACTCATAAAACTGAGAAAAGAACAGTCTACAATTGACACATTTCATGATGAGATCAGATGCTGCATTCACATCTCAGACAATTAAGGCAGCAGAACTAAAATCTAAGAAGGCACTTTCTGCGTTCACGGCATAGTGCGCTACAGAATATGTCACTTAGTGGATCTGTGTCAAGCCACAGTCTGAGAACTGGGCCAGGTGAAGCACGCTTCCTAAGAACTGGCTTCCAGTATCTGAAGAGACATATGATGTGGGGAAGGAGTATCAAGCCCTGCGAGAGAGGGCCCTTTGCACTGCAGGGAGGGATGTGAACTCAAGCCAACGGGTGATAGAAAGCTTGCATAATTAAGATGCAATGATGTGATGATTATTGATCCACTTAAGACTATAAAGTCACTTAAAGGGCTGATAAAGCTCTTTAGGAAGGATTCAGATTCAACAATAGAAGTACTTATAGAAGAGGTACGACAGGTTTACCAGACATTTAAAATTCCAATGGATCAATATATGCGCTTCTTTCATTGGATAGTTGATCAAACGCATTCTGCTTTTCTGCATAGTTTAGATGAACAGAGCATCTCATCGTGGGAGAATTACCAGTAGGAGGTAAGGAGATCCTTTTGCTATATATGATGTGGAAGAAGGATAATAAAGCTACAAGTTAATAAATACACATTTGCATTTGAACAGTGACTCCCCTTGGACACTCCTTATAGATACTATAGCAGGCGTGCAATTCTTTGCTTGAGTCATAGGAATCTTTGGAAATGAACTTTAGAGAAATGCTGATGTATTACAATTTTGCCTCAATGACAACACTTGATAAAGAACTGGAAACAAGAGCAGTACCCTGACTCGTTTCTCACTAAGCATTTATTTGGCTAGCCATGTGGTCCTCACAGACATTGATGTGCATCATCTCGCACTTAATGTTTTTGTGTTTATCCTTCGAGCTTAACCTGCTCTTGTCAGAAGAGATGTGGATGTTCGTACCTTTTTACAGAATCCCAAGAATGGTCCTGCAATCAAAAGGCTGCTTGTAGTAATAGTAGAGGAATTACTGCAGTTGCCATATCTATTGCAGTTGCCAGAGTAAAAGTGTTTTTCCTTCCTTAAATTGCAGTAAAAATGAGGAATGTTGAAACTGGTACGATTTTGAGGAATGAGTAAGCCCAACCAATTCCAGAATGTCATAAATGGTGTGGGTTAATATTCTGGTGTATAACATATGCATGCTCAGATTCTATCTTTGTCTTCCTGTTTCTCTTGGTTCATACTCTCTATTTCATTGGTCCGGATAAGACTGATGTCCGTTTGATCCCCCCACTCTAAGAACTCTTGTAGATTTGCTCATTATCAATGATTGAAAGCCCCTTTGGTTGTCTCCCAGAGTAAAGCTGCTTTAGAGTTTTTTCTCTAAAGCACAGGAGGACTGCAGAGTAAGACAATGATGGGATAAACACTTATCTAGATACTACAGCACACCCGGGTAATAACATGTGGTACCAGCACATGAAAAGTGTGGGATAAAGGAGAGTTGCTACGTTTGTGCTCTTATAATTTATGCCATGGAAACTTTCAAATTATTCATAGCTACAGAAGTATCCGAGAAAAAAGCTCATTGCCTGACACATCTCACACTCTGCATGACAAGAGGACAGTTCCAGGGTCGAACAGCATTGCTAGTGTGGATGAATAAAGTGACAAATCAAAGAGAAGGTAATTATGCGCAAGATTTCAAGACAACCGAGAGGCCAGAAACAAGGCATCAAGTAATAAGATTTGAGAAGGCTGAAATGGGCAGAGCAGGAATCAGAATTGAAGAAAACAAGATATTAAACTTCCAAGGCAAGAATAAGGAAGAGATATGGATATGTTGGGAAAGAGGCCAACTGCAAAAAAATAAGGAACAGTGTTGACTCATGAAGGATGGGCTGACGGGTTGGTTGTACGCAGAGCAGCAGCCTTAACTGGACAGTGGGAAGAAGTTGTGTTAACTGCAGAAAATGAATGCACAGATCAATGGCAAAAGATTACAAAGTTGTTGACATGGGTCGGTGATAAGGGAGGACTATTGCAGATAATACCTTTAAAAAGTGCATCCTTATGTTTCAGAAACAATGTTACGAGAAAATGTGGAGAGAATCGCCAGTGTGGCGGAATTTATGATGTACCAGGAATGAAAGGAGGAACAGCCATCCTGATGGATCATTACTGGGCTTGTGGGTCTAGAGCCTACATGAAGCTGCCCAAAGACTGGGGAGACATGTGCTCTATAGTGCTTATCCGTGTTCCAGCATTACTGATTCCTAAGAGTGACCTGAATATGGGAGAGTTTCCAAATGCAGATGCTCATTTAAGGAGGATAAGATCACTCAAATCTCTTATCTGAACGAAGAGGGAGAATTACTTTTCAGCTAAATCAATAGAAGCCTTTGATGCTATTCCAGACGTCAGCGATAATCATGACTATCTTTATGCCTGGAATCCAGATGTTGGCCAATGCAAAGTGGTTGCAAATCACTCACTGTGAGCTCCTGCAGACAATCAACACTACCATAAAGGTATGCAATGCTATCAAAGAAGAATTGAGGGCCATGAGACTGATGTCCCTCCAGAACAGATATGTCCTTGATATGATCAAAGCAATGGATTGAGGAGTTTGCGCAAAAATTGGGCCATAGTCTTGCATTTTCATACCTTCTCATGATGATGAGAATGTGACTTTGACATAGACAATAACATTGCTGATGAAACTGCATGATCAGATGGAAGATGAGACAGGAGACATTGCAGATGACAGTTGGTTCGAGTTTATCTTCTCACAATAGATAGCAAACATTTTCAAGTTTCTTGGCTCAGTATTAGTGATAGTGATGTTTGTATTCTGTGTGATCAGGATAATAATTACACAGTGCAAGAAGACAGCAAAGAAGATAGTCGGAATGACGATCATGATCAATATCGAATCAGGGTTCGGACCCAAGGAGTTGACAGATGAAGAGATCAGACGATACATAGAGGCCAGCATCTTAGCACCTGAGGGAACAATGTTCTTGCAGCCAAGAAATCATAAGAAGTATGTAGGATGATGGGTCTATTGTAGTCTGAATGGTCAGTGCAGCTAGATGACCTGGAGTGTTGATGAACTTTTAAAATCAGCAGGGTCTCTGAAAGGAGTGATGAAGATCTAGACTCCAAAAACGCACTTCTTCAAGTGAGGATGCCAAGATGTGAAGACCGGTGAAGGAATACTTGATGAATCATCCAGATTCCCACCCCCATCCTTCCTGTATGTTGGAAGCCAGAAGTCACGCCATGCACAACACCAGTGATTGTGCATATTCCACGAAGAGCCTTTGAGAAAAGGTATCCATTGACAAGACCCTACATGATGTATCCCCATAGAGATGACAATCTCTTGGAGGAGATCCCCGAAGGAATATGAAGATGGGAGAAAGAGAAGTTGGTGATGTCACAAGAAGTGAGCGTGGCTCACTGAGAAGAGTAGCTGAAGAAAAGGATGTATAGACTGTATGGAATATGATGACGAAATAAAGAATCAAGTAAACTTTCATATGCGGAATGAAGATTGCACTTGTGGAGAGCACTGCAGAAAATGCAATCCGTTTAATAACTGTACGGAAGCAGAAACGCAAGTAGACTAAGAATTCTTAAAGGCAAGATATAAATAGTGAATAGACTGCAGGCGCTGCTATCATTATATAGAAGCTGGACATCAGTGTCACATATTTAGTAAGCTCACCCACGGAGAAAGAATGATTGGAAAGCTGTGTCACAGCATCATGAAGCTAAGAGCATGGAAAGGCCTGGAAGAGCTGTCTGGCCTGGTGTCAAAGGATGGAGCGGCCAAGAACTGATTATCTATCCTTGAAGAACAGTAGGCGAGAGACATTGAATCCTCTCTTGTTAAGGTGCAAAGAAAGAACACCATGGGTGCCAGGTTTCTTCATTTAATACAATGAAATGCTTGAAAATTGGCCGAAGGGCAGTCTCCTGTCACGTGGACAATGGATGGAAATAGGAGTTGGGCATGCAGGCCAGACCTGAGATAGTGTGTTCTCGTACTCCCATATATTCTCAGGATCAAGGATATTTTGCAATGCCAAGTACAAAGACAATCTGAATGGAAGAAGGCATGAGCTATGAGAGATATTGGGCTAATTAGGTCGGATGCAAAAGTCATGCCCACCTCCCAGTACCTGGGGTACTAGCTTACGTGCTGCTAATGAACTAATTGTTCCAGAAGGGTACAAGCGTGCCAACCAATTATAGGCGGCCACATAACGAAGGCCTTATACTTCAAGAGCCAATGATATTCTGTGTATCTAATAACTGATGAAGATGACTTGCGCTAGGGCTGAGCATAAGTTGTCCACCTGACTGTAGAAACCCAATCGCAACCCGATCCCTGATAGAAAGTATACTTATATGTTCCTGTTCAGCGAATCACAATACGCCATAGGTTTCTCTTATTTGCTACTTACTATGACGTCATGTATGACACATTTTTAGTATATAAATGTGTTTTTTATACAAAATGTTTGAAAGCTCAAGAGAACGTCCATTGATGTCCATTGTAACTCCCTGTTTTAGACTTTGATATTAAAACAGTTGGATGTGACTTTGCCAACTTCCTGAGTCGGTCTGATTATTTGGTGTAAAAGTTATTCTGCATTCCATCCTTTACATGACATGTTACTGATTTAAGGCCTCCTGGGTTCAAGAGTATCCCCTGGTGTCATAAGAGACCGCTGATGTGGATAGAGGGAGCAGTGTTGTATGGGACAAATGGGAGGGGGGAATACTGCAATGTCATGCTGAAGGACTGGTGGGCTTTGAGCAAAATGTGGTAGCCAAGGTTAATGAGGAAAGTATGTTTATGCCTTAAACTTGGTTACATGAAAAACATCAACCAGTTGAAATAAGGAGCTTTACAGGATTCCCTTAGTGTTTCAGGTCAAATTGGTCGATTTTCCTGGGAGCTAATTTGGGATGCGCCAAGGTTTTTCGGAACACGGCTCTGCCGCAGGGAACAGCTACACTGATGGATCTGTGGTGGGCCTGCGGGTCCAGAGCATATGTCCAGCTTCCGCCTGACTATAGTGAAGTGTGTGCCTTTGTCACCTTGCATAGCCCTGCACCTCTGGTGCCTCAAAATAGCACTGCCATGAAGATTGCACTGCAGGGAAATATGGCACAATAAAGTGAGCAAAGGAAAATAGTGAGGAGAAGAAAAAGGGAAAGCAATTACTTTTCCATGAAAAGTTCTGACAACCTGTCCGCTATTCCGGATGAATACCCCCTGTCCTCTTCTGCAGCAACCTTTTTCACCTCATTGCTACTTAAATGAGTGCAGGCTGCAGCCAATGTGAAATGGCTGCAGCTGACTTGCTACAAGCTATTGCAATTGGCTAACTCAACCACAAAGGGACTGAACTCAATCAAAAAAGAGATGAGGTCCTTTCGTGTGGTGGCCTTTAAAAATAGGTGCGTCTTGGACCTCCTAACAGCTATTGAAGGAGATTTGTGCACCGATTTGGTGAAGCTGTTGCACAGCAATCCCTGACAGTGAGACCTCTAATGGAAGTTTAAGTGCAGCTATACAAGTGATGAGGACACGCCAGGGGAAGATGACAAGCGAGGTTAATGGAGTGCAAGCAAAAGAATGGCTGGAAAGAGTATTCGCATGGGTGCCCACTTGGCTTTCTGGACTGTTGCGTGTGAATGTCCCGGTGCTTGTGCTGCTAATGTTCACCTTCTGCATTATTAAGAACAGTTTTAAAATAGGTATTTATAAGCATAAAGGACATTTGATGTTACCCTTCAGTATTGATAAAAATAGCGTTGAACTGAAAAGCAGGAAAAAAGTAATGGGGGAAAATGAAGGGGAGTATCTTGATTTGTGGGTGTTCACACAGCCTGCTGATGTTGAAAATTAAAACCAATATTGGATCCAATGCCTAGAGGATGGGACAGGGTGTGTCTGGGTTGGAGAGGACCTGAATGCCTGGAAGGAGACTGGGGGAGACATGAAACGGTTAGAGAACATATAGATCCATAAATATGAAGTTGCTAAAAAGTGTGTGAGGACCAAAAAGATTTAGTTATTAATAAAAGGAGGGAATAATGCAATAAAAATGCAAGTCTAGTGCGTTATTAAGGAACAAACTTATCAGCGGAAATAGTAGCACTGTAAAAGGGGAGGGGGGCTCTTTCTATATCTGCAAAATTGAAAGCCTAATAAAACAAATTCATAAATCCTGGGGCACAGGTAAGTATAATCAAGCTTAGTGGTAGAATGAAGCACAGTAAAAAGGCACAAAAGCAAAGCCTGCTTTTGCGTTAAATGTGGGCCAGCATTTTGTATGCGGCAAAGGCTACTTCAAGGTATCACTACATATTATCTCCACCAAAAATATTGCTGTGTATACGGTCGTCTTGAACGGCCATAGGCTATATTTTTGGAGTTTTTGGGAGAAGGGGTTGCAGGGGTGTCCCCTGTCCCTTTAAAAATAATGCAGGGGATGCAGGGGTGTCGCCCGCAGGTTCCATGCCTTAATATTGCCACAAAAATATGGCAATATTTTTGAATGGTGATATTTTTGTATGGCAATATTTTTGCGAGGATATTAACACATGGAACACACTGCAGCTGTGTTAGGGAGAATTCTCCAGAATGGCTAATATCCCTTACCTACTGAGTCTCTCAGCAGCTTTGCTGGATTTCTAGGATTTTTTTTTTTCCAACCTGGTAAGATTGTGAGCCTTTTTTCCCACTATAACATGTGTTTTGCTGTGTGTTTTCCATTTTTGTGTTCATAGACTGTGGAGCCTCACCTACTCCATAGGCATCATCTTTTTTACTGTGAGTCACACAGCACCTTTAGTGCAGTGACACAGGGTTGTCTTTTTCAGACTCCCCACTTTAAACTCCATTTTCTGGGACTGACTACTGTCCCCCAGAACATGTAAAGTTGCCATTGACTTTATTAGTATTTTTAAATTCACAGACCCAGTTCAAACTATCTTACATAGAGTACTGGACACGGTTAATAGTTATACCATTGTTTCTGTCTCTCATGGAACATTATTTTGTTCCCCTTTCTTTACGATTTGGCTGATGGCCAGGTTTGGTTCCTTTGTTCACCGTCCTTTGGTAGGCTTCTGCAGAGAAGCCCTCCTTAGGCACCTGAGAGTCTAGGTAGACAGGATGTGAGGGAGGGGTTTTAGGCCCCCTACACTGGGTCTCCTTGGAGACCCAAGTCACACTCTTGTTTGATTGGCAAGTTGACTGTCCTGCCAGGACAGCCAGGCTGTGTGAATGGGGGAAAACTGCATAAAAAGCAGGTCTCTGGGACTTGGAAGGCAGAGTCACCACTGGATCGAGAGAACCGAAGAGACGCTGAAGGAAGAGGAATACTGCAACTACTGAACCTCCTGGTGAAGCCCTGCTGTGGATCCGAATCTCCTAAACTTCGACGACAGAGAATATCTGCAAGGAATCTTCTTCCCTTGAGCTGGTAGGACCAAACAGTTCGCCAAACACCAAGCAAGGCCTCCCTCCCCTGGTCGAATTTGCTGTGCACCGCTGCATTGAACCAGATAGCCATGAGGACCGGACCCCGTTTGGGTTTTAAGGAGCGCACCTTTTTTTTGTTGCTTTGCTCTGCTGCTGGTTTCTTCCCTGGGCAATGCAGGACCCTCCAGTCTTGCTCCTTCATGTCAGTCTGACAGTCGCTTCAGAAACTTGGAGCCTGTAGGATCTGCCAGGAACTTCTGCCTCAGTTACAGCATTCTTCTTCTTCTAAGGTACTGTTCAAACCTGGTTGTTCGTTCTGTCTGACCACAGTGAAAGTGTTTTAAATCTTTCGCCAATCTGAGGGCTTGTCCTTCTCTACTCTTTTAAATACCTTTTCCTTCGACCAACTTCGTTTCAAACTCTTGGCAAAGACTTAACCGCAAACTACTCTGAACTGTGTGATCCTCTGCAAAAACTCTGAACCATTAACATCGGCCTAGGCCTATTGATTTGAATCCTAGTTGTAGTAAGCCTTTTCTAGATTGTCCTGCCTACTTACTTGTTCGTGCTGTTTGATTTTGTATAACCTTGTCTTTCCCTCCCTTTTTAAATAACTGGAGTGCCATTTTGCTCATGCTTCATTTTGAGCTTAACTTGTCCAGAATTGATTGGGGGTTGTGTAGTGTATTAAGATTATAATTTTCTGCTACTTTATATTAGTGAACTGTTTTACAAATGATGGTGTAAATAAATGTATATTTTTTTACTCAGAAACCTTGAGTCAGTGTTTGTTTGAACCATAGTAATTACTGTCCTCTGTGTAACTTCTGATTCTGCTGACTTTACTCTTGAGATAAGTCTGGCTGCTCACCCATCGCTACCACTTTACTGTCTAGTACAGGCTTGTACCAAAGGTAAATTTGTACTTTCACTTGTAGTCTTAACTGTGTGTGGTGTTCCCAAACGGTACTGCATATGATTCTGCCTAACAAGCTGGTTAATCAGTACAGAGCATGTGATCCCTAGCAAAGCGGTCACAGAAGCACACAGTGCTTGTTATTTTATTAGGTAAACTGATTAGAACATACAGGGTCTGCCAGTGAAAGAGGAATCGCAATTTCACATTGATTTCGGAATCGCCTGCAGACCCTGAAGAGGGTTAGAATGTTCCTAATATGCAACAATGATTCAATAGTATATCCGTGGGTGAAGGCTCTGATAGTCTCGGGGTGGGTAACCGTTCCCATGAGAGTCAGGAAGAGGCGACCAGGGCAGAATAATACATTTCCGCTACCTGTCTCAAATATTTCAATCATATAATTTTGGGTTGTGGAAACTAGGGATGGATTGTGATTTCACATTATTGTAATTGAGGGCGGTGTGTGAAGATTCATGCACCCAATGATCAATCGCAACCTATGGAGTTCTATATGGATACAAAGTGTGAGGAGCAATCATTTCTGTATGGGGAGATTTTTTCTGTCACATGATCACAAATGCTAATTATTTTACTTTCTATAAAAGTTTTTATTTTGAGGATGTTTCTTTGACAGCGCCTTTTCTTGCAGTTCTGTGCTGCGTTTGGTTTGAATTTGCTGTCCCAGTTGAGTCTGGGGCTCTGAATAGTATTGCTTTACTTCTTGGACTGGCATGCGCTCCACTTTGACTACTTTTTTAATTTTTTGGTGAGTTCTACGAGGCGACCCCTGACATAATGGGATGTGAGTGATTTGCAAGAAAGTGTACAGTCGCCGCTGGAACCATAGTCATGTCCACGTTTCGTACCTGGTGGTTTTTGCTCAAGCTGGTGCTCTTGCCCAAATGTGGCTACTTGCTACTTCTCTCATGTTGATGTTGAGTGGCTCTGGAGGGGTGGTGGGTGCATTGGGTGTGTGGTGAGATGTGCCATTCCATGGGGTCCATGCAGTGGTCCTGTTGCAATCTACTGGTTGATGTGTTGAGGTGCTTTATGACAGGTCGTCTGGGGCGGTGTCCTACGTCTGGTAAGAAAGGTGCACTGCTGTTCACACTTATGCTGTCTTGGTCATGGACTATCATTTTGGGTGGAGGATGTGGGAGATGCATTTTTGCAGAGATTTGTCCTCCACTCTGATTGGGTGGATGGGATTGGTGCTCTACTTTCTCATGTGTGTCGGATGGAGTTGTTGCCATGGGGTGGGTGGATCTTTCTGGTGTGTCGATGTTGATCCAAGTGGTACCTGTGGGATGCAATGACCCACTAGGCTCTGCCCTGCGACATCACTGTGTGCTGTTTTCCCCAGAAACAACAGAATGGCTGCCAAAAAGCCCTATGCATGCTGAAAACCTCTGAGAAGTGCACAGGGAAACCGGAAAAATAGGCTGCCAATCTACTTTGCCTATGTCAGTGGTAGAACAGGAGACCACACTGCCAAGAAGTGTCATTGGGCTGCCCACAGAGTGAAATGGAACTATCTGAAAAGGCAGTGCTGCATTGCCAGAAAAACCCAGAAGTGCTCTAAAATCCATTTTTCCTTGGCTGTTGAAATTGCAAAATAATGGTTCCCAAACATCAGAAAAGATCCAATATCCTTGTTGGGTGTTAACGATCACCTTATCTAAGGAATCCCCACAAGCACATTTTAAGGAGAAGCACATTTCATCACAAGAATATCCACATTAAAAAAAGGTGCTTGCCTGGGAAAACCTGTCAGATATGGGTGCAGTACCACTGGCTGCCTGTGTCAAAGCTGTCATTTACTTACTTGGGAGTTTAAAATTGTACATTAAGATCAAATTGTTGAAAAGAAGAGACTTGCCATCAAAAGCAATATAGGTTGCTATTATTCAATTTCTATGTTTTAAAAAGACTAGAATTAGAGATCTGTGTGTCTACTTTTTGAAAATGTAAAGTTATTTTAGCAAAGACAATTTTAAACAAAGTGTTTTAAAGTAGACTGATGCCAGCCACAGAACTTCAAAGGCAAATTCCACAGCATGCCCCAAACAAAGGTGCCTTCCTTTTGCTCTCTGCCCAGGAACTCGCAGTTAGATGCTAATGAAAGGAGGTGGAGATTTTACTCTGCTTCTCTGGGGAGAGACAGTAGGCTTCCTGGACTGAAAGGGAATGCAAATTCAAGTGTCAACAGAAACTATTGCCAGCAGGAAGAGAGGCCTGGATTGCTCTTGGCCCAGCAAAACCATGGGGGCAGGACCAGACAGATATGTGTATCTGTAAACCACAAAAAAATATCTTTTTGAAAAAGACTCAAAGAGAACTGTGCAAAATTTGTAAAAATCTGTAAAATATAGGTTGTTAACATGAAAATGCTGCTCACAGTTTGAAACTACTCTGAACTTTGTGCGATGTTCAGAGACAGGACTACAGAAAATGTTATTTTGTAGCAATTGTGATGATGCTAGAAATATGACAATTCACAAGATTATGCCCAGATGTTATGCGCAGATATGTAGAAAAATGTGGACAAATCTGACATTGGCTACTCAACCAAAAGTGCAAAAAACTGTCAAATCTGAACTAAAGCTCTCACTGAGATGGGACTCGGACGGATACCTCCTCTACTAAATCTGTGATGTAAATATGTATTGTTAGCAAGTTGGTAATATTGTAAATATGCTTTATGTGAAAAATAGATTTACTGTACAGAAACAGAGGGGAGGTACTCCCCGGATTGTAAAACACAGCATCATCATGGCAACAGAGTTCCTTCTCAAATCAGGAGAGGGAAATATTCTAACCAATAGGATTCCTAGAGGGTATGCTTAGTATATAATTTGGCCTATCCGCCCCTTAGGGAAATACATAAATAGGGACAGCTTAGGACCTAGACACACACAGATTCAGCCATCAACTGATTACTGGTGAAGCACTTTGCAGGAGAAACCCATATCCAAGACTCCAGAACTTTGAAAGCACAAAGGCCACATTCCAAAGCTAAACCCTTCTCAGGTTGGCCTTTAAAATCTTGAAACCTGATTTTACCCGAGACTTCCAAGGGGAACAACCCCGAAAAAAGAACAGCCGGGCTGTGCTGTTTCTGTTTTCTTGCCAAGAACTCTTGCTATAATCCAGAGATCCAAACCAGTAGAGCAGAGCTGTAATCTGATAGCTGCAACACGGAACCAACCCGTCAGATCCAGTCTAGAGGTCGTGCAGTGTCCAGAGTGCCGTGCTGTGTGCGGAACCAAGCGCCCTGAATCCTGTCCGGTGGGTTAGCAGAATTCCAGTCCAGAAATCTTGACCATATCTTTGACGGGCCCATTCCAAACAGTAGTTGTGAGTATATATAGCATAGAATTGTCCATAGCCAATCTCTTATCCTTAAGTAATCCTAACCAACCCATTCTATCATATCCAGAACTGCATTATAGAAAATGTTTTGTTTTCCTGAATCTTTCCCTCATCCATATACTCCTTTGGTAATGGTAGTGATAATATCATCTTTGAGCTAATATATTTGTTGAAGAAAGACAAGCGTCTCGGCAGGTAGAAACCATCCGGAGAAGTCGCTGGCTGTCGTGTAGCTTGTGGCTTCATAGAATCCTTAGTGTACAGAAAATCCTTGTTTGTAATTTCAAAAGCACATCTTTCATTTGAAATCTTGATTCTTTCTGAGAAAAACCGACCTCTACTAAAACCTTCATAACTTCCGTACCGTATATGCTAAACATTTGCTCATAGTTTTCCCGCAATCGCATTTCTCGCGCGCAGAACAGTTTGCTGTGAATTTTTTGTTTGGCTCAATTTGTCACGACTCGCTCCCTTCGCTCCCGTTCCCACCATTTGGGGGCATGATTTGGGGTTTATTCCCTACTGGACTTTTCCTCCGAACTTTATGCTACAGTGCTGTGATGATTTGGGAGCGCTAAATCCCTATTTTCCCAGCTACTTCCCTTCCGGATCCATTCCAGGTTTTTGGCAGCCAGCATGCTTCTTTAACCAAATGACTATGCTTCCCAGAATGCCTGGCCCACTGCTCCACCTCCACGCTTGCAACACAAGGTTGGGTGGAGGATAGGTAACAGCTGTGGCGGCAGGTGCAGCAATCAGCACACCCGAGGCGTGTGCTCGTTAAGCAGCTTAAAAGCCTCAGTCTTACTTCAGTCCAGCGCTGGTCATCATTTGCAGTGTTCCTGTTTTTGACTAGTCCCTGGTTCCTGGTTCCTTGCCTTTGTACCTACTTCCTTGTTCCTGTTTTCTTGTTTCCTCCGCCCTGAATTTCGGATTCATGCGCTAATTGATTTCTGCTCCCTTGATTTCCCTTTTTGTCTTCCTCTGTTTGCAGGCAGCAATTCTCAGTGCTTTCCCCTTTTAGATGCAGCCCAGTTTGTCTGTGTTCTATATTTCTTTGACTCTGTCCTTTGCTGCTGTTACCCATTTGCCTTAGCCTTCCTCTTAGTTTAGTTTCCTGTCTTTTCCTTGGAGGGGTAGGGAGAAGTTTGCATTGGTTATTTCGTTTTTCCCTGCTCCTGATCCTTACTTTCTAGAGGATCCATTCCATGTTTTCCACTGCACTTCTGCATTTATTTTCCCTTTGATTATTAGGTGTGGTGTGCGGTAGTAGCTAGCTCCTGTGTGAATGCTTATGTTTTCCTCACTATTTTGTAAACACTATTCCCACTTAGGTATTTAGTTTTCCTTCCATTGCTGTTCTAGCCTTTCGGGGTCCCAGTTTCTTCAACAGGATTCGTGGGCTAGCTGACATTCAAGAGGTTTATCTCGTCCTCGTGAGTACAGTTCTTAAGTTCCCTTATGTAATACCATCAAGAGTGTTAGTACACAGATCCTGTCATTGCTTGCCCTCCACGTGGGTTTAGCGCTGTCAGTACCTGTAACAGCAATTGGGGGTAAGGCGCTTGCCGACTTTCCTCGCGGTCAGGTGCTTACCCCACATCCCTTGTCATATATTGGTTTTGATGTCACACTCTATTTGCACTCCTGGGTTCTAGCATACCTGAGTCGTAGTTCCTGGGTGCACATTTCCCTTGCCATATTCGCTGCCTTTGTACTCGCCTGACTAATCTTGACAGTATGACCAGCCAAAAATTCCCATTGAATATGGCAAGTTTAAGAAAGAAAGGCAGCAAGGCCTCTAACAAGTTTGTACAGAAAGCTTCCCCTACATTTACCTATGACAATCAAATCACTAGTCCTGACTCCAATGAACTCCTTGTCACGAATGGGCATTTACGTGCAAAGTATTTTTCCCATAGGATGGCACATCCTACATGGCCTGATCCTAGTTCTATCTTTGGTTTTGATCCCGATTCTATGTCAGCACAAGCCTTAGCTGCAGAAAACAACACACTGTTAGACTTATTATACGAGAGTACCTCTGTTGTTGAACCCCATGATTCCAGTTGTGCTTCACCTCAGATAGAACAGTTTCATGATACCAACATAAAGAATGGAGGAGTTTCTTGCATAACTTCTGTTTTCTACCCTCAGTTTAACGCATACTCCGTTGCACAGGTACATACTGTAGTCCCTAATGCCAAGAGGTCTAATGTCAATAGTTTGTTTAAGGGAAACACAGACCAAGTTGGAAAGATAAACAATAAATCACAGAACCTGCAAGCAGTAGAGGACAATGTACAATCGATGCACATCCAGATCGCTAGTGCAGGATCCAGCCCTGATGCCACTATGCTTCCCCCTGTGCCTACTGATAGTGATGTACAGTTAATGCAGGGCATGCTAAGAGCTAAACTTGAGGAGTTAAGACAAGAACTCATTTCTGCACAAGAGGAAAATAAAACCTTACACTCTTTACTGAATACACCTCAGACTTTATCTGTTGATGTGGAGGAAGTGAACACTGTTCAGCCCCTGAGTGCAGAGACTTTGGTAAACCATGATATTTGTCGATATGTTAGATCTATTGGGAGTGAAGGTCTTTCGTCTAGCACAGCGCTTAATCTAGGCACAGGTTCTAACAATCGTTCTGCTGTTTATCAGAGATTGCAGTTAGCTGAAGAGTTACAAGCCACTCCTTTACCAAAAATACCCTGTGTAGCAGTTTGTCATAATTCTGAGCTAGCACACATACAAGCTTCTGATTTCCAAACACAATCCACAATGGTGGCATACACAGATTCAGTCACTACCGTAGGCTTAGGCCCTGCTCTTGATACAGCTGCTGAGACTGAAGTAGATGTTAAAGCTGATGTGGAAAACAATGTTACCTCTGGGTTCACTCTTCCTTCTGCCACTTCTGATCAATACGAACAGTCAGAGACAGTACAAATTTCATGTTCTGATGGACTCATTCCACAGTATACTGAACCAAAGAACCGTCAGACGGTTCCTGAACTGTTGATTGATAATCTGCCTCTTTCAGAAGCTAAAACAGAGGAATGGACAATAGACGAAATCCTGATTAACAGAGACTTTACTATGGTGATTCCACTGATTGATTTTGACTTCTACAAAGAAAAAGACTCTGAGTCACCCACTAAAGAAAGGGACTGCAAGGGTACAGCTCAGTCTTTGGTTACTGGTGCCAAGGAGTCTACTGCCCTAAAGGTGCCCTTCATTCCTGAGCCACCGATGGGTCTGTCAATTTCTGAGACTTCTGTCTGTCCTCCTACAACCATTGACTCTTCTATGATTCAATCCACAGCCCTGCAGTCATCTTTGGCACACCTGTCTTCAACCAATGAACCGCTGCCATGTCTGCCATTTACTCAAGAGCCAGTCCCAAAGACCTGGACATGTTTGTATCCAGCAACCGAGATTGCTCCAGCTTGCATGCCTTCAGCCTCAAGGTTTCCCCTGACCTGCCTGTCTTCAGCTACAGTGACTCATCCTGCAGATCATCCTTCAGCTTTAGAGCCTCCGGTAGTCCATCAAAAGAGCATGTCTTCAGTCCCGGAGTATACTGAGTATTTGCCTTCAGTTCATGAGACGCCTGTATCCTGCATAGCCTCGCTGCCAATATCAGAGGTATACCTGTCTACACCATCAGATTCTGCTGTATTTTCTTCTGCTCCAGCGATTCCTCCTGAATCCCAACCATTTACAGTCGATGAACGTCTAGCCTGCCTTTCTTTTGCTTCAGGAGGAGCACCAGAATGCCTGCCTTTTCCACAAGACGATTCTCCCAACTGCTTCACTTTAGCATCAGAGCCTCCCAAAGATGCAGCATCAGAGTTTGAGACTTTTGCCAGCTCCCGCTTCAGAGTCATCAAGCTGGACCAAGTGGTGAGTCAGAACCACTCACTTGGGTGTGCACAAGGGGTGGTGCAGACCGGCGTATTACCTACAGGACTTGTGCAACAGAATTCCGCCAAGAAGCACCAGTCGGGTGCTAATAGCCAAAGGAAGGGAATGACTGCTGCAGTTCAAGATGTGTCTGTTATTGCTCCTTCTGCGAGTCTGCCTGAAATACCAAGTACTGCGTCTATCACTCCTATCAGTATGCCAAACATCCCTGCTGTTGTATCCAACGTGAAACAAAGTGGCTACACGACTGTCACCAGGAGTACTAGCCTTGTACAACCCATTGGACTTTCAGGTCTCCAAGGCGTAGAACATGTGCAGTCAAACGTTAGTCACTTTCAACCACAAGCCTTTTCCCAGATGGATGACAGAAGGAAATCTGAACCTCTACCTCAGCCACCACCTTCTCCAATGGCTGAGCATAAACCTTTCCTGAAGCCAGCATTTTCCTCACCTCCCGCATGTCCACTCTCGGCAAAAAGGCTAACAGAGCTTCTACCATTGCCTAAGGCATGTTGCACCAGCCTGCCTCCCTCCTCAAAGACTTATAAGGGTCCACTCCCAGTGACTGAGCTTCCTGGACCTTCCAACTCTGCTTCTGGTCCTGCAAGTCCTTCATGCCTTTCTTCGAACCATGAGTCTCTTCCTCACCAGAAGCCACCGTTTCCATCAGTACCACCTCCAAAGACAAAGCACTCCTATCATGGAAGTCCATCTGCCTTTGCCCACAGGCCACCATTTCCATCAGTGCCACCTCCAAAGAAAAAGCACTCCCATCATGGAAATAAGATGTCTCGTGCGGGTGGCGGGCACCCGAAGCCGGCCGTAGGAGGGGGTATACTGTCACGACTCGCTCCCTTCGCTCCCGTTCCCACCATTTGGGGGCATGATTTGGGGTTTATTCCCTACTGGACTTTTCCTCCGAACTTTATGCTACAGTGCTGTGATGATTTGGGAGCGCTAAATCCCTATTTTCCCAGCTACTTCCCTTCCGGATCCATTCCAGGTTTTTGGCAGCCAGCATGCTTCTTTAACCAAATGACTATGCTGCCCAGAATGCCTGGCCCACTGCTCCACCTCCACGCTTGCAACACAAGGTTGGGTGGAGGATAGGTAACAGCTGTGGCGGCAGGTGCAGCAATCAGCACACCCGAGGCGTGTGCTCGTTAAGCAGCTTAAAAGCCTCAGTCTTACTTCAGTCCAGCGCTGGTCATCGTTTGCAGTGTTCCTGTTTTTGACTAGTCCCTGGTTCCTGGTTCCTTGCCTTTGTACCTACTTCCTTGTTCCTGTTTTCTTGTTTCCTCCGCCCTGAATTTCGGATTCATGCGCTAATTGATTTCTGCTCCCTTGATTTCCCTTTTTGTCTTCCTCTGTTTGCAGGCAGCAATTCTCAGTGCTTTCCCCTTTTAGATGCAGCCCAGTTTGTCTGTGTTCTATATTTCTTTGACTCTGTCCTTTGCTGCTGTTACCCATTTGCCTTAGCCTTCCTCTTAGTTTAGTTTCCTGTCTTTTCCTTGGAGGGGTAGGGAGAAGTTTGCATTGGTTATTTCGTTTTTCCCTGCTCCTGATCCTTACTTTCTAGAGGATCCATTCCATGTTTTCCACTGCACTTCTGCATTTATTTTCCCTTTGATTATTAGGTGTGGTGTGCGGTAGTAGCTAGCTCCTGTGTGAATGCTTATGTTTTCCTCACTATTTTGTAAACACTATTCCCACTTAGGTATTTAGTTTTCCTTCCATTGCTGTTCTAGCCTTTCGGGGTCCCAGTTTCTTCAACAGGATTCGTGGGCTAGCTGACATTCAAGAGGTTTATCTCGTCCTCGTGAGTACAGTTCTTAAGTTCCCTTATGTAATACCATCAAGAGTGTTAGTACACAGATCCTGTCATTGCTTGCCCTCCACGTGGGTTTAGCGCTGTCAGTACCTGTAACAGCAATTGGGGGTAAGGCGCTTGCCGACTTTCCTCGCGGTCAGGTGCTTACCCCAAATCCCTTGTCATATATTGGTTTTGATGTCACACTCTATTTGCACTCCTGGGTTCTAGCATACCTGAGTCGTAGTTCCTGGGTGCACATTTCCCTTGCCATATTTGCTGCCTTTGTACTCGCCTGACTAATCTTGACACAATTTCATCACATGTAAAACAGCTGTTCTTTGCATCCGACCTCAGAATTCAGTTTTCAACCTGCTAGTCATTCAATCATCATTGCTGGTGTTTATCTGAAACTATACAAAGCAGCTCCCACTAGTTTTGAATCCAATTTAGAGAATTAAATCCATTTTTTTTTCAGTGTTTTTAACCATTCATTCAAAGCCACATTCAAAAGCATTTGACCTGTTTGAAATCATTCCTGTTTCTCTCTCTATGCTTGCTGAGGAAATTGGGATTGAACTGTATTTGTTGAATTCTGTATTTCCTGAAACCTGTATTCTCTTCTTCCATCTCTATATTGCATATTGGGGGCATTGAACAGTGTGCAGGGGGAAAGAGTGACATTGCATTTGACGGAACCTACACAAAGTATTATTCTATGCTGCATTATTTTTCTTATCCATACTCCTTCTGATTAAAGAGATTGTTGATTTTAACATCACCCCGATGGTGATCATTGTATAAATATTAATAGTGTGATATATATATTGTTCCAATTCATAAAATAAATCGTTTAACTTTACAAAACAGCCTGCTTCCTGGTACAGTGAGACCGGGGGGTTTCAAAGAGAGGGGCATGATATAAGGGTACATCATTCAGAAATAAAATAACTTATAGACACGAATATATAATTAAGAGTTCCAGCTGTGCATCACACGCTAGGCATTGACTTAGGTGGAGTGGCGGGTTGAAATCACTTACATACCCTCTCCCCCCGACCTCTCAAACAAGGCAGTGCAGATATTCAGTGTGCATCAGCATTAGCTGTTCACTACCTACCGTCACTAACAGTGCCCTTGTTGGCTGCGTTGTACTGTCATCATGAGTTGTGTGTAGTCTGTGGTTGCAGAGTTTGGTACTTACTGACGTTCCGCTTGCTGTAGCCTGCAGTTACAGGGCCTCATGTCATCTGTGCATCCGATGGCTGTTTTTTGATGATACACTTCTGGAATCAACACTCACCTCACCGGTGTGACCTCACCCCCTTTTGGGAATTATGTGTCTGCATCCCAACTTTGTAATTGGTGGGACTAGTGCATCTTGTATGCTTGGTGTGACTTCAGGCCGTATTCCATGGTGTGTGCATCCCATGGGCCAGGTACACAGTGTTGCAGTTGCCCATTGTGCAATTTTGGGTGGTGGGATGTTAGCTTCACTCATTCCATGTGGACACTTTGTGACTCCTGCTTGGATTGGATGCTGTGCTCTGTCCTTTCCGTACAAATCTAGCGTGTGTCAATAGGTGTCCGTGCAAGCATATGATGACATTGTTCATGAGGTTCCGGCTGTGCATAATGACACCACATTAATGCAGTATGGTGATGCATATTTTCCACATGTTCACTCTCTAATGTGTCCCATTGTACCTCTGCCCCTTCTGCGAGTGTGCCTTGTGAGTGGTTCTTGTGTGGTGATGTCCTGCCATTGCCTGGTTTTGGACGAGGGGTGTGTGGTGGATGTCTAATTGGAATGTGTATGGGTGGAGAGAGATACACTAGGAAAATAAGCTGGTGTCTGTGTAAGAGGATAGACATTTATGTGTGTAGCCAGGCCCGTTTCTTGGCCCAGGCGAGGCGGGCAGCTGCCCGGGGCGCAATTGCCCCGGGGGCGCAATTGCCCCGGTCCCTGCCCCTGGCTGGAGGGATTCACATGTCTGGGTTTGTGGTGGCGATTGCGGAGGACAGAGAGTTCGGCAGCGCCGTAGCAGGTGCTGGCGCTGCCTCTTCTGACTGTAATGTCACGTAAAGTACTACGTGACATTACGGAAGTCAGAGCAGGCTCCCAGCCCACCCCCTCCCTTGACTTTCGCGCGACTTCGGGTGGGGGTGGGCTGGGGTGGAGGCATAAAAAGGCGCCTTTCCTGATGCCTGCCCACCTTTGCTGCTGGCTATATCCTGTGCTTGAGACGGCAGAAACATTTCTTTGCAGCTCGGATTTGTTTGTGTGCACAGTGCACCGCTTCATCAAAAAGAAGGTAGGTGCCATGTTTATTTTATTATGCTTTGTTCTTCTAAGTCCTTGACCTCTTTGTTTGTGTTTTCCCTGTCGGAGCCGTACTATGCATGATTGCTCTAGTGTGTGTGTACTGAGTGTGTGTTTGTGTCAGCGTGAAAGTATGAGAGTGTGTGTTTTCACTGGTCCCCTTTTCCCACTGTGTGCCCCCATTGTGTCCCTGTGTCCCAATGTGTGCCCCCACTGTGTCCCAATGTGTGCCCCCACTGTGTCCCAATGTGTGCCCCCACTGGTCCCCTTTTCACACTATGTGTCCCCACTGGTCCCTGTGTCCCAATGTGTGCCCCCACTGGTCTCCGTGTCCCAATGTGTGCCCCCACTGGTCCTTGTGTTTCAATGTGTGCCCCCACTGGTCTCCTGCCCCCACTGGTCCCTGTGTTCCAATGTTTGCCCCCACTGGTCCCCATGTCCCACTGTGTCCCAATGTGTACCCCCACTGGTCTCCGTGTCCCAATGTGTGCCCCCACTGGTCCTTGTGTTCCAATGTGTGCCCTCACTGGTCTCCTGCCCCCACTGGTCCCGTGTCCCAATGTTTGCCCCCACTGGTCCTTGTGTCCCAATGTGTGGCGCCACTGGTCCCCTGCCCCCACTGGTCCCCGTGTCCCAATGTGTGCCCCCACTGGTCCCCATGTCCCAATGTGTGCCCCCATTGGTCCTTGTGTCCCAGTGTGTGCCCCCACTGGTCACCATGTCCCACTGTTGTGACTCTTGGTCTTACAAATCTTCTCAGAGGATAGAAGTTGGTAGGCATGTCCAACTGTCCTATTGTAGAGGTTAGTTCTACAAAGTTATTGAATCATGATGTAATAAAACCGATTTTATTTGTTTAGCAGTGTTATATTGAATTTGGGAGTGACGCGCGGTGGGAGTGGCGTGCAGTGGGAGTGGCGCGCGGTGGTATTGGGGTGTGGGGGTGCGCATTCCTAGTGTTTCGCCCTGTAGAAACTGCCCTATGTGTAGCGACAGTTCGAATTTTTGTCATCAAAGGTAGCTACGTTCTTATGGCAGCAGTGCTGTTCAAATTGTCATGTAAGTTGTATCTGATAGCAGATGTGTGCGGGAAGTGTGGCTCTGCCTTTGGCTAAATCCAGCTAATTAGGTTCAATGTTTCCATATAAACTAACAATACATCTGCCATAATGAATTAATTTGTTGAATTAAAGCACAGAAGTGGAAAACGTATATCCCAGGGACATGGAAGTATTTGATGTCAATCCATGGTGTGTGCATATGTGCCTAAAACTGCTGTCCTCAAAATTAAAATCTTCAGCAAATATAGGCCAAAGTCTCCTTCCTTTGTCAGAATAATCTAAGAATTGCTGTGGTCTTGCTCGGTTTCGTTATCAACTTCCTCCTCATGAGCACCCCAGTGGCTGTAAACATGCAAGCAGACATGGAGACATACAAAAAAAACAGAAGCGGTTGAAAGCTTTGAAAAAGGAAACATGGTTTGTGGTCACCCAATGGCTGGCGTCATTTCCTTCTCTTCATCATCGCCCTCGCTGCTGAATTTGCTTCAACTCTCTGTCGTCCAATCAAGTATGTGCATAGGCAGAAGCCTCGCAAAGATTTAAGGGCTTGGAAATCCGCCTGCACGCACTGGGACTGGGTCCTCTACTACAAAAGAATCCTCTCGCCATACGTCCACCGACACCCATGCACGGCTATGCTGGCCTACAGGTGAGAACACCTTTGAGTTGCCTTTCTTTCTTAATACCTGAGGATACAGTAATAGCTTGACCTTGAAAACATATTTCAAAGTGAGTCATTTATTTTTGTCACTGATCGGCTAAACCTTTCAGCACAGGTAAAACATTGGCCCAACAACAATGTTAGTGAGCACAGGTTCTTGTAGCATGTAGAACATGTAGTAATAAGCAATGATGTGTTATGACTTTGGACATGTGAGGGCGAAGTGCTCTGTAAATCTTAGCAGGCACGAGAAAGGAGTTGGCAGAAGAGCATAGGAGCTAGGCAGCTTACTGGTAGAAGGGGCAAAGCTGTAGTCAGGACTGGTTTATGGAACAGGCTGCAGGCACAGCATGATGGCGAAGCGGGAAGCTCTCTGCTTTGAGTGAACCAGGTCTGCAGGCGTGGCTTTTCGTCAGACAGGGCCAGGTTACGAATTGGGCACAGAAACAAGATGCTTCACGTCATCACCTTGCAAGCTTTTACCACCTTGGAAACTGAAAGTAACGCACCGGTAGGAACCCTCATCCATCACCTCGCACAATGGCTCAGACCTCACCATGCCCATGAATGATTGTCTGCAAAGCAGATGTTAGTATGCACAAACATTGATCTCTTTAGGCAAAAGAACAAGGTGCAGTTACTGTTGCTAGATGAATACAGGGCATCTGAAATGTCGCGTCACCTTTCCGAAGTCTGCAGCCTCTGAGCGCGTAGGAACAGAGTCTCGCCGGACGAAGTGACCTCTCTCTGCCCTCTACAGGTCACTGTCATCTCTGGAACTACTAAACAGGCCTTAGGAAGCCCTGACCATTCAGAATATCTAGCCAGTTCCATACCGGCTGGTATAGTGTCGCAAAACATAAGACCCCTGGGTATTTTTTAGGGCCCGTTCTTTCTTTCTTTCTTTCTTTCTTTCTTTCTTTCTTTCTTTCTTTCTTTCTTTCTTTCTTTCTTTATTTCTTTCTTTCTTTCTTTCTTTCTTTCTTTCTTTCTTTCTTTCTTTCTTCTTTCCTTCCTTCCTTCCAAGGTATTTTCCAAACATGAATTAATGTTCCCACACTTTGAATATAGAGAGAGAAATAAACATATAATATTCCTAACCTCCCTGCACTGCAATAAATCCTAGTCACTCACGTATGGCATACAATCTGTTCCTCACTTAGCACTTCTTACCAAGGCCAGTAGTCTTTGACGTCCCTGCACGACCTTGCTGTGTTTTGCAATCCAGTCTCAGTGCAAAACTTCTTCCTACGTGTGTGGGGAGCACCAACTGATTAGATTCACAGTCAGCGCTCGGCCCTTTTTGAGATAGCACCATCCGTCTGTCTTCTGAACCCAGCACGAACGGCCAGCTCTCCTCATTTCTCTTCCTTAGGAAAACTCTGATTCAGCCCTTTATTGACGTGGCTTGTCTGCCTACAATTTCTACCAATCAGAGTAAAAAGAATGTGCCCTGTGCCAGCCTTTGTTTTCAAAACAATGAAAGCTTCATGTCCAGAGTAACTGTTTCGTTTTGCTCCCTGCATATTTCTGCCCTCTACAATCTGAATAAAATGCCAGTGTGCATTCCCTCATGGAAAAAATGAATTTTAAACAGTGCACCCAAAACATGGATTTTACCTCATTGTGCATATAAGGCTGCATTATCATGTTAGAAATTAGCACTTTAGTAAGGTTAGTAATGTTAATCAGTTGTGTATTATAATGCAGTCTTCACACATGAAGCATCCAATATACATTGTGCACCTCATTATTTTAACCTGGCAGCACACTAAGTGTGTCTATGTGTGCTCTGAATGCCTGCAGTTTCAAACTGGGCCTGGCTGTGTACTTTGTATGCAAGCAATAACGCTATATATTATGTACTCGCAAAAATGCTATACATGTCCTTACAGGGCCTCACACCTCTTGTTCTTCAAACTAGAGACCAAAATGTGTGAGACCATCCCTGTTGGTTGAATGTGCCCTCACACTGTGGATGCATGCTAAAGAGGAAGAGCTTCTCAAAGTCCCACAGTTTCAGCCACATAGGATGCTGGTTAATTATTTACACAGTATTTTTCCTAGCCTTTTGCCACCTCCCTGTTCAAGGGTCCTGGCTCTACCAGCTACCAACCTATTTATCTGTTACCTCCTCAATGTCTTACCACATGCTGGGAACCTTTCTTAGCCTCATTTCCTCTCTGCACTATTGTTGTGCTTGCCTTGCACCTCCTTGATGCATGTTCCTCCTCCCTTGCAAGGCTCATCCTTTTCATGCTTAGAGTTCACCTCTGTGTAGGAGATTTTATCTTATTGGTGTAAATTCTGGATGCAGGTATTTTGCAAACATGAATTAATGTTCCCACACTTTGAATATAGAGAGAGAAATAAACATATAATATTCCTTACATGCTGGACAATCACCTGTAAATCTGGAATTGGAGTAGACTCATCAAAGCTGAGCTCGGAAGTTATTGATCAGCCCATTGCCTACTTTCACAGACAGCTGATGGGGACAGAAAAACAACAGGTCCAGAGTTAAGAAGAATCCAGTTCAAGGCCATTGGGTCAGATCTCTACAGAGATTTTCAATGGATATGGTGCCTCAGCCTTGATCACATCTACATGTATATGTATGCCAATAATACCAAACCTATGCCAAGGAGAAAAGTGCATATCCTTCCCCTTTATATCTGATCACATGTTGGCTCATTATCCATAACACTGTGAGGTAACATGGCCCAAAGGAAACTTGCTAAAATCAAGGCTCTCGTCTTCATTGATCACTTTCATCTTTGAAACAATAATTCTGTGACTTTCTCCCTAATAATGGCTGAAACTCCAAATACTCCCTACAGAATGGTAGATTCACAATTGACCTCAACATCTATTTCTTGCTGTGCAGTTGACCCTGCGGTGAGTTGCATGTTTTTCCTATTAGATGCCTTACCAAGAAGTCTCCCCTTCCTTAGATTTCCCCATAAGATTACAGTTGTCAGCATTGTCTTTGGTAGCCCTTTGGATTAAGGAAATACCTTTACTTGTACCTCCTTTTAAATACCTTTACTTGTAATTCCTTTCAAGTATACAGACTGGATACAGCATGGTCAAATGTATATAACTTGTTCAAAATGCAGCCACTTTCCTACTAATCCAAATGAACTATCAGGAATACATTAGTCAATAAATTCCTCTACTGGCTTCCAATGTGCCAATGACTAAAACACCATCTGCATTGCTTACCATGCTTCATATGACACATGTGGGTCATTCCATCAAATCAAATTCCTATGTTCAGCACATCACATCCCATTTTCTCATCTACTTACTAATTTATGAAGTGGTTCCACACTCCCTAAGTGCCCATCAGAAGTGTGCAGGTGTGCATGTGATCTTCTACCTTTACTTCAGCAGGTTAGAACAGACTTCTGGCTGCTGTGCAAACATCCATGCACCAGGCTCAAGACAGAATCACTTGCTTTGACAACACTTATTGTTCACAGGGATAGAAGGTGACATCCGCTCCATGATGTGCCACATGGAGATGGTTAATGATGGAACTCCCAGAGATTATCCAGCACTTTGTGGGAGAGACACCAGGTGTCACTTGAGACAGGTGTAAGATAGATATTCTATGCTCATCCTTTTCCCCATGACTCTGAGGAGTGTCAGGGAGGAACCCTAGGTGGTGAAACAAGCAACCCCTGTACATCATACCTCGGCCACAGTAGGACAATGTTCATGGTCCAAGACCATGAACCCAACACAAAAGGTAACATTGTCACAAAACTCCTGTGAAGGACCTGCAAGCTACTCCATGGAATGTCTACAAACATAGACACTGGTTTTCAGTGATAGATTCACTGCAGAGGGACAGCAAAGGGAATAATCCACATTCATGCCATACTGCAGGTGTCCGGGGTGAGGTAGGATGCCTGGTAGAGGACCTGTGGAGCCACGAGTGCGCAGTCTAGGGTCACTTGACCTCAATATGTCACACCCTCTTTCAGAGCCCTCACAGCTCATTATGTAAACATAGAGCAATCCTATGGAAACTAAAACATAGCACATGAAACCAATCTCTTGGGAAACCAAGACAATTGGCGAGGAGCTGGAGGTAGCTTGGAGGGCCCAATCAAGTTGCGTGTTACAACTATTAAAATAATTCAAGGCCGGGGCTGAGTAATCAATACCAAACACAGATGTATTAAAGGCAAAAATTAATGTTTTAGAGTGTGGGTGTTTAAGTATAAGTTAGGACAGCTTTCGTAAGGGGCGGGAGAGAGTTGCGAGGAAAGTGTGAAAAGCAGAAAGCAAAGAGGGATATGTTGCAAAGGGAGAGTGATATTGGACAGTTCCTGGCCAGAAGGCCTATCAGAGGGACAGTCCAATCTAGACCTGTGGAGCCATCATAACTGGAGGTAAGTTATGAGTAACCTTCAGGAACTAGTGAGATGCCTTTAGTCCAAAGCTCATATAGTGGTGGCAGATAACGCTTACAGGGACTAGAACAAACCTTGAGTGGAGTGCGGGGAGTGATATTGAGCTACTGAGAGCTAAAGTGCACACCCTGTTGAAGAGAGCAAGGCCATCAGCCCAAAGAAAATATATATTTTCTAGACCTGCATAGAGACCAAAGAAACTCTGCCTAGACAGACCCAGATTGGGGGAGTAGCTGCAAATTCTGTTGTGCTAAGTACACCCAACTGCTAAGTGTGGCATACAGGCTTGTCCAAAAGCTATGAGAGCCTGTTCCCTCATCCCAAGGGGAACAATGACACTATCATTATCAGCCAGGAGGCTGTCACTTCTTCCCAGCAGGCCAAAGACATCATCGCCAAGAGACACCAATGCAAAGATTAGACAAAGATGACCTGGGCAAAAACACAGCTATGCCAAGTTAGCAACCCTTTGCAAGAAATGTTCAGGTGTTTCCTAGCAGAGAGATATATAGTGGGTCCTTGGACTTTAAGAACAGAGATTAATTTAGGAACAGACTTGAGACTACCAATCCTTTCGACTATGGACCCAAATATAGAATTATTATAATAATTATTATTATTATCATCATCATCATTATTATTATTGTTGTTATTATTACATCCTTTACCTTGAAGATATTTACTACTGACTTTTTCTTATTTGCTATTTCAATTACAGTGGTAATTTGGTAAATGCACCACCACACTGATATAAACCTCCCCTCTGTACTTCACTTACATAAATAATTCACAGGATGCATGAATGACACTAAAGTCTCAGTTGTTTTTATATACATGTTGTATTACATGCCATTTACAAGCCATCAAATCTTACCTGCAAAATAAAAGAATAAAACAGAACAAGCAGGTATTTTGCAAACATGAATTAATGTTCCCACACTTTGATTATAGAGAGAGAAATAATCATATAATATTCATAACGTCCCTGCACTGCAATAAATCCTAGCCACACACATACGGTATACAATCTGTTCCTCACTTAACACTTCTTACCAAGGCCAGTAGTCTTTGAAGTCCCTGCACGACCTTGCTGAGTTTTGCAATCCAGTCTCAGTACGAAACTTCCTCGTACGTCTGTGGGGAGCACCAACTGATTAGATTCACAGTCAGCGCTCGACCCTTTTTGAGATAGCACCATCCGTCTGTCTTCTGAACCCAGCACGAACTGCCAGCTCTCCTCATTTCTCTTCCTTAGGAAAACTCTGATTCAGCCCTTTATTTGAAGTGGCTTGTCTGCCTACAATTTCTACCAATCAGAGTAAAAAGAATGTGCCCTGTGCCAGCCTTCGTTTTCAAAACAATGAAAACTTCATGTCCAGAGTAACTGTTTCGTTTTTTGCACCCTACATATTTCTGTCCTCTACAAGCTGAATAAAACGCCAGTGTGCATTTCCTCATGGAAAAAATGAATTTTAAACAGTGCACCCAAAACATGGATTTTACCTCATTGTGCATCTAAAACTGCATTATCATGTTAGAAATTAGCACTTTAGTATGGTTAGTAATGTTAATCAGTTGTGTATTATAATGTAGTCTTCACACATGAAGCATCCAAAATACATTGTGCACCTCATTATTTTAACCTGGCAGCACACTAAGTTTTCCTATGTGTGCTCTGAATGTCTGCAGTTTCAAACTGGGCCTGGCTGTGTACTTTGTATGCTAGCAATAACGCTATATATTACATACTGTCACAAATGCTATAAATGTCCTTACATCTGTCACTATATTCATAACAAAAATAATCAGGATGCGAGATCCTCACAACAATCCACAGTTTTTGGACATATTTATTTCAATCTCAAAAACCAGTGTCTTAAATTATTATAAACTTTCGCTAAGCACGAAAGCGATAACGGACAGATTTCAATATAAAAACATAGGGAAGTGCAGTTGTGCACCCTCATCAGGATGTGGAGGATGAGTACCCTAGTGACAAGCACATAAGAGTACAGGAAGTTGGTGACACAAGTAACTCAGATAAGTGCTGCCCGAGGCTGTTTTTCAACCCGGGTGTGGTTTAAACAAAAACGGTGTACACAACACAAAATTAGAAACATACAACAAAGGGTATTTTCACAGTTGTGCCACAAGTGATCGACACAGTTGTGTTTCGGCCACAATGGCTTGGTAGAAGCTTGTAGTTGTGGTGGCCTTCATCAGGAGAGACTAGTTGGAAGAGTCTGTCCGTGGGTAAGATCTGTGGGAGGGAGGAGAACTATGAGGATCTCAAAAGGTACATATTAACTTAGGGGTTAATAAATAACAGTTATGCGTGCTTAGCGAACGTTTGTAATAATTTAAGACACAGGTTTTTGAGATTGAAATAAATATGTCCAAAAACTGTGGATTGTTGTGAGGATCTCGCATGCTGATTATTTTTGTTATCAATATATGTACCCTCCTGGGCATATCAGGACTCCGCCAGGCGCCCTTTATTTTTTCCCTTACATCTGTCACTTCCATCAGCTTATTGTGTCTGTCCTACTGCTCCTGCTCCCTTTTGATGGCTCCTCTGACCATCCCTCTATGGCACTACTTGTATACTTCAATATTATGTCAGACAGCCATCACTCTCTGTATCTCCTCTTTTAGTATGCACTCCAGCCACCTCACTCTGTCTCTCCTGTTCCCCTTCAAGATCAACTCCATTCACCTCTCTCTGTTGCTCTTCCTCTTCATTGCTGCCATTGATATCACCACTAGCCACCACTCACCCTCCTCCCCACTCGTGCTGTCTCTCCAAACTCCTGACTTTGTTTGTTCACACCTCCAACCCTCTCCAAATGTCTTCCTGTAGCTCATCCTCCAAACAATCATATTATCCTGAACTGCCTTGCTCTTTAATTAGGATCATCACCCAGCCCTCTAACATGTCCCCTATCAGTCTCATGTGCATTCAACTTTGACATGATACATGCCCACATAGGCATACATATGAGATCTTTTGGATCACAGAATGAGGCTTCATCATTGACTATCACCATCCTGATTCTGATTTCTCTTCTGAAGTGTATCCTAGAAGGACCAGGGTCAGCAGAGCAGTGCTCTTTCCTATCTCATTCTCTCTGGCAACCTCACAAAGAGTGGTTGGCAAAGAGAATTGTCTGAGTGTCAGTTGACCTGTGCAGTCAGGTTTGACTTTTTGTTTGTTTACTTTGAACATTCCTTCAATAGGCTCCCCAGAAGCAAAATGGGAAATGGACCTCAACACTTATGTGCTTCATGGTTTAGGGTAAATTTTATCCATGCGGGTGCTTATGACCTGCAGACCACAGTCAATCATGCTGGTCACTGAAAGGGCCATTACCTTCTTAGTAGGGTTTTCACAACCACTGCCACTGTAGGGTTCTGAGAAACCGACCTTAGTGGACCTGCAAAGGTTTACCACAAAGGTCTAACCAAATTCTCACTTGCAAAGCATGCAGATGGTTACCGCTTAGACTACGGAGATCAGGGGGTTGGTGTATAGTACAATAACATTCACGAGAGATTCTTACACAGGTTAGTATAATAGAACATTTCTTTATTTATCAACACAGATGCATTCAGTCAAAGTACTAAAGGGTACGTTAAAAAAGATGTATGCATAGAGCTTGGAGGATAGCTTAGGGGCTAAGTGCTTGCCTTTAGGAACAAGACAATGCGCTGCAACATATGTTTCATAACTGATCTTGTGCTTAAAAGCTAGAGGAGTCTATCATTATGCATGATATAAATCACCAGTAAAAACAAACAAAAAAATGGAATCACAGGCATCTAAAGTGAGAGGCACAATAGAATTTAGAAGTTACACATTTTGCTATAATTTAACATTAAGTGGGAGGGAGAGGAGGACACATTATAATTTATGAGGCAGTACCGGACCACAGTAGCTAAACTGTATGAGTCCAACTCTAATCTAAAAACAAGTTGTCCACAATGTTCAAGGTAACTGACCAAGTGTTGGCTTTGGGGGATTTAAAAATGTTATTTAAAGTTCTCTCTTAGGAAATAATAGGCTCAATGTGGTAGATAGCACGTTTGTCAGTGATCGAATTGTATGATTTTAAAGGGAAGTCTCCTGCAAAGAACAGGGGAAGCTACCAATTCACACATCTACAGGGCCCCAAACAGGATACATATACCCATGTTCTAGCACCAAAGGGAAGGCAAGTGTGTCTGTTAGGAAGGACAGTATGCCCAATGTTAGCAATGGGGAACAAGAGGACTTCAAACAGGTATACAATCCGCTCAAACTATTATGCGGACAATCAATGAGCCCAGAAAAGTTGGGTTCAGATGAAGAGAACTGCTCCCATTGTAGGTTCGGGCGTCAGATGTCCACGGGTCTCTGTAAGAGATGACACATTTGGCAGCTGGGTCTGCAAATTCTGTGGTTCCATCTCCACGAGCAACCAAACAGATTTGAAGATCACTTGGCTGGACTCGGAGCAAAGAAGGTAAAGATTCTCTGTATTCACTACCATGAAGTTGGAAGACTCTAAGTATGCCACAGATGCAGTGAGCAGTTTAAATGGCTCTGCAGAGTCTTCGTGCATGACGAATCATAATTCAAGACTAAGACTCCAGCAGACATATCTTCCTGAAGAGGGAAGCCATGGCAGAACAGCAATTTCCAGAGCCCAGAGGAGGAGGCCTTGTAAGTTTCACAGAATTTGCCTGTTAAAGATCCGGGCAGCAGGATACATCTCCTCTTTTGATGGTAGATGCCATCTATAAGCCACAGATTTTTAAGAGCTCCAGGAGGAAGCCCTCAGAGGTGCATGACTCAGGTTCAAGGAAGGAAGCTAATGTAGAAGGACTCCCTTGTTGATAGAAGAGTAGAGCCTCACCTGGCAGTAGATTGCTTATGTAAGGGTGTTCCTAGCAGCAAGCTTCCGGTGTACCTCTGTGGCATATCTGGCTTTCGATCATTTCTTACAATAGTCTACTGAAGACTGGTTCAGATCCTCTCAAGGTACACAGAATCTCAGGACACCTTCAGTATTCAAACTCTGGGCCGCTGCTCAATCATGGGCAGCTCGCACAGGAATAGGCAAGCTTCTCAGTAGTTCCAGAAGGTGTATTGGGTCTGTCTCCATTCACTTAACCAGCCCTCTGCAGCTACACTGTTCTTCAACCCAGCCGAGAAACCTCACCAGAGATAACTGCACAGGTCAGTTCTCTCCTTTCAGCCCACCAGCCGCACCTCTCTCTCACCAGGAAGCTAGAAGGCTCCTCCTTCCTCCTTTCTCCCTCTTTCAAACATATCAGTGAAACCCGCCTCTTATCCTATGCCTCTGTACATTTTCTTTACCATTTCCAAGCCTCTTTGGTGATGTTCTCTGTCATACCATGCGCCAGAACCTTCCAGCACCCATCCTGCTGCCTCTCTGGTTCCGCTTCTGTAATTTTACAGCCCCTGGCTTGAATGACCTTTAAGCAGTATTCCACAGGGCGCAACCTCTCAATGATGTTGCTTTCATATTTTATCCTTCCTTCCTCTTTTCTTGCTCCGCACAATGAACGTTTATTCTCAAGGATCATCTCACTGTTACATTGCATGCTCTGCCTTGTGAAGCACTGCTGTTCAGCTTTCAATTTTGCATTGTTTTCTGAAACTGACAATGTTAGTGTGGTGTCAGACAGGCATGGTAACAAGAGAGGTACAGACTCAGAAAGTAAGATTTCAAAACCTTTATTTCATGTTTTAGGCATGGTCTAATACCTAACTAGCCCTAGCTCTTAAAGGGTTGTTTCCGTGAAATGATGCTTCCCGTTGCTGTCTGTAAATCCAAATAAAAAGTATGCCAGTGCCTAATCCTATGCTTGCCCTGACTCTATACAAAAATGTGTTAGGGAATATTTTGTCAAAAATGAAAAGTAGTGGCTCAACAGAAAAAGAAGGAAACCAAGGTTGGTTTCCGGTGGCTTTCTTGCCAGGCTTGGTTTTAATCTTATCCAAAAAGAGTCCAATCAAAGAGGGTTGCTTGAAATCATCAAAGGGTCCTTGCAGTGAACTCCAATACGTTCAGTATCTTTGAGTTCCATGGGGTTCCATTCCCAAAGCTCCAAATTATTCAAGGTTCAAGCACCATAAAAGAAAATGTGTCACAGTTCTACTTTTAAGCTTCTCATTGTTGCCTTCCCCACACTTCAGTCTTTTCAACAATATAAAGCAAACTAGTAAGTCTTCAACTCAGCCGGGCCTCTCAGGTTTCCCTTTCCCAAGCTCAGGCTTCCAACACAAAGCAAAATATAGCACAGTTCCTTTTTGTTTTCTCAGGGCACCCTTCCCCAAGTTTAAACCCCTCTAATTTCAAACACAAAGTCAGCTGGTGCCTTTTTCTTATTTACAACTTTGTCTGCTTACACTCTTCTCATGGGGTAGAATCAGAGGCTTTTTGCTTTTCCTTAGAGTGACGACTCCAACCCTTTGCCCCTCTCTTTATTTCGAACGTTCACTTTCCGTGGAACCTTTTATCTTCAGGTGTTTTTTTTTGCATACTTGCATTGTCTGTTATTCTTTTCACTTTGCCGTGCACACTTGCACTGTTCTTCACCACTCAATACTCATTATGTGCCTCTTGCACCTTCCTGCTTTAGCGTGCTTCTTTTACCCTTCTGTTTCACTCACTTCTGTCTTTGGATGTGCCCATTTGAACTTCTTTTCCTTTGTCGTGCATCCTTGCACCTTTAATACTCTAGGGGCCTCATTACACGGATGGCGGAGAACCATGGTGCTTTTAGCGCCATGGTTCATGCCGGTAATTTACCGGCACCGCCTTGGTGGAAAGGGGAATTACCGCCCCATTTCAAGGTTGGCGGGGCGGTAATTCCCCCTTCCACCATTGCCCTTCCCCATTCCCATTTTTGCCCCACAGGGCATAATGGGAATGGGGAAGGCGCTAATTACGGTACCGCAAATTGCGGTGCGGTAATTAGCTCCCTGGGTCCCTTTGCGGGTTGGTTTTTAACGCCTGCAATTAGCAGGCGTTAAATTCCCTAACACGCAAAAGGACCTCGTAGTAAGGCGGTAAGGATTTACCGGTACCGGTAAAATACCGGTACCGGTAAACCCTTACCGCCATCCGTGTAATGAGGCCCTAACTTTCCTTCTCTGTGATCACTCATACCTTTTGCTTACTTTTCTTTCAAGCCGCTTGCCCTCTCTTGGCTTTCTTGTGCGCCCTCGCACTTTCTTTTTACTTTGCTCTGTCCACTTTTCAATTTACATCTGGGCTACTTGCCCACTTTTAAATCTGTTTACTTTCTGTCCTTTTATTTCTGTACCGCTCGTGCGCACCGTTTACTTTGTTTGTTTCTTTCTACTTTACGCTTTTTGCTTTCCACTTCGTGCTGTTTTATCAATTTTGCTTTTCCAGCCACCCGCACAGTCCTGAGTTTCTTTCTCTTTGTCATGCGAAACTCACCGGGCAGCGTAACACTGGTTAACGGTCTCTCCGGGATGCTTTGGGTCGAGGTCAGGGTCTCACCACCTGCCCCTCAGTTACCCTTGGGTCCGGCACACGGCCCAATGGAACAAGCACTTGCACAGACTCTGCCAGAAGGATCCCAGCTGCCTTGCACCAGCTCTTGGGAAACACGGCTCCCCAGCCACACTGCAGACCTCCTCGCACACCGGTCCAGCATTGCAGCACCCTGCTCTCCTCCGTATCCTTTTTCCTGCAGCTCCCAGCTTCATGGCTTCTCTGGTCCAAAATGCTTCTCCAGCCCGCTCATCCATCTATGTTAAACCACACCTTTTATAGTGAAAGAAACAGTCAAGTGGAGTCAAGTGTAAATGGTTACCATTAACTGCCTGACCCTGCCTGCCTCTATTAGTGGGACAACTCGAGTTCTTTCTAGGGTATGTTGCCCTTACTTTCCACATGTTATTCCTATGGGTAATATTTATGATCTTAGTTGCCTCGTCTCAGTATCTGTTGGAAAGGGGGAGGGGGAGATGGGGTGAGATTGGAGATACCCCACAAAGGCTGAGGGAGAGAAGGTTGGGGAATTTTTGGGACTGGATGAATACCATGTCTCGCCCTTTGGCATCCTCCTCTCAATCCCGTGTGACCCAGGGTCGGGATCCAAAAAGCAATGGCCCTTCCCTGGCCACCTGAATGGAAGATCCTGAGGGAGTGGGTGGGAGAATACCAAAGGTTTCTCACAGTGCACGCCGCTATCAGCATTTTCTGTAGCCTGTGGCCTAACAAATCTAGCCCACTCCATTTACCAATACTAAGTCCCCCTTTGTTATCCCTAATACTAAGTGTTAATAACCAATGTACTAAACTGCACACAGAATATACTGCACCAATCCTTTAGTTCATAATCTCTGCTACATATATGTATATATGGGCATTAGAAAAGGGTGGCACAGTACAAAGACTGTAAATGCCTAGCTAAGAACCTGTGGTTTACTTAGCTGGCAAAAGAGAAGGTCCAAGATTCCCTTAGGCCTACATATTTGGTGCGTTGGCCAGGAATGACATTTTAACTAAGTGCATGAGTCGGGCATTGCAAAGTCGTATTTGTCGATAGTGTGCCATAATAGGCACACAGTGAGTCATGTTTGTCAACAGTGCTGTGCATTAAGTGGTGTTTAAGTTGACACACTATGCATTATGTGAAAACTGGGCGATGTGTAAGAGTATTCTTACAAATTTGTGCGAGTATGCAGAAGCCACATTTGTTGCTCTGGGGTCATGGACTTCAGATACTTTGAATGTGTGGAAAGAGAGCCTAGTTGGCGAGATAGAAATGGAGAACCCTGAAAAATTATTTGAAGTGAGCACAGTGTTACACATGTGCCTGACCAGACTTTTTGATTGTGATGATAACAAGTCTAAAAAAGACAGTTGGGGGTGGGACATTGGTTTATCCTGTGCAGATTACTAGAGATCAGAAAAAATGAAGGCCAAATTATGCTGAAATGTCAGAGTCAATGGACAGAAGTGAGTAAAAGGGTGTTTCAGTTAGAAATTATGTCAGATGAGGGGCTGCTAACACTTTCATAGTTGCAATCTAGATGTGATGACTTGATGGATAAAATGTCACATTCAAGGGCAACCCCACAGCACTGTGAAATATTGGAAACTGAATTGGAAGTTAAGAGAAAGTAGGCGCAGGAAGATCCAGAGCAGATTGACCATTTACAAAGTGAATTAACTCTGATTCGAATGGAGAGGGATTTCGCCATAACAGAGATGGAGTCATTGCATAAAGACAACATGCCTTTGTCTTGAGATATACTTAGAAAATGAGATCTCTCATTTAATACCAGGGGGTGATAGAAGTCTGAAAATAATCACTGATTTCAAAGAACAGGTGACCGAAATTAATGGTTTACTCATAAAACTGAGAAAAGAACAGTCTACAATTGACACATTTCATGATGACATCAGATGCTGCATTCACATCTCAGACAATTAAGGCAGCAGAACTAAAATCTAAGACGGCACTTTTTGCGTTCACGGCATGGTGAGCTACAGAATATGTCACTTAGTGGATCTGTGTCAAGCCACAGTCTGAGAACTGGGCCAGGTGAAGCATGCTTCCTAAGAACTGGCTTCCAGTATCTGAAGAGACAGATGATGTGGGGAAGGAGTATCAAGCCCTGCGAGAGAGGGCCCTTTGCACAGCAGGGAGAGACGTGAACTCAAGCCAACAGGTGATAGAAAGCTTGCATAATTAAGATGCAATCATGTGATGATTATTGATCCACTTAAGACTATAAAGTCACTTAAAGGGCTGATAAAGCTCTTTAGGAAGGATTCAGATTCAACAATAGAAGTACTTATAGAAGAGGTACGACAGGTTTACCAGACATTCAAAATTCCAATGGATCAATATATGTGCTTCTTTCACTGGATAGTTGATCAAACACATTTTGCTTTTCTGCATAGTTTAGATGAACAGAGCATCTCATCGTGGGAGAATTACCAGTAGGAGGTAAGGAGATCCTTTTTCTATATAAGTCTTTCACAAATAAGAAAATTATACTTTGGATTCTGGACCAGGCCATGAAAATATGGGAGGTTGTTTATCACACTGAAAATAAATTCAAGGAGGCATACCATAAAACAAAAGAGACAATAAAGCTTCCTGCAATTTCAGAAATTAGGTCTGGGAGGAATATGGCACCCGAAACAGGTTTAAGACAAAATGGCACAACGCAGAATCAGAAAAGTGTGCTGACGTAGGGAAGACCAACACCACAAATGGCAGCATTTCAATCTATAAATCCGTTAGAAAGGGATATATACATCAGCCTCCAGTAACTTGGCAACTCACCACAGGTAGGATTTCGGTACAGTGTGGTAGAATCTAATAGCACTCCAAATCAACCACTTCCTGGGCCATACCGGGCACTGGGAGCAAAGAGGAGATTTAACCCTGCAACAATGACATATGGGAACAGCAATCAGATGGAGCCAAGATATGTGACCAGGTTTACTGAAAATGGAAATCAACAAAGGAAACCGTATCAGCCTAATGAAAGGCCTAATGTGTCATATAGCACTGACCCTATACATGTACCCATGTGTGAGGGATGATTGGAATGGCCCTTTTCCTGCTGCCCAGATGCCTATTTGTTAGAGAACCATACATTAATCTTATGCATTCTGTAACTCTCCCCATGTGTGTGGTTACCATGCAACTGTCCTATGCATTCTGTACCTGAACCTATTGCTGAGGGAGGCCTTGACCATGCCCACGTTGTAATATTTGGTGAGGAAACTTCCATTTGCTCATGCTTAACCATTTATGAGTGAAGCCTACTCTCATCAAGGCCATGCTGTACCTGTCTGAGAGGAAGGCTTGCATTAGTCCTGTCAAAGCTCTATGTGTTTGTCATGTAATCTTACCATGCCCCTGTACATACTGCACATACTCCTTGAGAAATACCCCACTGGCTCCGACCATCCTGCACCTGATGGACTTTGTAAGAAGGGGCACTGGGCCAGCAGGTAGTACTTGTTTGAGAAAGGCTTGTGCTGGCCCTGCAAAGCTGTGTCAGTACCTTTTCTGTTGGTGAGGGAAGTATGTGTTGGTCCTGCCCAAGTAGTAGATTTGTGAGGAAAGCCAATGGACCCAATATAAATGGGGACTTACCACCACACTGCAATTTGGGATCTAGCGCTAATAGTGCCAGGCCGAGTTGTAGTAATGCTAATTGCATTGGGTGGTATCCTGGCGGATTTAACACTGGGATACCACCCTACTTGTAATGACGCCTGTTGGGATGGAAGTGAGCCTATTTCGCCCAAATAGGCGCATTCAGGTAAGGTGAACGCCATATGAGGTGACAAGGGGGATTAATCTGCACAATTTAACACTATGCAGAAGTCCTGTAGCACCTACAGTGAATGTGCAGCACTCGAAAAACATAGCATCCAACTCCATTTTGTACTAGGCCCACACGAGTAGGAGCTTGTACAATTGTGCTATTCATGAACCAGCTCACCTGGCCCAAGCTCAGTAGAATGGAATGGATCTGCAGAGCTTCATTCCCATGGAAGTTCACTTCCCCCTCGACCCTCCAAGTGTTCCAAATATTTAGTATCTTCCAAAGGAATGCACCCTGCAAGAGTGTGAGACAACACTAGGCTCCGTACTGAGCCCATTAATCTCCCCTAAACTGCCAGTAGGTATATAACCCCCACCAAGCCAGTCCGGAGCCAGCCCCACACCACTGACCCGTCCACCACACCTTTGCTTTCCTCGATAAGCAGAGAACCCCCTTTGTTCCAACACATATCAAGGATCCACAGAAGATCTAAACATGCATGGCTATATTTCCTCAAGCATGAAAACACATCTCTTGTAACACGAAGTACATGGAGGGATAAATTAAAGATCAAAACCCTGGGTGAAGACTTGGAGTGCCAGAACTGCGGCATCAACGAAGCCCTGAATGTGTGGGTGAGCGTGACTATATTTTATCGTGCCGCCCAGGTGCCTGCCACAATGATACAGTAACCAGGCTTAGCATGTTTAGTTTAGAATGCAACAATGTAGGAACGTGTGCCATGACCTTCACTGCGAGGATGAGCCCAGCTGACCCACGTGGATCTGATAGATGGGAACAAACCAACCAATTACAGCCTGGCATCCCCTATAGAGCAGGCCCATGTGTAGGGTGCCTCCAATCAGTGGCACCAAGTAGTACTGTATGAAATGACGTTTTTTGGGCTTTTAAGCCCTTGTTTGTTGCAGGTCGAGTCAGAGTGCTCTCGAACAGTAGAGTCCTTGTCTGATATTTGTATTCTGTATTATTAAATCCTTTTATCCTTGCAACGCTATCTCCTGGACTATTCCCCTAGCGGCTTGTCTTTATTCTGCAGTGTGCATGAAAAGGGGCTTGTCTTCACCCGCTATGTCATGTATGGGTGCCTGTGAGGGAAGATGACACTGCTGCTACCCTTCCTGTGCCTGTTTGGCATGTGTGTATTGCTTTATTGGCGTGCTTCTGCCTCTGATGTAGTGGTAAAGTTTGTGATGGAACATTTTAAAGCTGCTTGCTCCCTGTGCTATACCTGGTTTTTGAGTGGGGATCACTTGCTCAGACGTTTCCAGTGTTCTACATTTCCTGTGTGCCAGGGAATTGTGAGGTGAGGAGCTAGGGGGGGTGGAGGGGTGTGTGTGTGTGTGTGTAGTTTGCACAGTTTCTGACAGTACTGTACCTGTGCAGTAAATTAAGGAACAGTGTGGCCCACATTCATGAAAAGCAATAATTAACTTTGCACAAAAAAACGGAGTATTACTGGGCTTGGCTTTTTATGCAGCTCCTAGAAATTGATACATTTTAAAGAATGTTGGGCCAGTGCAATTGATCCAAGCTCCTAATTGTACCATGCACTAAAGTCCCTAATCAGAAACCTGACCGAAGTAGAGCTTGCTCCTGGTCTCAGCTCAACCCCCTGGGTTCCAAGCCAGCAGGCAGAGCCATTGCCCTATTTTCACATCTGACATTTATGATGACCCATTGGGGGCAATCAACCTGGCTGAGGGAACTTTTGCTTGGTGGATTAACTGAACTACCAGACTGTGCTTTGGGTTGCGTGCCATCTCCTTCCGCTGGCAGAGGTAGTCGCACTCCTATGCAACTCCTAACATGTCAAAGGAATTCTATGCACTAGTCCATGAATACACAGCAGGGCAAAGGGTACGTCATTGCCTTCTATGATGCCTAGAAGAAGGGTACAAGGGTGGTTATCAGCGTTCCACCACCAAATTGTGGTGCCCGGAAAGCCAACACTGTGGGTGGAAGAACGTTTTAGCAGACTTGATGCCTTCTGTATCTCATTAAAGTGGCCAACAATGGCCCAGAAACGTGACTCAAACTGTGATATCTGGGTGTGAAGGGGTAGGGTTGGGGGAGTGTTGCATTGGAATCCTGAGGATGGTTATTTTTATTTCCACCTGATAGTAAGGTTTTTTCCTAAGACGGCCAGATAGTTTTATGCGTAACTCTGCCAGATTTGCTCATTGTTTTTTATCCAACTTGTGTGTTATACATTGTGTTTGTAAGAGAGAGTGGTTGCATTTGACCTCGATATAAAAAGAAACAAAATGGCGAAATGGCAGCATGTGAACATGGTGGGCCAAACATGCCTGTTACGAGATGAAGACACATTTGGCAGGAGGGAATGCTGTAGTCAGGGCTGATGGGGTTGGCGTGCGGCTGGTATGAAGACCTTTTGCCTATGTCAGCTAAAAGCCTTGCAACAAAGAAGTAATCCATTCTTGTATGCAGTCGGAAATCCCTGAGTTGCTGGCTTCTCAGCCAATCAACTGAGCTAGCGTCTCCCACACCATCCTGCCTGCCTACATCTCCCCCCAACGCCCCAGTTGGTGGGAGCGTAGGCCTCTTCCTCTCTCAAGGCCCTTTTCTGGCCTCTGTCCTAGACACCAAACCCCTCACACAGGTATCAGTGGAGGAGATGCACCCTTTTGATAGAGTCCACTCATGAACAGCAGGTTGTCGAATCCTCACTTCTCTGAGGTTTTACCAAGGTGCATGGAGGAGGGGTTGTGTTTTGGATTCAAAAAACGTCCACAGCATGAAACAGCTGTATTTCACTGAAAGTATAGGGAATTGTTTGCTGTGAAACATGCCAAGACTCTTGGGCCATTTCATGTGCCAACAAATTGAGGCTCTTTGAACCTCCTGTGGTCTTTAATCCTCAAGCTTTAATGTATTCATGGGGTAAAGATCCTGTTGACATGACTCCTTTCTTTAGCTGGTGTTTGGGTTTCCCCTTGAAGTCTGAAATACTTACATGTGTCAGCATTCTCGGGGTTCTGGGCAAAGTAGGAGAGTTAGAAGCAGAGGCGGTGTGGCGTGGGCCCAATCGGATGATGCGCTCATCAACCTGCCTCCTCGTCTTACTGCTTTCATCATTAAGAATGGAAAATGACAAACTAATACCGAAACTGGTCTCTGCTTCTTCAGATGTGCCCTGGGCTGCTTGAACAGGCTTTCTTTGCACCTGTGGTTATATAGCTTGACACTCTACCCTGAGGCCCTGATTTAATGTTGGTGAAATTTGGAGCATCTCTAAAGGTTTGTGGCAAGAGCAGAAGCAATATGATTAAACAAAAATAAAAGGCAGACGGTTGCTGGTGACGTAAACGAAGATGCATGGAGCCAGTGCAGTCTCAGCAGCATTGTGGAGAAGCACTAGATGTCGGAAAGATCACCTCTTCTTGAAACTAATCTTTCCCTTGTTGTGGCCACCTTCATTGAGTCTATTGATATGTTAGGTCATATATAATGCGCTTAATACCCACAGGTTTCTAAGCACGGACCTGGGGATCTAACCTGTGTTGCTCCATGTCGTCTTGCTTCCAAGGCGAACACGTTGCTCCTGAGCTATCCTCCCAATCACGTAGACCATAGGCGGTTGAAAGAGCCTCATTGTATAAGTGATATTATTTCTTGCATCACTGCGAAACATACCCTGGATAATACTATTTAAGTACTTCACAGATATGCAACACTGGTTATAAAGCGTAAATAAGAGATGCCCATAACATAGGTTGGCACAAATACCATATTACATAGGCCAAATATTTGGCCATAAAATTGCTCTGTTGGACTGACACCATTGTTTCAAGGTTCAAACTCAATGGGCAAGATGTTTGCTCAGCATTACACATCCTCACTCAGATCCGAGCGATAAGGGGCCCCTGTGCTTCTAACTTGTTCTATAAATGGTAACATAACAGGCTCTATGATAAGTGCATTTTGTGTGTTTATGTTAGTTCTTTGAAGGAATACACACTAATGCTCAGCCGCATGAGGAATTGTCCAGGGACGGATGAAGCAATGATAATGCCGGGCAAATCCTAGCAAATAGAAAGTGCAGTCGTTTACCATCCCAATGGGAAAAGCTTAGGGACCTCCAGTAATTCTTATTGGAAATTAGGGCTTGTTTGGAAGGCTTTGAAGTTGGAAGATTCTTAGGTTTTGCCAAGACTGACAGGTAGTATCACTGGTCCTAGGTAAGCAGGATGTGCTTTAGAGATGGGTACGAAAAGGCAAGGTGAGCCAGCAGAAGACCGCATGGATGGGCACAGTGAAAGGGGTATTTAGGAAACTTTTCATCTAGTCAAGTAAACGGATAGGGGTATAACATGTTCATTGTTTAGTTAAAAAAAAACTGCTAATTTTGCCAAAATGTCCCTATGATATGAGCTATCAAGCTGTCGAAAAATATTTGAACATACTATACCATAGCATATGACATGACAGATGACTTCAGAACGAGTTTGAACGTCTAAATGTGGAAGCTACCTAGAACTGACTCCCTCACTTCTTTCAATTTTTTAGGAGGATGTTGGGGCTTTCCCTGTTGACAGTGGTCCTGCTGGGCCTGGCAGTGTCTACTGAGGGAACTGGTAAGTTTATAATGAGGGAAATCAACATTGCTGTTCTCTTATTTTCTTCCCCTGCATATATACAATGTTTTGGGATGTCGTTAAAAATCCAGATAAGCAACCGTGCCTTTAGTTTAGATATTTGCAATTAGTGGAACTATAGCTTATTTGGAATATCTACATAACCTGGTCCAGCAAAATCTTACACACAATAACAAAGACAATAGAACAATTGTAGGCTGTTCTTCATACATGTGCTACGTTCCATGTATCATTGTTGGGTGCACTTTGAATTCCATAAACTATATTAGTGTGACAGATGGCTTGAATGAAGCACGAAATCTTGCTCCTGTTTCAAGGGTTTTTATTTAGCACACACCACAGCTATGGGGTAGTTCTTTGCTATTTCAATGGAATTGCAGAACAGCCATGCATGGTGGCAACATACATGATGCACCTGCTGGAAAAGGGGGTTAGAGAGTGTAGCTATGGATGTCCCTCACTCATTTCCCAAATGACTTATCATATCATATTATATCACCGGATTTCCCCCTCCCTAACCCCGGGTTCCATAACAGGGTTAGTGCTACCGCTCGCTGGCACCTACAGTCTGCAACTTCCTTATACTCAAGGTGGATTCCCTGAGACACGGGCCGATTATCTCCCAAAGGTGCTGGTTCTAGAGGGTGGTGTATCTGTGCCCCCTGATGTTATGACCCCCGTCCTATTTACTACTCTACTCCTCCCCCTAATCTCCTCCCTTCTACCAACTCTGACTATCTTCTCTTCCCCAGGATCCTAGATACCTTTTCTTCCTATCCCTCTCTCCTCTTCTCTCTACCTTCTCCATGCTACTATGAGTCTTCTTGCTCTACTCATATGAAAACGACTTTTTTTTAATCATTACCACTATCGTTCTAACTACCATGACCAAGGTCTCTGCTACCATTGTCCAGCTACTACTATTTCCACTCCTCATGTATTCATGAAACTCAGGGATATGGTGCCATGCTAACTCATTTACTATTCTCAATTCAGGAAACTCAGGAATCTCGTGCCCTACACACTCATTTACTATTCTCTATTCAGGAAACTCAGGATATGGTGCACTGCTCACTCCTTTACTATTCTCTATTCAGGAAACTCAAGGATATTGTGCCATGCTCACTCCTTTGCTATTCTCTAGTTAGGAAACTCGGTATATGGTGCCCTGCTCACTCCTTTACTATACTCTATTTAGGAAACTCAGGATATGGTGCCATGCTCACTCCTTTACTATTCTCTATTCAGGAAACTCGGGATATGGTGCCCTGCTCACTCCTTTACTATTCTCTTTTTAGGAAACTCAGGGATATGGTGCCATGCTCTCCCTTTACTATTCTCTATTCGGGAAACTCAGGGATATGGTGCTATGACCACCACTTTACTATACCCGCTCTCACTATTCAAACCCCCTCCTCACTTCTCTAATACACCTTAATCCTTGCACCTCACTTCTACACCCTCCCTACTACCCTTATTCTCTGCTAACACTCGCTCTCTTAACACTCGCTCTCTCTCCCACAAACTGCTACTGTCTCCTACACTATTCCAATCTTTTTCACTCCCACCTCCTAAACTCCCCCTCCCTACTTCCTGCACTATTAAACAGTTCACTACTACAGACCACTGATACCACTCTCACTCAAATAACTCATCTTTTCAGAATCTGACTCTACAACACACTGCTCTGCTGCCCTTCCTCTGTCTCACCTCCCCATTGGTTGCAGTACTCAGCTGATTCCCAGCGCCAATCCTTGTCTGCTTTTTCCCCAGGAGGACGGCAACACGGCTGGTAGGCTTTAAAAAGCCTTCTTACCCCCTCCCCCTTTTCCAGCATGTTTTCACAAACAGTTTGGTGTTTCTCTGCCATGCTGTAGGCTGAAAGTTAATTTACCTGACTGGAGGGTGAGTAGTTTGCTTCTCTGATGCGTTAGATGTGGTTTGGTGGGGTTGCCATTTCACAGTCTGCTGGCATTGCTTTAGTTCATGATTTAAGGATGTTTTCTTCCAGGCCCGGTTTTCCTTGCCGCTTGCTGTTGCATTGTGGCTATATCATGAGGAATTGAGAATAGATGAGCGGCATCAGTGTTGTCATAACTTGCACAAGGGGGGGATTTCCCAGGAAACAGTGATGCCCCAAACCTTACTTCACATACCTGGGGGAGGTCTTGGTTTGAGTTATGTTTTATGAAGCCTTCTTCTCCAGGCTAAGAAGGGTCACTCTTCCCACCTCTGGCAGGGTCAAGACCCTGACTCTATTACATTATATGACTTTGACAACTATTTCATTTCATTTCATTTGATTTTGCCAAAAGAGCTTAACAAACTCTACAAAAAAGCTGTACAATTACATGAGAGTGCAATGATAGCTAAAAACAGAAGAAGGGAGCAAAAGCAGCATTAAGTGGAAAGAGAAGACAGGAGATGAGCTTTGAAATGAAATTGAAAAATGCAAAGAGATGTTGAAAAGCAGACAGAGAGAGGACGAGAATTCCAGTATTTAGGGGCTAAAAGAGCAAATGAGCAGAAATGACATGAAACACAAGGTGGGTTAGCAACCGTCAGAAGGAATAGATTCTGCGATCAAAGAGACGGAGAAGGAAAGTAGACCAACACTAGTGAAGAAAGATAGGGGGGAGCCAGACCATGGACACATTTAAAAACAATTGAGAGGAAATTATGAGGACATGATTCGAAAGGGTGCAATGCGATTGAGAGTTAGGAGGAAGTAATGGAGGAACGAGGGGGTAAAGAAAAAAGAGATAAACTGAGGAATTATAAACAGAGCAAAGAGGAAGATGATGTGAGGCAGGGAGACCAAGCAGAAGAGATGAACAGTAGTCAATGCGAGAATAAACCAGGGAAAAAAGAAGATGTTTAGTAGCATGGATAGAGAGGTTAGTATGAGCACGAAACATGTTGAAAAGAGCATAGTGACAGCAATGGGCAATAGAAGACATACGGGGTGAGAAAGAGAGCGAAGGAGCAAAAACAACACCCAAGTTACGCACAGATGAGGAAAAAAGTAAAGAAGATGGAGAGAGGGAGAGAGATGGCAGAAGAAGAGCAGGAGGAATAGTTGAAGCAGGGAAGAATAGAACCTCAGTCTTATAGGGGTTGAGGTGAAGAAAATGGGAAGACATCCAGTTCTGGACAGCAGAAAGACAGTTTGACACAGTAGAGTGAAGCGTAGACTCAAAAGAATAAAAGGAGAACACCATTTGAGTGTCATCTCCATACACATGAAAGGAGAGATTAAATGAGGGAATGAACGCTGAGAGGGGGCAGTATAAAAAGAGAAAAGGAGAGGATCAAGTACAGAGCCTTGAGGGACACTTAAGAGGAGAGTAAATGAGGAAGAGGTGTGTCCAGCCCAAGTAACAGAGTAGGACCGCTGAGAAAGATAGGAATTAAACCATTCATGAACAGAACCACAGGTGTCCAATGTGGAAAGAGGAGAGATAAGAAGAGAATGATCAACACTATTGAATTCTGCACAAAGATCAAGAAGAAAGAGGATACATGAAAGCTAGGAATGACGACCAGACAGATGAGAGTTAAAGATATGCAAGAGGGCAGTCTCTGTGGAATTAGAAGGATGAAAACCAGATTGAAGGGGTGGGAGAAGAGAATGAAGATTTAGATAATTAGCAACCTGAGTGTAGGCGGCCTGCTCGAGGATATTAGAGTGGAAAGGAAGAAGTGAGAAATGGCAAACATTGGAGAAATAGAGGGATCGAGAGTAGGTTCCTAAGTGCATACTTAACAGTAGTACGAAAGCACAAATTTGAGAAAGGAGAAGTAATAAGAGAAGCAAGATAAGGAACATGAGGATAGACCTGGGAAATAAGAGAAGAAGCAAGAGGATCAGAAGGGGAAGCAGTAGGGTGAACGCAAGCAAGAAGAGCAGAAGTATGAGAGTCAGCAAGAGCAGAAAACGAGGAAAGAGAATGTGGAGATGAACTAGGAGAGGAGGAAGGGGAGGAGTACCGGGGAGAGTAAAGTCAGAGTGAAGATTAACTATGTTGAAAGAGACGTCGAGGGAGAGGGAAACTGCGCGTTCCGAAAAGTATGATTATTTTGCAGCAAGTAAAGAAGAGTCAAAAGAGGAATGTAGATTTGGTTAGCAGGAGACCACGATTTTTTTTCCAGTGCCACTCAGCTTTACGCAGATCAGATGGCAGCAGTGAGAGATGAGTTTGGCAGAAAGCCAGGGCGGGGAACTTTTTTGAGTAAGAGAAACGGAATGCAGAGGGGAGGAAGAATCAAGTACAGCCAGCAACGTAGAATGTAGAGTGTTAGTAGCCACATCAGGAGAGAGAGAAGGAAAGGTGGGAAGAGATGCAAGAGAAGAATGCAAAAAAGAAAGAAAAGAGGCAGAGTCAAAAGAGCTAAGCTTACAGCAGGTAAAGGTAAGCATAGAGGATGAGGAAATAGGCAGAGCAGGAGGAGAGAGAGAAAAGGAAATTAAAAGAGGGTTAGAATAATAAAAGGGACATCAAGACACTGGTAGAGAGGAAGGAAGTTAAGGGAAAATTAAATCAAGACAGAAAACTGACTGATGAGAATGGGGCGAGGGTGAAAAAAGCAAATATCAATACTAATATTAATATTTGCAAGCAGCAAAAGGTAGGACGGATTAGGTGAGGGAAGATTGGATGTTTTCTAAAGCCTTCTGCTCAAGGCAGAGAAGGGTCACTTTCCCCATCTCTGACAGGATCAAGACCCTGACTCTGTTACTTTAGATTACTTTGGCACCTAGATAAGACACCTACACTTTAGGGAATTGGAAGAGCAACCAAATATAGAGGGCCTGCATCTGAACTAGCACAAGGCAATATGTTCCCCCTTCCAAACAACTGTCAATTATTTGAGGGTTATTTGAGGGTTTCCCACCTCTACCCAAGTTTTCTCCTTGGGCACAATGGACACAAAACCACCAGATATATTCATTTTGGTCATTTTCAGTAGAAATAAGGGGAACATCAGGTACATCCAGCCTACTCAGCAGACCTACTCCACCTGGGTAGTCAGAAAAATAATCAGAGGATGAAGAGAAATCATGGGTCAGTCTCTCTTTCTTTGCACTGCTTTCTGTTTTCAAAGGAAAATGCATGACAATCCACTACCACATTTATTCTGAGCAATAAATTGCTTTTACCAAGTTAAACCAGGCACTAATAGTCTCCTATAAGTGATGAAAGTTTCACTCAACAATTCTGGTAATTCCATCTCCAGAAGCAAAATCCACAAATCAGATGTTCCTTTCAAAATCTCCATGCCAAAAGCATAGTGTACTCCTGTGCCCTGCTCTGTCGGTATCCTGATCTGAATCACCCGCTCTTTAGTGGCACTGAGCAGGTTCAGGGGTCACAGGCGCCCATCTGACAGCTGCAGTGAGAGCCAAGTCATTGCTGCTCCCAGACTGCATTTAAGATATGCACCCCTGGTCCCAAAATCACACAACTATGAGAGTTACTATCCTGGTGGCTATAGTAAACTTCAAATATAAGACATACCTGAGTTAGGGTATGCCGTCTAACATCTGTCATATGTATTACAGCCACATCAATTTGATATTATACACGTGTCAGTACTAGCTCAGCTGGGAAGGGGGCTTATGTGTATTCTGTCCAGACAGCCTGGCCCTGACAGGGCAGGAAACAGAATGGCTATTCTTCACCTTTAATCCTTTGTGAGATCTCGTAACATATCTCTTTAGTGAGCTAGCCTCATAGTAGGATCTGGCCTGTGAAAGAGGAATCAAATGACACACCTATCCAAAAAGGACTAGCCTCACACTAGGGTGCTGCATACCAAAAGGGCTTGTGCTGTTATTGACAAGGGAAGGGGCGGAGTTAGTGTAGACAGGAGGAGCGCAGACCAGCTGGCGCAAGATTCCACCTTCTTGTTTCATTTCTTTGATCTCTCTTCTTCCTGTCCCCTCCACTTCTGTCACCACAAAGCCGTTTGGGCATGATCTCAGTAGACAAAGTTTACTTATGATATGATATGATATGGCTTTTATAACGCGCCTATACACAAGTGTTTCAAGGCGTGATTACACTTTTACTTGTCACAAGTAAAGGGACTGAACCCCAAAGGAAGGTTTGCTTTAGTCCAATCACATGTAGATGTTTGCGTATAAATGAAGGGTCTCCAGCATTTACTGATTCACTTTGGAACAAACACCTAAGGACCTCTGCTCAGAGATTTGACAATTGAGGTGAAGACTGAGTGTCCAAGGTAGAGGTAAGCTCTGTTGCTTCTCCATCTACAGGAAGGGACCTGCTGCTGTAACAAGATGTGCATCTCTGCCAGTTACACTGTTGCCTGGACCTCATTATGGTGAAGGACCTCTGAAAGTGTGCACCAGCCTCTCTTGCTTACAGACCCTGTCAACAAGGTCTAAACATGTTCCTGAGACAGCTGAGAGGGGCTTGTAGCACTTGAGAGGCAAGACAGCCAGTATTTCTGTATTTTCCTCTGTCGGACAGCTATGAGCCCTGATTCAAGCCCACTCAACCACATTCAACCACCAGGACCTTGCTAAATGCCTTTGGCACTTATCTGATCTTCTGAACTGCTCATTCAAACCAATTCACCTCCGCACCACACTAACCATGTGTGTCGTTGCCTAGACTTGAACTCGAATCTCTTCATTTAATATGCGACCTTCTATGCACCATTTGACCCGCCAGCATTTTTGCTGATGATCTTCATCACCAGCGAACTGACCTTTGTGGCCCATCGAACCATGACCATCAAAAGCTGCATCAAGCCATCCCAAACTGTGTGTACAGTCACCAGGATATTCGCTGTTGAACCAGACCAGGTGGCCCTCAGATCTGCACTTCCTCGAGTGGCTCATTGAACCGACCACATAAAACAGACTATCACATCACTAGCATCTTCGCAATTGAATCAAACGTCAAAGCAACCCTGTTGGCACTCATAATTCACCCATCTTCAAGCATTGCTTCAAACCGCAACAAACTTCAATTCATCCCATGCTAAACATCATTCCCTGTCAGGAACAATGACACTCAAACCACACAAACAGCACCTAGAAGCCTGGTTTGAAGTTGTCAAATACAAAGAACAGCAAATGTACCATTAACTGGTAACTGCCCTCTCGGTTCATCGTTGGGCCCTAGAGACTGGCTAGGTCACCATTCATCCCTTTTTGCTCAAGTACATATCTATTTTACAATCAATGTGGATAATTTTTTATTTTCTCCTGCTGCTTCATTACCCAGAGTGCTTGCTCTTCCATCTTTGCATTTTTCCTGTTCCTTTCACAGTGGTGGGTTTTATACAGTGTTTGTCTATTTACTTTTCTCGCAGATGGCGAGTTTAATTAAAGTATATATTTTTTATAGAACCTTGATTAGACATTCCCTGCATTTTGGACTGTTATACTTTGCTGTTTGGTTTGCTACTGAATCACACTCACACCCATCTTGAGAGTATAGTCTTCCTTCAGTCCACGGTACCACAAAAGGTGAAGGAGGCATGTGTCTTAACTGGTCCTGTTTTATCTTTGTTTGGGATCACTATTGTTATGTAGAAGTGTGTGGCTAGGTAGGTGATTTAGCCTCTACTCATCCTTGTAATCCTGACGGGCTGAAGTAATTTAATCACAGAACTCAACACTTAGCTACTGCTTAGATATTTGGTTCTGGTTCTGAGGATATTCCCTCCTGAGATCCCTGTTTGCCTCATTGGTCAGGTTACCTGGAAATTACTTTCTCTCTTACTTGCCCAGTTTTTTTGCTACTATTTCTAGCAGTACTCAGGCTTTAAAAATGTGTTCTTGTAAACATTTCCTTCTGCCCTTTTATTTGTATCCATTTCTCTTTTTTCTAATAATGCTGATTTTACTGATGATACTATAACAATTCCTTACGGTCCAAGTATCAACCAAGAGCCTCACATAGTGCTAATTGTTCAGTCCCACGTTTGTACAGTTAAATCTAAGCATCAGCCCTCAGTTCCCTGGACCCAACCTAGAGCTAAAGTTTGCTACACTGAACAATTATGGCATACATGTTTTTAATATTAAGTGTTAAATGACTTTACCCAATCTTGGTAATATTTACAAAATGTAAATTCCTGAGGCCAAATCATTGTACTTTCAGTTCAATCTATATAAATCAGCTGTGTAAAATATTAAGAGTGATCAATAAATTAGCAAATCTTCTTCTTCACATTCTTCACCCTATTCCGTGACCAAGTCAATATGTTTCATTTACAAATTCTCAAGTATTGAGCATGATTTTGCTGGTGAAAACTAAAATCCTAATTTTTACTTCTTTAGTTACTCCCCTTTTAGTTCTCATTTGGTATACATTTCTCCACTTGCTTAGTCTGTTTTCTTAAATCAGGAAACTTTCTTTTCTGATGATCCTTTTCCTACTCACTTCATTAAGTCTGTTCTCAACCTTAATTTTTTACACCTTTAGCTCCCTTTGAATAATGCCTCCTTTCATCAGGGAGTCTTGGAAATGGGGTCAAGTTCTCCACCTCACCTATTACGCTCTCTCTCCTCAGAGTACCCTACCACCACCACAACAGACACAGATTTCACTTCATCCCATAGTCTTCAGATGTTCCTCCAATACTCAGAGATTAGAGAATATGGAAAATATTTTGCAACTGTGCTCCATATATCTGACTGAATTCCCAGCCTCCATGCCACGGTCTTGATAAGCATTCAAAAATTCTGGGTGGTAGGGGGAACATCACTGCACTGGATTGAAAGAACCTCCTTATTGCATATTTAGTTATTGTGTCTATTCCTTTGGCATGAAGCGAGTTGAATTTATCTCTCATGGTACAAGCACAATTTACATCCAAGCACAGATAAAACGACAAACTCCTCACACTGCAAGCAGCAGTGATCACGTTATAAGACACAGTAATAAAGACTAACTTTTCATGATATTAATCTACATCATGATGTTAAAAATACAGATTAATCAAGGATTAACCCATGATTGCACATGGTGAGACGTGAACATGAATATGGTGAACTATAACGAGAAGTCAATTGGGTGAGTTGCATATCTCAATACAGCATATCAAAATGGATTTTGAAGTTAGTTAGATATGGAAGTTGAATATTCAACTTACTAACATTGTATTGTATTCACTTTTTTCAATTACCCTTCTTGTCCTGCTCTTCACCAATCCCTTTACTGTCGGTGAATTTTCACACACATACATTTTGGGTATTTGTTATAGTTTTTGGTTTATTTATTTCATTTTCCATATATGTAAGATTTTGATTGCTAATGTTCGGTTTTGAGAAAGGCTTACTGCGAAACACGTGTTAACCAGAGGACATACTTGATTATTTTTTTTCTAATGGAAGTGACACAAAGCAACACATCTATATATTAAAACACTGATACCCAGCAAGGTGCCCAGCGCTTTTCTTTTGAAACACAATTTCAATTGGCTTTAAAAGCAGCTTCTTTCAATCGGGTGTTGTCACCTAAAGTGGAAAACATTCTCTTATCCTTTCAGGAACCCATAGAAATGATGCCACAGCCACATCACAGCTCCCTACACACAGAGTTCATACTGGACAATGGCCTTCTACCTTCCAGGCATTTTGCAGAACTGTGCCAGCTTTGCACTTCTCACCACCACTGAGAATGGTGTCATTATCTCACAGACACTACTAGCCCTTTCGGAAGCATGTGTTGTGGTCCAACAAAACATCTTCCTTCTTCCTTTACCGCCCTCGAACATGCGCCAATGCCCAAGCAACCTCCCTCAAATGGTACTTTCCATTATTTTCTAATTGAAGTCAATGTATGAGACTTAGAGGCCACGTCTCCACCTCCCCCAAGGCCACTCACATCACCTGCAATGTCACTCAGACGGTGGCAATGTGAAAATATACATTCAAGTAACAGGACCAGTTTGTTGCGATGTCCACGGGCCTCAAAACCATCAAGCTCTAGAAGGAATAGAAGCCTCAAACAGAATGGGTCAAAAACGGAGATACTGGTCCCAAATGTAAAGGACTGTCTGAAGGAGGTGTACGTTCTCTGTCTTGCTCCTACCTTATTTGGCGAAATATCGCAGAGTTAGCTGGGTGGTCAACCCCAGCATAAATATGCTAGTAGGAACCATGGTTAAATTACTTTTCTTCTAAATAAACCTTTCTACAATGCCCAGCATCACGCCATAAAATCACGTCATAGTGTTTGGAATATTGGGCAACTCACGACTGCACTTTGACAATTCCCTTTTAAATGAAAATCTAAAAACATGAGACTTGAAAAGGTAGAAAACACCATCAGCAGGCCTGTCTTTAGCATCAAAAATTTCCAATCGCTCTCAACACAACTACAGCGATATACCAACTTCCAGTATAGGCCAGAATGCTATTAAGAAGTTCTGCAGGCTCCAGGACAACTCTGCCCAATCTAGCTACAAGACAAAATAAAGCATAATGTACCACTGTCAGCTTTCCATGATCAAACACATATGACACACAGGAGCTGCAGAGACAGGCACATCACATTGATGGCTTATGACAAGTCTATCTCACTGAAGGCCCATTATGGGTAAATTGAAGCTCTAGCTCATGAGGGAAGCCCACCCTACCCACCAAAACATTTCCAAGAAGGTTATTGCCATGCCCACAGCTTCCTCTGCCAATCACCATGCCCCACTGTCAACTGTAAGCCACAATCCATTAAGTTGTGCATGCTCTACAAATTAATAAGCATGAACTGCACTCAATACCTAAATTGAAGAGAGCAAGATTGCCACAAATTGAGATGTCTGATAAAAATTAAAATAAATTTGAGTGTGCATTTGATGTTTTGCCACATGCCCCCCTTACACTCTTGTATGCATGTCTAAAAAAATACAACAGATCCAATATAACAACACCATAAATAAATAATGACATTCAATTGTCAAGCCAATAGGTCTGGCTTTGCATATTGGCTTTGGCAATGCTTGATTTTAAAAGTCGGCACAGCAACATTGATGAAAAATGACCCTTCCGCTAATGGGCGGTTGGTGATAGATCAGCTAGTCCAGTACCCAACTGTTGAGAGTTTGATTTGCATACTGCATGCATCTTACTTGTACCATGAGTCCCTCTATTTTAAGTTCATATACTTTCTTACTGAAGTTTTTAAAATGTCATTGAGGAAGTGGTGTAGGAAACAGAGAGGATGTGAGGGACTTATTTATTTAATTTTTATTTATTTATTTCTACAGTGCCGACAGCCCGCAAGCATCGGGTTGCTGACACAAACGCAGGGAAAACCAACAAATATAAACAAGACAACTTAACTCCGTTTTCAAGAGTTTGGGGGCTAGATGAGAATTTATCAACCTCACTTTCAGAGCAGAGAATGCACGACAATAGGGGCACAGGGTTTTCTTTAAACTGCTGCTGTCCCAAAACCAGGGTAAACCACAAAGTTTAAAATCCATTTCTGCGGCCTTTGAAATGCAAAAGCATCCCTTGTGTTTTTAGTGGATTCGGTCCCAGGCAATTGAAGCCGGCAAGAACGTTGTTTGTCAAATTTGCAATGAATGCTTAGTTGATGAGCTCAGAAATGCCATCCAGGGTGTAGGTCACATGCAATGTGTCATTCTGTTGGTCTAATACTGGAAGGTGGCATGGGAACTGCTCTAGAGAGGGTATGATCTGTTTAGCTAAGCATGGTAGACGTTCAGTCTTGAATTGTGGAAAACTACCAATCCCCTTCCTACCATTCGGTCAAAATGTTGGAAGCTGTAACGATTTGGTGTAAAAAGCTGGAGGAGGCAAAGCTGGTCATTTGACCGGGTCACTCCTTTGAGCTTGTTGGAAGATTGCATCAGGGGAGAGAAAATAACCAAGCCCTTAAGTAGTCACCGTTTGGTATGAAAATCGGAAGGAAGTGGGGTGAGTACATAGATTAATGGTAAGCCATGCCATAGTGCACAGATTACAATGGTGGCTTACCAACACCCATCAGAATGGCCCCATAACCAAATAGTTGTCTGTGATTAGCTGTGCATCATGGATTGGCCTGCTATATTTAAGTATGAATGCAGCACATAAGTGGAAAAAATATCAATGCACAGCGAAATCCTCTGAAAAATATATAAACAAAGATTCAAAGCCATGTGTTTCAACTCGACAAATGTGATGAAAAGGTTAGTGTGGCTGGAGTGAATTTACATCTGCCAATGGGCCCAGTGCCACCTATTAATCATGGGTGGTTGTGGACTGCTGTTTGCAGATTGCATAACGCCACCATTTAATGGAATACAGTACTGCAACCTTGTGCATCCATTGTTTCATGACTGCGATAACGCACTCCAAGAGCTGGTGCCAGGCCCCACAGTATTGCACGTTTCCACGTACATTAATTAAAAAAGGTGGCACACCCACCCACATCAGATGGGCACCTCGCAAAATATTTGTCAGTGTTTGGCCATTCGTCATGGAGCAGCCTGCTCCCATTAAGACTAAACAAGATTGTCCTGACAATATTCTAGAACTCTAGGCCACACATACACAGTAGCCCATGTTTTACAAAGAGGCTGATCTACACCCTCAGAAACCATTTTGCTAATGTTTCAGTTTGTTGAAAGCTTTGCATTGCACAGCCCATCTGTAATTGTATCAGCTGTTTTATCATGGGGTAGTTGGAGGGCAGTGTTTCATTGTTTCTGCGGCCACACAAAATATTAGTGTTTGCCATACATTACTTGTGCCAGACCCCAAAGCACCATCTATTAACCACAATTCCAACTAGAATGTCCAAGCAGGGGGGATCAGAAAATGTTCTTCAAAGCAACATACAAAAGCTCAAATCATTCCCCAATGTAGACAGTTACACTAGCAGCACAAAAGTGGAAAACATCTCAGTAGTGGGCAGCCTGAAAACAAATCTTAAACCCTAAACCAACACTCAGAACATCTCTCTTCACCATAAACAGCTACACTGGCCATTTCAAAATGGCCACTGCTGTAGCAGAGCTTTGGGCAGGATACAGAGGTCAGGCATGACAGAGCAGATCACTGACACGAGAGACCCTCTCTTTATGTGTCTTCTTTAGATCCCCGTGCTAGCAAACAAAGCTTGCTCCAGACAGCCCAAAACATTGTTAAGAAGTTACTAATTAGAATGTATATCAAATAGTAAGAGTATTTGGCGAGGTAAGGCACTGATCACATTGTACTTACACGCATGTGTATGTATTACTTATAAGCATGCAGGTGTAAGTCATTTGCTGCCACACCACTGCTGATTGGGAGTCGTGCATTCTTTTTCATCTTCTTATTACTGTGTCTGGCAATATTGGCTCAGGCAGTGACATCATCACTTCCAGGATCCTTAGGTTAGTCAGCCCTGACAAGGGCAATCTTTGTTAGCTGGCTGGCTCACGGCTTCTGGAGGAACACATGTTGGATTAGTAGCAAAACTATGATTGTGAAATTGCAGGATTATGACATTGTGACCCTTTCTGCGTGAAAGAAGCAACCCCCAGCTAATACATTTTGGGTTGCAGCTACTTTTGTTAATCTTTTGGTACCAAAAAGATTAAAAGGTTCTACCTTCTGTGCCCAGTTTGACACGCTGCCAATTACAATGTTCTGCAGAAAACGGTCCTAACTATTTATACTTACACTGGGCTCTCTGTACTTTTGAAATAATGACCTGGCATTTGACTCGCCTGGCCTTTTTTTCAGCCAAGCACAATCTCTGCCAGGACACAGCCCTGACTCCCGATATGGCCTTCAAATGACTCCCTTGCATCTACATCAGCCTCCAACCCAGCAGAGAAACCTCTCGACAGCTTTGCAGGACCCCCCTCCTTCTTCCAGCAGCTCCTCAATCTCTCCACAGGATTCACCCACAGAGGCCCAGAAAGAACCCAGGAAGTCAGAGAAAGCACCCAGCAGATCTTCCTCTCACCAGAAAGCTCCAAAAAGCCAAAGACCCCACCTTCATCGTTTCTCACCCTTGTAACCATTTCCTAGAAAACCAACTATAAGCCTATGTATTCATCTGTTATATTTATCAGTTTTCAGCCTCTTTTGTGATGCCATTACCACGTGCCAAAACTTTCTAGCATCTATCCTGCCTCCTTTGACTTTGCACATGTAACTTATCAGCACCCGCTAAATTACCTTCAGACAGCATTCGCCATAACACCTCCACATGATGTTGCCTATTCTGCCTTCCTCTCTTCCGCTCAGAACAGTGAACATTTATTCTCAAGGCCCTTTTTCGGAGCTACACCGCACGCTCTTCCTTGTGCCAGCTCTTAATTTTGCATTATTTCTGAAACTGGCAAGGATCAGTCAGTGTGTCGTTTGTGCACCTGCTGCACAACACAGTACACTCAGACTCTGTGGCCTAACAAATCTAGCCCACACAAGTCACCCTATATTAATTGTTAGTGCCCAACATCACCCCGTTTGTTGTTCCCAACACAAAATGTTAGCACAAGTACACATGTTGCACATGTCCTTTAACTCACAACCTCTCCTACAACACCCATATGCTACTCTAGCCTTAAAACGTTATTTTGCTTATTTGTATGTTCTAGGGGCATGGGAATTACATTATGCAGATTTAGTTTATTTGATTTTTTTTACATGTAACCTCTTTAAGGTTTCTTTTATTTCATTGGCCTGGTTCCATGAAGTCTGCCAGACTTGAGGTTCTGTGGTCTTGCTTTTATTAGTTGAATGTATTTCCTGTGTGCATATATGGTGTGTTGCTTCGAACACATTGACAGCCGCTCTTCACCCCTGTGCTGATGCATATTCTTCAGTTTTCCAAATTCTGCTTCAGTGAGGTCGACATGCTCATGGAACGCCACTTGTTTGAAGTCTATGGTCGCGATGGCTGGTCATTCATTGTGTTGATATATTTTATGTTATTTTTTTTTCCATTTTTGATTTATCTTTTCCTAACTTTATATAATTAAGTACAGTTACATGCATTGCTTGCAGCTGGCAAAAGTTACAGGCCTTACTTTTATGTATTTTAACTCATTTAATTTGCCTTTCTGATTTTTCCACCTTGATGGGTCCTCCTTAGCCTTTTTTGCCTGCTTATTCCTTGTCCATTTGAGCGGATACCGGAAGTGACATCATCCTGCCCATGATCCTCTCAGTCAGGCCTAATAAGTGCAGTCACAGGCCGCTGCTGCAAGGCTGCTTGAGGAACGTTTGCATCTTGCTCCTGCTTTACAGCTTGATTTCGATGCTGGGACGTTATTTTATTATGGTTGACTGACCTTGCTTTCATTTATTTGATATTCTTTTACTATTTACTGCCATCGCCATTACATACATGTCCTACTTAGCGCTGCCAAGAGCAGCCAGAGTTAATAGCCATGTGTCAGAACCCAGTTATTTTAAACATTGAGGTTGCACTTGTATTTGTATTTTTTCTTTTGCTGCAGCACCAGCCAAATTTATTTAACTGAAAAACCTAGCAGAGGATCAGGAAAAGGATTAGAACATTAAAGTAACAAAGAACCTCTGGCTTATTCCCTTGTATGCTCTTTGTGTCTTATCCTTACATCATGCAGAATTCATTTGTATTCAAGTTCTTTAAGTTTCGTTTGTTGATTTCTCTTGGTTCCTTATAGTTTGTATATTCTGCCTGTCCACTAGCATCAGCTTTATCTGGTTTGACTTCTATTGTTGTTTTTTTAATTCTTCTGGCACTACTGACTTTACTACTGTCCCTCAAGACTTCCTGTAGTGCATATTCTTTTACACTCTCTCAGTATTACTACAGAAGTGGCATCATTATGCCCTTGGTCCTCTTAATCAGCCCTCATTTATTTTTTTTCAACTCAGCGTGTTTCAACTGTTTGTGTATGGGAGGTGTGCCCAAGGAAAGCACTTTGTGCCGGACCCTTGCCTAGGACATGCCCAAGACAGTGTGTCTTTGGCAAAGTCTCTCAAAGTCAACATGCCTGTGCTTCCCTCGCTAGCTGTTGCCCGCCATTTTGTTTCACCCTATACACCATCATCTGATTCGACCTCTGAGTACCATTCCAATCCTTTCTCTATTTCTAATCAACTTTCTATTTCTAATCAACATATCTATTGAAACCTCATCTTCAACTCCAACCAATGAAGATACTATTTATTATTGGTGACAGTGAATTGGCTATCCCATGGTTCTCTATGGTTCCCTATATCTGTATATGCCTTATTGGCCTCCTCATTGACTAAATATGTCTGACATAGGCAGGGTGGGAATTGCTGCGAAATCTAATTTCCTCATCTACTTATTTCTTCCCTGGTATCCGGTTAATAGGTGGTAGGCACACTTTGTATGATTTCCTTGTTCCCCTTTGTAAAGTAGTGACACACTGCTCTTCTACTCCGGACTCCACATATGCAATGGATGCTTTTGCATCAGTGGTCCTCAACTTAGCCTTTCAATCTCAGCATCTTCTCTTGGCTGTGATATTTAAAGGCAAGTTTGCACACCTCAATTGCATCTTCAATACTCAAATCCTATCCTAAAGTTCTGGGCCTCTCGTGTCGCCCTAGGTTTAGGGACTTGCCTCCCACCCAGGGACTTCCCTCCCACCAATTGACTCCACTCCCGCCCCATCGCTGTTTAATCTGTGACCATTCCATGTTCCACAGAGACATCAAAGTCTGGATGATTCATGCTCCTTGAGTTGGCCTGTTGCCTCCCTCTTACCCATGGCTATAATATTCCCTTAGGAGAACTTGAAATTAATACATCCCAATATCAAACATACCATACTACAACACACTTATTACCAAGGTAAAAGTAACTTAGACAATGTCAATGCCAAACCCATATGTAACTACTCCACTGAGCACAGAAAAGAACATAACCCAATAGCTCACTTGAGTATGAATCCACTCAAAAGGAACATATAACGTAAATGAACACACACACACACACACACACACACACTCAGAAAGCATAGAGGCTTGCTTATTTGTTTGTTTGTTTGTTTATTTATTTGTATTGCGCGCCAGACCCAAGGGTAACCGGGCGCAGTGAGCAGAATATACAAAGCTTTCAAAGTTGCATAGAAATTACAATGTTACAGCAAATTACAATGTTACATAATTAAAATTTACAATAGTGATGAATCTTTGAAGGTACATATATACATCCAGATGAGTAACATAACACAAATAAAGTCTTTCAAACCTTACATGTTGTTGTCATTGAGGTGTTTGATGAGGTTCGTTCTAAAGTCGGGGAAAGGTTGGTCTGATCTAAGGTTGTGTGGCAGGGCATTTCACCATTTAGCGGCTAGCACAGGGAAGCTTGTGCCGCCAATTTTGGCAAGTTTAAATCTTAGAATTTCCAGACAGTTGGAGTTGGGCGTTCTTGTAGGTCTGCTAGAGGTTTTTCTTTTTATTTTGTCCATCAGGTAAATGGGGGCAGCGTTATTGAGGGCTTTGTGCGTCAGGGAGAGCATTTTTAGGTGAATTTTATTGTCGGCGGAGAGCCATTTGTATTGTTGTCTAGTGGAGGAGATATGTTCCCTTTTGTTTATGCCTAAGGCGGCTCTAAGGGCGTTGTTTTGGAGGATTTGTAGCCTTTTGGTGATAGTTTTGTTGGCGCCACTGTAAAGGGCATTGCAATAATCGAGTCGTGATAGTATTAAGGCTCTCGCTAAGATCATGCAACGGTTATTGGATAAGAAAGGTTTACCTGCTCTTATTAATTTGCAGGTATAGGCTGTCGTTGAAGCTAAGGAATTAACTTGTTTGGCAAGAGACATGGTGGAGTCGAGATAGAAACCTAGTGTTTTTACTACACTCAAGACCTTAATGCAATTGCCATCTATGTTAAACGTGGAGTAGTCCTTGCCTAGTTTGTTGATATTGGCCTGCGTGCCCAGAATGATCAGCGCAGTCTTATCATCATTCAGGCAGAGACCATGTGATGCCATCCATACCTGAATGATGAGGTACACCCTATTCACCAACTCCCTGTCCTTGCTGTGATCTGTTACTGGTCTTGCCTGAGAGTGCTGTGGAAACTGACCTTGCCTCTTGGTACTTTGAGGCGTGCAGGTAAAAAACTACTGCCCAAAGACACTTGCGTAGCGGGGGCCCCACACGGCCCAGGGTGCAGGGGGCCCCTAAAAAAAATCAAAAAGAAATTGCAAAAATTAAAATTGAAATAATTACAGCGTAACATAAATAATGTCCAGGCTCCATGTTATGGAGTGGGGGAGCCCTATGACTTCAAAAAGAAATTGTTTCTTTTTTAAGTCACTCTGCCTTCATAAAGAAATGATTTCTGTTATGGTTCAGTCCTTGAATGCAAATAATTTCTTTATGAAGTCAGAGTGACTTAACAAAAAAAGCATTTCTTTTTAAAGTAATGGGGCTCCCCTCCAGCCCATGACATGGAGGACTCAAGATCCTCTGCAGATGACGGGTTCAAGTGCTCCTGGCTGCCGCAGAGAGCTGAAGGCCTTGTTCCCTGGACCAATGTATTAAAGGTAAGAAAATGTATTTTCTTTAAATGTGTGTGCATGCAAGTAAATGTGTATGCATTTATGTATATAATGTAATGTGCATGAATGAGTGAGTGCATGATGTGTGGGTGGCTTCCTCGGTGTGCTCGTGTGAGAATATGGAGAAAGGGTGCACACATAAATGTATGATTGGCTGGGTGTTCGCATGTACCTGTATGGTGAAAGGGTACACATTTAAATGTATGGGTGGCTACCTGGGTGTGCCTGTATGGTGAAAGGGTGCATACTTAAATGTATGAGTGGATGCCTGTGTGTGCCTCTATGGTGAAAGGGTACATACTTAAATGTATGGGTGACAGGGTGTGCATGTTTGGTGAATGGTGTGTGTACTTGTGTTCAGTGGTGCAACGAAACCTACATTTCGCGGGGCGCATAACCCTTCAAATGTTGGGAGAGGTACTAACTTCATAGGCAGTGGGGAAGGGGCATATGTATTTGTGTGGGGGCATCTATATTCTTTATGCATTTTAATGAGACTATTCGAGTGCAGCTTCAATGTTACCAGCAGTTAACTCTCTCGTTTAAGTCTGAAGGCACCCACTTATGGACTGCTGTGGAATTAATCGTCTCCTGTCACCTCTATACACCTTGATTCACTCCCCTGGTATGCAATTACTAAGCCCACATCATGATTTGAATTTCCTAAAAATTAAGCATTTGAGTGCAGGTACTAACAGTGTAATGCTTTACGTTAGTAATTGCTGGGCCTTTATTAACAAAAAAACCCAGTCACTGTTTAAAATCTTGTCCTGTTCTGTCCAGCAACGGCTCTGTAGGTCAGCCAGGTCGGGTAAACATAGCCCGACATTTCAGAGGGGGCGCGATGGATTTGCACCACTGCTTGTGTTTAATGCCTTGATTACTTATTGCTAATCTTCATTACTCCTAGCCATGTTCTTCTTCCTCCCTGTACTTGTGTATGAGGCACTTTGCCTCATACACAAGTACTGGAATGAGGTAAAGGAACATGGAGGTAATGCTTGGCTTAGTTCCCTGTAATTTTCATTACTCCTTGTCGCTGCACCAACCTGGTCTTCAGCCTTTTGGCCTATCGAACTTGGAGTATGTCCCTCCCCTGCGGTGGAGGTTAAGAATTTCAGAGTTATTTTTCTCAGCCTCACTGTCTGTAGAAAGCCAAGTGGGAGCCATCTGCAAGGCAGGATTCTTTCAACTCTGTGCTGTGGAAGGTTCTCCCTTTCCTTACGGTCCAACTGAGACCTCTAGCTCCGGCCTCCTTAATTTTGAGTTGGTTAGATTACTTTAATTCTCTGCTCTTGGCCCAGCCCCTTTATCTCGTCCATTGCATGCAGCTTCTTCAAAACTACACTGCGTGCATATGAACCAACACCCCTTACAATGTTCATGTGTCCCCGATTCTCCGGTCCTTGCACTGGCTCCCGGTTCTCTAGCGAGTTTGTTTTAAATCACTGGTTATTGTACACCAGGCTTTTTATGGCTCAGGTGCCGAATATCTACAAGATAAGTTTCAAATCTACACACCGGCCCGTGATCTGTGGTCTAAGGGCTCTTGCCTTCTGGTGGTTCCCCGTTATCAGCTCGAGCAGGTGGGTGTCGCCCCTTTTCAGTGGCGGCCGCCAAATTGTGGTACTCTCTGCCAGTGCAGCTAAGAGCTACCAACAATCACTTGATCTTTCGCCGGCTGTAAAAAACCTCTCTGTTCTAATTTTCTTCAGGGTATTTGATTTATCTTTCTATTCCCCCCGGTTTCTTCTTAGCGTCAAGATGCTTCGCTGAGCGTGCGCTCTACAAAAACAAATAACATAACATAACATTAACATAAATGTTTTGGCTTCAACTGGCATTTTGATGCAACCAGTCTAGGTATGTCTAAATGTGGCCTGTCATGCTTTACGGTAATATGCAATTACATGTCTAGACTGGTCTAAATTGTGCAGTCATTTGGACATGTTTTCATTGTGGCATAGCATTTTAATAGCAAAGCATTAAAATAATTGAAGCATTGATGTTCCTGTGCACTGTTGGCGCATGTACTGCATTTATTGGATATTTGAATTGGTGCTACTCTACAAAACAATTTGCAATGCTCTGGCTTTTTAGCCAATCTTTCTCAGAAAGTGTGCTGTATAATGCATTCAAACACATATTTATATGTTTCTCCTAGTGCAGTGTGCAGCGTACCCCTGCAGCAGCACGTTTGTGTGTATTGCGCAAGCATGGTAATCTAGGCCGGTCCAGAGTGTGGCACGACCCGTGATTTGTTTCTGTGCTGGGGCATGGGCGGGGCCCCCTCAGCATGGCTCGCAGGGGGGCCCCAAAGGTTTGTGCTATGCCACTGCCCAATCAGCAACCTACCTAGTTAGAAACTCCTGGGCTCAGGTGGTATGTGCTCCTCTATGAGACAGTTCCTTTGGAGTCTCAAGACTAAAAGACAAAACCAGGAAGCAGCCCTTCTTTAGCCTACACAAATACCATCCCAGTTACAATCAGGACCGTTCCAATGCCCCCGCAATTCAGCAGGGAACTCAAGGCACTCGTCTTCAGGGAATTCCTAGGGGTCTCGTACAGCGCTGCATTGTTTGTAAAACCAAAAACAAACTGCACCATACCCACCTACCACTAGCAAAGCAGAACTGCATGCAATGCGCTTCACAGGGATGAACATCTTGCAAGGGTAGCCGCACGAAAGGCATACTCCTGGACAAATATTGCGACCTGCACCAATTTACAGGAAAGACCATGTTGTCACTCTGCCAGGCAATGTTCACTGACTACCAGCCCTGCTCCCTCATAGAATCATAATGCTGCATTTGCGTCTGGCCCCAGGACCTCTCCCAGGCTAGGCCTGACCCTAGTGTGGATGGCAGTTGTGCTTGTCAAAAGGGGGTGGATGTTTCCCTATTTCCAAGGAATTTCTCAGAGGCTTACTGGTTCCACCAAGAGGCCAATCGAGTCATGCTAAAGGGAGACTGCTGGTGACGTGCTTTCGATCCACCCAAAGCGCCACACCCTTGGTGGTTAACCACCTGGTTACAATCACATGCTGTGGACCCTCCCATTGCCCAAAAGATGGGTTTTTGCTCCGCCCCAGCACCGGTACTCCTTTTAACGTGGGACTCCTTCTACAAAGCATATGTTAATGTTAAGGGTTATTTGTACCGCGCACTATCACCACCGGAGAGGTCCCGTGGCGCTCTGGCGGATCTGAAAAGAAAAGGGGGTGAGGAGGGGGCGAAGTTAGTGGGAATGAACGGGATACGTGCAAGAGAGCAGTGATGTGTTGTTGGCAGCTTCAGTTTGGTTAACACCGTTCGCCGAGCTTGGGGCTGCTTCACCGGTCAGAAGCCGTCATGTGATGTTGTGCAAAGCTATGTGTGGTTTGTTTTGTTGTTGCGGTGTAGTGAAGTTTGTGTGGTTTGTTGTGCTTTAGGGTTGTGGTTGTGGTTGTGTTTGGTTAGAGTTTGAGAGGTGTATGCAGAGGTGTGAGATTGTTAGTGGGTTGGTTATTGGCCTCGCTATCTAGAGGAGATATGTGCTATATGTCCACGTTCTTTCTAGGTGTGGCTCGTGAATATCTCAGCATTTCTTTCTAGATCCGGCACTGGCTAATATTCACAATCCAGTCTATATATGATGCATGCCAGTATCTATTATTATATCCATATGTGGCACTGAGCTATCTTCAAAACATGTCTAGATGCAAATCAAGCTGGCATTCATATTTCTATCTAAATATGGCATTGATGAAATTCCCATTGCAGTCTAGAAGTGGCAATGGTTAATATTCTCTATTCTATCTAGATACGGCACCGGCCGACTTTCATAATCCTGTATAGATGTGACGCAGGCTAACGTTCACAATTCTATCTGAATGTGGCACTTGCTAACCTTCACCATCCTATCTAGATGTGACTCAGGCTAATGTTCACAATTCTAACTAAATGTGGTACTTGCTATCACTCACAATTCTGTCTGGGTCCGGCACAGGCTAACGTCGGTCACATTTCTATCTAAATGTGGTACTTGCTAACATTCATAATTCTATCTAAGTATGGCACATGCTAATGTTCATGGAATTTATGTGCAGGACAGGGATGCCCTCAGGCCCGCCCTGTGCATATTACAGGACCCACTGCCCTGCCACATCATTCCTACGGTGTGCCCAGGCCGCTGCTGTACTAGCTTGTCAGGTATTGGTGAAGGGCTCACTTACAGGAGAGGGGATCCTATGAGACCTGCCCACCTGATATACGGCAGCATCCACTGGCCTTTTGCATTATTCCTGTGCTGCTGTCGTACCCAAATGCGGGACCTTTCATTCTGGGGACCTACCTTTACCCTCGTGCTGATGACCAACCTCTCCCCAGCCCCCTCAAAAGGATTTGCACCCCCACGCGGGCCAGCCAGTAATTCATGGCCAAGCTGCAGCTGACCATCTCATGCGTGCCTGCTGATCGCGCAAAACTATGCAAAGATGTTGGGACACAACCTGGCTGACGTAAAGGGTAAGGGATCAAGCTTAGCACAATAGACTGCATACATGATGTGTATTTTGACCCCTTTGACCCTTGGAAAGGGGGGCGATATTTCGACTCCACGCGACGAACTTTCTTTGTTTTTTTTGTTTTTTCCATATTTATTATGGAGGCTTAATATTATGCAGAATTAAATTAAAGACGGTCGTATTCGTTCGTGGTAACAGATACATTTGGTTCCTGGGCCAATCTATCATTTTCTAAGATCATCTATTTAATTTGAATTTTGTATGCACCCTTTTCATACCCAACCTATTCTTACTTTGCTTTGATATAAAACCACTGACGTTCTACATACACTTGACAGGGCCCCCGTTTAGAATCGTCTATGTCTGTGCCTGTGTTTCGTTGCCTAACTACTGCCTTAGAACATCCTCAGCCTGGTTGGGCTACTGTCGACTCTTTCCGTTCACATGTACCTCCTTAACCTTTTCAGCATCGCCACCTAGCGCAATTATTCAGAATTACATGTTACATTATTATTACAGTAAATCAATCCTTCTAGTTAAACCTTTTCTGTTTGCGCCTCATTCTGTTTCTGTCTTGGGGAGTTCAGCTTAACTATACAAGTCCAGCATTCCTCGTGCTCTGTTGGGGACTGATGTTTGTGAAGGTTTAGTTGTCAGTCTAGCCCAAATAATAGTAATTTAATTGCGCATTGAGTAGACCAAACAGTTCTATTTCAACGTTCGCTGTATTCATGGCCATGTTCAATGTTTACTTAGCAGCTCAACCACTTAATGTGCACCTTGCATGCTACCTCATAACAAGGGGGATTTAAAGGGGATAGGAAGGTTTCATCGCAGGAGATTTGGTCAAAGCCAAATCCATTCTCTTTTTTCTGCCGAACATCGCTTCAAATATATGTGGAGGTGGGTAAGGGTAATAAATAAGGTATGGGGCAAGAAGGGGGTGCTGGGGGTCTCTCCCTGCATATATTTGCAGCCAAATGGCTTAAAAGAAAGCACATTCTATGGATTTGATTTCGACCAAATCTCCTCCATGAAATCGCATAGAGCCATTTAAATACCCTTCCTTGTGCAGCAAATACATGGAATGGAGCCTTAATAATCACTCCATGTTTTCAAGCATGCCAGCTCATATCAAGGTTGTATTGCTTGCTGCTCATAGATAGGTGTTGTAGCCTCTTTCAGCGAATTAGCGCTTAACAAAGAATTATTTGAGTGCCAACTTTTACTGATATAAAGGGTTTTCATTCAATGTTTTAAGAATGGCAGCTCATGTCACGGACATCATTTTTAACTAACCCTCATGCTGCCATAGGCTATTTGGAACTGGTTTAAGCCTTTTGCAATGGCGCAATCCCACTGAAAGAAGCTCTGTGACTCAGGCCCTCTGCCTGAAGGATCACCGGCCATGCTGCTGCTACCTATGCTATCATCAAGGAGTGTCATTTAATATTTTAGAATGTGAGTTCGTATCTTGCGCATATCCTTATCGAAACTTCACAATGTTACAGGTCATGTTATATCATTCATTGCCTTCAGAACACCAGGTCATATCGAGGGAGTATTCCCCAACGTATCAACACCACCTATGCCTGCGCTCCTCTCTTGCTAGCTTCAGTGCATTTCTGCCGCTCCATAATTCAGTATCCTCCATTACCATTGCTATTGCGCTTTGCTCATCTCTGATGAGTGCTGTTGCTCACACCCCAACACGAGGCAGGATCCAAAATAACTATCCCACAATGAATCCTTTTGGCAGGCTGCATGCCTCATTTTCCTTGGTGTTTGACCCGTGTTTTCCCCTTTTAAGCCCCTTATGAAATGTGGGATACTCCAGTAAGGTGTTCCACACTGTTCGGGAGCCTTTTCATGTAGACGGTTGTTGTGGGCGGCGCATCATAGTGAGTCCAGCAGAGGTGAGTCAAGGCTTCACCCATTGCAACTTAACTGGTGTGTATCAGGTTTTGTTTGTGTATAGACTATTGGACTCCACCCTTTGATCTTCGTGTTGAGGGGCGTACAGTCATCATCTTGAGCAATTTCCATCAGAACTCACTCGGGCGGCACATGCGCCTAAATAACCATATGCTGTCTAATTCAGCAACATCTATGCTACCTGCACTAACTTAAACCATCTGATGTTTGCAACAAGCTCTGTTAGTGCGCACCCGTTGCTTACAGAGGACTTGATTTTATGTGTTTCGTTTTGATCGGAATATTCCTCGCTTGGAGTTGAAGAATATTCTAGAGGTCAACTATCTCTCAAGACAGGTGTGATGAGGCTCTCTCTCCGCGTGCAGGAGATTTGATGACTCCACTAATAGCGCAGTGTACTCACTGCTAAGCAGGAACGACACCCTTGTGGTATGCTGTCTTCTTAATGAAGGGGACCTCAGCCATGCCACGCACATATTAAGTGATTCATTTTCTGAGCTACTGGGTGTCTTCGGCATGTGACTATTTTCCTGCAGAAATAAAATACAAAATATAGGATAAGAGAGCAGGGACGTAATTTCACCAAAATGCCAGCGGTAGCGTATGTGTCATCAGACGACCCTTGACCCCCCCCCCACGCTCCCTCCCCGATAAGATCACAGGAAATGATGTAATTCACCCCGCCCCAAGTGACATCACAGGAAGGGATGGCGAATGACCTTATGACCTTCAGATTTATTAGATGAATCTAACACCCTTATTTCCAGGTGCTCTCATTTCAGCCAGATAAAAGAACCGAGGCACAGTGGGAGGCATGATTTGTCCACGATTACACATTTGGGGAATACCATATTCCAGCAAGGTCTGAAAATGAAATCATTGACCAGGATTTAGTATCAACAAAATTCCCTGGTTATAAATGTATCTATGAGTCAGCTACCAATACAATAGAAGAAACCTGTTAGACTATTCTGCATGCACAGAGGGGAGTGCACCTGATAATGTTATCTTTGCTGGAGTATAATACCTGGGAAAGGTTCTTTCAATATACCCAAGACCCCCCCTAGTTCTTATTATCTAAATATAATACTTGGTGCCAGAGGAGTATAAAAAAAACACTGTTTAATGTAATATCATTGCTGCACACATAAATGCATAGCACCACATAGTTATTTAAAATTGCAAACACCCACAAGTTGCTTCTCACCCGGGGACTCACTGGCAGACTTCAAGGCGCGCACTGCACACTACCCCCTAGTCAGATCCATTGGTGCCCGATGGCTTAGCACAACGTTTGGGAGCTCCCCTATGAGCCATGCTGTGGGCCCCCCCCCAAGCTCCTTAACTAAGCACAGGGCACGCCACACCCCGGGCTGGTCCGGACCACCAGGTGGGTGCAATGTCCATGATGATTATGCCACTGCAGGGCCATTCAGTACTGCAAGTGAAAGAAGTAAATATGTTTTTCAATCAATGCTTAAATCTTTAATGTAACATAGAGATTAGGGGGCGGTGCCTGGTCCACATATATACGAGCCACCAATGGTGGCTGATGAGTTGTTTTTTGGAGGGTGTAAATATTTGTCATAAGTATGTGATTGCGACTGAGCATAGCGATGGAGGTGGGTATAAAGCCAACAGTCGGTTTTGTAGGGTGTAGGGTAAATCATGAAAAAAGCACCATAGATGCAAGTCACCAAAAGTGCACAGGGCATTTCCCAATGCATTATCATGACGGTCCCAGCAATATGTGCCAGGAAATAAACATTTGTTTGCTGGCTGTGCCCATACATTTCCATGCTGGCTCCACCAACATATGCTCGTATTCCCATTTAAGAGCATACTTTCATTTGATTTACAACGTTTTTCTATAGTATCATTAGTGGCACTGGGCACAAAACTGGCTCTGCCAATATATGCCAGTACTTCGATGTAAGTACATACTCCCTTTGGTTTCGCCATGAAATGAGACCTGTCACAATAGGAAAATAGGAAAACCTGTCCAAACTGGTTCCAATGTAAGCCATTCTAGACCCATAAGAACACTTATCTTGCTTGATACATCATAGATGTTCAGTTAATAAAATGTCATGCTACAGTGAAGAATATACAGGCCGCTACACCAAAACATCTGTCTAGTGAGGTAACACTACTTATCATGCTTGGTTTTTTAAAGATGCTGAGTTATAAATGCCATGCCACAGTAACCAATGGCTAGACTGACTGCACCAAAATGCCAGTCTAGCCAGAGAGTGGAACACATGAACTCGCCTTTGCCCAAACATGCCAGTAAAACATATAAAGTCAATAAAGGATGTGGCAAAAATGCTCCAGTGATCCCCAATCTCCCAGGACCTTACACACACATGCATCCCCTTGCACCCACCGGTCACTCACCCATACATTTCTTCTCACACTCACTCACACTGCATTCAGCACACAGGCAGAGACCAAACAGCACTCAAAACATTGAAACACACACTACCACATATATGTTCATTCATCCACCAGTCACTCACTCACACCTTCTCTTACATGCACTCATTGCAATCTCGACACAGTCACACACCCCTCACCAGAATATTCAAAAACACACCATCACATTCATACTCATTCACCCACCAGTCACTCAATCATACACCTTTTCTTACCTCCACCCATTGAATTTTCTACACAGGCACACACCTACCCACCAACCCACCCACCCAGAACACACAAAAACACACCATCACATTCATTCTCATTCACCCACCAGTCACTCACACACACATTCTCTTACATCCACTCATTGCATTCTCTACACAGGCATACACCCATCCACTCATTGCATTCTCTTTAAAGGCACATACCCACCGACCCAGAACATTCAGAAACACACATCATATCACTTCTCATTCACCCGCCAGTCACTCACACCTTCTCTTACATCCGCTCATTCCATTCTCAACACAGGCCCTATCCAGCCAGCCACCCACCCACCCACCCAGAACATTTAAAAGCACACATTACATAATTTCTCATTCACACACACCTTCTCTTACATGCACTTATTGCATTCTCTACACAGGCACACACCCACCCACCTAGAACACTCACAAACACACATCACATCACTTCTCATTCACCCACCCACTAGTCACTCACATCTTCCTTCTCTTACATCCACCCATTACATTGTCTACACAGGCACACACCCACCCACCCAGAACATTCACAAACACACATCACATCACTTCTCTTTCACCCACCAGTCACTCACACTTTCTCTTACATCCACTCATTAGATTCTCTGCTCACAGGCACACACCCACCCACCCAGAACATTCAAAAACACACATCACATCACAACACTTCTCATTCACCCACCATTCACATACATACATCTGACACGCACTTTGCATATGCAAAACACACAATATATTATAAAAAAAGCCTTCTTTCTTTTTTCTTGCAGCTTCGGTCTGTCGTTCCAGGCCCCCTTGGCTCCTCTGTGCTGCTCACAAACAGGAACCAGGAAGCTGCGAGAGCTTCCTGGTTCCTGTATGTGAGCTGCAAGGAAGCCGAGGGAGAAGGGGTTGGAGCTGAACGTGGGATGTGACATGTGCCACATGTCACAGTCAGCTTCAAGACTTACTGAGTGCCTCTCTGGCCAGGCTTTACCCTGATGGGTGAGGACTAGGCCCTGGACCCACCAGACCAGATGTGACCCCTGCCCTGTGCCGCAGGAGGGCCCGCTACACCAGGAACACCCGATTTTCTTTTTTAAAAAAAACATGTTTTCTTTTTATTATTTAAGTTGGGGTCGCAAGGGAGTCCCAGGTGTCTCAACTGTGGTCCCCAGGGGTTGCAGTTACAACACCCAGTGACCCCCAAATGACGTCCCCAAATCCGTGATTAGCTTTATATGACAACTACATTTTGAGTCTATTTCACAACCATAGAACTCACTGTCATTTCTCTTCCATCTCATGCTTATGTCCAGGATCCCCAAACATCTAAAGGCCCACCACAGCTACAGAGCAGCTGCTCCTTGTCTACATATCAACCCAAAAAACACAGCCTACAGCTCTACTGTTTCTGACTAGTCCATCACAACTGCAGCAGAATCTTAAATCACTTCAATTTGATTCTCTTTCAGTCCAAATAATGACAAGTTCAGTTGTTCCTCCAATCACGCCATTACAAACTCACATTCACTCTCTAAAAGAAAGGGATGTCCCCATTCTTCACTCATACTATTTTCCCTAAGACTGGGCCCAGCTCAAATACACCTCAATCGAACTTTGTTTTTAACATTTGTTCCTGATAGCATCAAGCCTGATCAGATCACTTGCATCGCGAAAGACTCCATCAAAAGTCCTCTCTCATCATTAACACTTATCAAGGGATGTTGGCTAGGCTCACTGATGTAATCCTTAGTTGTTGCACTCAGCCCATTCCCTTCCCTTAAGGACATAAAAGCTTATAGGCACATTATCCCTCCCGACTTCCTGCACCCTACTCTTACTCTCAACACATTACTCATTGCAAAAACTATCAGTGACAGAGCTAGCATCAACTAAGACTTCCCAGTAGTCTCCATACCACAGAGAGATTGCACGACGGTATGACTAGTTTAATTGGGAGTGTCTGGATCCCCATGCCTTTCCAGTAATCCCCCAACTAGACTCATTCTTATACTCAGCCCTATGCCTGAGGGCTGGTTGCTAGAATCATTGCCCACCAAATCTCTCCTCCCTATCCTCCTGGATTCTCCTATTCCCTTATGAGACATAGGACAAGATAGTCTACTAAATAATTATAGTATGATACCTAACAACTCTCAACATTCTTTCTTGCCTCCTGTGATTCCTCTTTCACCAGAACCTTCCATTTGCTGGCCTCTTTCCACACTATTTGATGAGAACATAGCCCCTATGATGAGCCTCTCTACATTACACACATTACCAAGGATCCCAATGCAACATTTACACAATGGATTACTGTATGACATTACCAGAATCTCCAAGGTGTTCAATCATTAAACACCAACCCTTCCAGGGCAACAATTTCAGCACCTTAAGCCTTATGGGAAGACATACTGCATTGACCAGTAAAAATGTATCTTTCTCACCCTTAAAGCTCTAGAACACACACAATAGGGACATTACTATGCCCTTCAATTATGTGGTTTCTTAATAAACCTCTTCACTTCATAACTTGATGTCTATGGCCAAACATACATTTGAATTACTTGAGTTAATTTTGGAATTTGAGCGTTCACGTCTATTCCTTGAAGTACCATGGCTAAATGATTTTCCACCAATCATACACAAAGCTATGCCCCCCAGGGTACAACCTTACCTTAAAGACTAGAGAACAAGGAGTAGAGGGAATAGTCAGGATTCACAAAGCATTGTGAACAATGGTATTGCAGTGTATGCAGTGTTTATTTGATTCTCCATTTTCTGAGTCCATGATTATCAAGACCATTATCTCCCCTTCCTTCCCCTTTTATCCTTTTGATTTGTACCCCCTTTTAAGGTACAACTCACAGTTTGGGGATAAACTATAGGACTTTATTTCTAATGAATTAATATTCCATGGCAATCCGTGCATCCTAAGCAACTTCCGTATTTGGTTGGAGGAGCCCCAGAACTGTCTCACCAAATACCTGATTTCAAATACAACATCTATATATAGATCTATAATCTTTTTGCAAACCTTTTTGTAGATTTGTCAAGTGACACCACATTTATGAGCCTTTACAATATTTTGGGACCACACCTCTTATTTTGCTCCCTCTTGACAGAATCCCACCAAACTTTGCAAAAACATGTATATCTAGATCTATTATCAGTTTGCCAAATGAAGTGTAGATTCGTCAAATGGCACCTCATTTATAAGCCTTTACATTATTTTGGGATCCCACCTCTAATTTTGCCCCCTCTTCACAAAATCACACCAAACTTCGAAAAAACATTAATATCTCAATATATTATCAGTTTCCCAAATTAAGTGTAGATACGTCAAATGGCACCTCATTTATAAGCCTTTACATTATTTTGGGACCCCCCTCTAATTGTGCCCCCTCATGACAGAATCCCCCCAAACTTTGTATACTCACTCAGAATCAGGTCCGGAATATACATGCAAATTGTCATGCAGTTCCACTAAGTGGCCCCAAAGTTATAAGCCATCCAAGAACTTCATTTCACCAACCCTGTAATGCTGAGGTGTCCACAAACTTTCACAGGACTGTTCGCGAACATCGAAACTGTTTGCGGACTTTTGCGACGAAAAATGCCTGTTTTTTGCTTCTTGCAGCCATATTCCATCCCATCCTCATCACCCCTCACCTCCCCAGAGATTATTTGATAACTTTGACAAGTGCAATGTGTGTTTTTTAATATGTTTTTACAGCGATGTCCGCGGACACCGACCGCTGTCCGTGAATCCAAGATGGTGAGCGTTTCCAAAAATCTGAAACACGTCACACTCTTCACCATCCAATCAGCGAACACATTGCATGTCCGCGGACATGATGCAAGCCGATTAACCAATCGGTGTCCTGTCCAGGGAGCATACAGTGAAGTGTGTCCGCAGAGCGGACATAGATATCACTAATTTTTTGTGACCTACTTTTTGGTTGTTTTAAAAAAAACTACTGGACGGATTTTCACCAAATTTACAAAAGCTCGCTTTCCGGACCAAGCCGCTGCTCCTGCGCAAATTTGGTGAAAATCTGTCCTGCGGTTTGGGCTGTAGGCATGATAAAAGTTTTTTCCCCACTCAAAAATAAATTTTGGGAGCCCCCTATAACTTGCCCCCCGTGGACCAAACCTCACCAAACTTCACAAATAAATTCAGAGTGGGCCATATACTTTTTTTGCAAAGTTTGGTGTGGATTTGTCCAGGGGAGCGAAGTTTTAAGCCGCCCAAAAAGTACTCTTCCTATGGGTTTAGCAACTTAGCCATAACTGCACGGCCACTACAGTGGGCCGAGTAATACATATATATATCCTATAAAAAGAGGAAAAGAAGTTAACACTTTTCATCCATGCAAGACGAGAGGGTCACCAAAACTTATGGTACAGTTATGCGTTACAGTATCAGGCACATACAATCTCATTATACAACCTGATTCATGGAATTATTTCTGTGAAAAACGTAGATTTGCGCACCTTTCTGCCCAAAAATCCCCATAATTCAAACAGGGATTTTCGGGCAGAAAGGCACGCAAATCTGCATTTTTCACGCTAATAATTTCATGAATCAGGCCGATAGTCTCAGAAATTAACAAACTAACCAACAGCTAGATACAGTAATCATACATTTCCATAAAAATGAAGATAATGCATGGTTTTAAATATACAGGTAAACCAGGAGTACATGTTCAAATTTCAATCTCTTGTATTAAACTCCAGGGACCCATGGAGACGCATGACAAATGCCAATATTCAGTCAAATACCCACTTCAGTGGGGTTAAACTGAAAGGGGTCCCTAGGGGTCCCTCGTGCTATGGAAACAAGGCAATGACCATACACGAAAAGATGCTCCAGACACGAGGTTTCAAAATCCCAAATGCTAGGGTTTATTGCAAGCAAAAGATAGTATCAATTGGTCAATTCTGATCTCACGCCCCACGACGTGAGTTTCCTAGACCTCGAGGGACGCAAGTGAGCGAATTACGTACATCAGTTACATATAAACAAAATGCATATCATACAATCAGCAAAGTCATGATCAACACCCCTCTGTATTAAGTTCCTTTGAACTCGGGATGACGATGGACATATCCGACGAGTATGACGATCATAATGCTTTCAATGTCTATTCTAGTAACAATGTGCGGAGGGATCTTTTAGAACATGGTGGTTCTGTTCTTGGAAGCAATCTGCACACGGGGGAAGAGCCACATTCCAAGCTTTACTATCTATGAGGTACTATTCGTGTCCTGGGAGCCGACACGCTCTAAGGGGTTTTGCGAAGGGGGGCCGTAAGAAAAGCATAATTCAAGCCTTTAACTGTATTATTCTAACACATTCTACCATCGTACGAGACTGGCTGGCAGCTGTGAAGTGATTAAATGCCCTCCAGCTTCCTCCCAAGACTACAGAGAGGGAGCGTGGGCATTCCTTTCTGGGCTACTTGAAGTTCAGCAAACTCTTCAGTCCCCCGACCTTGTCCTTTCATATTCAGACAACAATGTTAACAGTTGAGCAGAGTAAGCAGAATCCGCAAGAATTGCAAGCTGCAAAGCAGTTTTTAGACAGAAAGCAATGAGCAATGGTTAACAAGCAAAATGGCGATTCTGCTACGTTTTAAAATGGCAGCTTGTTGGTCAAGCATACCAGTCTATATTTCTATAATTCGGTGCATAAGACGGTTGGCCCACGGCCATCAGGTTACGTCTATCATTCAAATGAAGGGTATTCATTTTTCCAGATTGACAAACCCTCCTTTTGGCCATGTGCCAAACGTCTTATTTATTCATTGTATCCTCCTCTTCTGAGGAGGAGTCTGGGGTATCTGTATCTGAATCATCTCTATCATTAATGTCTATCGCCATGAATTGTTTTACTATTTTTGTTTCCTCAGTGTCTCTGTTATTCCGGCCATGTGTTTGTTTTCCTCTCAACCCCATGTGCATACATCCCTTAGTACATCCATCAGTTATTTTCAGTGCATATCATTGGTAAGCATTGTATGCAACAACATCATGTTATGAATATCCCAAGTACCATCATTAGTATTGAAATTAACTTCCATACCCACGACTGCAATAATCCCCATAACCAGGATTCTATCCCCTAACCCCCTGCTTTAGTAGAGAGTGTGGAACTTATGACATGTAATTTCTGGATTGCTTTAAATATCGTAGGGTAGTAATCATCGATATACACACAGCATGCAGTTTTTACGAGCTTGCAAACTCCCCCACGATCCACTAATATTATATCGAGAGCCATCCTGTTTTGAAGTGCCATCAGTCTTATTCCTTTTTCTTCTAACTCATATTCAATAAAATATCCGTTGTGGAATCTATTGTTTTTTGTAATATTCCAGACAGTTTTCTTATATTGTAAGAGTTTTCTATTTGGGACAAGAACGGTATAAATGATTTGGCTATATCCATTGCTATCATTCCATCCTCACTACTCCTTTGAGTTCTATCTTTTGTTCGTCTGGCTACTTCTGCTGTCTCCAAGAGGAACACTCCTGGAAGCAGTAGACCTAGGTAGCACGTACCTCCCCAATTCTTAGGTAATCATGGATATGCTTTTTCTCCACATATAAAATAAACAGGGTCTCCCACGTACACGGGTTCTATTTCATTTTTTAAAACCACTGTGTTCAGGCAGTTTCTAAACGTTCCTACTTTATAGGAACCCTTTTTTTGTAGACATAGGGGAGCAATTGTGGGGCTGTGATCCACTGCATAGGCAGGGGGCACAGCATCTTTGTTCCATTCATCCCTCATCCGAAATATCATTACTGATGCTCTTTCTGCTGGCGGGGTTGGTCTATTCTGCCTTTGTAATCTATCTAGTCTTCTTATTTTTCGTGTATTCTTTCTCACGGGTTCTAGTGCAAATACGCGAGATTTTTGTAATATGGAACAACCCACAGGTCTCATGATTACTTCCTCAAATTCATTCATATTGGTCTAATCTAGCTGACCCGTATTACTCTTGTTCCATTTCCCAAAGAACATTGCACTTAATGTTACTTCACAGGAATAAATCAATGGCAATGATTGTGCATACCAGCCTACCCCTTTCCCACCGTGCTGTGGTAAATGGGCGCAAACCCAGCAATCTTTTTTCTTTAACACCGCATGGGTCATGTTCATGATGAGCAACAATATATTGTTGTCATAACCTTCTCTATGTCTTTCTTCCATTGGGGACAAAGTACCAGTGATTACATGAACCGGGCTTTCAGTAGCGTTTTTGGCAAAAGTGTTTCTAATGGATGTACGTACTCCAGGAACCATAATGTAATAGTGGTTATTGTTGGTACCATCATACTTAAGAAACATAGGACCAATGTCCAAATTAGTACCTTATTCTTCTCATCATGCTTTTTCCCTAAATTTACAGTCTCTAAATCTATTATCTTTTCAGCAGGGGTGCAGGAGGAGGCTGAAACCGGTCTTGACTTGTTCTTCATCGTCCTTCTTCTTGCTGGCGAAGTTCGTCGTGAATGTCTCTCGTTCTTGATGCCAGAAAAGTTCAACGAAAAATGTCACAGTTCAATTCTCCCAGCCTTTTCACAGCCTGGATCATTTCACCGCTCCCGAGCAAGATTAGTTGTTCTTTCTCCCACTGCTCAGACGATTTCTGAACAGTTCTTTATTGATAGAGTACCATGTGCATCCAGCTTGTCCCGCTCTGGCTTAGGACACAGGTACTCTATAAGCGCACCGAGGAGCCGCGAGTTTTGAATTGTCCGACTTGCACAATTCTCACACTTCTCTCCTCTACGCCCCTGGTTCCTACTCCATCCGTGAGTAGAACCAAAGGCCAAAAAGAAAAGCACCAAAGATCTGTGGATCACTTTGCCTGTCGAGGCCGCAGGTTGTATCGATTCACTCCTGCTATTGTATGATTCGTGAATAGTGCCCTTGCATTTCCAGTGTCAGGCTCAGTGTCAGCCTGTGGCACAATGATGGGCAGCGATGGGCGTCGTGGCAATGATGTAGTTTCTTTCTCTGGCTTTGGTGCATTCGCGAGAACTGCTGGGTGCCAAAGGGGTACACGCGTTGTTTCTGCTCGTGTTTGCAATGCAGGGTTTGTGTCGCTCGGCAGTGATGTTGTTTCCACTGAGCAACGTTCGGGCACTTTTCACCCTTCCCCCTTACTGGGAGCCTCCTCAAACTCTGTTTCGAGTTTCACTTCTCGTTTGCGCTTTGTTTCAACTTTCACTTCTCGCTCAGGCTGATGCTGTGGTGCTGGACTGGCAATAGTTTCTTTAGTTTCCGAGACCTTTGTCTTTTTCTCGTCGTCTGGATCAGGCAAAGTTTTCAGTGATGCTGGGAACCTTTTGGCATGGGTAGCATGGATCCATGCCTTACGTCCGTCCACTCGGATGGCCGTCTGTGTTGCCAAAAGTACTTGATAGGGGCCACGCCACCTGGGTGCTAGTGCTGTCTTCCGTTCAAAGTTCTTGATTAGCACCCAGCTCCCAGGCTCCAGTGAGTGTCCTGCTCCTGTATATCGCATCGGCAACGCCTCCTGAACCTGCTGATGAATCAAACGCAACTTTTGTATTAAAAGTCCACAGTAAGTGCTTAACATAGGATGCTCGACCTCACATAATTTTCTAGGCTGCGGTGCGCACCATACATTTGCTGGCCTCCCCATTATAATCTCATAAGGGGAGAGCCCAGTCTTAGCCTGCACAGACGTGCGCATACACAACAGCGCTAGGGGTAATGCATCCACCCAACTCAACTTGCTCCCAGCGCAAATTTTCGCTATCTTTGACTTCAGGATTCCATTGTGTCTCTCCACAAGCCCAGCAGAACTGGGATGCCTGGAACTGTGGAACCGTTTCTCTATTTGCAGACCTGCACAGATCTGTAGCATACTGCGCCCACAAAGTGGGGGCCGTTGTCTGACCACAGGACACGAGGCAACCCAAACCGGGAGAAATACTCCTTCAGCATTACTTTTGCAGTGGACATGGCAGTACAGTCTTTTAAAGGATATGCCTCCACCCACTTGCTGAATGCACAGATTACCACTAACACGTACTTGTAATTCTGGCACCTTTCCATTTCTATGAAATCAAAATGGATTACCTCAAACGGCATAGAGGGTGGGCCGAAACTACCTCCTGGAGTCACGGTTCCCTTTCCTACATTGTGTTGCAGGCACGTGATATAATTCTGCACTAGCCTTTCTGCATTCTTTTTTTATGTGCTCATTTTTCCATACTGTGGATAAATGCTGTACCATTTTCTTTGCGCAAATGTGGGTAGGGCTATGAGCCATTATAACCATTGCAATTACGTAACAATTTGGCAACATCCAGTTCTTTGTTTCCTTGTCCACCCAACATCCTTCCAAATCTAACTCAGCAGAGCCCTTGGCCCACCCCTGAATCTCTTCGGTCGTGGCCTTAGCCTGCATTTCTTTGACTGTGGCAACTCCATTCTCTATCATACAAGGTACTTCCTCAGTCTGTACTGTCATCATTTTATTCCCCAAATCTGTGGCTGTTTGCTTCGCAATCCTGTCGGCAAACGCGTTTCCCTCTCCCACTCTGCATATTACTTTCTTATGCGCCTCGCACTTTACTATAGCTAGGCGTTTTGGAAACGTGAGCGCAGACAACAATCGCACAATGAAAGGGCCATGCTGAATCCTGGCTCCATGTGATGTCAAGAAACCCCTCTCAGCCCAAAGTCGGCCAAAATTGTGAACCACGTCAAAGGCGTACTGGCTGTCAGTATAAATATTTACATTCAGATTCTCAGAGAGTTCACAGGCTCGGGTCAGTGCTATTATTTCTGCGGCTTGTGCCGAATTGTAGGGGATCCTTCTGCTCTCTACAACACTCTCTAGGGTAGTAATTGCATATGCAGCTGCTGATGTGCCATCAGGTAATTTAAAACAAGAGCCATCGCAAAATAACTCCCCATCTGGCTCTTTTTGCGGGATATCGCTCAAATCAATCCTTCCCTTTGTTTCTTCTTCAGTGATCATTAAACAATCATGGGGTGGTGATTCGTTGTCACCAATTTCTGCTATGGGCAGTGGCATTAATTCTGCAGGATTCAATGCGCTACACCTCATAATTTGAATGTGGGGTGCAAACAAGATGAGCTCATATCTTGTCAGTCTAGCTGAGGTGAGGTGTTGCGTCTGCGTCCTATTTAATAGAACGTCTATAGCATGTGGCACCATCAGAATTAAAGTGTGCCCCAATACCATTCCTTCCGTTTGTTTCACTGACATAGCAGCCGCTGCGACGGATCGCAAACATCGTGGTAGTGCGCGCGCTACAGGGTCCAGCGTGCAAGAAAAATAGCTGCACGGCCTATTTCTTCCACCTTGTTCCTGTGTCAAAACCGCCAATGCACATTCTTCACTCTCACTCACAAATAGTCTGAAGATCTTTTTATAGTTAGGAGTGCCTAAAACTGGCGCAGCACACAATGCAGCTTTCAATTTTCAATTGCTCAAACGCTTTCTGACATTCCTCATCCCACTGTAAAGGCATCTCTGTATCCTTTTTAGTCAACTTTATCATCGGCTTCACAATCAACGCAAAATCACTGATCCACTGCCGACAATAAGAAGCCATGCCTATTACAGCTCTCACTCCTTTTTGAGTTTTTGGAATAGGCATACTAGAAATACTTTTTATGCGTTCTGGTGTTAATCTTCTCCCTTCTTTCGAATGTAGGTATCCCAAATAAGACACCTCCTTTTGATTATACTGGAATTTCTTCAAACTTGCCTTATGACCATGGGTCGCTAAATGTGTCAAGAGTAATATAGTACTTTCTTTGCAGATCTCTTTCGTATCAGCAGCTAATAACAAGTCATCTATGTACTGCAAGAGTACCAACTGTCGGGTAGTTCTAGCATGTCTAGCTGCTCTTTTAGCGCTCTGCTGTAAATGCTCGGGCTTTCTGTGTATCCTTATGGAATGCGTGTGAATGTGAATGATCAACCTCCTAGAGTGAACGCAAACAGGTATCTACTGCTCTTATCCACTGGAATGCTAAATAATGCATTCTTCAAATCAACTACACTAAAGTATTCTGCAGTGGCCGGTATCATTGTCAGTATTGTTGTGACATCTGGGACCAAAGGGAATTGTGGGTCTACCACTTTGTTTAATGGACGCAGATCAATTATGAAACGATAGGGTACTTCATTGCCTCCTTTCTTGTAAACTGGAAGAATGGGGCTGTTGCACGTGCTTCCTGCAATTTCCTCAACCACCACCAATCTCGCCAGGTCAGTAACAATGCTTTTCAATCCCTTCTCACCTTCAACAGAAATCTTATACTGGGGAATTCGTGGTAGTGTTACACCTTCTTTCAAAGTTATTTTTTTCTGGCTCTATTTTCAAGCATCCTACATCGTTATCATGCATTGCCCACAGACAGGTTGGTACTCTGCTTAGCTCTTTTGGCAACTCTTTTGACATAAATTCCGTCACTGGTGCATCGTGAGGCCACATCGTGAGGAACACCCCGTCTGCCGTACAATGTATGATTGCCCCCAATTTTCTCAACAAATTTAATCCTAGCAAGTTCTCTCCACAATTCTCTGTCAAAAGAAATGGACACTGTTCCGTAAATGGTCCTATTGTAATTGGGACAGCTTCGGACATGGGGTTAATTACTGGTGTACCTGCGAACCCTACAGAAACATTCTTCTGCCCCGACAGTGGTATCTCCGGAACCAAGTGGTGGTCTATCGAGCACTTCTGTGCTCCTGTATCTACAAGGAAACGGTGCTCCTTATTCCCGACTCTCATTTCTACGTAGGGTCCTCTCTGATTCACGGGAATAGACACTGGTTCCGATCCCTGTCGTGGGCTGTCCTATCGCGAAAATAACACATCATCCGATGTGTAGTCACTGCTACTGCTATAATACGTGTTTGGTTGTGTATCTAAAATATTCCCATTTCCCCCTCGATGTCCTCCACTCTGATAATTTCTCTGTTGGCCCTGCCCGCCCTGATTTTGGTTCGAAACGCTTTGGTTCAATGTCTGGTTCTTCTGTGCTTGGTTTTGGCCATATGATTGGGTTTGAGTACCTCCATTGGTATATCCCTGCTGCTGCTGCATGTTACTTCTGCTTGAGCCGTTTGACCCCTGATGTCCTCTACGAGGCCTTCTCTGACCAAACCCACCTCTATTCTGTAGGTGCGGGCATTGCGCTCGCCAGTGTCCCTCCTCCTTACAGTATGCACATTGATTTACTCCCAATGACACCCCGTGCATATTATTCAAATTTCCCTGGCCTTGTGCATTACCTCTACCTCTATTGTATCCAATGACCTGCTGCAACAACACCCTTACTATTGTTTGCATCGCTTCCTTCCTCATCTCCAATGGGTACCCATTACATATCTCACTTACTTCTTTTACTGACGTTCTTTTGTTCGACATCCATCGCATTGTTTCCCCTACCCATACCTGCAATCTCTGTTCATCGCCTATCTGTCCCGGTATCGGCAAATGCTTTGTACTACCTGGAAAAACTCTCGGCCATGATTTTTTCATACTCAACCTTGACGCCTCCTTCATACCTTTCTTAATAAACTCTCTACTATACTCAGGTGTAGCAAACATTTCAGCATATCTGTCTTCCATTTAATTCTTTACTTGAATCAGTTTGTGAACATGTTCTCTTACATCCTCATCTCTTTGCTCACCGCGTGCTAACTTATTCAAATCTAACAACCGCTGTGCCGGTAAATTCCCAAGTATCTTTTTCCACTCTCCCACCAGAATTTCCCCCATGCATTCCAACACTACCTGTCTCTCGTCTCTTCTTCGGTACCCATACAATGAGGCCAATGCTGCCGTCTCGTCATTTCCTTCTATGTACATTTCTGCCTCTTGCCGTAATTCAATCTTTCTCTCTTTGCTGATCGTGCTTCGAGTTACCCGTCCAAATCCTGTTCCTTCAGCCCCGCCTCTCTCCTCCCCAGTCTCAATCTCGACTTCGGGAGGGGCGGATGGTGCTGAATCTGTCTCTAAAGCGGGAGGTGCGGATGGGACAAGTGACACAGGTCGCATCTGTGAAGGGCCTTGCTGGGTGCTGGGAAATTGTGTGTCCACGGTCTGCGCTTGTGGGAGGGCTCGAGCTGTGGGTGGGGCTTGGGTTAATGCTTGCGTGAGGGGAAGTGCTTGGGCTACGGGAGGGGGTATGAGAGCTATTGGTTGGGCCCGCACAGTCACTGCTGGCGTGTTTGGTTTCGATTCTGGTTTTGGGCCTCGACCTGTGTTAGTTAACAAATGTTCCATTAATTCATCTGCTATGTGTAGTTCCCGCTGCGGGTATATTCTGTCTATGTTCATCTGGTTCCGTCTCCCTTCCCGTCTTAGACTCTCAGTCCACTCTTCCTCTTCCTTCTCTTCTGCTGTCTCCAGCTTCGTTTTGTGCCTACGCGCATGCTTCTCTCTACTCCTTAATCGGAGCATCGCTTCCCTCCTCCAATCTTTGACGGTCTCAAAAGCTGCAGGTCGCGCTTTCTTTCTAATCAGCACCCTCTCTAGGTTATCTATCCTCCCCATCTCAAAACTATCATTAATCGGCCACTGATGGTCGGGTTGCTTTCTAGTTTGCCTATGCCAAATTTCAAAAAATATTATCGCACCCACACGATATTTCGCATACATATCATAAGCCGGCGTTCCCCCAGGCGGTGCACTTTGGCCATATTCCAAGGACTGTCTACCGCACCTGAAAAGCCCCGCTAAAGTGGACAGTACTCCAGGCATGTTTCTTTAACCTTCCCCTTTGGTTAGCCAACTTTACCTGGACGTTTGAGTTTGCAAAATCAACACTCTACCAAAAATCAGGGTCCTCTTTGAATCGGGGAATGACTCACCTGATAAAACAAGTCGCCTGTTCTAACGCACCCTCTCCCCACGTCGTGTCTGCGCTTCTCTGGCTTCTGCCTCGTCTCGGGACCCTCGCCTCCTTTGCCCTCTTGCCCGGTACGTCGATCAGGGATCAGATGTGTGCAGATCTGCAGAAGGAATCTCTCCTCTCTTCTACAGGGCGCCCCGTACACTTCTTGATCCCGGCTCGACCGTCCCGTCCTCGCCGTTCTTCCACCTTTACTCCGTTACAACGTGTACGATGGGGCAAGTGGGGGAGGGTCCCTATTCGGGCGCCATCTTGAAAGGGGCCCCTAGGGGTCCCTTGTGCTATGGAAACAAGGCAATGGCCATACACGAAAAGATGCGCCAGACACGAGGTTTCAAAATCCCAAATGCTAGGGTTTATTGCAAGCAAAAGATAGTATCAATTGGTCAATTCTGATCTCACGCCCCGCAACGTGAGTTTCCTAGACCTCGAGGGACGCAAGTGAGCAAATTACGTACATCAGTTACATATATACAAAATGCATATCATACAATCAGCAAAGTCATGATCAACACCCCTCTGTATTAAGTTCCTTTGAACTCGGATGACGATGGACATATCCGACGAGTATGACGATCATAATGCTTTCGATGTCTATTCTTGTAACAATGTGCAATTTAGAAAGTGCGGAGGGATCTTTTAGAACACAGTGGTTCTGTTCTTGGAAGCAATCTGCACACGGGGGAAGAGCCACATTCCAAGCTTTACTATCTATGAGGTACTATTCGTGTCCTGGGAGCCAACACGTTCTAAGGGGTTTTGCAAAGGGGGGCCGTAAGAGAAGCATAATTCAAGCCTTTAACTGTATTATTCTAACACATTCTACCATCGTACGAGACTGGCTGGCAGCTGTGAAGTGATTAAATGCCCTCTAGTTTCCTCCCAAGGCTACAGAGAGGGAGCGTGGGCATTCCTTTCTGGGCTACTCATGAGAAGTTCAGCAAACTCTTTAGTCCCCTGACCTTGTCCTTTCATATTCAGACAACAATGTTAACAGTTGAGCAGAGTAAGCAGAATCCGCAAGAATTGCAAGCTGCAAAGCAGTTTTTAGACAGAAAGCAATGAGCAATGGTTAACAAGCAAAATGGTGATTCTGCTACGTTTTAAAATGGCCGCTTGTTGGTCAAACATAACAGTCTATATTTCTATAATTCGGTGCATAAGACGGTTGGCCCACGGCCATCAAGTTACGTCTATCATTCAAATGAAGGGTATTCATTTTTCCAGATTGACAAAACGTTCCCCATAGAAAACAATGAGACAAAATATGTAGGCACTGCCATGGTTATTGAAAAAAGTCAGGGAAGTCTGAATTCTACCCGGCAGGTGCAGAGGGGACTGACCTGCCGGAGGGACTACAAAAGGAAACCCTCTTGATGAGTTGCAGTGCCAGATTGGAGACCCAAAACCTCAGGAAGAAAGGATGCAGAACAGTATGTGTGCCAATGAAAGTCTTGAACAATATATTGTAAACAGAGTCTCATAAAACATGTGTTCACAGACTTAGGGGGCACCTGATGGTATATTTAAAGAATATGTCACTGGCCCAGGACCCAGAGCTAAGAACTCATGGTGCCAGTTCTGGACAACTTTGATCCAGAAAGGCGAAACATATCGGTGATAAAAGAATCTTCCCTTGCATGTCAAGTTTTAGGGCACTTGAACTGCAGATGAAGGACCCATGCAACACAAAAGGAGACCGATTCCTTTCCAGGAGGGTGAAAAACCGTCCAGGAGCAAAAACATTGATAAAGAAGACTCCAGGAAAAAAGAAGAACCCACCAAGTGGATTTAGATGGTTTAAGGAGCAAAAGAGGACAGCCAGTAAGCAGTACATTTCCCACAAAGGGACCAACAAAGCAATCAAATTAAGGATCCCAAAAAAAGAGCTGAGATGGGGCGGTGGCATCCCACCATCCTTCTGGATGATGTAAGCTTTCTACTTCAAGGAGGTACAACAAGGAGGGTAATTTGGGAAGACAGTGGAAAATGGCCTATACATAATCCCTCCATAAGTCGTCCAGTCCTTCCAGTGATGAAGACAAGTGAAGTGGGAAGGAAAGCCCTGAAAAGTACCCTGTAGCCAAAGATGAAAAATGGGGCTACAGGAAGAATATGGGGCACAGCCAGTATTGCAAGAACAAGTCCTTAAAAGCAGAAGCATGGCTTTGTGGAGGACATACTCCAGCAGGAGATAAGTAAACCTGCTCAAATCCCAGCAGAATTGAGGAAGAGTCAGAGTATTTTTTATATATACCCATTAGCTCACGGGCTGGCCAAAACCAACCATACAATCACACAAACAGTAAGATGCACAAAGGTTTTGTTGGCCGGTCAAAAGAGATGGCCCTGACACTCACCAATCCCACAGGTCCACCGAAACAGTCATCCAAACAGTTGGCGCATTGGGCTGGTTGGGGCTAGGAACCAGACTAAACCTGTACAAACTACTATAGACGTTGCAGGACTGGGCTCAGCGTGAGCCCATATGTGTACATCATCCATTTTAAGCCTGCCTCATGGTTCCCGTAACAATGGAAAGCCCCAAATACAAAATGGCTGACAGTAGGATTTAAGCAAATAAGTTAGCACTCTGATGGCAACAGAAGGGTACATTTGCCTACTAAGGTGGTAAACATGTCTGCACCCCTGATGAAAAACCAAGACGAAATTGCAGCTTCAATCAGCCTACTCTTCAAATCTATGAGGGGTGAGATAATCACAGTAGGGATAATATGCAGTACTTAAAATGGACCCTGTTCTAGGAGCCATTTGAGCTACCACAAGACCATTTACTGATAAAGGTTTGCAGGGGAAGGGGGCTTCATATACAATCTCTTGAGCCACAGAAATAAGTTGCAAGCCTTAATAAACCAAAAAGGAAAAAGCTAAAGGTTTAGGGGTCCCAAAAAATGGGACAGTAGAACCAGAGAACATTGACCTAATTGTTAACAGAGATATACCGGGTATCCCCCAATGCCTCAATTCCATCCCTATCTTCGTGTGCCAGGTACATCAGAAAGCCCCCCATACCACACCATGGACCCATGAAGTATAACGTACAGGCACATGGGTGAAACTTGTGGAGCAGGGGAAATGCTTCTTGAAAGCCTGTGGTCAGCCCGTGGAAAATTAACCTTTATGCAAGAAGTTGTTCTACTCATGGATCCGTGTTATGAAACAAGGAGTGGAGCTTAGTACCACATTTACTGCCTGGTGGTAGCTCTAATTATGGCTTGGCTGTGACCCATTTTGCTACTTTTTTGTTCAATAGCATTAGATGTTTTTTTTCTTCAGATTTCCAACTGGCTGTTAACATGTGCATTACAGTACTGTTAGCAGAGCCGCCAGCTCCCCACCAGAAGATCTCTGCCAACAAAGATCTCCACTCAGTTTATCGCTGTGGGATGCATTAGAACCTTGGCATGCATCATGCAATTGTGTACTGCACACTGACACCATGCACAAGTAGTCCCTTTTGGGAGTAAAGTATCAGTGCTGGCTTGTGGTCTCATGCAAATTTGGCCTATCAGTTTTTGCTGAACCTCCAGTTTTGTGGTACAAGTATGCCTCATTTTCATAAAGACGTTCTTCATTTGTACCGACATGGCACGCTGAAAAATGGTGGACTGGAGAGATATCCAGAGCAATACTATACTAAAGCTAGACTGGCATTCTGGAGCAGCCAATCTAGTCCTTTACTACTGTGGAATGAAGGTTGTACTGGGCATCTATGATAAGCCAAGCAGGATGTGTGTTGTTACTTGGCTGGACTGGCATTTTGGGGCAGCCAGTATAGCCCTTTCTACCTGTGGCATGGTAATTTATTCTGGGCATCTATGATAAAGGAAACCTGTTAGGTGTTATTATGTGGCTAAACTGCCATTTTGGTGCAGCCAGCCTATCTATTTCTTACTATGAAATAGCATTGTATTCTGGGCATCAAGGATAAAGCAACCATGATGTGTAAATGATGTGTCTTGTCTGGACTACATTGTGCCGCAGGTTAGACCGGTTTTCTTATTTTGGAATGGCATTTTCTTAAGGTAACACCAAAAGGAGTACGTCGTTACGTGGGGATACAGCCATGTATATGCTGAGCCAGTGTGGACATGTTTTCTTATAGCATGATTACTGGCAAATATGTACAAAGCAAACTTGCGTAATTCTGGCATATTTTGTTACAGCCGGAAAATATTTTTATACTGGCATATAATGTGGGAGAATGCATTATGGAAATTCGTTGGGAAATGCTCTTGTGCACTGTTGGTGAATTGCATCCATGTTTGTATTGCAGTTACCCTACAAAAGCAATTGTAAATTGCCGGTCATCCCACTCCCCCAAACCCACTTTGGCTGGTTCAGGCTACCTTACTAGGCACGGTTGTTCTGGCATATTTGTGAGACGATACACCCCTCCAAGTAAAAAACTGACCAGCTGCCACTGGCTGTGATAACTATATATGTCTCCTTTAGCTTTTACAAAAGCATTAGATGTTTGAGTGTTTCAATGTTGTGTACACAAAACCTACACACTATCATTTCAACTAGGATTTTGTTTTAGCCCACTTCTATTTGAAAAGTTGAAATTGTGTTCTAACAAAAGAGTATGCATTCCTTTTGCCTTGACCTGGATGGGAGTCATTCTTTGAGTGGTTGAGTTCATGGAAATTATTTTGTTAGTTTAATGTACTCACTATCCATGCTCTTTTTGGATAGAAACTGATTGACCTGAATCTGAAAACGTGTTTTGCACATCACTTTCACTTGCCCTAGAACAATTATATAGGTGAACACATTCAGGTGCCATTTCACTCCCTCCACCCACCACCCCACTTTGCGCAATTGAGCAAAGTGGGAAGCAGCTGGCCTTTTTGTTCATTGCAAAGTACAACAAGAATTCACAAACAGGATAGGCTTTGAAATCTCCATACAACAAAAACATTCCTGCTCGCTGCTGACCCTTTCATACTTTTCTTCTATGTGGAACAGAAATGCAGTCCCACTTACAGACTACAGATCTATCCCTTAAATAGGGATAGAAATGTTTTTATTTTCATTTTTGAGCTTTTTACAATGAAACGGACCTTGAGGGTCTGTCCCTGTGAACTGTATAGTTCCTACATCCCTATGAGTGCTGGGTGCCAATCATGCATTATTGGCAGGAGCACAACCTTAATACCAATGTATGCAAGGGAATTGGCCAGCACATTGTTAGGGAGAATTATCAGTTTAGGCTAATTTCTCAAACCTAGGGAGTCCCCCAGCAGCTTTGCTGGATTTTTGGGGTTTAATTTTTTCTCCTGCTAAGAGTGAGACTCTTTTTCTCCCACTCTTAGACATGATTTGAGATAACCTTTGACTTTGGAATGTGTTTTATGGGATATGGGGTCTTTTACTCCATAGGGCTTTATGTCTTTTTGGTATGTGTGTTACACAGCACCCTCCGTGCAGTAACACACAGGGGTGTCATAGTGACCCCCAAACATAGACTCCTTACCCTGGGACTGACTACTGTCTCCCAGCGCATGTAAAGTCACAATTGACTTTACTAGTCTTAAATTGTGAACAGAACCAGTACAAACCATCATATTGTGGAAGTACTGGTAGGGGTAATTAGATTGCCCCTGGGTCTGTTTTTCGAGGGGGCACTGTGCAGTCCCCCCTCGTTGAGTTTCTGGCTGGTGGCAGTGGTTACCAAGTGAAATATTCCACCGGAATATTTCCTATGGGATTTTCCCATTCATTTTAAACACACCACTTTTTTGGTGCAATGTTAAAGATATCGCTGGATTATTTATTTAATATTTATTCCCGGTTGGGTCTTTTTGCCAGGACTCAGTTTTAAAATGGCGTTTGTGTTCGCCTCTGTAATTCCAACCCAAGTCGAGCCCTTTGTTCCACTTTTGGCAGGCTTCTGCACAGAAGCCACCAAAAGTGGTGCCACTCTGTCTGGGTCTACAGGATGTGTGGGAGAGGGGTTTAGGCACCCTGGACTGAGTTGCCTCTGCAACTCAAATCGCACTCTTGTGTGATTGGCCCAGTGGTGAGACGCCGGGCTCACCACTTAGCATGTTTGAGTGACAGCTAGGACTGATGAATGGGGGTTTTCTGCATAAAAGCAGGGCTTTGGGGACTGGAACTTCAGAAGTCATCACAGGACCAAAGAATCCGAAGAGGGAGAAGCTGAGCCGACCTGCAACGATGACACCACCGGTGAAGCCCTGCTGAACCGCCTCACCACTTCCCGATGACAGAGAAAATCTTCATCCCAGAGAGTCTTCTTCCTCTGAACTGTTGGGGATGACCAGTTCACCCTCTTTTCGCCTTCCTGGATCGTCTCGTGGTCGAATCGCCCGTGCCAAGCACCCCGGCGGCCGGATAGCCACGCTTCACCATTACAGCGAATAAAAGGGTAGTACCTTTTAACCGTGAAACTCCACGGCTGGTTTCTTCCCTGGTAGTGCAACAACCTCCAGCTTTCCTCCACGCCAAGATCTTCTCTTCCCCTGGATGAAGCACTGACTTGCATCCGCTGCCAGGAACAACTGCCCCTGCTGGAGCTTTCTCACCATTTCAGGGACTGTGTCCCACCTGGTATCCCTTGCAACAGACTGTTCAAGGTGTCCCGTAAATCCTTGACTCTCTATCCTGGGGTGACCTGGGACCTGTTAACTAACTTTCTCTGAACTGATCCAACTCTTTTTTGAACTATCTGCAAAGACTTTTAAAGTATAATCCAACTGTGTCATCTTGGACACATTCCGCCTTGCTCTCTCCAAGAGTGGGCCAGGCCTATGAACTTTCTTGCTCTACAGTAGACTCTGCCTTTCCTGACTTGCTGTGGATCTTTTAAAAGTGTTGGTATTGTGTGCTTTCCTAATCCTGCCTTTTTCCCTCCCTTTTTAACTACCTTACTGGAGTGCCATTTTAGGTTAAGCGCTCACCTCTGTCTGCAAATAAGTGGTGTTTTAACTAAGACGTGTTCAATAAGTAATCAGGGATGTATATATATTGATAGTGACAGTGTTTGAACTTGCTTGCCATATAAGTGTTAGTGTATTTTACAAGTGTGTTTTTAAATAAATAAGTATATACTTTTATACCCAATGTCTGGTCAGTGCTTGCTTGTGCTACTGTATCTTGTACCTATTTTGTATACTCTATATACTGTCTAACTCTTCTTGAGAGAAGGCTGGCTGCTCAGCCACAGCTACCAGGTAAATCTGGGTAGTACAGACTGCTACCAATTGGGTTTACTGCCAACACCTGTAGTCCTAAGCCTTTTGCAGTGGTCCCTAAGGGAACTGCACAGGTTTCTGCCTAACACACATCATTTGTGCTGGATCGCGGCCCCCCAGAAATGCCTTAGTGAAAAATGTGACCTGCATATTTCTTAAAATCATGCAAAGAAAAATTGTGCACACTACATTTTTCACTTGTGTGCTTTTAAAGAGTCAGACCTATAATCCTGTTCCTTATCCAAGGTTTGGAGAGTGCTTTTATATCCATTCTAAACACTACGGAAGTGTCACTTTCTCACAAATGCAGATGATTATTTTTTCTTTGTAACCTAAATATTAAAAGATAAAGACTATCCTTTTCTAGCTTTACAAAAAAAGGGTTGTCCTAACACATCCATTATAATGGCCACATTTGATAGTTTTAATGAAGTAATAAATAACCATGCAAAGCTTCAGCACTAATTATGATTATTATTATTATTGTTATTATTATTGTATATATTGAGTGCAGACCTAGCTTTGAGAAGCAACGGAGCACTTTACAGAGGTATACAACAGAACAGATATGCAGCGGGGGTAGGATACAGAGGGGCAAAGAGGAGGGGAACAGCTGTACAGGTTGGTAAGGAAGAGAGGGGTGGACAGTGTCTAGCGAGACAAGTAATGCAGGGGGTGACGTGATGGCTTAGGTGTTGAAGAGGAGAGACTCCTTGAAGGTGTGAGTTTTGAGCTCTTTTCAGAATTGTGGGCCTGTGGGGGTGAGTCTGATGCTGACAGGGAGGATGCTCCATAGTCTTGGAGTGTAGGAAGAGAAGGCTTGTTTTCTAGTCCTTTCCTTTTTGCAGCAGCAGATTTCAAGTCTGCTTGTGTCCAGACTTCTGGTGGTGTGCTGTGTGCCAGAGATGCTGTGTTTCTCAGCAAGGTAGCTGGGTGGCTTGAGGGTGACTGCCTTATAGATGATGAAGCAAGACTTCAAGGTGATTTGCATGTTCAGTTGGAGCCAGTGAAAGTCGATGAGGGCAATGATGTGGTCATATCTGCAGAGACCTTTGATGAGGCATGCGGCCGACTGAAGGACACTTCTCAGGGCACATGGGAGGAAGACGTGAGGCCTTGGAGGAAGGCATTGCCCCATCCAGGTGGATAGGACCAATGTTTGAACTGTGGATCCAAAGCTGTGTGAAGGGAGGAAGGGCTTGACTTTCTGTAGGAGGGAGAGCTGATACCAAGCTGTTTGCATTTTCTTAGCTGTGTGTGTCTTGAAGGAGAGGTGTTTGTCCATGTGGAACCCGAGGGACTTGGCGCAGAGTTGAGCTCGGGGTGAATCCCACAGGGTTCATGGTTGATAGCCAGGTTTGTATGTCACATGTTCGGTGTTGTTGTTGAGGAGTAGGAATTCTTGGAGAGGATGAGCTTCAAGTATGCACTGGACATCCAAGACTGGATCCAAGACTGGATCAGCGAGAGGCAGATTTTGAGCATGTGGACGTCCTTGATGGAGCCGATCTTGGGATATAGCTGTGTCAAATCAGTGTATTGGTAGATGTGGGTTTTGTGTGTGGCTAGAGGTGCTCCCAGGGGCTACATGAACAGATTGAAGATCATTGGGGAGAGGATGGAACCCTGTGGGACTACACAGTAGCGGGTAGCATTAGTGATAAAGAGGAGTCCATCTGAAAAAACTGCTGGCGGTTGGGGACGTAGGACTTGAACCAGCATAGGACAAGATCGCTGATCCCCATGCACAGATGTTGGGTGTCCATGAATGCCTGGTGGTCTACTGTCTCGAAAGCAGGCGAGAGGTTGAGTACAACCAGGAGGCAGGGTTGGCCATCATCAAGTATGTTAAGGGGTGCTTCGACCACCTGTATGGTTGCCTTCTCCATACTGTATTTGGCTCTGAACCCGGATTGGTAGGTTTTGAGAAGAATGTTGGTGTCGATGTGTGGCTGCGGTTGTGCAGCTACTGCTTTCTTGATGATCTTACCTAGGAAGGGAAGATGGATGATGGGGAGATAGTTACTTATGTTGTCTGGATCTAGAGTGGGTTTCTTTAGGAGTGTGAGTATTTGCCCTGTCTTTAGGGTCGGTGGGAAGGTGCCTTGAGTTAGGGAGCTGCTGATGATCTCCAGGTAGGGAAGGAGATTTTCTGCAGGGAGGGTCTTGAGTATGGATGCTGGGAGGGTGTTGTCTGTATAAGATTTGGCTTTGAAAGCAGCCATGGTTTCTATCAGGTCCTCTGTAGAGAGTGTTGGGAATGTCATCCAGGGTGTGGAGATTTCTCAAGGAGGGATGTGAGGTGGGTCTGTGAATGCAGAGCTGGTGTCAATGTGCTGGCGAATCTTGCTGATTTTGTCGATGAAGAAGGTGTTGATGGCAGTGGATTTTTCAATCGAGTATGGTATTGGAAGGTCGGGTAGTGGATTGATGCAGTGCATGACCGCTTTGAAGAGTCTCTGCTTTTGCTGTCGACTTCTGCTATGGTGTTCTGATAGCAGCAGGCCTCGGCTGTGTTGATCAGTTGTCGGCAGGTTGCTCAGAGTTCCTTGAATAGCGGTGTGCTGGATGCGGTCCTGCAGTGGCGCCAGGTTTTCTCTTGTTTCCTGATGACTCTTTTGCTGATGTTCAGTTCTTGTGTATGCCAGGGTGCTGACGCTGTTGGTCTGTAGGTGCTTTGTTTCAGAGGCACATGTCGGTCGATGGGAGCTGAGAGGGTGGCGTTGAGTGCTTCCAACAATGAATCGCAGTTCAGTATGTACTAATGTAGTAAATCCTCAACTGAGTCTCTATAACTTCATTGGGCTGCCTTTACAACGCACGACATACTACATTTTTGTCAATGTACCCCCTTTAACTAGGAGCCAAATTTCGTTCCAAATACAGTCCAGGGACACCCCTCCTTCTAGGGCCAAAAAAAGATACTGAATCAACAAATCCTCAAACTTACCTTAAAGCTTAAGAGAGCTACCATTGGTTTAGTAACTATTTTTTTGTTTTGCTTCATGATAATCTAGTTGCTTCAAGCTCCCAAGCAGTATGATCCTTAGGACGAGGGGTCCCCTAGTCTAGAATGCAAAAAGGGGCTATGGTGCGCCGGGTTTGGAGATTGCGATGGGCAGAATTTGATGGGGGTCTTGAGTGTGATAGCTGTGCATTTTGGGAGTAGGCAGGTATGTTTCATGGGGTCTTTGTAGTGCAATGAAAGCAATTACTTTACGTTGATCTCAGTTTCAGAAGTTAAGTAAAAATAGGTCTTTTGAGGTAAAAGTGGTTGGCCCAGGATCATACCATTTTGCAAAGTGGGGAAGCTGAGATTGGGCCCAATTACCCTAGTTTCATTTTCCAGTTAAGCTTGGTGACCACATCTCTTTTAATACATCCATAGTTTTATACTAACATACAATGATAGGTTATGTAGCATTTAAAAGGGCCTAACCTATTTGTATTAGTGTCCTTCAATTGTTCGTCTTTAATGAAGCTTATTTGTAAAGAAACAAACCACATTCTTAATCAACCTAATAAAATGATAAAAGGTATGTTTTCGGAAGATGTTGGGTAAAGCAAGTATATTCTGTTATCATGCTCTAATGTATTTTGTAAAAATACACGTCAGATATGCCAGTAATCCAATTAAAAAACACTCAATTACACTTACCTCACAGAGCTATTGCATACCCCGCATTTGAAGTGTATAAAAAAGTTATTTCTGAAATGTTCAAAAATATAGAGCTAGAAGTGCTTTGCACAGTTAGCCATAAAAATGTCACACTAAGACATAAAAGGCACACTTATAGGAAACGAACACATCCGCACGCATCAACACACACTCATTCAGTCTCTCTCACACACATTCACACACATACACACAAAGTATACAGACTAACAAAGCTAGCTACATACCAATACATCTCTAGATGCCACGTACCAGACAGGTGTTTTTGTAGAAAATGTTCTGTTTAATTATGCCATCGTGTGCCAATGTATGCCAGGTGCGGCGGTGGATACCCCTGTTTATCTCTAACTTACATCCATGGCTACCGATGTAAGGAAGCATGTCAGGAATAATCAGAAAAAAAGGAGACTGATGGTCTCTGGGATATGGTACATAATATCAAAATATACCAAAGCTTCCAATAGAGCACCACTTCTGAAAATGGTATTATACAACACTCTATATTCATCAGTGCTGTGATACATAAGTATTGCCATACACCACATGAAAGCAGTAACTCTTTGCATGTTCTTGCTCTTGTACTAGGTCCTAATACCACATCTTTCCAGAATATACCATCGACAAGTGGTCAATTCCCTGGTGAGTATAACTAACAGAACACAATGTATTATTGTTTGAGTTGGTGGAATTGGATGGGGCAGTTTCTGGGTAGACGTGTGTGGTTCAATTTCTGTTGTGATTTCTGTAGCAAAAAAAAAAGCAAGTTATGTCCCCAGTGGGATGGACAGATTGGTATGCGAGGCTAGTGGGCACAACAAGACCCGGGGCACTAGCCAAATTTGCCAAGCAGCATACCATTCAATTATTTGGAACCTAAGACGTTATGTATAACAGTTGTTTATACAAAATTACATTTATGGCTGCCTGATGTCTTAGCAGCAGTGGCAGGCCTGCTGACACTTTAAGAGCTGCACGCTGAAGAGCTGCTGGGTGGGGTTACGCCCTCTCAAGTAGTTCCCAGAGACCCCACAAGGCGCTGACATGCATCCGGGTTTACAAAGAGTCCAGAGAGGCAAAACAGGTCTAAAACGTATCTGCAAATAAAGATTACAGGAGGCTATTAAGAACGTCTTACGAAATCTTTTCTCTAGCCAATGGGGGCAGTTAGCTAAAAACAGGAACATGAATGTGTTTTGGGGACTCTTAGCCTTGGGGACCGTTTGTTATGCACCAAACAGGCTGCCCATTTCCAAAACATATCACTGTGTACATCAAAAGAGGGGCTGCAACGACAGAGGAGGGCTCTGGGCAGCGGTGCGGGATACGTCCTCTGCCCCCTTAGTTTATATATTGTTCATGTCGGATTTTGATTTATCACAATCATATTTATACACTTTTTTATTGTAATTGTAATGGGTTATTTAGAATGTGCTTATTTTCTAAGCACGGACCCGGCGATCAAACCCATGTTGCTCCTGCATCATCCTGCTTCCAAGGCGAGCGGTTGACACTGAGCTATCCTCCCGAAACATTTTACTTATCTGATTTAGTGTGAATTACTCATTCGTTAGTGGCTTCAAGGCACTTACGTAAGGAGGTGTAAATGAGGGTGAACGTTGTGAGGAAAATCTGAATAAGACAAGTTTGAAGGCATAGGTACAAATTAATATAATTGATTAGCCATACCAAATTAGGATCATTCCGTTACAGCTCTAGATGGCCTATGTTGGGGCCAGAAGTGCCTTAGTTTGCATAGTACTAGGGGAAAAGTCAGCGGTGGGAGAAAAGAGGATCTTAAATCTGGGTGTCTTTAGGCACCCTCTTCTTCACTGCATGATTGAAGAGCTGGTGAAGAGCTTCATCCTTGTTATATAGAGATTAGACTTCTTTAGTGAACTTGATCTTGAGTGTGGTTGTTGGGGAGGGGAGACCTGCAATACAGTGTTGTGGATGCGAATAAATATGTCAGGGCTCACCAGCTAAAACTAAATCATGGAAAGTGAAAAATAGTGTACTTTGGGCAGAGGAGATACAAGTAAACCTGGAGGTTGTTACGGTGGATGTGATAAAGGCCTACCCATTAATGGGGATTCTTTTCACAGGGATGAGCAATGCGAAGCCCCATATCCGGAGAATGGTTAATACAGCAAAACCGAGGAGGGCTGACCAGATGTATTCTGAAAATTGTGCATGAATGCTCGAGCAGTGTCTGAGAAGTTATGGTGCTAAAGTCAGCTCCCTACCTTTGTATGGAAGCAGAATTGGGCTACTCTGGATCCACATCACATTGCTTCAATACGGAAAATGCCTGGGGTTCCACGAAGCACCTCTGGTAGGGCTTTGCCACTGGAACTTGGAGTGACTCGTATATCTACAGGTGTACAGGCCAGGAAAAGGGTGCAATTTTTTAATAACAGTTCTAGGGAGGAAATACAACCCTAATGTGTAAAATGATATAAAGGACATTTTAGATTCATCTGTGAAAGAGAAGCTCTCCTAATTCTAATGGTCTACACATTTTTGGGAATAACCGATACCCCAAGTTTTGACAAGCTCAAACTGTTCTCCCTGGCACAATTGAAACGAATGTGCACAAATAAACATGCAGCACAACAAAGAGTAACAAACTGGAGAAAAGTAAATGTTTTGCTGTCCATGCACCAGTAGAGGTGGTGTTCAGAAATGTAAAAACATTTGAGGTAAAATCACAATCATGTAGAAAGATTGCATCATCTGTATATTTTGACATTTGACCACTGTGTGCCTGAATGGAATCTCTGAAGTCTATGCATGTACATGTGCAAGCAGCAGACAGCAAAACCTATTCCACTTTCTACTTGTTTGCCCACTGTGTTGTTTTGTGTTTATTAGTCATTACTATAGTCCTTAACACTTAAGCGCTGAACAAAAAATGATCAGCAGTACAATAGGATGAGAAATGAGACAATCAAACCAAAAGATCAAATAGAAAAAAGTTAAGCTTTAAGGTGAGTTTTGAAGAGGGAAAAGGAAGAAATAGAGTGCAAAGAGATGGGCAGGGCATATCCAACACGTCTGTACAAGTAAAGAACAGGGATACAAATGGGAAGAGGCACAAGGAGGGTGTGGAACTGTTAAAAGAAAAAGGGACTGTGAATGGAGGGAGCGTGTGGGGGAATTGAAATAAATAAGAGAAGAGAGATAAGGAAGATATAGAGGCCTTTAAAGAAGAGACAGAGGAGCAGACGAGATTCAAAAGACAGTCATTGAAGAGAGTGTAGAGCACAAGAGAGTCACAAGGGAACAGTAAGCATGAACAGAATGATAATAAAGAGAGCAAAGAGTAGCAAGAGGAACAGAGGGATCACCAAAGCAAGAGAAGAACAGTGGAAAAGTCAGGAGAAGACAAGGAAAGAGTTGAGAAGTTTAGTAGCGGAAAAGGTGAGCAAGCAACAGGCCTTCTCGATGTTGTACAATTGGTAGAGTCATGAGCGTGAAATAATAGAAATATGAGAAGGGAAATAAAGTGAGGAATCAAAGAAAACAGCCAAATTACACGAACAGGAGGAAATAGACAGAGTGGATGAAGGAAACGAAATAGGGAGAGTGGGTGGTGGAGGAGGGATAAAGTAGCAGGAAAGAAAATAAATTCTGTTTAGAGGGGTTGAGGTGGAGATAACAAGAGGACATGCATGCTTGTATTCAGAGAAGACAAACAGATAAAGAATTAATAGCGAAAGAGGACAATGAGAGAAAGATTTGAGAATCATCAGCTTAATGATGGTAGGAGAAACCAAAGGATGAAATAAGAGAGCTGAGAGAAAAAAACATAAAGGGAGTGGAGACAGGGACCAAGGACAGAGCCTTGGGGAACACCATGAGACAGCGGCAGGATATATGATGAGTGACCAGCCCAATAAACTGAGAAAGTGCGACCAGAAAGATAAGAATGAGACCAGGTAAAAACAGAACCTGGAAAACCGATGCCATCAAAAGATGACTGAAGAATAGAATGGTTGTTTGTGTCAAAAGCAGCCGAAAAGTCTAACAGAACAAGAAGAGAGGAGAGTTTAGAATAGCATGAGCGAAGGAGCGAATTGGTAGCCATCAGAAGAGCAGATTCAGTAGAGACAGGGCCTAAATGCAGATTGAAAAACTGGTAGAAGTGAGTGCAGATAAACAAAAGAAGACATTTGGGAATACATACTGCACTTGAGAAGTTTGGAGAGGAAAGGTAAAGAGAAATAGGATGATAGGGTAAGGAGAGATCAAGTTAAGATTGTTTTAGAATGGGGAGGATTGAGGCGTGTTTGAAAGAAGATGGAACAGTAGCAGCAGAAAGAGAGGAGTTTAAAAAAGCAGTGAGTTAAGCAAGAAGAGAGGAGTAGACATGCAAAATTACAGAAGGAAGAGGATCATCCGGAGAGGAAGTGGTGTGAGCCTTAGCGCGAGCAGAGGAAACATCCAGATCAGAGACTAAAGAAAAAGAAAAGGAGGACATCTCCAAGGGGGGCGAAGGAGGAGCTGCAGTAGAAGAAAGAGGGATACATACACAAAGAAGAGACATTTTTGAAGAAAAGTAATTAGTAAAACCAGAAGCAGACATTGGGGAGGATGAGGCAGGGTCAGGTGAGCAGAGAGAATACAAAATAGACTTTGAAAAATCTGGTGAGGATGAGAAGCAAGTGAGGAAAAAAGAGGAGTGAAATATTGATGTTTAGCAGAGAAAATAATGGAATTATAGGTGGAGAGAAGAGAGGAGAGCCTGGCACAGAATCTACAGAGCAGAGCGTCAGCAAGATCCAAGGTTGAGAGGGCCTATGAGAAGATGAGAAAGGAATAGAGGGATAGAGACGATCAAGTGAATCTGTTAAGGAAGTGGATAGAAGGAAAGCAGAATCCGGTCAGAAAGCAGAAAATGTGCAATGAGAAGGGGAGAATAGAGGCAGTAGCAGCTGTGAAAGAAGATAAATCAAAAAGTTGAAAAAATCAACAACAACAAAAAATCAAAAAGTAAATGTAGATGAGGACTGGGGAGAGAAGATAAATGGAGAATGAGAGAAGGGAATGAGGAGACAAATGAGAGGAAGAGCAGAAACTGAAGCAGAAATTGGAAAAGTAGAACAGATGAGGCCCAGGGAAGAACCAGATTTATGAAAAGGAGGAATGGTGATTTTTAAAAGGGAATAGTAGTTAAGAATAGTGAGAAGTGGAAAGGAGTAGGGGTGGAACCTAAATGAACATTAAAGTTTCCCGGAAGTCAGAGTGGGGTAGCGGAAGGCAGCAGAATGGAGAGAGGAAGGTCCAGATAATCACAAAATCAAGTAACTGTCTGCAGAAGGAGTGGCGTAAGCCCACCTTTATTGCTTTTCACATTCATCCAGGTTACAATTGCATATTCTGCAAGCCCATTCTCCCATAATAAAACAGGATGGCTGTCACCATAGCAAAATAGAAAAGGGACATAGTCCTTTTTTCTATTTGTATGGTGGCAGCCACAGGAGGGAAGGTGCGCATGGACAGGAGCACACATCTCCAGTCCAGTAGATAAGTGGGGAGGGAGAGAGGAGGGTAAAGTTATGTCTTGGGGGCTTGGAGAGGATGAGGGCATATGGGAAGGCAAACAGGAGAGACTTTGTGTTTCCTTCCCACAATAAATATGCAGATCCTGAGAAAGAGACTCGGGTGACTGGAGAAATTTGGGCGTTACTCTGTGTGTTTTTGCCCACGTTTCCAGACACCTGATTGATTGAGCGCCCTTCCCCGGATGCAAATAAGTGTTTGTCAAGCACATTAGAGTTTGTCAGTACAACCTGAATGGGGGAAATTTAGATCAAACGATAATAAAACCACCAAAAACATGGAAAAACATATTTGAAAGAATGTGTGAAGGTTGTTAGGCAGAAACTTGTGCAGTTCCCTCTGGGACCACTGCAAAAGATTTAGGACTACAGGTGTTTGGCAGTAAACCCACTTGGTAGCAGTCTGTACCACACAGATTCACTTGGTAGCTGTGGCTGAGCAGTCCGACTTCCCTCAAGAAGAGTTAGGCCGTATTTGGAGTATACAAGATAGGGCAATTTACACAGTAGAACAAGCAGGCACGGAACAGAGCTTGGGTGAAAATATATATAATTATTTATTTAAAAACACATCTATGGAAAACACACTGGCACTAATATGGCAAAGAACTTCAATCACAATTACTATAAGCATATATCAATCCCATAACAATATTTCGACAAGTCTAGGTTCAACGGCACCACTTATTTGCAGACAGAGGTGAATGCTTTAACCTAGATGGTACTCTAGTATTCGTTAGAAAGGGAGAGAAAAAGGCAGGGTATGAAACCAAATCAGTACCAATACTTTTACGAAACAAATGCAAGGCGAGCAAGGCAGGGTCTACTGTAAATCACAAAGTTCAGAGGCCAGGCCCACTCGGAGAGAGGCAATGCTGTATGTCCCAAAAGTATCACAGTGGAAATGCACTTCAAGTCTTTATAGCAAAATGTCACAGCAAGGTTGGACCAGTTTAGAACAAACATTTAAGAAGGTCTGGAGGCGACCCAATGGAAAGGTAAGGATTTAAGACACCTCACGCTAACCGTTTCAAGGGAAGCCAGGCAGACACAGTACCTTGCAAGTGAAGAGCCAGCTCAGGCGGGGGCAGTTGTTCCTGGTGGTGGATGCAAGTTGGGGCTTTGCCAGAAGATGAGAGGATCTTGTCGTCGAGGAAAAGTTGAAGATCGTTGCACCACCAGGGAAGAGACCAGCCGCGGAGTGCTCCGTCACAAGGCGCCATCTTTTGGTCACGGTACAGTGGTCAGTGGCTATTCGGTTGCCAGGGTGCTCAGCACGGGCAATTCGACCACTAGACGTCCTGGAAGTGAAGAAAAAGCAAGGGACTGGTTGTTCCCACCAGTTAGGGGAAGGAGAATCTCCAGCAGGGAGATCTCCTCTGTGTTGGGAAGTGGTGAGTCGGTTCAGCAGGGCTCCACCAGAGGTGTCGTTGTTGCAGGTCGGCTCAGCTTTACCCTCGTCGGATTCTTAGGTCCTGTGGCGACTTCTGAAGTTCCATTCCCAAAAGCCCTGCTTTTATGCAGAAAAGCCCAATTCATTCAGTCTAGCTGTCAATCAAACATGCTAAGTGGTGAGCGGGGCGGCTCACCACCCGGGCCAATCACACAAGAGTGTGACTTGAGTTGGCAAGGCAACTCAGTCCAGGGTGCCTAAACCCCCTCCCACACCCCCTGTGGTACCCAGACAGAATGGCACCACTCTGGAGGGCTTCTGTGCAGAAGCCCGCCAAAAGTGGAACAAAGGGCTCAACCTTTGGTTTCGAAGTTACAGAGGCGAACACATACATCATTTTAAAAACCGAGTTCTGGCAGAAAATACCAACCGGTGGATTTATTTAAGACAAATAAACCGGCGGTATGTTAGAGACTAATGTGAAAAAGTATTAGCCTCCAACAATGGGAAGAATCCCATAGGAATATATTTGCGGTCGAATATAAAAAGTAGTATCCACTGCCACCAGCCAAAACTCGACGAGGGGGACGGGACAGTGCCCCCTCGAACAACAGACCCAGGGGTTATCGAATTACCCCTACCAGTACGTCCACAATAGGATGGTTTGTACTAGTTCTGTTAGTAAATTTAGGTCTAGTAAAGCCAATGGTGACTTTACATGCCCTGGGAGACAGTAGTCAGTCCCAGGGTATGGAGTCTATGGTGGGGATCCTCTAGGACACCCCAGTGTTATGGCACAGAGGGTGCGGTGTAACACACATAGCAAAACACATGAGGTCCTATGGAATAAAAGACCCCATAGCCCATAGAACACATTGACATTCAAAGAAATCAACCTCATTCATGTCCGAGAGTGGGAGGAAAAGAGTCTCACTCTTGGCAGGATGAAAAAACAACCTCCAGAAATCCAGCAAAGCTGCTGGGGGACTCACTAGGTTAGGAAATTCAGCCTTAACAGAGAATTCTCCCTAACACTCGCCCCCCCCAGACTAAGGGACAGGAGGATATAATCCACTCCTGGATGAATCTCATACCTCTAGTCGATGATATACATCCTAGAGAGACCATCAGCATGTTGGTGGTGACACCCTGACCTGTGCTCAATGGTGAAATCAAACCCTTGCAGGCAGATTGACCATCTCAGTAGTTTTGGGTTTTCCCCTTTCATTTGCATTAACCATCTCAAGGGTTGGTGGTCAGTTGGAATGATGAAAGTAGAACCAAACAAGTATGGCCTAAACTTCTTCAGAGCCCACACGATAGCAAAGCATTCTCTTTCGATTGTTGCCCACCTTGTTTCAGGATCCTTCAGCTTGCGGCTGATGAAGCAAATGGGGTGCTCCCTACCTTTCCCATCCAGTTGACTGAGTACTGCACCTATTCCTACATTCGAAGCATCTGTCTGTACAATGAAAGTTTGGTGGTAATCAGGAGCTCTGAGTACTGGGGCTTGGCAAAGAGCCTTTTTCAGGTTTTCAAAGGCCTGATTGCGCTCCTCGTTCCATCTAACCTTTTTAGGGGATTTTGGAGAGGAGATGACATTCAGAGGAGAAGCTATGGTCCCATACTTCTCAATGAAATTCCTGTAGTACCCAGTGAGACCTAAGAAGGCTCTCACCTGGGTCTGAGTAGTAGGTGTTGTCCAATTTTGCGCAGCTTCAATCTTACTGAGGAAAGGCCTTATTTCTCCATCTCCTACCTCATGTCCAAGATAGACTACCTTACTCTGTCCAATTTGGCATTTACTCGCCTTTATGGTCAGATTGGCTCGTCCCAGAGCATGCAAAACATCTCTTAGGTGGGTTACATGTTCTTCCCAGGAATTGCTCAACACTGCGATGTCATCCAAGTATGCCATGCAGAAGTCCTCCATCCCATTCAGAACCTGGTTTACCATCCGTTGAAATGTAGCAGGTGCATTTTTCAATCCAAAAGGCATTACCTTAAACTGGTATAAGCCAGCTGGGGTAGAAAATGCAGTTTTCTCCTTGGCATGGTCTGTCAGGGCTATTTGCCAATAGCCTGACGTCAAGTCAAATGTGCTGAGGAACTTGACTGAACCAAGTCTATCCACCAACTCATCTGTTCTTGGCAAAGGGTGGGCATCAGTCTTGGTGACTGCATTAAGAGCTCTATAGTCCATGCAGAATCTAAGTTCTTTAGATCCTGCCTTTGGTACTAACACAACTGGGCTAGACCATGGTCTAGTAGAGGGCTCTATTACACCGAGATCAAGCATCTTGCTGACCTCACCTTTGATGTGGGTTCTTACACTTTCTGACATTCTGTATCCTCTGCTTTTGACTGGCAGACAGTCACCAGTGAGTATGTCATGCTGGCCCCAAGGGGTCAAGCCTGGTGAAAGTGACAACAGAGAGGCAAACTGATTCAACATAGATTTGCACTCGTCTTGTTGCTCAGATGTCAGATTTGAAGAGAGATTTACTCCTTCAATTTTTTCGTCTAAAGGTAAGCCTCTGAGGAGATCCGGAAGCGCTTCACTCTCTTCTTCTTCTTCTGATGATGCTAGTAGCAACGCTCCTACATCAGGTCTCGAGACATACGCTTTGAGTCTGTTGGTGTGGAAGACTGTCAGAGCCTCCTTGGGATTGCCCAAGTCCACCAGATTGTTGACCTCTCCAAGTTTACCCAAAACTCTGAAGGGTCCCATCCATTTGTCTTGCAAGGCCCTCTGCCTTGTTGGGATCATAACGAGAACTAGCTGGTCTTGAGTGAACTCAACCATGTTAGCCTTTTGATCATGCCAGTGCTTGACCAATGCTTGTCCAGCTTTCAAGTTATCACTTGCTTCCGCCATCATGTGTGACATTCTCCTCCGGAGACCTATCACGTAGTCAGTCACTCTGACTAGCTTGGGGGAAGAGCACTCTCCAACCCCTCCTTAATCAGGGCCAATGGACCTCTGACAGGATGACCATAGAGAAGCTCAAAGGGAGAATAACCTACTCCCTCCTGAGGGACTTCTCTATAAGCAAAGAGAAGGCATGGCAGTAGAAGGTCCCACTTTCGTTTAAGGGGTTCCTCTAAAGCACCTATCATGCTCTTCATGGTTTGGTTGAACCTTTCTACCAACCCATTGGTTTGTGGGTGGTAAGCTGTTGAGAACTTGTAAGTAACTCCACAGGTTTTCCACATGGCTTTCATGTAGAGGGACATAAAGTTTGACCCCCTGTCAGAGATTACTTCCTTAGGAAACCCGACCCTGGTAAAAATACCAAGGAGGGCCTTAGCCACAGCCGGAGCTGTATCAGTCCTCATAGGAATTGCCTCAGGATACCTAGTAGCATGGTCTACTACAGCAAGTATAAACCTGTTGCCTGAGGAGGTTGGAGGATCAAGGGGACCAACAATGTCAATCCCTACTCTCTCAAATGGGACTCCCACAACCGGGAGAGGCACTAAAGGTGCCACATTCTTGGCGACAACCTTACCAGAGGTCTGGCAGGTGTGGCAGCTCCTGCAGTGTTTTTCCACTTCGGCCCCCATCTTTGGCCAATAAAAGTAGAGAGAGAGAGCCTTTCCTTAGTCTTCCTGAAACTCAAGTGACCAGCCAAAGGAATCTCGTGGGCTAACTGCAAGAACTGTTGTCTGTTCTCTTTGGGTACTACAAGTCGTTTGTAGTCTCCAGGTTCAGACTCGGTCGGTTCACTGTAGAAGAGGCCATCTTCCCAGTGCAACCTGTATTTCCCAGGCTCCTGCCCTTCAGCCTGAGCTTCTGCCTGGTGGCAAAGACCTTCCAGAGTTGGACATTCTCTCTGTCCCTTGCTGAAGTCTGCCCTGTTGGGTCCACCTTCTGCCAGTAAAGACTGCAGCTCAGGATGGTCAACAGGATCCAGATCTCCAATGAATTCCTGGCCTTCCATTAGCTCTTCTTCAGAGTCTAATTCTACCACACAGGGTTGTACCACCCTCTCAGCCTCAGTTGGAGGGGGAGTTACTGGTGTAACTTTGGACAACCGAGGGGAAGTCCTTGTTGGCTGCACTGAAGTGCTGGCTGCTGGTTTCGGTATAGAAGTTTTAGGTTTCCCTTTAGCTTCTGATTTCTTGGAGACAGCAGCTGACAAATCTAGTGGAGCAGGAGTGATATCCTCCTTCATCATCTCATCGGGAGTACCTCTCACGGTTCTCTCCCTTGCAGGTCTGGTTAGCTCCTGTAACCGTTTACTAGGAGGTCTGGGGGTATGAGACACAACTCAGAGAGTTTTTAAATCGTTACCCAACAGAACTCGTCCTGGTACCTCACTCTGTATGCTGACAGGTATCTTCACAGTCATGTCGTTACACTGGATGAGAACTGGTAATTGGGGAAGCATCTGCACAGGCCCTCCAGCTAACTTGGTGAGGCAATTGGGTGCCTTAGCAACATCCTCAGCCTGAAAAAAAGATGTATCCACCACAGTTATGCTGGCCCCAGTGTCCCTAATGGCAAGAGTCTCCTGACCATTCACCAGGACACTGTCCTTATAATACTCTTTATTATTATCTGGGATAGAATTATAGACATCTAAATTCTGTTGTTCCCACAAACCCAGAGACACTAAAGAAACACTGGCTGAGACTCCAATGGGTTCATCAGCCAGCAGTAGAAAGTTTCCACTTGCCATTTGGACTTCCTCCTCTGGAGCGAAGGCTAAGGAGACAAGCTGGACCCCTGAAGGTTTACCCTTGCATCTGGGATCTCCTTTCACATGGTCAGTAGAGCCACAAACAAAGCATTTTCCGAATGCTTTCTGGAATGGTGGCTTGTTCTGGCCTCCCTCTGGTTTGGCACCAGAAGGTACACTATTCGGCTGTGGTTTTCCTTGTGGCTTACCCTTATGGTTTTGTTTGGGGCCCTCTTTGGAATTTGAGTTATTAGAATTCTCTTGTGAGTCTTTTCTAGGCTGTTCTCCCTCATCCTTTTTCTGAGTTGCCCCAGAATCCTTATGAGTAGCCCTGTTGGCAACCCACAAGTCAGCAGCCTTAGCTAGCTTCCTGGAATCCAATTCCTTCGAATCAGCCAAGTGCTGTCTGAGCTCAGGAGAACAGGCATCATAAATAGACTCCAACATAAAAAGATTCTTCATACCCTCATAAGTGTTCACCTTGTAACTCTTAATCCATCCCTCTAAGTATTTTAACCCTTCACTCACCCAGGTAGCCCAAGGGGTACCATCATGCTTTTTGAGGGTTCTAAACCTCTTAAGATACTGGGAAGGGGTCTTCCCAAATCTAGCTATCAAAGCTAGTTTCACACTTTCGTACTCTTTCCTATCCTCCTCCCCCAACTCCATTACCACATCAGTTGAAATAGGGGGGAGCCTAGAGAACAACCAGGTAAGTAGCTCATTACCTGTGATGTTCTGGAGCCCATGATTGTACTCAAACAAACTCATCCAATCCAACACATCCAACTTTGGCACATACATACCAATTAATTCCTTAGGCATCCGGGGTCTTTTGGGACTGGAACTTCTAGAGGAGCCAGAGACAGAAGCAGTTTCGACAGCCAACTTTTTCATTTCTAACTCATGCTTGAGCTCCATTTCTCTGAGCCTAAGAATTTGTTGCATTTCTTGGTGTTTCTGTTCAGTTTGAGCAGTAATCCTTCTGAATTCCAAGTCTATTTTCATTTTTTCTAGTTCAAGGACTTGAGGACTTAGTGTGGTATGTAAGAGGATTCAATTCAGCACTACAGCTAAGTCAGCGCCTAGTCTAGAATACTGGATGAAAACCCTTATTGACATATCTTTATGTCCAGTTCATGCGTTCTGGATGACTACCCCTATATAACACCCCTCTCTTGGAATCCTCCTGACCCCACGGAGCCAAGAAGTAGTTCTGTTTTGCAAGTTAAAAGGTTTATTTGATAATTTAAACAATAGATATATATATCACACTTTATAATAAATTAATAATTGAATATCACACTTAATCTGATATGATAAAGATTAACAACGGAGAGTCTGACACTAGCACACTTCTTTATAATCACTAAGGAGTTGACATGAAATGGATAAGATAGCAACAATACTTTTATGGTTTCAAATGAATGCAATGTGGAATGAAATGCAGTACAGAAAATAACTTGATAGGATTTCAGCAAAAGACAATGTAATCACTTTCTTGGACAATGCACCCCCCCTTTTTATGCAATGCAAGGAAATGGAGGGAAGCACACAGTTCTCAGAAATGCAATCAAATGTGATTCAGTTCACCCCAGCAACTTAGACTACAGAAGTTGAAAACACAGGCCCAAATGCTTTTAAATGTGCTGGAAATGAAGAAAAAATATGCTAAAATGCTTTTAATTCCCTCTAGGAGGTTCAGGGTGAGTGAAATCAAGTTAATATTAGTCCAGGCTCACTCTAGCAGTGATGCAGGGATAGTTTTTATGAGGCAAACGATTTTTTTCAGAGGAAAGCAAAAGCAGCTATCTTTTGCAAGTGGAGAAATTTTCAAATCGCGGCAGAGTTCGCGAATGCCTAGGATCTCAGCTTCCAGATGAAAGTTACTGCAAGTCTCTAGCACAAACGGTCGCGAAGATATGAGCGATTGAATAAAGGTTGTTTTTCAGATTGAAATTTTAAAGTTCAAAAAGACAAGTGCAGCTTGCAACTAGAAAATGACAGGTGACAGCTTTGCAAATGACAGGTGACAGTTAGGAGGCAGTTCTACTTAGATTAAAATAGATTGAATTATATTATTTTAACTAGGAGATTGGTTCTGCACAGTTTTCTAGGTACTCACACTATATTCTTGAGTGAAATGGGCCTCGCCATGGATCTGGTCAGGTTTTAGACGGGACTCTGGTCTCTGCACTTCACAGTGATCTGGGTCTGCTCTCTTTCTGGATTCTGAAGATTGAGGGATTTAAAATCTGGATCTTTCTGCACAGCTTTCTCTGGAGATTGATGGAGGTAAAGTATGGATTTTCCCGGCAGAGCTTCCAGCTGCAAATGGATTTGAAGGTCCCTATCTGTCCTGTCTCTCTGCTTTTATGTGTTTTGAAAATGGGTGTGTGTGAGCAGCATCACTAGCCAGCCCCTCTCCACTTATCATTGGCCAAGCTTTCATTTCTCCCCTGATTGGGGGAGCTAAGTTGTGTCAGAGTGATGTCATTTTACAGCCTGCAGAAAGTCCACTCCTCCTGTCAACTTACACACAAATCTAGATTTGAACCAAATACATATTTGCAGAGGTACATATTGTTTTAAAATCATATGCACCCCTCACATATCACAGGAGGTATCTCCTGTTCAAACTCTGCTCTTCCTGGGAGCTTGCATTCAGAAATGGCAATATTTTGCACTTTTAACTGGTTTGCAATTCCGGACATTACCCCAAATTTACACACATGTGCGCAAGGAGTATGGACATTAATTGATGAAGTGTCAGATTTTTCACATGCACACATTTTGAGTAATATCCTCTTTTCTGCTAAAACCCCCCTGAACATGCCACCGGTTCTAAAAACCTCTTAAAATGTGGGCAGAAAAATCACAAGAATTATGGTGTCATTTAAATAATTTTCACAAGTCCGCTCTATGAGTTATTCATCTTTTTCTAAAACCATATTCTGGCTATAGAGGTGTGTCTTTTCAGGTCACATGGTACAGAAACCAGTCTTTCCAGTTTCTGCCAAGCTCAGAGACCCTGCCACTCCCAGCTTCTGCCAAGAGGAAGCTGTTTTACGACATCTGCAATAAAACATTTGCCTGAGTCAGGACAGGGCTTTGTTCAGAGCTCCTGTATTCTGTGGCGCTCCCCTTAATTCAATTATCAGAGAGATGGCATATCCTTAGTGTGGCCAGCAAAAGGCAGATAGGCCTGGGAACACAGCTGTGACTCAAGTTTCACTCCTGATGGGGGTAGTTGGTGGGCAGAATCCAGTTCCTTAAGCCAAGTTTCAGATAAAATGTCACTTTTTGTTCCCCAGTTCCTGCATTCAAATAAAACTAAACATTTTTACATATGCAGCTAGAATGCTGATTCTAAGTTTAAAACTATGACATTTAAACAATTTCAACCTATGTGACACTCAAAAGTAGGTCACTCAGTCAATTTGAACATTTAGATTTGTAGTGTCTTTCAGTCCAAATTTACTTAAACTGCTGAAATCCACAGGTCAGCCAGTCTTGTTATACACCTTCAAGTCACTTCAGAATATAACTTTACATTGGATCCACCTCTCAGTAAGTCTTTCTTTGGCTTGCTTTGGGTTAATTTATTCAGTTTTCTACAAAATCTGGTGGTTTTAAAACGCCGGCTTTTGGATAGTGGTGAGTACTGGTACTGCACCCTTTTTTGGGATTTAAGAAAATGAATTCCCAACAATTATGGGTTTGCTTTTGGCAATCAGCATTGCCATTCCCAATGGTTTCAGACTACTGTGTGGGTAGTCCAATGGTGGTTTTAGGCAGTGTCCTTCTGTGCCCATAACATCGGCAAAAATGGGTGGCAGCCTATTCTTCATGCATTTCCCTGTGCATTTTCTGGGAAGCTCTGGCCATCATGATGTTTTCCATGTCAGTACTGCACAGTTTTGAGGTAGGGCTCGGATGCATGGGTAAATACATCCCACAAGCCCCCCTCTTGCGATGGCCATTCGGTTTCACTGATGGGACTCGCAAGACCTGGGATGTTTCTTCATCTTCTCCCAATAGATGGCACAGTTCAGCATCTTTTCTCCATCTGGTCGGATCGATCGGTTCTCCTCGCCGGTCCTGATGGGAATATTGGGCGGTACCCCGGGCCCGTTGCGTCTCTGCTCCCGGTCTCCGGATCGTCCTCCTTGGTCATTCTCCATGGTTTCATCTCTCCTAGGACGACAAAGGAAGAGCGGCAATACCTATTCATAGACATTTTTCCACCACTGTTGAGATAGTGGGGCAGCATATGCATTTCATCATAAGGAAACATTACATTCTTATTTTGAAAAAAAAACAGTATAACTAAGATACAGTTTCATGCAAATCACAATATTTTAGAGACTAGATGTGGTATGTTTTATGGTTGGAACTGAATTAGTCTGAGACAGTACCCGCTAGGATTCCAGAGGATTCCTCCAGTTGTTGCAGAGTGTGCCTGATACGGCAAATTTCAACTGGTTTATGTGGACCCACTTGTCTTCCCCCGCTGCCAAAGGACCTTTGGGGATGTGGATTTTGTAGGCCACAGGGGAGATCTTGTCGATGATCTCAAAGGGTCCCTTCCACGTAGGCAAAAATTTCCGCTGTTTTGCCTGGTTTCTTTGGAAGTTGTATAGATAGACCCGGTCCCCCACCTGATATTCCTTCCTGGAAGTCTTCAGGTCATAGTGGGTCTTCATGCTATCAGCCGATCTTTCTAGATTCCGCTGAGCGTAAGCAAAAGCATGTTGGAGGTGTTTCCTTAAATTCTCCACATACTCATGAGTTGTGGAGGCATTTATCAGTGTCTGCTCTTGGGTCCTGTAGAGCAAATGCTGCGGAAGCACCATCTTGCGCCCAGTCATCAACTCAAATGGTGACATTTTGATTGCAGATGAAGGGGTAGATCTGATGGCCATTAGGACCAGAGGTAATCGGATATCCCAACTTGGCCCAGAATCTGCCACAAACTTTTTTAACATGCTCACAATGGTTCAGTTATATCTCTCTACTGCCCCAGAAGAAGCTGGCCTGTAAGCAATATGCAACTTCCTTTTGACCCCCAGTATCTCCCACATCTTTGTCATTACTTCACTGGTGAAGTGGCTACCCCTGTCTGACTCAATCCTTTGAGGTAGACCAAAACGAGAAAAGATGTGGTTAATCATCAAGGCAGCTGCCGTTTCTGCCTTGCAATTTGGGGCTGGGAGATATTCCACCCACTTGGTAAACAAGCATGTCACAGTCAACATGTACTTATTCCCCCTAGCAGAGCGAATCACAGGGCCTACAAAGTCGATTTGTAAATCTGACCATGGCAGTGTCATCCCCCTCTTTTGGAGAGGCGCACGGTGCGTGAGGGATGATGGCTGAAATTGTGCACACACAAGACACCCCTTCAAGTATTGGTCGAGGTCCTGCCCCATGTGTGGCCAGTATGCAACCTCTCTTAAGATTTCCAGTGTTGTGTGAAACCCCCTATGACCGGCGGTGGCCGCATCATGGGCGTGACTTAACATCAGGCTTCGGAATGAGGTAGGAACCACCCACTGATTGTGGCCAGCTTTGGATTTCCTTACCAACAAACCGTCTTGGATTCGGAACATTTTTGGACATTTCATCAACACTCTTAGGTCCTCTTTCCCAATGTAATCGGTATCCGTCAGGGGAAAGTTCTCAGGGTCCTCAAGGTGTTGGTAAAATTTACCAATTATTGGATCCCCCTTCTGAGCTGTAATCAAATCAGCATCAGGAGTCTCCTTGCTCCATTGTGCAATTGAAAGGTCGTTGTGAGCATTTGTCTGGGACCTAGTGATAGCAGTGACCTGGATTTCCCCCAACAGGGACTCAATCTCAATTAGATCCCCTGGGATGGCCCCGGTTTTGGCCAGCTGATCAGCTAAGTCATTTCCAGTTTTGGCTGGTCCCTCTACTTTGGAATGACCCTTGATCTTTTTCCAATAGATGGTCATCTCATTCGAGGTGACCAGATCATCAATGTTTTGGATCAACTTCCCATGTTTCAAGGGTTTGTTGTTAGCACACAACATGCCTCTGGTTTTCCAATTAACCAGGTGCTCCACGAACCCGTTCCGTACATAATCCGAATCTGTGATTATGACCAGTTCGCGGAGTTGATGCTGGACAGCAGTGAGGATGGCCTGATGCACAGCCATCAATTCTGCCACCTGACTACTTCGGGGACCAATTTTTTATCCAGCGGAGGGTTCTGCGGACTCATTCACCCATGCATTCCCTACGCCAGCCACCAGTTCTTTTTCCCCGTTGTTGTCAACATGGTAAGAGCATCCATCCACATAGACAGTGGGCATTCCCTCACACTTGTCCTCTTCAAAGACTTTGTGTGGGGAATTAAGGTATGCCTCCAAGTTGTCCTTGATTTTTAGACTTTCGTCCTCGAGACAGTTTTCTCTGGCACAATCATGCAAGTCAGCCAGACCTTGCGCGAGGGGACTCTTCTTGTTTTGGCCATATCTGACCTCCACAGTAAAGCCTTGCATTGACAGAATCCAGGAAGTAATTCGGGAATTACTCACATTTCCGGCCCGGATTCTGTCACTTTGGAGATATTGCAGAGGCTGGTGTGGAGTCTCCACTATGATGTGTTCCCCCTGGATAAACGGGCGGTAATTCTTCAATGCCCACACCGTTGCCAGGAGTGCCTTCTCACAATCGTTGAATTTTTCCTCCACAGAGGATAAAGTTTTGCTCGCATAGGAGATTACTTTATTGACCTTGTCATGCTTTTGGTATAATACTGCCGTCAAGCACGTATTAGAGAACCCTGTCTCCATGAAGAACTCCTTGTTTCTAACAGGGTAAGCTAGGCAAGGCGCTTGTGAGAGGCTTCTTTTGAGTTGTCTTACTGCCTCGGATTGTTCTGGACCCCATTCCCACTTGACCCCCCCCTTCAGGAGATGAATCAGGGGTCTGGTAATCTCTGCGTAGCCCTCAATGAACTTTCTGCTGTAATTAGTCAGTCCAAGGAGGCTCCTTAGTTCTCGCAGAGTTGTGGGGTCTTTCAGTTTCTGAAGTGCTTCCACTTTCTTTTCCTGGGGACAGAGACCCTGAGGAGTAATCTCATGCCCCAAGAAATTAACACGGGTTCTACACCACTGTGCTTTCTGAAAGGAAAGTTTTGCTCCGGCGGCCCTCAACTGCGTCAGAACATAACGGATCTCTGCTATGTGTTCCTCCACAGATGAACTTTTGATGAGGACATCATCTACATAAGCCAGGTTACCCCTCGCACCCAGGTCGGGCATGGCCTTATGTAGGAAAATGTTGAATTCATTGCCGGAGTTGAGGTATCCGAAGGGAGTCCGGGTCCATGTGTACTGCTGGCCCCCAAAGGTGAAAGCCAGTTTGTATTGGTCCTCCCTACTGACAGGCACGGTCCAGTACCCATTGGTCAGGTCTATTGCAGTGAATACCTGTGACCCCTGGATCTGGGCCAGCCCTTGGTCAATGTAGGGCAGTGGCCATCGGGAAGTATGGACCCGTTTGTTGAGCTCCCTAAGGTCAGCACAGAGTCTCCACTGGCCGTTTGGCTTCAATATTCCCAGCACCGGATTATTGAAGGTGCTGTGGACTGGACGGATTATTCCCCGGGACTCAAGGTTCTTAATTATTTCAGTAAGGGACTCCATTGATGCGAGAGGCAAACGATATTGCTTCACAAATACAGGAGTCATGCCAGGGTCCGTGGGGATTGTTGTTGTGTGGATGTCAGTGCGACCACAGTCATATGAGTCTACCGCAAAGAGATCTTGGAAATCCAAGAAAACTTGTTTCAACTTTTGCTTGAGTAATACTCTTTAAGTCGCTGTTATCCACCTCTATTGGAATGGTGTCATGTTCTATGTTGGCTAATGGAGTTGGGTTTACCCCCAACCCTTGCTGTTGGAGAGAAGCGTTTAGATGTATGTAAGCATCAGGGTTTTTCAAATGTTGTCCTCTTTTCACTTTCACTTCCAGGGAGAATTGTCGGTTCCTTTCTGGGATGGTGACCTCCTCTTTAATCTGGATTTCAACTGCATAAGGTAGCAATTGAGCTGACCTAAATGCTTTTTCTGGATCATCAAAGCCCATGGGATTATCCGCTAATCGGGACCAAGCTTTGAAGTTTATTAGGTCCAAACTAATGGCAAAGCGATTGAGAATGTCACTGCCTAAGTAAAAGGCGGCAGGGACGTCTCGCACGACCCAACAATTGTGGACTATGCTCTTGTTGCCAATGGAGATTTTGAGCATACACCTGCTTGGCAGGAGATGTTTGGAATTAGGCGCTTCCAGGTCCATTTCCCATTTGTCTATCAGTTTGAATGTGGGAATGGCTGGATCTTTTGGGAGTTGGCGGAACATGGCTTCGCTGATGAAGCTCTTACCGTTGTTCACACACACTCGAGCGAGAACAGAGTCCTTCCCATCATTTAATTGGACAGGGATGAACAACTGCTCTCCAATTTGCTGAATATCAGCCAGGCTCTGAGCTGATTTCACATCTTTCTGGACTATTGGAGTGGGAGTTTCTGATTGTGGATTAGTATAGAATCTCAGAGTGTTTCCTTCCAGCGTGGAGTACCACTTTAGACTGGAAGGCAGGTTGATTTTCAGAAATAGAGAGGACCCTCCATCACCAGTCTGTTGTCCTACTGCTATTACTGTCACGTCTGGAATTTGGCTATTCTGGAAGTGAAATTCTACTTGGTCAGGTTTTTGTTCAACCATGTGGCAGGTGCCGTTTAAACTAACATGGTTGACACTCTGTTTTAATTTTATTGGTCGGCTAGTCTGGGTCCAGAGGACCTTGTTTACACAATCTATTAGTGGTGACAACCTTCTCAGGAGGTCATTCCCTAGTAAACAAGGGGTGCCCTCTGGGGTCACAACTATGACCGGGTGTTTCAACTTGTGTCGCCCAATTTTAATGTCCAAGTCTGCCGTCCCCTCAACGGGAATTTCCTTCCCGTCGAAGTTCTGGAGTTGTCCAGGAAGAGAGGTGAGAGGAATACGATAATTCTCTCCCCTTCCTGCATTCAGTTCGTCAAAGGCCCTTCTGGACAGAAGGGTAGCTTGAGATCCAGTGTCCACCAGTGCCAAAATTGTACCCTGCCCCTGTACTTGTACCGGGGCATAATATCTTCCCTCCTTCTCCTCAAGGGGGCACAGATAATGCACATTTTTGGACAACTGGTGGGCTAACTTTCTGGTTTTGGACATCGCTAGCGAAGAGATTTGGGCAGAATTCTGTGGAGAGCCTTGGGAATCTGAAAGAAAAATTTGGCAACTGGAGATCAGAGCCATTGTGGGTTCCCCTGGCTCCGGTTCTGTGCCGCCCCCCCCTTTTTGGAGGCAGTCACCAGGATGGGTTTGAACCAGGGGATTTTCTTGCTGTTGGTTCTGGGATGAGATGGTGGGCGGCGGTAGCTCAGTCTCCACATCTCCCCAGTCTGGATTTGCATCCCTAGGGACCCATTTTTCTTTGGGAGGAGTTCCCCCCTCTCTGAAGGAGAAGATCCTTTTCCCAGGATCCTCTGAGGATCCCTCTCCCTCAAATTGGAAGATCTGTACCTCCTCCTCAAACTGAGTCTGTTTGGGTCTTTTGTTTCTCCTACCCCCTCTCTGCTCCTTGGGTGGCAGACTTTCAGGGGCAAGAGATTTTGTTTCTGGTTCCTGGGTTTCCAGGGGCTGTTTACAAGTGAGGAAGGAAGCTTCCTCCAAGGCTTTACACCCCCCTTCCCCTTGTGCCTCCTCCCTGGGAACCAGTGAGTTATCGGGGTGCTGCCCCCGTCATTGTTCTGGGGCACCAGGTCCCGAGTTGGGTGCGTTCTGCGCCGGCATGCCGTTCTGAGGGTTCTGCTGCGCCCTCAGTATGTGACCCAGATCCCGCGCCATGTTTTGAACCTGGCGCTCTAACTGGGAAACCCGCTCAGGCTGATACGGGGCCCTGTTTTCTCCCCTGGGCTGATCCCGGGAAGGGTAGCTATCCCTTCTTTGGTAGTACCCCTGGTTGGGAAGATTTGGGTACCCCTCCACCCTTGGCCTCCCCTCTCCCGGATTAGGTTGTCTGGGCTCAGGGAATTGGGGAAAGAAGGATGGAGGATTTTGGGGCTGGAAATTGGGTGGATACCTGGGGAAAAAGTTCTGCCCAGGATTTGGAGAATTTCTGCCCTCCGGTGGGAAGTTAGGAGGAAAGTTTCCTGGGTTAGGTTCTTGGCTGGATCTCCCCCCTTGGGCTGGAGGAGTCCACACATAACCCAGGATGGGTCTGTTTCCCTTGTAACGGGGGCTTACATAATCAGGAGAGCGAGGGACCCCATTTGTGGGGCTGCCTCCCTGGCTCCCTGTCTGTGACTGGCCCGAGGACCTTCTGGGCCTAGCATTATTAGGTGCAGGTAGGTTTTTAGGCCCCCCCATCTCCAAATCCAAAACGGGGGTGACCTTTACCTCTGCCACCTTGGCAGCAGCAGGGGTGCTGTTGGCTTTGGGGTTTTTCTGGGCATTACTTTTGCTATCTACCGGTTTCTGCACCTCATAGATCCCGGTAGCCTGTTCAATGACCCAGTCTAAAGATCTTTTCTCGTGAAAATCCCTCACGAGCTGGGTCATTATGTATTTGGGCAAGGCATGAAAAAATGTATTGATGAATTCTCTACTGTCTGTGCGCACCCTTCTGGTGGTCTGCGCAAAAGCACGTTTCAGTTCTTGCACAAATTCTTGTGGGGCCTGATCCTCCCCACATTGCAAATTGTAGGCTGCCTTGAGAGCCTCTTGAGGATTTCTGTGAACAGAAAAGTGTTTCAAGATGGCCGCCTTATAGGTGGACCATCTTAAATGATTTTGGTCCTCCAGCCCCGCAAAGAAACTGGAGTATTCCGGGGAGAAGGTCCACTTTACATATTGAATACAGCTTTGGCTGTCCTTCAAATGGAAAGTCTCCATCATTTGCTCAAACAACTCTAAGTGCTCCCAAACAGAATACTTAGCGTTCTTATGGTAAGGCGTGATGAGGCTCCTGATCGCCTTAATCTGCTTTAAGGGGTCCTTAAGCAAGGCCCTTTTTGCCTTATTGGCCTTTTTGGTTCGGGTAACCCTTGTCCATTCATCCTCTGACTCAGAGGCACTGCTCCCAGAGGTTCCTGTCTGCTCTTCCAGGTTTTCCCGGATTCTGCGAGCCTGGGAATGGCTGGCAGAATGTGGGGACCTGGTCTCCTGTGTCCTGCGCAGTTCAGAGGAGTCTTCAGATTCCTCCTTGCTGCCAGGATTTGATGGGTACCCCCTCCACTGACCTAACTGGGCAGAGGTTTTCAGGATGCCCTTAAGGGGCCCACTCTCCTGGGGTTTCCCACTGAACTGTACTGTACTTGGGTGCCCATACCCGGATGCCCACCCCTCCATTCCTGAGTGGTACTGGCCTATGAGCCCCATACTTTTAGCTGGATAGTAATCTGCCATCCCTGTGGCCCTGTGCTCATGTGCGCCAGGGGACATGGGGGTGGCAGAGTCCAGGGACTGAGAGAGATAAAGGCCTCTGGTACTAGGGCTCCTGAGGTTATGCTCAGGAGTTTCCCTTTCCCAGCGAACCTGGTCTCTATCCGCCCCTGCTCCCTGTTGCAATGCAAGAGCCTGCGCCTTCAGTTCCTCAGTTAAGGCCTTACTAGACTCTATCAGTCTCTCCTGCATCGCTACCTGCTGTTGGAGCCTATCATTGTGCTGGCAGAGAGCCTCATTCTTTCTCTGTGTTTCCTGATTGGTCCTGGAGCACTGGGCCAGTCTTTGCTGCAGGAGGGTTACCTCCTGAGCTGTGTCCCTATTGGCCTGCTCCTTTCTTGCTAGAGCATCCTCCGCCCTCCTGGTGTGCTCTAACAAGTTCTGGTGTTCTTTTTGGAGGTCACCCAGTCCCTGGTGGGCCAGGTGATTTTCTTCCATTTTTCTTTTTAAATGGCAGACTTCCTGGCCTAAGGCGTCTCTTTCCTGACTAAGAGCCTGCATTTGTGCCGCCAGGTCGTCCCTCTGCCTTTGAAAGGCACCCGCTTTCTGGCGTTCTTCATCAAACTCTGCCTGGGTATCCAGGTCTTTCGAAATCAGCTTGTTGATCTCTGCCTTCACTCTATCTAGATGACTTTGCAGGGTGGCTACCTGCTCCGTGCATGCCCTGTTAAAGTCTAATTGTTGCTCCAGCTTTTTCTGGCTCTGCAGTAAGAAGTCCAAACTGTCTTGGTGCTCCTTTTGCAGGGCCAGAAATCTAGTATCCTGGTCAGCCTTTTCCTGTTGCAGGATGCCCATATCCTCTTTTATTTTAATGATATATTGCCTACTATCATTTTCTGACTCCTGGCTCCTGAGCAGCCTCTGCTCAGAAGAGACCAGCTCAGATTGGGCCTTCTGTAATGCCAGCAGTTGCCTACTCGCCAGATCTTGGCCTTCAGCACATTTGTCCTGCATGGCTCCCATATGTAAATATAAATATGCCGCTACCCTGGCAATCTTATTGTGTTCATCTTTGGCTTTAGGAGCCATATATAGTTCACTCAGGGCCACATGTAATGGACCCTGATCTCTCCATAGGTCTGACCCTGTTTCAGTGACCTGTCGCGTGATGGCCTGCAACCAGGCATCCTGGCCCTGTTCAGTCCATTCACCTCTCACAAATAGTTTATGTAAGAGGTGCTCTCTGGCTATTTTCATGTCTACTAAGGTCGTCATTCTAGAGAATGGTCTCTGTCCTGACTTACAGAAGTTTGTATTTTATTTTTGCAAAACAGACCTTTTCCTAAGAGCGTTCCTTTGAGGAGTGCTTTACAGCGTAACACAGCGTGGTGATCCAACCGGATATGTGTATCTGGTCAGCTGGCACGCTGTATTAATCTGCACAAATGGTAGATCTAACCCAAACGTCCGGCACGAGCCCCCAATTTGTAAGAGGATTCAATTCAGCACTACAGCTAAGTCAGCGCCTAGTCTAGAATACTGGATGAAAACCCTTATTGATATATCCTTATGTCCAGTTCATGCGTTCTGGATGACTACCCCTATATAACACCCCTCTCTTGGAATCCTCCTGACCCCACGGAGCCAAGAAGTAGTTCTGTTTTGCAAGTTAAAAGGTTTATTTGATAATTTAAACAATAGATATATATATCACACTTTATAATAAATTAATAATTGAATATCACACTTAATCTGATATGATAAAGATTAACAACGGAGAGTCTGACACTAGCACACTTCTTTATAATCACTAAGGAGTTGACATGAAATGGATAAGATAGCAACAATACTTTTATGGTTTCAAATGAATGCAATGTGGAATGAAATGCAGTACAGAAAATAACTTGATAGGATTTCAGCAAAAGACAATGTAATCACTTTCTTGGACAATTCACCCCCCCCTTTTTATGCAATGCAAGGAAATGGAGGGAAGCGACACAGTTCTCAGAAATGCAATCAAATGTGATTCAGTTCACCCCAGCAACTTAGACTACAGAAGTTGAAAACACAGGCCCAAATGCTTTTAAATGTGCTGGAAATGAAGAAAAAATATGCTAAAATGCTTTTAATTCCCTCTAGGAGGTTCAGGGTGAGTGAAATCAAGTTAATATTAGTCCAGGCTCACTCTAGCAGTGATGCAGGGATAGTTTTTATGAGGCAAACGATTTTTTTCAGAGGAAAGCAAAAGCAGCTATCTTTTGCAAGTGGAGAAATTTTCAAATCGCGGCAAAATTCGCGAATGCGTCTGGTGCGATTACAGAGGAACTACAAGGGCCAGCAATATCGTTTTGGGTTCCTAGGAAAGCCTAGGATCTCAGCTTCCAGATGAAAGTTACTGCAAGTCTCTAGCACAAACGGTCGCGGAGATATGAGCGATTGAATAAAGGTCGTTTTTCAGATTGAAATTTTAAAGTTCAAAAAGACAAGTGCAGCTTGCAACTAGAAAATGACAGGTGACAGCTTTGCAAATGACAGGTGACAGTTAGGAGGCAGTTCTACTTAGATTAAAATAGATTGAATTATATTATTTTAACTAGGAGATTGGTTCTGCACAGTTTTCTAGGTACTCACACTATATTCTTGAGTGAAATGGGCCTCGCCATGGATCTGGTCAGGTTTTAGACGGGACTCTGGTCTCTGCACTTCACAGTGATCTGGGTCTGCTCTCTCTCTGGATTCTGAAGTTAGAGGGATTTAAAATCTGGATCTTTCTGCACAGCTTTCTCTGGAGATTGATGGAGGTAAAGTATGGATTTTCCCGGCAGAGCTTCCAGCTGCAAATGGGTTTGAAGGTCCCTATCTGTCCTGTCTCTCTGCTTTTATGTGTTTTGAAAATGGGTGTGTGTGAGCAGCATCACTAGCCAGCCCCTCTCTACTTATCATTGGCCAAGCTTTCATTTCTCCCCTGATTGGGGGAGCTAGGTTGTGTCAGAGTGATGTCATTTTACAGCCTGCAGAAAGTCCACTCCTCCTGTCAACTTACACACAAATCTAGATTTGAACCAAATACATATTTGCAGAGGTACATATTGTTTCAAAATCATATGCACCCCTCACATATCACAGGAGGTATCTCCTGTTCAAACTCTGCTCTTCCTGGGAGCTTGCATTCAGAAATGGCAATATTTTGCACTTTTAACTGGTTTGCAATTCCGGACATTACCCCAAATTTACACACATGTGCGCAAGGAGTATGGACATTAATTGATGAAGTGTCAGATTTTTCACATGCACACATTTTGAGTAATATCCTCTTTTCCGCTAAAACCCCCCTGAACATGCCACCGGTTCTAAAAACCTCTTAAAATGTGGGCAGAAAAATCACAAGAATTATGGTGTCATTTAAATAATTTTCACAAGTCCGCTCTATGAGTTATTCATCTTTTTCTAAAACCATATTCTGGCTATAGAGGTGTGTCTTTTCAGGTCACATGGTACAGAAACCAGTCTTTCCAGTTTCTGCCAAGCTCAGAGACCCTGCCACTCCCAGCTTCTGCCAAGAGGAAGCTGTTTTACGACAACTGCAATAAAACATTTGCCTGAGTCAGGACAGGGCTTTGTTCAGAGCTCCTGTATTCTGTGGGGCTCCCCTTAATTAAATTATCAGAGAGATGGCATATCCTTAGTGTGGCCAGCAAAAGGCAGATAGGCCTGGGAACACAGCTGTGACTCAAGTTTCACTCCTGATGGGGGTAGTTGGTGGGCAGAATCCAGTTCCTTAAGCCAAGTTTCAGATAAAATGTCACTTTTTGTTCCCCAGTTCCTGCATTCAAATAAAACTAAACATTTTTACATATGCAGCTAGAATGCTGATTCTAAGTTTAAAACTATGACATTTTAACAATTTCAACCTATGTGACACTCAAAAGTAGGTCACTCAGTCAATTTGAACATTTAGATTTGTAGTGTCTTTCAGTCCAAATTTACTTAAACTGCTGAAATCCACAGGTCAGCCAGTCTTGTTATACACCTTCAAGTCACTTCAGAATATAACTTTACATTGGATCCACCTCTCAGTAAGTCTTTCTTTGGCTTGCTTTGGGTTCATTTATTCAGTTTTCTACAAAATCTGGTGGTTTTAAAACGCCGGCTTTTGGATAGTGGTGAGTACTGGTACTGCACCCCTTTTTGGGATTTAAGAAAATGAATTCCCAACAGTTATGGGTTTGCTTTTGGCAATCAGCATTGCCATTCCCAATGGTTTCAGACTACTGTGTGGGTAGTCCAATGGTGGTTTTAGGCAGTGTCCTTCTGTGCCCATAACATCGGCAAAAATGGGTGGCAGCCTATTCTTCATGCATTTCCCTGTGCATTTTCTGGGAAGCTCTGGCCATCATGATGTTTTCCATGTCAGTACTGCACAGTTTTGAGGTAGGCCTCGGATGCATGGGTAAATACATCCCACAGGTACCTGCTATAGGCCCAGTAGGTACAGCTGGTAAGGCAGACAGGGGAGCAGGGGAGATAGTTTCATTAGCCTCTCCTTCCTCTTCAGCCTCTTCATCACTATCATCAGAACTTTGATTTAGATGAACACCATTACTGTTATCTACATTTGCTGGAGAGGTTGGTTCCTCTGAACCAGTACCCAGACTTTGGTTTTCCAGCAATCTCACTATCAGTTCTATTTTCTTGCCTTTTACAGAAAGATTCTCCTGCCTACAGAGAGCTCTCAAACTCTCAGTATTTTTACCTGACAAGGACTCTTGACTGTAAACTTCCACAGTAGACATGTTTTTTGAAAGTTGCTTTTTTAGTGCTAAGCTTTGTGGTTAGTTATCCTAAAGTGTTGAAAAGCACTCTAAACTGTATACTCGATACGAATCCCACCGCTGTACACCAGTGTTAGGGAGCAACCTGTGCAGTTCCCTCTGGGACCACTGCAAAAGATTTAGGACTACAGGTGTTTGGCAGTAAACCCACTTGGTAGCAGTCTGTACCACACAGATTCACTTGGTAGCTGTGGCTGAGCAGTCAGACTTCCCTCAAGAAGAGTTAGGCCGTATTTGGAGTATACAAGATAGGGCAATTTACACAGTAGAACAAGCAGACACGGAACAGAGCTTGGGTGAAAAGATATATAATTATGTATTTAAAAACACATCTATGGAAAACACACTGGCACTGATATGGCAAACAACTTCAATCACAGTTACTATAAGTATATATCAATCCCATAACAATATTTCGACAAGTCTAGGTTCAACGGCACCACTTATTTGCAGACAGAGGTGAATGCTTTAACCTAGATGGCACTCTAGTATTCGTTAGAAAGGGAGAGAAAAAGGCAGGGTATGAAACCAACTCAGTACCAACACTTTTACGAAACAAATGCAAGGCGAGCAAGGCAGGGTCTACTGTAAATCACAAAGTTCAGAGGCCAGGCCCACTCGGAGAGAGGCAAATCTGTATGTCCCAAAAGTATCACAGTGGAAATGCACTTCAAGTCTTTATAGCAAAATGTCACAGCAAGGTTGGACCAGTTTAGAACAAACGTTTAAGAAGGTCTGGAGGCGACCCAATGGAAAGATAAGGATTTAAGACACCTCACACTAACCGTTTGAAGGGAAGCCAGGCGGACACAGTACCTTGCAAGTGAAGAGCCACCTCAGCGGGGGCAGTTGTTCCTGTGTGTGATTGCAAGTCGGGGCTTTGCCAGAAGGTGAGAGGATCTCGTAGTTGAGGAAAAGTTGAAGATCGTTGCACCACCAGGGAAGAGACCAGTCGCGGAGTGCTCCGTCACAGGGCACCACCTTTTGGTCGCGGTACAGTGGTCAGTGGCTATCTGGTTGCCGGGGTGCTCAGGATGGGCAATTCGACCACTAGATGTCCTGGAAGCGAAGAAAAAGCAAGGGACTGGTTGTTCCTACAAGTCAGGGGACGGAGACTCTCCAGCAGGGAGATCTCCTCTGTCGTTGGGAAGTGGTGAGTCGGTACAGCAGGGCTCCACCGGAGGTGTCGTCGTTGCAGGTCGGCTCAGATTTACCCTCGTTGGATTCTTAGGTCCTGTGGCAACTTCTGAAGTTCCAGTCCCAAAAGCCCTGCTTTTATGCAGAAAACCCCCATTCATTCAGCCTAGCTGTCAATCAAACATGCTAAGTGGTGAGCGGGGCGGCTCACCACTCGGGCCAATCACACAAGAGTGCGACTTGAGTTGGCAAGGCAACTCAGTCCAGGGTGCCTAAACCCCCGCCCTCCCCCCCTGTGGTACCCAGACAGAATGGCACCACTCTGGAGGGCTTCTGTGCAGAAGCCCGCCAAAAGTGGAACAAAGGGCTCAACCTTTGGTTTCGGAGTTACAAAGGCGAAACACATACGCCATTTTAAAAACCGAGTTGTGGCAGAAAATACCAACCGGTGGATTTATTTAAGACAAATAAACCGGCGGTATGTTAGAGACTAATGTGAAAAAGTTTTAGCCTCCAACAATGGGAAGAATCCCATAGGAATATATTTGCAGTTGAATATAAAAAGTAGTATCCACTGCCACCAGCCAAAACTCGACGAGGGGGATGGGACAGTGCCCCCTCGAACAACAGACCCAGGGGTAATCGAATTACCCCTACCAGTACGTCCACAATAGGATGGTTTGTACTAGTTCTGTTAGTAAATTTAGGTCTAGTAAAGCCAATGGTGACTTTACATGCCCTGGGAGACAGTAGTCAGTCCCAGGGTATGGAGTCTATGGTGGGGATCCTCTAGGACACCCCAGTGTTACGGCACAGAGGGTGCGGTGTAACACACATAGCAAAACACACGAGGCCCTATGGAGTAAAAGACCCCATAGCCCATAGAACACATCGACATTCAAAGAAATCAACCGCATTCATGTCCAAGAGTGGGAGGAAAAGAGTCTCACTCTTGGCAGGATGAAAAAAACAACCTCCAGAAATCCAGAAAAGCTGCTGGGGGACTCACTAGGTTAGGAAATTCAGCCTAAAAAGAGAATTCTCCCTAACAAAGGCCAATGCAGGTACTTAACATCCAAGCCACCAAAATCAATCGCAAGAAATTCCTAATCTTTTAATAATTAACGAAAAGTTGTATTTTTCACTTATTCTGAAAAAACGTTGCAAGTCATAGCATTTCCATGATTCATAAAGAAAACAATTTTCAGAAACAATTAAATAAATACAACAAAGTACAACATAAAGTTTCTTCAGACATTTCTGTCTCCTTTAGGAGACAGATCTTCCTACCTTCCTGCAACCAGTAATGAAAGTGCATTTTAAAACTACTACACTAGTTCTAATATAATGTCTTATATTTGCATGTATGTTTTATATAGTGTGACCGTAGCTCGAGAGCAATGGGCACCCTGCAAGAGTTTAAGAAATAGGAAGGCAGTTTACAATGGGTCCATAGCAGTGGTAGAAACAGGAACAGAGTTACCTAAGTCATACCTAGAAATTCCCTGAAGAGCAGGGTTTTCAGTTTTTTGCTGAATGGCAGGAGCTGTCCTAATTTAAAACCAAGTTGCTATTCCGGTGCAACGGGGCATAGCAGGTGAAGCATATTTCCCAGTCTTTTCCCCACAAGCTAGATTGGTTTCCCGCCTGGCAACGGTCTGGCTCCTAGAGGATAGTGTACTGCCCGAGGTGTTATGTTTGTCTACAAGGTAAGAAGGTGACTAGGCGATGTTTGCCTTTTAGGTGATACAGGCATTTACATAGGATCCTGGAAGGGATAGGCATTCTGTGAATGTTGTGCAGTATGGGGGTGATGTGATTGAATATTTTAGAACCGGTGCTTAGGGGGGCTGTGGAGTGATGGACTTCTTTAAGGGTAGCAGATGTACCAGGGGAGTCCAAAGAGGAGGCCTCAACATGTGCAATCATGAAATCTTATAGCATGGTTCAGAAGTCTGCAAGCGCTTAAGCTTTCGGGGCAACATGATCTAATGCCATGCAGTGTGGTCTTGTTTATGTAATGCTGAAAGGAGATTTCTCAGCGAACAATGATCCAGAGAGATCCGGGTAATGGGGCAAATTGGGGGGTGAATCTATCCAGGTGTATCACCTTCAGCCATCCTTATTTTTATTTTATTTTTTATTTTATTTTTTATTTTATTTGATTTAATTGAATTAATTAATTTTTACAAAAAGAAAACAAATTTGCGGTTCTTTATATCCATTCCATTTTGATGATACTGAACTGCAGTAGTGTTTGAAAGTTATGGGATTACTCCTCCGTTTTGATCGGTTCATTTTCTAGTTTCTATCTAGATCAGTCAAGGTTCCTGCTCCAGCAATGGAATGATTAAATTCATCATGGAAACTACTGCAATCACAGTTTTTGTCTTTTCTCCGCAGACAAGGGTCTTCCAAAGGGATTCTTTACTCATAGATGGAAAGTTCATTGCTAAAGGTGACAAGTATTTTGTTCTTTCAATGTTCCATTTTGGACAAGTCAGAAAAAGATGTTTGATCGACTCAGTTTCTCCAGTCTGTATGCATAATCGACAGAATCCTGAAGTTGATATTCCTCGAATGCAGTTCACTTAATTTGTTTTGAGCAAATTCTCATTCGAAGTAAAGTATCTCGGAAGGATCTGTAAGGAAATCTCTCAGGTACCCTCTACGATGGTTCAGTTTTATGTCAATCGAGGGTAGATCTTTTGCCAGGGTATTTTTGGAGGCCTCTTCAGATGTCCGGATCCAATCCAGCTCAAGTAGTTATTTTTTTTTACTCTCAATGGGTTTACTACTAGTTCTTCCTCAGAGCTGCCGATTTCTGTCAGGGTTGCCTTTCTGTTTCGCACCCAGATATTCAGTACATCATTTTTGCTGGTTTGAATTTCATCATACAAGATCTTGAAAATTGGTGACACTACCTTCTCAACAATTTTAGGAATGGGGGTTGATGGTTTGTTACACCTTGCAGCTCAGATCCATGTGTGGCGTAACTCAAATGCTAGGCGTACAAAACTTGAGTAAGCCAATGCAAGCATGGCAAGCGGTGCTCACCAACAAAAGTAAACGCTGTCTTTTGCCCTTTACATTTGCAACCCACAGTGCAAATGATGAAAATTTGGTGGTGGGAGCCCCTTACATTACAGTGTAAACGTAATGGCGTCCTGCAATTAAATTAAGGTTTTGGGCAACAAAAGCCTCTTTGTGTTTACTAGGCAGATTCCAACAGAATCAGTTCTAAAATACCACCTGCAAAGCGTATTTACAAGTAGTGTTTTATTTCTCTCAAAGAGAGAGTAAAAGTAGAGAGTAAAGGCAATTTTGTCTTTATTTACTCTTTTCTGTTATACTCCACTTTTAAACAAAATTAAGCCCATGTATGTTTTCCTGTTTATGCATGAAGTGGTTCAAGACAGATCTTTATTTCTGCATAAAAAAGCTCTCTTTACCAGCCACACGATTAAAGCACTAGTCAACAACAACATTATACTGCACATGTCTGCAGATCATCTGTGTTTGGGGCACCAATGAATGGATTAAAATTGCTCATATGGAGCACATTTGTTTTTAACCAAATATTTGCAATTGTTTATGTGGTTATGTGTGTGCTACTTGCGAGAAGACTGATTTGTTTGTTTGAGAAATAATAAGTCAAATCATGTCAGGGCCATACGTGAGTCGCCGTTGTGTGATGTGGCTACAATCTTTGCAGCGACTCCATGGGATATGCTTCAGTTATACCTCACCCTCTAACATGGTAACTTATTTTCTTCGGTAAGCACGCCTCAGTGGTAAATTCTGATTTTCTATACATACAAAGCATATCGTCTCATGGTGCACGCACTAAAAAAGGGGGAACTACCATTTTCACACCTGTCATGCCATAATCAGGCCACCACTGAACTCAACATTCATAATTTCAGGCAACTTGATTATTCTTATTTTCTGGGCAGATACAATTTAAGAAAATCCCCTTTTATGTGATTAAGATTAAGAATTCCCTAGAAAGGCATAGGTTTTCTTTAAGATTTAGATGTTGAAGACCACTGTTAGGGAGAATTCTCCAGAATGTGCTAATTTCCCTTAACCTTTGAGACCCCCCAGCAACTTTGCTGGATTTCTAGGATTTTTAATTTTTACCTGGAAAGAGTGTAAGCTTTTTTGCTTCCCACTCTTTCATGTATTTTGATGTGTGTTTTACTTTTGTGTTCTTTGGATATGGAGTTTTAATACAACTCCATAGGCATCATCTTGTTCTTGTGTGTCACACAGCACCTTCAGTGCAGTGCCACAGGGATGTCTTTCAAACTTCCCAAGGTTTAAACACCTTCTCTGGGACTGACTACCGTCTCCCAGAGCATGTCAAGTTAAATTGACTTTACTAGTCTTTTTAAATGTACAGACCCAGCACACACTATCTTCGTATAGAGTGCTTGAGGGGCTCCCTAGCATCACCTGAGTCTAAACACTCATGTAACATGCTGCATGATCTCAGCTCAGATGGATGTACACCCATCACAGTCATGGAATTCTCTGCAATAAGCAAAATGAAAAAAGCAAAGGCACCTTAAAAGCAGGGAATGACATGTGTGAATGTTGCAGGGAATTATATGTCACCTGGTGGCAACCCTTTGCAGTTTTATGTTGAGGATACCTCACTGGGTGGTATGCAGGGCTCTACTGCCGAGCGCGGTGGCTGACCAGATGTGAGGCGTGCCATGGATGATCACGGTTCACTGCAGTTGAAGAGCTGCTTTTGACGGAAGCTTTCCCCAGACACAAAATAGGAAAGCAATGCCAACATGGTACTCACCATCAGAAGGCCCTAGAAGCTCACCAAACCAAGATAAACGCATAACCGTTGGCGTGACAAAACACTTCCAGGTTTCTTTCTCATGAAAAAAAAGCACGGGATTTATTCAGCATGTTGCAACACTCTGTGCTTAGCTGTCATTCCATGCATCCCCCCTCCTGACTGGTGCTTCCTCATTTCTTCTTTGCTTTGTTGTCGTGTGGGTTTTGATCTTTCCTGGTTCTCCTTTTTTCACTGTTCTTGAAATTGGTGCCCCTCTGATTAATCACTCATCCTGTTTTTGCCTCAGCTAAGACTTGGTTTTGACTATACTTTCAAGGGTCAGTGCCACCTTTGAAGTGGATATTCTGCTAGGTGTCTGACTTTACCTATATTTGTCTCCAGGATTCCGGGAGCCCAAAAGAACTGGGAGGCTGTATCCACCATCAGCAAATAACTCAAGGTCTGAGCTCCTGCGCATACTTCTGTTGACAGGTTGTGATGCCCAAAGAAGCCCAGACCTAACAACTAGGTGTTACCTTGGATCCTTCAGTAACTACCTAAGGAGAGAACCATGTGATGAAAATCCAAGTACAGCAAATTCAATAGTAGACTCAGAATTAGTCCATTTCACCTTCATACCTCTTCATTTCAGAACACAGAGATCCAAGGTGGGATTTGTGATTAGTACACCTTCTGGTAATGCTTTATCCTCAGTGAATTGGTTGTGGTGTTTCTTGACAGTTAGGACACAATGTTGGCATGTTAAAGGCAATGCTTGAACATTTAGATGTAATCTGCAATGCAGAGGAAGTGTTAGCAATATACAACAAGAGCCTACCAAATATGTCATATGTTTCTGCGCACTGGCTTCAGAAACATGGTGGTGTGAAAGGACTTATTTGATCTTGCATCTTGTCACAAAGGGGCCTGAGAGATGGCCAAGATGGCCAGAATACCCAGTCCCATTACAATGAATGCCATAGAGAACACAGTTTTGCATATTGATATTTGTATAAAAGATAACAGAGCTGTGATTAAGGGAAATACAAACACATTCTCTTCCTTGTCTTCCTGTGGCTTTGGCAGACATCTCAATTTTATCAGACAGGGCCGAATGTGACTCACAGGACGCTCTCTTAAAGTGAGTACGTTTGGTAAAAGAGGCAGTGATTTACAAAGTCACTGTTCCTCCGTGATCCGATTCCTTCTCTCTCAAAGCTATATGTAAGTCAACCAAGGGAAGGTCCGTGCTCGTGGTTGCTGTAAATGTAAATTGGAAGGATACCATTTATCCCATTGCTTGACCACATTTTATATGGGCGTTGGTATATCTACTCTCCTCTCCATGTAATTCATGGTAATTCACCCTCCAAATATTTAGACCACAAATAGATGTGAAGGAGCTCCTGCCCCTGTCCTCTGAGTATGACACCATTGACTGCTAAACAAACCCACACTTTACATTTCCTAGAGCTTTGACTGGTTATTCTGTGCTCATGAAGGCTGTACAACAAAACCCCTCTATCTATTTATTTCTCATCCATCTTTTCGCTTGCTCACCATTCTTATGTGGTACCCGGCCACCCCACCATTCTTATGTGGTTCCTCATCTTCGCCCCGACCCCCGTGAGATCCTTGATCTTCACGATCCTATCAACAGCTACAAAAAGGGCAGGTTGTTTAGCACCCAACTGTAAACCATCCATCTACACATCTACACTGAATCCATCCTTTAGCCTTCTCTGAGCAAATGGAGGACAGAAATCTCTGGGATAGGCATCTCTCCGTAGCATCACAGCAATGTACATGGTACTTGCAGTGGAACACATTAGCCACTAAGATCTGACTCTCGCAGGTGCAAAATACTTTCTCCAGAAGCATGAATCCCACCTTCGTTTGGATATATCCTCAGTCCCACACATCTCACACTACTGAAGAAACTGGACATCAATGTGCATTTTGGATTCTGTAGTTCTTTTTCTTTTTCATTGCATTTCTTTATACCAGTTGTCGGCATTCTTGACAATGTGAAAACTGGCGCTCTCCCATTTATGGATGCGTTTATTAATGTATATTGATTTGCATATGCGCCGGAAATTAAAAAGCCACTGCAGACGGAGAACATTTAAAAAGAAATTGGGGAAAGGTGTGGAATGGAGGCATGTGAAGAAGAAGGTTACATATAATAGGCCTGATTCTCAAAGATCTGCGCTGGAGCAAATCAGCGATGCCAGTAAGTATCTGTGATTTGCACGAAGAACACTACAGCGGATTCACAAGGCCTGAAACTGGGGCACATCTAGAGATGTCGGGAGCATTTCTGGGAACCGTGCTTGAGCAAATCTTTGCAAATTATACGCGCACATGGGCATCTCAGATAAGCACCAGGCATCTTCAGCTTTGCTGCTTTTTAACTTTTGTGAATCAAGTATAATGTAGCTGCTGCAAATCAGAAATGCTCACGATCATCTCTTGACTTTCTGATCTTAGAGCATCAGGCCCAGTGTTGCTCTTCACGGAGAGTTGCATTCCCATTCTGGTGAAATCATGCGTCACTTGGTTCTGGTTATTATTCGCAGTCTCGTTCTTCGTATAGTTCTCTGTCTGCTTTTGGGTATAGTCTTAAGGTTCTGCATGCTGACCATAAGTTTGAAGGTCTGTTTGTTGAGTGCATTTCTGAGTAACCATTTACATCTGACATGGTGCTGCTGTTCTCTCAGGTTTTTCCTGAAGCTTGTTTGATGGGCTTGTATTGTCAGTTGCTCTAAACTTTATTTAGGCTGTACCATTTGCAGTTTTTGGAGGTGGGTGAGCTCATGCTCCTTGCAAGTCAGTCGGTAGGGTGCAGTGTGTTTTAGAAAGCAGTTGGGTCCTGTGAGTGATGCACAGTGATTTCAGTTTAATTTCCTATTCAACCGCTATAAGGGTTTCAGAAGTTGCGGGTCAATCAAATGTCCTTAGGAAGCAAATTCACCCCAAGATGGTCTATGTCAAAAACACTGCCACTAGCAGTAGTGGATATGAAGATCTCAGAGAATGAGTTGGAGTTTAGACCTGAAGAGGGGCTGCCAAAAATGAAGGGCAGTGATTGCAAGTGGAGTTGTGAGCATGGGTTTTTTCTGTAGAAATCATTTCTGCAGAGGCATCCAATTCAGTGACTTGTGTAAAGGAGAACTACAGTCTGACCATGTCATTTTTATAAGGAAGCGCAATACCCATAATTCCCATCTGTTTGCAGTGGAAGAGGATGATAGAAGGAGAGCTAACAGCCAACTATGCTGAATACCACTGACATTTCTTTCTAAAATCAATGCCCGAACGCCACTGCCATCGACCATTTGACAGAGTTCTTTCAGGAAGATCATCGTTTGTCCTCTATGTTTTCTCTTGGCCTCGGTTTTTAGATTTTTCAACATGGAGGGAATGGGTGAACCTTCTAGGGTGTACTTTAGGTGCTACAAGGTATAGGATTTGGGGCAACCATTGTTGTTTTGTTTGGCATTTTGTATAGGAGTATTTAAATACTTGAGACATGTATATTGCAATATTTGGTGCAAGAGGAGGAGGAATTAGAAAAAGTGAAATAGGAGTAATATTTTCCAGGTGCATGTTGGACTCTTTTGTGGTGAGACAGAAGAAGGTGTCTCCTGCAAGGAGCTATTGGCTTGGTTTTTAACATCCCACTCCTTGCCAGATTCCCAGCACTGCTCTTTTTCACTCCCCCGGGAATGCCTTTAAGACCAGAGTAGCCTGCGCTAAATGGGTTTTACGCCTCACCCAAGCCAACCTGTATTAAGGCATAGGTTTAATTCGGGTCATAGGGTGCATTATATGAACAGTACACTATTTAATTGTTGCATATTAATCTATAGTGTGCAGTCTGGAGACATACGTAGAGGCAGTAGGACTGCCAAAAAGGAAACAGATGCATTGAACTCTTGAGCCTAAATACTAAAGTCACATTCCATAAAATATTGTATAGAACGTTGATCTTTGAGTGCAAGCTCTATCAGGGCTAAATTAATTAATTGATGTGATTCATCAACATATGAGCAAGCACCGAAATGTTAAGTAGCTACACAATATTCACTAGTATGGATGCAAACAAAAATCCATGGTACAGGGATCAAGGTCAACTACTGACTATGAGGTTTGTGTTGAAAGAAGTTGGATTTTGGACTGGAAATGGTGTCACTGGTAGGGGGAGTGTGTCCTCCTTCTGATACATAGCTAAACCTAATCATTCATATGATGGTGTGACAATGACAATGACCCACAAATCAAGCCTGCATTGCCATTGCTTCTTAATGACACAAACATTGCCAATGGATCAAACAGAAAATATCCCACATTTCAATGAATTAAAAAGCAGTAGGACAGATGCACATGTTGGCTGGGCCCTGTGAAGATGAACACAATGAGCCCTAAGCCACGTACTGAGCTACTTGGGGTATTTTGCAAGCACACAACACTTATCATGCACAGTGTCCTGTCTGGGGCTGATTTTGTAAAGTAGGCATTGTTGATTGTGATTGTTTGTCTTGTTTGCCTGTCACTGTGAAGTGAGTACTTACGCATAGAGCTCTTACAATGTTAAAGTTTTGCGTGCACACCCTGGACATGAAAAGAAATGAGACGTGGGCTGAATCCATGTGAATGGAAAATATGATAAAGACATTTTGCAGAAACACTTGAAGAGATGGTCCCAGGAATGCCCCTCCTCACCCACAGGAACAGGACAAGTAGACGACCCAGGAACGCTCAAAGTCACCCATCTTATTTCGGACGAATCCCAAATACACCACTGGCTGGCACGTACACAGAAAGGTATCCCCTCAACCAGCCCTACAGACCTAATCTAGTACATATCTTTACAGGTATGGGGGCATCAACAGAGATTGTGGATGGGAATACCCTAATGGACTGTCTCGATTAAGCACCAAGAAGTCATTATGCTGACATCATTAGAGAAACCATGACATAGCAGAGTTAGGCATCAAGCACACTCGCAGCCCTGCACAACATTACACAAACACACATTTGCATAGAAGAAATTACACACTTACACAGTTCTATATTCTTTAGAGGACAGATACATATACATACTATCAAAGCTTTATTATTTTTTCACTCGCCAAATGCATTAATGCAGAAACGCAAGGCAACAACAGATCCTGAGCAAGCTTGCAGGAGGTTATGAAAAATAATCCTATGGAACTACAGGAGTATATATGGAGCCTGGTAGGACCATGTGTGACTAATTTATACGTTACTTAGTATAACACAAGCATGTAGAAATCATATTATAAGTCTAAGGAAAATTACAGAAGGCCTCAAGCCACAGAACACTAGACAAGAGGAGCTGCTTGAGGCTGCACAGAGCACAAAGCAAGCTCACAGCCAAGGTTAGCGATAACCAGTCACATTCCAAACTCTAGACGACAAGGAACGAGAAAAATGGAATAAATCTCCTTAAATGCAGGCTCAAGAGCTCGATTTTGTGGTCTGCAAGCAGGTGATGCAGCTAAGCCAGACAATGGGTATTCACCCATGGTAGGAAAGGAGAGCCAATCCCAGCAACCCAGATGTAGAGTGAAACACGTGTTGCAACCTGGAGACGCATTCTCATAGGCAAAGGTGATTACCAGATACAGTATAGACACATAGAAGTTTCACATCACCTTGAAGAGGTGCAAAGAGAGCTGAGAACCAAATCGAGTCCCACGTCTGGGGAGATCAGCTCCAGCCAATCACGAAATAGAAAATCAGGGGTCGATGGTAAGGGGGTAAGAACCAATGATAAGCCCACTTCTCTGCAAAAATGTAACAAATAGTTTCTTGGGAACGGGACAGGGAAGTCACCTGACATGCAAGGACTAGTAGAATAACCTCCATAGGGTACATCCATATGTTTCTTGCTTCCAGTCTGACAATGTTGTGAATTCTGCTAGTGCACTGGTCTCCAGATATGGTGATTTGTTCATCTGTGTAAAGTGGTGTTTTGGTTGGGACTGTTTTGTAGCTGTTGCAGGCCATCATGAGCATATTGCTCGATTGAAGGAGTAGCCAGTGCAGCAGCTCTTAGATGATGAAGGTATTGTGATTGATATTTCTTCGTACTGTGATGAGGTATGCTGCAAAATGGTGGAGGACTTCCAGAGGGACCACAGTGGCATATTGCACTGCTGCAAGTAAGGTGTTGCCAACATCCAGTTGGTATATGACAGAAGCTTTTGACAGTTGTTCTAAAATTAAGTACAAAAATGAAAGGCTTGACTTTGCGGATGTTCACAAGCTTATACCATGCTGGTCCAGTGTTCATTGCAATGTGTGTTTTGAGTGAGAGATTGTAATCGAAGGTAAAGCCTCGAGATGTTGCTTTTGTGGGAGATGAGGCATGCCTTCACGGAGCTTCATATCATTTAACCAGTTCTAGATTCGGGCATGCATGGTATGGTTCCCTAGGAAAATTAATTTTGTCTTTGTCAGGTACAGCTCCAAATATGTGCTTAACATGTAGGCTTGGATGAGGGACAGACCAACCACAAAGTTCTGGATATTGTTTATGCAATTGGTCTTTATGTAAATCTGTGTGTGCACTGGGTATCAGGGTATCTTGAAGTCAGTGTTGGTGAGGAGTTCCCACAGAAGTTTCACATTAGTTGAGATTGAGGATGATGAGAGACAGGACAGACCAGTGTGGAACTCTGCACATTACTGGGTGGCACTGGGATCTGTTATGGCACTTTTGGATGAGCTGGTCTATATCGAAAGTGTAGGGGGAGCCACTGCAGGACTGTTCCATCAACACCCATGCTTATGGCAAGGGTGTTGTAAAGAGTTTTATGGTCATTGGCTTTGAAGGCAGAAGAGAGGTTGACTTGGACTGCTAGAAATGTCTTACACATCAGCAGCTTAAAACGCATTATATGCTGTAATTACTAGCTGCTCCTTTGCCCTGATGTTCCATCTTCAGCACCACCAATGCCAAGGATCCATTGGAATATAAATGCAGTCTGTAACCCAAATTTGAGGTGAGTAGTGGATAGTTCAGGCTGAGAATAGCTATCTTCCCAGAATGTGAGATATCTTTGACATCAGGGAAATGAAAGAAACACTTGAACTTGGCTCCTTTGACCAAAGACCTGAAATTGCTCAGATGACTGTCCCCAGCAGACTTTGGGCCTCATTACAAATCAGGTGGTCCGGAAATAATGGTGGCGGTAAACCCGCCACCACCGTTGTTTCCGGACCGCCTGATCCCGACTCCTGCAGGCGGGAGGTGATGTTCCCGCCAGGTTTGACCTGGCGGGTTTAACACCGCCCGCCTGCAGGCGGACGAGGAAACACCGGCAGCATCACGAGATGCTGCCGGTGTTTCCATGATCCCCATTCCCATTGAGTCCCATGGCACTCAATGAGAATGGGGATTAACACCATTCCGCCTCCGTGATTCCCGGGAAACCGGGGTTGTAATGCCCCGCTAATTCCAGGAATCACGGAGGCGGAATGGTAATACGAGTCCGGCGGTAACCAGGCAGATATGCTGCTTATGCTGCTCATTCTAACTGCCTAAACATCAGGGACCTCTCCCCCTGAAAGAAATCATGTATAACCTGAACACAAACCTCTTTCCAGAGGTATCTCTTTGCAGTGCTTGAGTTCAGAGTGGTTCACCTTCTGTCCATGGCACATCTACAGCGGACATTGACTACACTGATCCACAGCAAGTCTTTCAGTGGCCGGCTGCTCTAACCCTGTTTGTTAATAGCTAATATGGGCTTCCATCTATGGATCTATGGCGTTCTACCTTTAAGCCTCACACTTCACAGCACAAAAAGATTAACCTACCTACAACCAGATATGAAGTATAGAAGGTCTTAGTCAAGTACATGGATTTTTGAGGTAGAGGACAAGCCTGATGGTTAGATTCCTTTGAGCTAGGTGATGGAAACAAACCAGGGATAACATCAGGTGTGTAATCAAAGGAAGGTTTTATAGGGGCGTGGAAACCGTGATGACGTTAACAGATAGCACTTTATTCCTCAGAACTCTCTCAACATAGAGATCACACACAGATACAAAAGGGAGTGGCTGGACAGTTTAGCTGTTGGGTTTTCATGGGTATCCTTTCTCTCTGGTGCAGCTTCAGGAGAATGTGACCTGATTTTGAGGCCTTCCTTCCTCTTTTCCCCAAATCACTGAAAACTAGACTTTTCAGCCTAGACTCCCAACTCTGATTCCGGAGACCTAGACATGACTGTCCGTTGACTAAGTGACTGCACCTTACTATCCGCCACCCTTCATCACACTGTAACCAGTAGACACTCCTACATATCTACTACTGCTGGTTTTAAGTCCAGTCAGACCAGCATTCCCGACACTTAATATTTGTACTTATACACTGTCCTTTAATCTGCAAGTCTGAATTTGTCGAACTGCTGGCATCAAACCTAGTCTAACCTGCCCTGCTGAATTGCAGATGTTCTGTCACTAAATCTGTAAGTATGTAATATGTCTAACTGTAACACTTATTCCTACGTTTTTTCCTATGTAACCATTATCTTAAGAGTAGCTCCTAGATGCCTCTGGGTTATGTGCACGATACAAATGTTAAACAAATAAATAAATAAATAAATGCATGTAAAATGGCATCTAGGGTACTGAGTGAATGTTTCTTTCAAAATAGAATATATGTTACTATTCCCTTTTGAATATATGTGTGTGTTGACTATGTAACCAAAATCAGACTAAGTGAGGGTGCATAATGTTTATTGGTGTGATATACATTTTTCCCATTATGCATTAATCTTAGTAAGCCGATTCTCTTTGCAAAGCTGTTTTAGAAATTATGAGTTAATAAATGTACCTTTGAAGGAAGTGGGAGAGAAAATGTCACACTCTTTTGTGGTGGGAAATAAAAGAGGAGGATAATTGACCGGGATGGGGAGGTCACAAGAAGAACACGTGATGGAGAAAGGACAGAGGGCAATATTTTACATGAATATTTACCTACAGAAAAATAGACATCGAAGAGAAAGAGGAAACATGAGAGTGAAACAATGTTGGCAAGGATTACATCAAATATTTTATTTTATGTGCAGTAAACCTCTTTTTGTGTCTCTTTTGTTGTAGGGAAAATGTATAATTCTAAATTGGGTGAAAACTTTGAAGATGATGAGGACAATTCAGAGGGCGGTTCTGCAGGTGAGGATCATAGTCCTGCATAATTCTACCCCAACAGAGACCCATGCAGCACCTCCTCTCGGCATCACAGCCATGAACCTACAGAGGAGCCCTGTGTGTTAGCACATATTCATGTATCAGTTGGCAAAGGTTGCAATGAACACTCAGACTATTTGTATTCGGTTTGTTTAGTGTAAAGAATTGCCTTTCAAGGAAAATACTACATTGAGTTTCAGTTTAAGTGTGTATGTTTTGAATAAATAGTCTGTATTGGTTACAAAATGACACATTCTTTAAACTGCTGGTTCCATATTCACACAGGAATTGTGGGCTTCAGTGAAAACCAGTGGTTACTGCCAATGATCCAGAACACCTACACGCCAGTATCACCTAATAGAGACGTCTCTGGCTCTGTCACTCATATCTAGCTTTCACTTTTCAAAGCATTGCTGTGTTTCAATGCATGTATTTTTTGTAGTGTTTCCTTCTACTGATGCAGAATAATAGTAATAACAGATAGATCAACATTTGTTTTTATTTTTATTTCTGTTTATCTCTATGTGCCACATGCATGACACTTTGTGTCAAGGCACCAGGGGTAATGGGTAGGGAATCAGAGGAAAAAGGTAACACATGAGTCAATTCTAGTGACAATACCAACGTTCCCTGTGCTGTTATACATCCAATATACATATGTGAATAATACAAGAGCATGCTGTTGAGATAATGGGTCTTTCCCCCAGAAGCTGTCTAGATAAAGGCTTGAACCAAGGGTTCTTCTTTCTATGCTTTCTATAATCTTGAATAACAGAGGGCAAGTGAAAGATTGTTCTGCAATGCCATATCTTGGACTGAGAGCGATTTCTTCCCAGTTTTCAGTCTTTGGAAAGGTTAGTTTTTTGCGTTGGACATAGGGTCAAATTAATTACTATGTTTATGGTGTTACTGGGGTGATCCGTTGGATTTATTTGCAAGAGTGATTTTCCAGCAGCACCTAAGGGTGGGACCAAGTGATTTAAACAGGACCCTCTTTAGAAATGGAAGCAAAAGCAGATATTTCAAAGATGGGAGATGTGTCCAAATATGAATCCAGAAGACCTCTTCATGACAAGTTGCAATTGCCCTACTTTGATAGGCCAAGATAGACAGCATTGCAGTGCTCAAGACTGCTAAGGATTACTGTCCAGACAAACTGCAACTTCTGTTCTAGGTACAGGCATGGACTGATTTCATTTAGTAGGTGGAGTTTTAAATTGGTATTTTGAATGAGTGTGTTCATTTTTCTGTGTGAAGGCTAACTTAGAGTCAAAGCATGCCATTATTTTTGACTGAACAAGAGTCCTGGCCATTGGAAAGGTAAACTTGTAAATGTGGGTGAACATGCTTGCTTGTCATGAACCAAAATGTGTTACTATGCAACTAACTGTGAGGCCTGTCCAGGCATCCTGAAATCCGTGCTTTGGATGTAGGAATTTGGCGTGTTAATGACTTTGAAGTGGATTTTCATCTCATCAAGAAATAGAAGAAATTACTACATCAGGTTTCGAGGATGGATGCCAAGGGACACATCTACACCTTAAAAAGCCATTGTGGTAGGGATGATCTTTGCGGAGCCCCACACGTGACAGCACTGATGGGAGATCAGAAGCATCCCAATCTCAGTTTGACTGATCAGTCTGTGAGGAAGGAATTAGTGCAGCTGAGGGTCCTCCCCTCCACCCAGAGACAAGGTAGGCAAGATCTGAACAGGGGGACCAGCAATTACTTCTCCACATTGGACTGTCTGACCCATCTTATTATCCTATCATTATTCTAAAATCCTGTAGTCAGTTGCACATTCATCTGTTAGCCACATGCAACGCCTAGGCCAACCATCACTGAACCGTACCTCGCAATTAGGCAGATTTTGTTAGCCAGCGATACCTCCATTTGGACAGATTGTGCTAGCTAGCCATATCTCGCATTTGGACAGATTGTGTTAGCCAGCCATATCTCGTATTTATACAGTTTTGGTAACACATCATTTCAAAGTGATACTGCATCTACTGTTGCGCCCCTCCTTTAGTCCCTTCTCCCTCTATTCAGCTTTCCCAGGTCTAAATGTTGCTGCATTTAGAATTGTGAAGGTGTCCTATGTAGATAGAATTGATTGTGAAGATTAGCCGTGCATCACATTTAGATAGAATTGTAAGATTAGCTCTGCGTCACATTTAGATAGAATTGTGAAAATTAGCAGTGCAAAATAAACAAGACAAGTAGGGTAGTCCCAAGCAAAAATCCACATATCTGCACCTATTTATTTCAAGGTGTTAGTCATGAAGGTTTTTTTTTTAAAGACCAAACCCAATGCTCAGCAAGAGTCATCAAAAAAAGAAAAAGGAATATACAGATGTGTCTTCAAGGTTCAATGATTTTAATTCCAACATGAAGTTGAAATACGTATGGTTATAAACATGAATTTTAAAAAGCACAAAAATCAAGAAAAAATTCAAGAGAAAATTAAAACAAAAAATGATAAGTGTAAACAAGAAAAAAACATTGTTAAACAGAAATACCACATTGAAGGTGATCAGATGAAAATAAATTATATTGTAATGGAGACAATACAAAAAGGATTTCAAAATTCAGAAGGATACTGTTTTTCTGTGTATCCCCCACTAACATGCACCAACAAAATCACTCTTTTGTTTAGAGATACATTGTTTAACTAGTTGTACATGTAGATGCACTTGCTGTGTATGTCTGTATGATCAGCATCTGATCATATTCTGATTTTACTAACTTGCCAAGTATGCCGTGCGTCACATTTAGATAGAATTTGGAAATTAGCTGTGCGTAACATTTAGATAGAATTGTGAAAATTAGCCATGCGTCACATTTAGGTAGAATTGTTAAAGTTAGCCACACATCATATTTAGATAGAATTGTGAAAATTAGCCTGTGTGTCACATTTAGATAAGATTGTGATAATTAGGCACCTAGAAGAACTTTGAAAGTACCCTATGTATTAACTGCCCCTTTCCTGCTCCCCTCCTACACAACTCGCTTGTACTATACAAGCCATCGGCTAGCCAAACTACACACAATCACACACCCAACACACCCAACATAACCAACACTTGTGTACAACAACCCCTACAGACAAAACAAGCCAGGGTGCACAACAATAACCTTAAATACCAGCCAATTTAACACATGAAACACACATCAACATAACAGACACTCACAAACAACCCAGGCATTGGACCTCACCCTTACGGAAACACAAGCTAATGCGCTCAACCACAACCTTAAATACCAGCCAACAAACACTTACAGCAAACACCCTTGGCATTGGGCGTCACCCTTACGGATACAACAAGCCAGTGCTCAATAAACCCATCTGCAACCCAACACACAAAGGCATGAGTTTCACTAGTTTCTCTTGATTCTGGACCTATCCTATCACTCTACCCTCACTAACTAACCCCGTCCTCTTTCTTGCAAAACCACGTGAGCACCTGGAGACTGCCCTTGCGTGGTAGCGGTGCACAGTATAAATCAACATAACATAACATGTTTGAACATGTTGAGCGAATGCAAAGATCAACAGTGTCATATGCCAATTTGAGATCCAGTTAGTTTAGAATTACACTTTTGTGCTTTCCCATATAACTTACCGGGGGACTCTCCAAGAACCATTAATGTTGCTTCACTGAATCTATTGGGTCGGAAGTTTGATTGTCTGTCATGGAACAGGTTGTGGGGTTCGCAGTACGATTTCAACAGTTTTGTAGCAAGACTTGGCAGCACATGGTATGTTCTAAATAGGTCTATGATTGGGAGTGCTGTGGTGATCTCTAGCTTTATTTATTTATTTTAATGTTTATAATGTACCACATGCCCATGGGCCTCAGGGCACACAAAAAACAGAGACGAGACAGGCAACAGAATCAAATTCATGGTCATTGGAGGTGGAACAGCAAGGTGCGTGGTTGTGAACCAGATTTGAGGTTGAACAAATGAGTCTTTGTCATTCTTTTGAACTCTTTAAGAGTATTTGCTGTTCTCAGTCGAAGGTGGGGATCATTCCAGGTTGAGGGAGCTTGGACATCAAAGCTAGTCCTGCCAAGAATAACCAGCTTAAACCTGGGTTGCAGCAGCTTGAACTGGACTTGTGACCGGAGGTTACAATTTGGCTGGCTGACGTTGAAGTGGTCTGTGAGGTATTTAGGTGCCTCGTTATTCCAGGATTTGCACGCCAGGGTGGCGAGTTTGTGTGTAATTCGGTGCACAATGGGGAGCCAATGAAGGTTCCTCCTGGCGTTAGGGGATAGGCTCTCATCACCACAGACTGTGAATGGCACAATCTGCACCGTTTTGGGTAACTTGACGTGCTTTTATGCTGGCTTGGAAGGTGGCAAGAAACTGATTGTTGCAGTAATTCAAGCGGTGGGTTCACCAATGCCATGGCCAGCAAGGATCTGCTGCTCAAAGAGATATAAGGATGAATGTGGTTAAGCAGTTTGGTGATGTACCCACAGGTTGCTCGAATATGTACGACCTGTAGTCTCATTGTGAGCTTGGCAGAAAGGAAGACACCCAGCATCTTCACGCTCTTGGCCACTGCAATTCTGCTGCCAGCAATGGTAAAACTCTCATAGTCGGTGGCAAGTTTTTTCAATCTTGGACCTGTGGTGACAATCAAAAACTCAATCTTATCTCTACTGAGGGCAAGTGAGTTCATGGCCGTCCACACATGGATTGACTCATAGATGGAATTAATGGCCAGGGAATCCTGTTTATAAGTGCCTGAGAGCTCGCGGATGACCTGAGTGCCGTCAGTGTAGTTGGTATATTGTACTCCCAGGTTTTCTAGCAGGGTATGGAGGGGTATTAGGTAAATATTGAATAATGTAGGAGAGATATAGGACTCCTGTGGAACCCCACAAGTTATGTCAGCTGGGGTGGAACTAGCGTCATCAATTGCAACTCTTGCTCTCCGTGGCTGCAGAAAAGATGCAATCCACTGCGCTGCTGAGCTAGAGCAAGTGGCCTGATGCCTTTAATCTGGTCACCAACAAACAGTGGTTGACCAGATCAAAGGCTGCTGAGCGATCCAGCAGCATAAGAAAGGCTGGCTGACCTCTGTCAACAATGATGGTGAGGTTGGACATAAGGTCCAGCATGGCTGTCTCCATGCCGCTATGGAGCCTGACTGCCCTGGGCCAAGGATGTTAGTGCTTTCAATAAATTCTTGAAGCTGGGAATATGCCACATGGTCCATGATGTTTAAAAGGAAGGGCGCATTCGTTATTGGGTGATCGTTTTTGGCTAATGATGGATCTAGATTGCTCTTTTTCAATAAAGGTGTAATCCACGGTTCTTTTAGTAGGGGGGGGGTTTGCCCTCCGTGAATGAAATATTAACTAGTTTGGTAACCCATGGGCCCAATACATCCATGCAGTCTTTGACAATACTAGCTGGGCAGATATCACCAAACAGGAGGTGGGGTTCAAATCTTCTATTATTTTCTGAATTTCAATATCTGTGCATTGTTTAAATTCAAATTTGGCGAGTGCCTTGTTATCTTGTGGAAAGGGGCCGGGAGGGGACAAAAAGAGATCCCTGTATTTATGAGCGAGTCTCTTTTTTGGCAAGAATTGCTTGTTGATTCCCGGTGATATTAGAGGAGAATTTGACGTGATTTTCCTTGCACCAAACTGAGTCTTTACTAGGTGCTGATATTCTGGCGGGTTTGCCTTCAAATTCCTTCAAGATTGTAAAGAGCCCCCTGGAGCTGGATTTTCGTGGGCTATCCTGTTTTTAAAACTGATGGATTTTGCCTCAACAGTAGCTGCTGTACATTTTTAACCAATTGCTTGTATAGAAGAGGAGTTTCTGCCATCCCCTTTCAGCAGCTCCCTTTACACGTCTGAGTTGTAAAATGGTATCGTGAAACCAGGAATTCCTCTTGTTTTCAGGTTTCATCATCTTGTTTTTACATGGGGCAAGCGCCTCGAGGGCACATTCTAGAGTCACTGTTCGGTGGGAGGCAAGGTCAGTAGAGTTGCAAAAGGACTCAAGGGAGGATAACCTAGTCGTGCGCATGATAGGTAGTTTGTGAGGTGTAATGTTTTTCGCGTTTCTGGTTTTCTTAAGGTGTATGGGTACAGCGTCTAGTCTCATTGGGGGAGCTGGAAGAATAACTGGAGTGTTCACTATACAGAGGTCAGACCAGGGACAGTGGGTGACAGTGGTGTTTGTGATGGAAAACTGGTGTGTCAATTGTGGGTCCCCCTACGTGGATGGACCGATTCACCCATTTTAAGAAACCAATGGTATCCAAGGCAACAAGGAGGAAAGCAACGTGGTTGTCTTGTGCGTCATCAGCCATAAGTTAAGTCCTAGAGCAATAACAAGGATGTTAACTTTGGTGAAATTATTCAGAAAGATACTTTCCCTTCTTGAAAGGGGGATTACAGAGCTTAGTAGTTAGAGCCGCCAATACAAGGCGCCTTTGACGGTACTGTGCTGTGGTACATCATTCATCCATGCCCTGGCCACAGGACTCCTGCCATGCCCACAGCGCCTGAAGGATATGCCCTGCAGGCACTGTGTCTGAGGCATTGTGTGAGGCATGTGTGTTCACCATAGTGCAAGCATAATCGTGCAACTTAGCACTCACAGGGTGTGATCAGCCGCTCCCTAGAACCATAGACCTTGGGATTCAATGTGGCCTACATAGGAGAAGCAGGGCGTTGTCGTCCAATCTGGGATCTGCTATGGACACTCCCTAGGTCAGGGCTGCAAAATGCCCCCTAAAAGCATTTTGCAGAGCAGAAAATTGGGACCCATGCTCAGGTCTGTGAACCAGTAGCTGACCTCTACACTTGAAAGCCCTGCACATATGATGAGTCTGTGTATAACATCAATTAAAAAAAAGAATATGTTTGAAATGATATGTGTTTCCCGATGCCAAAATGCACTCCTAGATATTCTATGGGTTTAACTTACTAATACAACACCAGTACTGGACTATTCTGGCAGAGTGTTGGATGGTGGTCAGGGGACAATTATGAATACAAATTGTTTCAAAAACAATATTAATTCCACAAGTGTTATAATTGAATAACATATCTGGCCCCACCAGATGTTCTCTTACAAACCAAGGTTTGTGTTATTCTGACCAATAGGTTTACACTATGTATGAGCAGTGGTTTTCCATAGGTGTTTGATTGAGATCACACACAGGCATCATTTAGTGAATATCGGTTCTATTTGGAAGTGTAAGTGGCCCAAAGATCTAGCATCTCAAAATGGTACTATTAAAGGAAAAAAAGCAACTTAGCCATAACTGCAGTCACCATTGCTGTCTCTGCAATAAGAAGTTATATCTAAGTCGCTCAATCTCTGATTCTACATGTAGATACCCTAAAACATTCGACATACACATCTTAAATATTTTGCACCTGAAGCTCGATCTCCGGAGGTTGGGTCACTCTTATTAATAGATCTCTCTGTTTATCTTAAAATATACTGCGCTCAGTGGTTCCCCATATCTTTTATTATTGTCTTGTGGGATGTATTTACCCATGCATCCGAGCCATACCTCAAAACTGTGCAGTACTGACATGGAAAACATCATGATGGCCAGAGCTTCCCAGAAAATGCACAGGGAAATGCATGAAGAATAGGCTGCCACTCATTTTTGCCAATGTTATGGGCACAGAAGGACACTGCCTAAAACCACCATTGGACTACCCACACAGTAGTCTGAAACCATTGGGAATGGCAATGCTGATTGCCAAAAGCAAACCCATAACTGTGGAGAATTCATTTTCTTAAATCCCAAAAAGGGGTGCAGTACCAGTACTCACCACTATCCAAAAGCCGGCGTTTTAAAACCACCAGATTTTACTTTTTTGTAGAAAACTGAATAGATGAACCCAAAGCAAGCCGAAGAAAGACTTACTGAGAGGTGGATACAATGTAAAGTTATATTCTGAAGTGACTTGAAGGTTTATAACAAGACTGGTTGAGCTGTGGATTTCAGCAATTTAAGTAAATTTGCACTGAAAGACACTACAAATCTAAATGTTTAAAAGAAATGAGTGACCTACTTTGAGTGTCACATAGGTTGCAATTGTTTAAATGTCATAGTTTTAAACTTAGAATCAGCATTCTAGCTGCATATGTAAAAATGTTTAGTTTTATTTGAATGCAGAAACTGGGGAACAAAAAGTGACATTTTATCTGAAACTGGCTTAAAGAGATTCCAATTCTGCCTGGCAACTACCCCCATCAGGAGTGAAACTTGAGTCAGAGCTGTGTTCCCAGGCCTAGCTGCCCTTTTGCTGCTCACACCAAAAGGGATATGACACTTCCCTGATTGAATTACCTGGGCTCTGCAGGAAATTGAACAAAGCCCTGTCCTGACTCAGGCAAATGTTTTATTGGCGGGAGTCGTAAATGGAGCTTCCTCTTGGCAGAAGCTGGGAGGGGCAGGGTCTCTGAGCTTGCCAGAAACTGGAAAGACTGGTTTCTGTACCATGTGACATGAAAAGACACACCTCTATAGCCAGAATATGGTTTTAGAAAAAGATGAATAACTCATAGAGCGGACATGTGAAAATTGTATAAATGACACCATAATTCTTGTGATTTTTCTGCCCACATTTTAAGAGGTTTTTCGAACCGGTGGCATGTTCAGGGGGGTTTTAGCGGAAAAGAGGATATTACTCAAGATGTGTGCATGTGAAAAATCTGACACTTCATCAATTAATGTCCATACTCCTTGCGCACATGTGTGTAAATTTGGGGTAATGTCCGGAATTGCAAACCAGTTAAAAAGTGCAAAATATTGCCATTTCTGAATGCAAGCTCCCAGGAAGAGCAGAGTTTGAACAGGAGATACCTCCTGTGATATGTGATGTGTGCATGTAATTTTAAACCAATGTTTACCTGTGCAAATATGTCTTTTGTTATCAAATATAGAATGTGTGCAATTTGACTGGGGAGTGTCCTCTCTGCAGGCTGTAAAATGACATCACTCTGACGCAACTTAGCTCCCCCAATCAAGTGAGAAATGGAAGTTTGACCAATTAGAAGCTGAGAGAGAGGTAGGGTCAGTGATGCTAGAACACACCCACATTCAAAACACATAAAAGCAGACAGACAGGACAGATAGGGACCTTCAAATCCATTTGCAGCTGGAAGCTCTGCCGGGAAAATCCATACTTTACCTCCATCAATCTCCAGAGAAAGCTGTGCAGAAAGATCCAGACTTTAAATCCCTCAATCTTCAGAATCCACAGAGAGAGCTGATCCAGACCACTGTTAGCAGAACCAGAGAGAGCAGACCCAGATCACTGTGAAGTGCAGAGACCAGAGTCCAGTTTAAAACCTGACCAGATCCGTGGCGAGGCCCATTTCACTCAAGAATATAGTGTGAGTACCTAGAAAACTGTGCAGAACCAATCTCTTAGTTAAAATAATATAATTCAATCCTATTTTAATCTAAGTAGAACTGTCTCCTAACTGTCACCTGTCATTTGTAAAGCTGTCACTTGTCAATTTCTAGTTGCAAGCTGCACTTGTCTTTTTGAACTTTAAAATTTCAAATCTGAAAAACGACCTTTATTTAATCGCTCATATCTCCGTGACCGTTTGTGCTAGAGACTTGCAGTAACTTTCCCCTGAAAGCTGAGAATCGTGGCTTTCCTACGACCTACGCCCTATAGTTTTGCCGTAATCGTGAAACACGCATTCGCGAATTTTACCGCGATTTGCAAATTTCTCCACGTGTAAAAAAATCTGCTGCTGCTTGCCTTCCATTTGCCAGAAATTCGTTTAACCTGCTAATCATTCCTGAATTATTGCAAGAGTGAGCCTGGACTAATATTAACTAGATACCACTCACCCTGAACCTGTGAAAGGGAATTAAAAGCATTTCCAGCATATTTTCACTCCATTGCCAGCACATATCAAAGCATTTTGCCTGTGTTTTCAACTTCTGTAGTCTAAGTTGCTGGGTGAACTGAATTACATTTGAATTGCCTTTCTGAGAATTGTGTGCCTCCTTCCATATCCTTGCATTGCATAAAAGGGGGGGGGAGGGTGAATTGTCCAAGAAAGTGATTACATTGTCTTTTGCTGAAATCCTATCAAGTTATTTTCTGTACTGCATTTCATTCCACATTGCATTCATTTGAAACCATAAAAGTATTGTTGCTACCTTATCCATTTCATGTCAACTCCTTAGTGATTATAAAGAAGTGTGCTAGTGCCAGATTCTCCGTTGTTAATCTTTATCATATCAGATTAAGTGTGATATTCAATTATTAGTTTATTATAAAGCGTGATATAATATATATTGTTTAAGTTATCAAATAAACCTTTAAACTTGCAAAACAGAACTACTTCTTGGCTCAGTGGGGTCAGGAGGAGAGAGAGAGAGAGGGGTGTTATATAGGGGTAGTCATCCAGAACGCATGAACTGGACATAAAGTTATATCAATAAGGGTTTTCATTCAGTATTATAGACTAGGCGTTGACTTAGCTGTAGTGTTGAATTGAATCCTCTTACAGTCTATATCCCTAACCCTCACATTACCTTTTCTATTTTTACAGGTGTATATCAATCTCTCATTGTGTATCTTGCTTTGGCAATGTGCTTGTGCCTGCTTCTCATTCCGGGTCTCCTTGGGAAATATGTGTCCACTAATCTGCCCCTCCCACTTCTCTATGTTCTAGCTTTCATTCTCTCCATTCTATCATATCTCCCACTCTATGCCTGACCCTAATCACTTCCCTGACATTCAATACAATGTGTGATCTCTAATGAATACACCATTTTCAATCCTCCAATGCCAGATGCTGGTGTGATGCTTTCCGCCAGGTTCTCACCCACTCTAGAATGTCTTGGCAATGCTTGTGTTTTAACCTCATCAGACATAGAATGTGTTGATTTTTCTATTTCTCCTTGATTCTATAGACTGGGGAACTAATACAAGAAACAGGATGAAAGGTAAATAATTTTGAACAAATATATTAACATTCCAATACCCTACCTGAGTACTGTTTCTAAGCGTGGATCCAGGATTCGAATCTCTTTTGCTCTGCATGGTCTTGCTTCCAAGACCAGCACGTTGCCCCTGTGCTATCCTCCATTGCCCGTTGCCCCTGGGCGAGCATCCATCAAGGTGTTCTTAATGTATGTTCCGGCTTCCATTTTGTGATAATTGTGGGTTGGTGTCAACACCTTATGTCTGAATACAAAATAAAGTTGGGAAGACTGACCCAATTTGGCTTGATCTCCAGTGTTTTAGATTTTAGCGGTGAGGCTGAACTGACTAGGTAGCGTTTCTATGTCATACTGCTCTGCAGTGTTGGTGCTCTGATCAGACTTTGGAGTTTAAAGTGCCAGCTTGAAGTGGCTAGGAAGTTGATGATTCAGGGTGGTCATGCCTTTAGAATGTGCCATGCTAGTCTTTTTCACAGCCAGGTTTTGGGAGATTGTCTGAAGAGTTGGTGATCTTCCTTTGTGTGAAGTTGCCTGGCTGTTGATTTCGATAGCGTAGCTGGTAGGAACAAGAAGCATTCCAGTTGTAGCATGGTATTGCCACTAAAGCCATTTTGCTGAAGTCAAGTTTTTTATCTGGTTTGTAATGAATGCATTTCTTCTGAATGGATTCTGGGCACCTACTATGAAACACATGATAGGTGATATAGATGGTTTGGCTCTGAGCAAGTGGAGTGTTCAAATGGATGGGGTAGTATATTGGCATCTTTGCTGTCTAGGGAAGAGTCTTGCTGCAGAGTTTTTTTGCTCTTTTGTAGGCAGTTTAGCAGACATTCTGGGAAAGGAGGGTATGTGTTGTGGGTGTCAATCAGTCCTTTTGAGTACTGCGACAATGATTTTCATGGTTACGTGTGGAAAGGTCAAGTATAACAAGATGGTCATGATGTTTTGCAGTTTGAAAAAGGAAGAAAGAATTATTTGATTGTCTTTCCCCCCAAAAAAGTAATTAGCTCCTTATCAATCATTGTCTACGAGGTGCATATATATTGGAAATAGGAATATTTCATAAAAGGTTGATTCCTTTGTCATGTTACCGCAATAATATCAAGTGGAATCGAGGGGAAACACCCACCTCTCATTTCCAACAATTTTGCACTTTAGTCAGGGGTAAGCAATCAACCTACCAAACTCTGATCCACCTTGGAGATAGGCCACAACCACAGCAGCCAATATTATAGAAAGGCAGATTACCTACTTCAATGGAACAAAATCATGTTTTCTCTTGCTAGAATTACCAGATCTCATGCAGCTGTCAAAACTCAGGATCAAAGTTCGACTTCATCATCTCCTTAAGCAGTGAAGCCCTGCATGAATCCGGCCAATTTAATGTGTATCAATTTCTACCTCTGTTGCCGCAACAGATCCCGGACACCTGCAATCTCCTCCACTACTCCTGCACGGATGACACGGAAATCTACCAATACATCACCAATAGGAAAACCAAAAACGAGGGCCTAGGAAATGGTCTACTTTTGAATTGTAGTTGATCCTGTCCCTCATCTAAAGAAAACATCACCCAGATCTAAACACGCCACATGTCAATCAGTTTGCAGACTATGAACTGAGCAATGCAACATACTACAAATTGCCATTTGCTCAACATTAATTATTAGGTGAAAGGATTAAGCATGGACTGTGCCTGAAACGTTCACTTTGTGATTACATGCAAGTTAATAGGTGGTTCCCTTGATCAATAATAGTTGTATAGTAGGGTATTTATCCAAAATCCATGTTCTGTCCTGGGAGTAAGCTCCCTGAAACTTTCTCTTTAATAGCACACCTAGTATTATAGTGAGAGGTGTTAAACTGAGTGAATTGGCCCTCCTGTAGAATGTGATGAGCAGCTCCAATGAGTTTTATCTTCCAGAGTCATACGAAGACCTTGGGCAAACATAGGCCCCCCCAAAGTGTGGTTTTAATGCAGCTACGAACAAAGCCTGCAAAGCCTGCTTAGAAAACTGTACCAATATTTAAATTGAAATATAAAAAAGTACCAAAAATATAACTGGGTTTGCCTCAGCTACAAACATATGTATTCCCGTTTTGGGACAGCGCCATGTTCCCAGTCAGTAGGAGTAGAGTAAAAAAGGACCTTTGGAAATATAGCACTCATTGCTGATTAGCTGAGCTCATCATCACACAATCTGCACCATGCTGCCTCATGTAACGTGTTGCAATCATTCCAGTTTGGAAGTAAGGATGAAAAGATGAAAGAGGCAATGCCTTATGATTAGATTATTTTTCACTGTTAAGTCACCCTACCTCGAATCTTTATACCTTTAGATGTATGTATGCATGTATGTATGTATGTATTTCGATTTGTACAGGGGAAATCGAGCTAGATAGTAACAAAGTGATTTACAAGTCAAGGGGGGGTAATGATACAGTCCAGTACAGAGGGTGGGGAGTTGAATGGTATGAAAGGGGAAGATGCAGGTATGGAGGACAGGCGGCAACAGATATCGTGAGTATTGAAGTCCCCTTTTCCATGTGTATTTGCATTCAGAAAAAGTGAGACACAGCAACTTATTGAATGTACGATGCTCGGCCTTGTGATGAGTGCATACTACATGTGCCATATGACCAGCTATGGCATAAGATGTTTTGGACTAGTGTGATCATTTTGATTGAATGTAGGGGCTATTGTGGGCCTCGAGCTCCAGCAGAGGCATTTGTGCCGTTCAATGCTTGAATCAGTGGGTTCCAACATTATGATCAGGCTGTTGGATCAGTCAGCTCTCTCCAGGATCAGTCAGCCTTTGTATCTTGCCAAACATGCTGCGGTCTTCTTCACCGAAAACACATTATTTGGAGAAAGTTCTCTGAATCTGGAGACACCATAAAGACTCCTATTACAGCCTGGCAATTACTCATCTCCTCAAAGCTGAACGCACCAGAACTAGGTAATTGGAAGTCACTAACCCTAAAAGGTGAAGCATTCATAGGCTACCACATTCTGAAGGAGTACTTTCACGGAATCTGTCTCAAAATCCTAGAGCACAAATCAACCCCCAGTGGGAAGTGGTAATACACTGTGGTTGACTTGCGAAAGATCCAGCCACCTGTACTCAGCAGCAAACATCTACCAAGAAAGAGCCAAAGCTTGGTGCAAGCTGCAAAGGATTCTAAAGCATGCAGATGCATAAATGCAAAATGAGACCCCTACAAGATCTGAGCTCTGTACCCACTTCATTCAAAGTTGCAGTGGGAGTAGTGTATTAGCCCCCTCTCGAAACCTCCCCTGCCAAAGCCCAGTAAGTCTACCAAAACATTGAGACTCCCGCCAATGCAGACACATCTCCACCCACCCCACCGTGCATTATGACTACACAGACTACCTTCGAAACACCCTCTACTAAAGAAGACTATGGTGTACACTGATCCCCTCAACAACTACTGCTCCATCAAACACCTTGCTTTCCATTTACAGTAGTGTGGACTGACAAGTGAACAATTTGTTGAACATCAAAATATCAATTAATGTGGTGATAGAAATACAACCATGCAAACCAACAAACATTTCTTGGAATCAATTTGTCATAGGACAAAACATTTATTGAACAATTTTACACGTGCTAACATAACACTGGGTAGGGTACAGAAAATAAGCAAGAGCACATACGAATACGAACAAAGGTTATACTAACTGTTAGGACAAAAATAAAAAACAACAAACACATTGTTTAAAGGTTCAACATAACATGGTCTGGAAACAGCTGCATGCAGACATCAACTGTTTATCTATCACATTTAAACCATGTTTTAGATTATGCAAGCAAAATAGTTTGCTCTATTTGTGGTCTTAATGATTTGTGAAAATAATATGTGTTGATGTGTCTACTTAAGAACTTAAGTTTTACCTTGTTGTGGCCTCTAAGGACGACAGGATGCCAGGGTAATTGTAACTGCCTTTATTAATTAACAAAACGTGGGATTGCAATAGTCCATGTGTGGGACGGGGCAGGTACTCACAGTCTTGGCTAAGCCTTCCTGTTATTTGCACTGGAGGCAGGGTGTGCATTTGTGCTGCACGCTGTATACTTCCAGGGCCCCCAGGAGGCCTTCCTTGGCATTGGACTTACGCCCTGGATGTGAGCTGGTACTGGCTTGGGCCTTCAGTCACGTTGGCTCCACACATGGAGCAGCGCTGTCCATACCGACTAGTCTGGCGCTCCACAAGCTTCTGACTGGCGCCAAAGTCCCCGCTCGCGGAGTGCGGGTCCGCGAGATCACGTTGGGCCGAGATCTCACAAGACCGCGCTCCCGCGATCCCATGAAGTCCCCACATACCTCTTTATTTCACAGCAGTTCAAAGGCGAGCTTTCATCAGGACGCTGTTATGGATTCATGGGCTCCTGAGTGATTCCTTCAACAAAAAATAAATAATACACATTTGTTGTAGAAAACAAATCTATTTAGAAAGAAACTAAGATTTAAAATATTTCGAGCAACAAGCCAAATTAATTCAGTGGCAGGCTTGTCCACAGGAAAAAGCTTTTTACATTACCCTGATAAGGTGTTCAAGTGCAGATGCATACGCACATGCACCCACACACACACACACATTCTCTCTCTCTCTCTCTCTCTCTCTCTCTCTCTCTCTCTCTCTCTCTCTCTCTCTCTCTCTCTCTCTCTCTCTCTCTCTCTCTCTCTCTCTCTCTCTCTCTCTCTCTCTCTCTCTCTCTCTCTCTCTCTCTCTCTCTCTCTCTCTCTCTCTCTCTCTCTCTCTCTCTCTCTCTCTCTCTCTCTCTCTCTCTCTCTCTCTCTCTCTCTCTCTTCTCTCTCTCTCTCTCTCTCTCTCTCTCTCTCTCTCTCTCTCTCTCTCTCTCTCTCTCTCTCTCTCTCTCTCTCTGTAGCCCCTGGCCACTGTCCTAGAGAAGCAACAATGTAGAGAAGCTAGTTAGGTGGGCCTCTCCAGGTTTGTGTTCTGCCATCAATGCAGTCCCCTACATGAATAGAAAAGCACGAATATCCTTACCATAGTTTTCAATGCTGGTAGTGTAAAGGGCTCAGGTCAAACAACACTGAAGCAAGAATATCAGTTGTCTCAGTCAGTTGCTATAAGGGGTTACAAAGTGACCTCAGTTAATGCAACCCAGTAAAATAGTGTGCGTGGCTGTGCGCATTGTCAAGGATGCAGCTCTGCTTACCATTTTCATTTCCAGAAGCACAGAGTGTCTGCATGACGCACCGCCTGGATCCAAAATGTACCTTGCTTACACCCATTGTGGAGGTGAAAGCTGCAACATGAGATTGACGTTTTCTATTTCTATGGGTGCACGACACTTGCAGCATGTGCTCATTCCATCAACTTTAGGATTAATGTGGTATAACAGTGTGTATTTTACTGAAAAACTGAAGATGGTGCATTATGAAATAAGTGGCACTAACCAGGACGGGAATTTTGGCTTCTATAGTATACATGGAGGATAGTTTTGAGACTCAAGGTCACAAGAGTGCTTGCCAATGGATTTGATCTTTAAGACCATGAATATGTGTCTGCAGTATCAAGATCCAATATTGTTCCAATTTAAGATGTCTGTTTCCCACTGCAAAATTGTTAACATCTGGGAGTAACACATTGATGATTAGCAATAGTATTTTATCTGCACTGTGATTTTTCCCCAAAAAGTGCTTTGTTGGAGGAGCTTGTCTTTTTGAAGTTCTGATTTTGGAAAGATATTCCATTATTCTGGTAGCCACTACCCATGTCGTCATGCCAAGGTACCACAAGCTGCAGGGGCATGAGATGGCATTTCAGTGCAGTATGTGATAGTTTATTTTATTTGCCAAATAAAGTGGTTCACGTGAAAGGTGGTACTCTTTTTTAGTTAACCTACAGAGCAATGGCCACGTGGGTGGTGGCGTTCCAGGGGTGGTCATTTCAGTTGTTTCCTGTTTTGTTTGGGGACTGGAGGTATCAAATGCAAAGCATGTTCCAGTTTATCTTTAAGATTCCTTCCTTGGTTAAACGAAAAGAGCAGTTGTGTTCAAGTCATGCCGCCAATGTCAAGAGTGTTACATAGTTTACATATAAACTGTTTTAATGTGGGAGTAGATCTAAAGAAAGTGGTCACACATGTAAACGTCTTCTATGCTATGAGTTTAGTTTTTAGTCTCAGTTAATATGCAATACTCGTTTGGCTGTACGGTTCAACAGGAACAGTGGATAGCCTTGTTTTTGTAAATTTGTTATAAGACTGTTGGCGTTGGCGTTGGCGTTGGCGTTGGCGTTGTCCAAATAGTCATCTTTGGAAGAACAATTCCTTCTAATCCCGAGCAGGTGGCTGTAAGGCAGTGTGCCCCACATCCAATGAAAATTCAGCCACTTCTAGTGCTTTGTCTAGGAGAATATTAGTATACAAAGCTGCAATATGAGTAGTAGATGTTCCTTGGGATCATAAATGTGGTTTTCGATCAGGTTGATCACATCCCTGGTATCTTTAAGGAATGCTCTTGTTGTAGTAGAAAGGTGCTGCTAAAAGAAGTCAATGTATTTGCCAAGTGGTTCTAAAATAAAACCACAAAGTGATAGGATTGGTCTCCCCCGATGGATTTATGGGATCTTTTTTGTATTTTTGTGACAGTGTAGAATTTGGGGCACCTACCATCAATGGGAGTAAGGAAACAGGCTTCCTGTTGGCTAAGAAATCCTGTATGCATTCCCCCAGTACATAGATACTGTATATAGGCCATGAGCGCAGGTGCTAGATCTTTATCTAATCAAACGTAGTGATTATTTTTCAGTAGTAGTTCATGGACCGTTTTTTCGTAATCAGATGTGTTCATCAAAACCAGACCACTGTGCTTGTTGGCTGGTTTGATAACCAAAGTTTGGTTATGCTGCAGGTTGTGCAAGGCTACTCTATCATCAGCAGATAGGTTACTCTAGGCATGTGTGTTGGTCCAGCAGTCTAGGTAATTCATTAAGTACCCGCTTCTCAAAGGTCAGGATCTCAGGTGGCACTTCTGTGTCCCTAGGGCAAAGAAAGATGTAGGTCTGAACACTGTCATAGATGTAGTATTGTCAAAGGGAGCACTAGCAAAGTAGGCTTTACATTTCAATTTCTGTTTGTATCAATTATACTGATTACCCCTTGGTAAGAATGTTACTTTCGTCTCTAGTCAATATGTTGGAGGAAAGGTTAAACATAGGCATTTCTGTTTGAGAGAAGTACTGCATTTGGTTAGAGACATGCATTTCTACATTGGATAAGCTCTGCTCATGGTTTGAAGCATTCCTTGTGGACATTGGTTTTGATTTTGAGCCGTGCCTTATGTTGGGTCTTGTTGAAATTGGTGACAGCCCCTTTGCCGACCTCTCCCTAAATAAGGTTGTTGTTCCCTCTCTCTACTGGATGGTGCATAGGCTTCTGAATGGCTGCCATTACTCCTGCTTTCTGAGAAGGTCACACAACGTTTTTAGTTTAGTTTATTATATATAGAGCGCACCTAACCCTGAGGTAACTGGGTGCTTGAGCTTATAAAGGAGTTAGAGAAACATACAAAAAAGATACATAGGAAAGGCAGGTTTGTCGACAATAGGTTACAGTTTAGTCGAATTACAGAATAATACATATAAAAGCTTAGATTTGTTGCCAGCGGTTACAGATTGGTAGACAGCATCAAAAAATACAATAAAACATTGTGTCAGGTGTTGGGGTGAGTTACCTGGGGCCTTTTAGAGTTTCTTATCAATGAGCCAATTTTTTTACTTTAGCTCGGAAGGACCAGAAGGAGGGTTCAGCTCTGATAGTAAGTGGGAGAGAGTTCCAGCTTTTGGCGGCCAGGACAGGGATGCTCGCTCCTCCAGCCGTTTTTAGTTTGTACTTCTAGATGTTGAGGCAGTGTGAATAGAAGCGTCTAGTGGGTCTGATGGGTATGTGTCTAGTAAATTTGTCAGCCAGATATTTAGGGGCAATGTGTGACAAACATTTATGAGTAATAACGAGAGTGCAGAGGGAGATTCTGTCATGCACGGGGAGCCAGTCGGTGTCTCGTCTGATAATTGAGATGTGGTTAGACCGGGGGATGTTTAATGCCGATCTCAGGGCATTATTTTGTAGGACCTGTAGTCTATTAAGATTCCTTTTTGTGGAGCTGTAGACTATTACAGTAGTCCAGCTTTGATAAGACAAGTGCCCTGGCTAGCGTGATGCAGCTGTTGGAAGACTAGTAAGGTTTGCAGGCATTGATCAGTTTATTGGTATAAGCTGTTGTTGAGGCAGTGGCATTCACTTGTGTCTTAAGTGACAGAGTGGAGTCGAGGTAGACACCTAAGGTTTTGACCTCCTTGGTGACTTTGATGGTGTTCCCGTCAATGTTGAAGGTCGTGTACCGTGTGTCAAGTTTGTTAAGACCTGCTTGGGATCCAATGATCAGGAGCTCCATCTTATTATCATTAAGACACAGGCTATGGGCAGCCATCCACACCTGAATTTCAAGGTAGATTTTGTTTTTCAATTTGGAATCATTTTCATAGCATCCAGTAAGTTTAATGAGGACCTGGGTGTCATCTGCGTAATTTGTGTAGCTCCTTCCTTGATGACTGGGCAGGACAAACATCTCCCTGGCACCTTGACGGTTTCAGGCCTGGGATAATATTTTCCACCTCTTTAGGTGTGACTGAAGAGAAGAAGAAAGGGGGGCAGGATTGGGGGATGTTAGGTAGAATGACATGCAGTACCCTGTGGGACTACCACATACAATTAGGACGACAGGTGTAAGTCAAACCAACCTTTGGTATAAGTCTGTACCACACAGTTGTTAGTAGCGAGCTGAGCAGCCAGGCTTATCTCAAGAGTGAATGTGAGCAGGACGAGAAGTTACACAGAGGTCTTTTAGTCACAGTGGTTTAAGTAGACACTTATACTCAAGGTTTCTCGGTAAAACACTTATTCATTTATTACACAATCATTTAGAAAACATTTCAACAGGAAAAGGAATCCTAATATTATAAACCAATACACTTGAATACGAAACTCCAAGATTTTCAGACAGTTTGAGCTCCACTGAAATAGGAGTGAAATGGCAGTTTAGATACTTAGAAGTGAGCAAAAAGGGGCAACGTAAGTAGAATAGATCACATATACTTATTCAAAAATGCAAATAGTTTCACTTGACCAGAAGAGTTCAATTCAAGTCAATAGGCCTAGGCCAAAGTCAATGGGCTAGTGTTCTGGATAGGAAAGAGCAGTTCTGGTATTGAACGGTAAAGTCTTTGCGAAAGTTCTCTGAAGTACTTTAGGCAATAAAGAATCATTTGTTGGTTCACAAACTGATTAGGCCTGCAAGTTTGGAAAGTTCCACAAACTTTCACCGCAAGAGTGGCATTCTCTCAATCGGGGTGGCACAGTACCTTAGTATGAAGAAACAAATGCAGCTAAAGTTGTTGGTTCCTGGCAGTTCCTGCAGACCTCACTGTTCCTGGGCCTCAGTTGTGGGGACAAGAGGGAGGACGTCGGGGGACTCCTGCACTGCACAGGATCATCGAAAAAGCAAACAAGATGGAGTCGCTTCAGTTCCAGTAGCTGTAGATTAAAGCGCACAAGCTGGTGTCCCTCTCCCTGGTTTATCCTAACCAGCCTTGAGAATGGTATCCAGGTGGCTTACGAGTTGATTGGTCCCACCAACTCAAAGGAAGAAGTCATCCTTGAAGGGGCTTCTCTGTCGAGATGAACTTGGCGATTCGAACCTGCAGCAGGGCTTCACCGGGCAAACCAACGGTCCAGGTGCAGCAGCCGTCCTCTTCCAGCTCATCTTCGGTTCTTTCATTCCAGTGGTCGACTCTCCTTTCCAGTCGAAGAGACTCACCTTTTAAACAGTTTTCTCCCATTCATTCCAGCCTAGCGGTCACTCCCCCAGCAGGGTGGCTGTCATTGCTGGACAGTCATCCAGCCAATCAGGCCAGAGTGCATTTGGGTCTCCTAGGAGACTAAGCACAGGGAGTTTCGGGTACCCCCCTCACTTCCTACCCACCCCAGACACTCAGACACCAGAGGCGGCCTTCAGTCCTGAAGCCCGCCAAAAGGCATACGAACAAAGGGACCAAACCTGGTTTGGCATGCAGAGACAAACACTAGAAGGACCTTTCCAAGAAGAAATGGTGAAAAAAGAAGACCGGGGCCTGTTTAAACAAAGGGGCTTAAGGTGCCATCTTGAAAAACATGGCTCTTGTGATTTTTAGCTACCGGTGTTCGCGGTCGAGAAACATTGTGGTAGTTTGTTGTAAAACCACTGCCACCAGCATTTTCAATAGGAAATGGTAGCATTTGACTGCTACATGAGTAGTTAGACATAGGGGATACTATGTTACCCCTCCAGCACTCTATTGTAAGATGGTGTGTGCTGGGTCTATACATTTGGAAAGACTAGTAAAGTCAATTTCACTTTACATTCTCTGGGAAACAGTAGTTTATCCCAGGGAAGGTATTTAAACATTTGGGAAGTCTAAAATGCATCCCTGTGTCACTGCACTGAGAGTGCTGTGTGACACAAATAAAAAAGATGATGCCTATGGGGTTGTCTTAAAACTCCATAACCAAAGAAATAACCACAGAATTAAAAAGTACAGAGTTCCAAAGTTCAGCAAAGGAGCTGGGGGTCTCTAAGGTAGGGAGGAATTTGCACATTTTGAGAACTCTCCCTAAAAGAGGAGAGGGTCCAGAGGGGAGTTGGTGATAGAGCTATTGGCCAAACTAGCCTTTTTAGTCTCTATTTTGGTTTGTAACATTGTTAATTTGTCTGAAAGAGCCTTCTGCATTTTAGCACACCAGTCTGCATCCTTGACGCAGGCCTCTGTTGGTGGAGCTGGGTTCTCCAGTTCCCTCAGGATGCTGAAGAGCTCCTTAGTGCCAGATTTTACATTTAGTATTCTGTTATTGTATGTCTCTTTTTTGCTGTTGAGGATGGTCAATTTATGAGAGGAAGCAGCCGATGCGAACATTGCCTTCTTATGAGTGGTAGGGGATTTTATCCAGAAGGCTTCAGCAACTCTTTTGGCATTACGATAGAGTTTTTAGCTTGGTTGTGAACCATTTATTAAGGTGGGCTGCCGGTTTAGCTTTTCTCAGTTTGATAGGGGCGATGTTGTTTATGGCTAGTTTTAAGGTGCATTGTACAGGTCAACCAATTTATCTGGGTCTAGGTTGTTGTAGTTAGCTGGGTCCATTATGGCGTGGATCAGGGGTCGTAGATTCTGTAGCGTTATGTTCCGGTTATTTCTGGATAGGCTTTCTGGGGCAATGGTGGAGCTAAGATTAGGGGGCCCATTCTCCTGAATAGAGAAGGAGATGCAGTGGTGGTCTGACCATGCAATGGGCTCATTCTGGAGGATTGTGGTTGTGCAATTAAGATCTGAAAACCAATCCAGTGTTCTGCCCTTGTTGTGCCTAGGCCCAAGGATGCAGTGTTTGAAGTCAAGCTCGGATAGAGAATTTTCTATAGAGCTAGCGGTGGTGTCGTTAGCGTCGTGGAGGCCTATATTGAGGACTCCCAGCATGATAATTTGGAACCCTGGTTTGGTATTTTGGGTCAATAGGTCTGTGATGTCTTCCTTGAATGAAGAGATAGGACCAGGGGGATGGTAGATTAGGTGAAGTAGGATCGTTTGGGTTGTTGAGAAAGGTAGTTTAACTAACAGAAGTTCTACAGAAGGGAGGCCGACATGGGAGACAGCTCTGAGGCCAAGGTGAGTTTTGGCTATGAAAGATATTCCCCCTCCTTTGCCAGAGTCTCTGTCCGACCTGATGCGGGTGTAGCCCTCTGGAAGAGCCAGTGAAAGGGCTGGACCTGCTGCCTGATGGAGCCAGGTTTTCAGTGATGGCCAAGAAGTCTAGGCGGTTGGTTGCGAGGAGATCAGCAATGTCGATTGCTTGAGCTGTCATCGACCGTGCATTGATGAGGGCTCTTTTGATGGCAAGGGATGCTAAGTGTGGAGCTTCCTGATGCTGTGATGTAAGTAGCAGTGAACTAGGGTTATCATTGAACTTCGAGGGCTCGACCGGTGTGGTAGCAGGAAAGGAGGTAGTGATTTTGATCGAGGACGGTCGACCAGAGGGCCCGGTGAGAGGCTTACTGTTTAGGAAGCGAGACCCCAGTCTCTTATTTCTGGAGCTCACTGGACATTGTACCAGTGGTGTAGGTGGTGAGGCGAAGCCCTGAATCCATTCCACAGGGCTGAGAATGCAAGTATTATTATTGCGAGGGGTGAAGGCTGTGTGAGATATATGAGGGTCGAGAGGGGGTAAGCAATTAGTTGGTGCGATGGTGTGGAATATCGGAAGGATGGTAGCCATGGTAAGCGTGGCTCTGCGTAAGGTGCCCATGAGGCTGGGAGATAGGCTATCCTGCAAAGTTGTTAAGGCCAACAGTAAGTGGTGCACAGAAAGAGAAACGTAGTGAGACACCATAGATTAGATGTGTATTGCCACGAGATAAGTTCGGTATAGATCACACCGTGAGCCGAAGTTTTGAAGAGATATAAGAGGTTAGAGAGCTAGTAGCAGGGTAAGTTTAGCAGAGTGGTGAGCAGGTAACACAATATGCAAAGCAGTGTATCCGAGGGGCACTGTTGATACAGTGAGCAGAAGACTAGGGCAGCACACTCAAGGAGCTGGTTAGTAACATGATGCACAGATGCAGTGTATCCAGGAGGTAGTATTGGATCTAAAGGATAATTTAGGCTAATGCATCATGTTTGGCATGCTGAAACAGAGCAAACTAACACCTTGAGCAGATACGGTGAGTCATACAGTCATGCAATACTGTGGAACTACAGATTATGTTGAGGGAGTTAGCACATACATTGTCATGAAAGATATAAGAATGCATAGAGGGTACAAACATTAGTATATGTGATATATGGTAAGGACCCAATAGCTGTTAATATGAATAGTGGGTACAGGCATTCATTACACAGTAGCTATAAGCATGCTTAATGGGTACAGGCATTCATTAGAGTATATGATCTACTGTGAAGCGGACAGTGCGTTATATATGATGCAACAAAATGTATAGATGACTGAGATGTTGTACCTGGGCCAGGGATAAAGCATTTGGCATGTAAATAAGCAAAGGTAGATACACGGATGCAAAATCGTTGTTCCGGCGGTTGTAAGTTGTTGTTGCAACTAGGCGTACTCTGAGAGCGTTCCGCATGTATTTGCAGTTTTAAGTACTAGTGGCCGGGAAGTAGTAGCTATTAGATATAAGGCACAGTAAGAAGACATAGGCAAGTTCAGAGGAGGTTCAAGAGTTTAGTATTTGGGAGCGCAGATCAGGGCTCACAGCTCAGAGGGAGTCTGGGGCTGTCGTAGCAAAAGTACAGATAGTAGTAGCACAATGGTTTCAGTGGCTTTGGTCTCACAGAGCAGTTGTGATCAGACTCATGGTGCTTACAGGACCATTAGAGTGGTGGGTTAAACAGCGAAATGCAAAGATAAGGCGGTGAAATGTACTTACAGGCGGATGAATGATAGGATACGGGTCAAGCAGGCAGTCGGCGTGTGAAACCAGGAGATCAGTAGTGGGATGTTAGATGTGGCATTACCTTGATGAAAGTTGGAACCTCGTCCTACAATGGACTTGGCGGCCATTGTATAACCTTTGATCAAATAAAGATAGACCTTTTCTATTTAGAAAATGAAAATATGTCTTTTTTCAATTTATCAGATTTTCTTAGGGAGTGAACATTTATAAGTTCTTCTACCTCTTTGCTATCTGCAGTGAGTTTGATGTTAGCCTCCGTTAGCACGTTCTCAGGGTAATGTAAAAAGCTTTTTCCTGTGGATAAGCCTGTGCTTAATTTGGCTTGTTGCTTGAAATGTCTTAAGTCTCAGTTTATTTCTAAATTGGTTTGTTTTCTCTAGCCAATTTGAAATATTGCTTAATTCTTGAAGGAATCACTCAGGAGCCCATGAATCCATAAACACATCCTGGTGCAGGCTTCCCTCTGAACTGGTGTGCAACAAAGAGCCGAAACTTAAGTTCTTACGTAGACACATTAACAAATACTATTTTCACAAATTATTAAGACCATCAAAAGAACAAACAATATTGTTTGCATAATCTAAAATATGGGTTAAATGTGTTACATATACAGTTAGTGTCAGCATATATCTGTTTATGGACCATGCGTTCTTGTCCCTTTAAACAATGTGTTTGTTATTTGTAAAACAGAATGTTTGTGTGCTCTTATTTATTTTTTGTATGTAGTGCTATGTTAAAACATGTACAATTGTGCAATCATGTTGTTGTCCTTTGACAAATTGATTCCAAGAAAGGTTTGTCTGTTGGTTTGCATTGCTGTATTGCTATCACCACATTAATTGATATTCTGATGTTCAACAAATTGTTCAGTTGTCAGTTAACACTAACATAAATGGATTCAGTTTTGTATTACATTTTTTGTTTTTAATTGACACAATAAGGTGTCTCATGCCCTATGCGGGTTGTTTGTTGTGTTTGTTTGCTTTTTGGTCTTATGACCCCACAGCAATCTTTTCCAATTATCCTATTAAGAGCCTGGCCATCATATGGTTTTCACTTGGCTAATCAGCCAGAGGCTTCATAACATATTTCCAATGTACCATGAGCCTTATTTGTATCGCTTGTAGAAAGTGTGACGTCCTAGTATTATGAACAATGGGTGACAGTGGCCATTTCGACTTTGGGCTGGGTTGTGAAAAGAGGATGTTCTTCAGATAATTGTGGGCCCTTACTTCCTGAGTATGGCCACCACAGAAGGAAGCTTGGACTTTATTTTGCTGCTGGCACTTCCTCATAATAGGAGAAAATGCCTGTGAATTCTCACATCATATGTTGTTCTGGAGTGGACATCCGTTTCTAACTTGACTATTAATTATGACTTTTTGTTCCCTCCATAATTGTGTTGATTTATTGTGGTTCTTAACTAGATGTCTGCAAGAAAATGCTCTGTCAGTGTTTACTCCCTTGAGCTCTTGTATTTTATACCTTGATACAATCTTAGCACCATTAAGGCTGTTATGTCGTTTTTATATTTCGTTAGATTAGCATAGTATTATAGTATATTATTTAGATATTTATGGGTAGCACTTTTTAGATTAGATTTTAAGATTTTATAGGTCTTTGTTGTTTTTATTCTTCAGTGCCTATGCTGCTTAGAGATATAACATCACACATCTCACGTTATGTCTTAAGTATACCATCATTCGTTTTCTGTTTAAATATTTTTTACAAGCATTGCTAAGCATAAGTCCAACAGTCGGTCCAGCATAGAATTGCCAAAAATGATTATTAACTAAGCTAATGCACATATCAATGAAATAGGATCACGTTTGAACAATTTCAACAAGTAAATTATTGTAGATGCTAACCCAGTGGTGAATAAAGACACAAATGAGACACAAAATAAAATAAAGAAAACAAGTAAATTATTGTGTACTGCTACATTTAATATGAAAGACTTGGATAAGACAGAATTGGCGGGTTATGCTCCTCTTCAACTCAGTGTATCTGGGGTTGATCTGACTCTTTAAGTTGATCCCTATGCTCAGTTTGAGATTCCCAAAGCCCCTCGACAAGACTAGCCTAGGAGCTTCATTTTGCCTGTTGAACAACACATGGCTCCTCCTAAGGCCCCATTGTTTGTTTAGTTTAGATTATTTCTTATAAAGCGCTAAATGGCCACAGGCCTCAGAGTGCTACACAAAACAACAACTTACAAATATAGCAGAGATCTTAACAAAAAACATAAAAAAGAACACCAAGGATAACATAATCACAGAAGCACCCGTAAAAAATCACACGAGCAAGCAAATTATATGTCAAGTAATCAACTACAAGTCTTAGATATTAGGAACTCTTGGGCAAATATTGACATATATTAAAACAATTAGGGAGATTACTAATTCCACACCCCACCAACACACAATCCCTGTTGTCTGGGTACACCAATCCTTAATTTCTATCCTACAAAGAACCTTCAGGCCCAGACCTCTGATGGCCCGTGATCTTGTTCTTTGGCAAAGCCATGCCAATACCTTATTTCGTAGGACTTCTCTTTGTTCTTTCTCACGTGACTTCTCAATGTTCATGATAATAAAATCCATATGGTCCATAACAAGGTCTCTGATAGATTTATCCTTAGGCGTTGTCACCAGAGATATCCTTATTTGGAAGCTTTGTGGGATAGCCCATCTTAATCCGATATTCATAGGCCAGTGAAAGCCAACCAGACCAGGCTCTAGTCCAGCCAAGGATAAAGAATTAGAGTTCTGTACTTGCTTGCTTGTTGTGGAAGATGGGAGGAATGGTCCTGCCTTTAAGGAAAACATTGCCTGCAAGCTATAATGGTCTGCCATTTCCAGTGTGGTTTGTGAGAACGTGTTCACTTTCTCAGATAGTAGGTCTGTTTGACAGAAATTGTTTATTTTATCAACATTCAGGCACACCGCAAGTGATTTTTGGGAATCCAATTGCAAAAAATGTTCTGTGTTAAGCAGATACTGGGCCTGATCATGACTTGGGTTTTAGTCCTTAAATGCGGTGGTAACAGTGTTACTGCCGCATTTAAAGGCTGGCCCTATCACAAGTCTGGCATGTTTATCCCCAGCTCAGAGCTGGGGGTAAACACGGCAAGAAAAAGCACATTTTTGGAGCAATTACCCAGGAATCAAGCTGGTTTGCAAAGTTAAAATATTTATTTACGTATATACAATTCAATCACACTTTGTTTTATAGTTACACAATAATCACCAGTGGGGTGATGTAACACATAATAATCTCTTTAATACACAAGGAGTAATAGTGAGCACAACAATTCAGCACAGAAATGATACTTTTGTGTGTGTTCAGATCAAATAGCAGTGTGATTACTATTTCCAGTTGCACACCCCTCAACCCCCCCAATAGGCAATGTAAAGAGATAGGAGGAGAGAGCAGGTATTCAGGAATGGCAGAGTTCAAACAAAATATCAATCCCAATTTCCCCCCAGCAACACAAGAGGAAAACAGAATTGATTGCCAAGCGGTCAGAATGGTTTTAAAGTTATCTTGAGTATGGATTGGGCAACCCACTAAAAATGGTTTAAATTGCTGAAATTGTTTAAATTCTTATTGGAGCCACTTTGGATAGTTGCACACAAACACTAGCACTGATTTGATACTAAGAAACAATGTGAAATCTTAAAATGAAGGTCGGAAGCAATCAAAAGCTATTTTACATGTGTCAGAATTTCCCTAAAACGAAATTCGCAGCACACTTTTCAGTGAGCGATAATCACGATTACGGGAAAACCATAGGGATTTGGGATACGGTTCTAGATGCAAATTAAAGCTGTGAATGTTAGCTACAAGCAGAAGTTTCTAGCACAAAAACGGAGGAAGTTTGGACATTTTAGTGGAGGTTATTTTTTTTTCAAAGGCGCAGTAATGGAAACCAGGAATGCACTTTTAAAAGACAAATGGGATTTCTTACACTAGATTATGACTATAGAAAAAGAGAATGCCACACATGAATCTCCACAGTTCCTGGCCAGGGAACCCTTCACATGGTGGATACTCAATTTCTTTCTGGGATTAACTTTAGTTACTCACAACACTAATGACTTATGATTTTAGAATACAAATAAGAGAAACTGAGTGCAAGAAAAGTTCTGACAGTTCAAAAATACTCCTAACAATATCAGGTTCTGAAGACAAGATAGGGTGGGTTTAAGATAGGGATTAACTATGGACAGTACATATGCTAGTGACACAGTTCTATCTATAGATACTCACTATATATGTTTTTAAACGAAACCGTCAGGATTCTGGTCCGTCAAGATATCTGGTCAGGGAAGGGAATCTGGTTCTGGGATAGACACCTGGGCACATCGGATTGGACTGGGTCTGTTCACAGCACGGCACAGGAATGGATCAGATCTACCCTTCTTTTTGGTTCTGATGATAATTATTTCAGCAGGCTAGCAGTACAGCACAGCCCGGCTGTATTTTGATGCTCCCCTTAGGTTTCTGGGGTTGGTTCTGGTTCTCAAAATTTAAAGCCTAGCTGAAAACGGTTCAGCTATGCAATGGGCCTTTCTGCTTTTCTGGAGTATGGAGCAAGTAAATGGATAATTCTGCAGCAGGGTTCTCCGCCAGCATTCGGATAGTGGGTGAATCTGTCTGTGCTTCTGAGGGCTGAGCTGTCTCTATTTATGCTTATGAAAAAAGGGGTGTGTTTGCTGGTTTAGCCTAAGCTCGCCCCTTTGACAGGGATTGGTCAAGGTCTCCTCTCTGCCTTGATAGGAGGAGAAAAACAGTGTGTCACCTTTCTGTTGTGGGTTTATGAGGCTTAGAATCCACCCCTAGCTCCTTGAACACAAAAGCTACTTTTGGTACAATACATATTTCCACATGTGCAGCCTCTATAACAATCATATCTACAGATTAGATATTTTGTGAAGCAGATACTCCTCCAAGCTCCGTCGCTGTGGGATCTTGTGTCTGCTTTTCACAGAATGTTGCCCTTTTCATCCGGAACACAATGTCCAATTTAGGAGCAAATTTCTAAAATGTGCACGTTGAACATGGGCATACATGTATAAAGTTTCATACTTCTATCAGAAATACATTTTGTGTAATATCACATTTTCTGCCGTTTCTTCCCAGAACATGTCACAGAGTTCTGGCGCCTTTTCATCCGTGCATCCACAAATTACATTAACAATGCTGTTATTTCTATATTTTGCACAATTTTACCTAGTAAGTTATATGTATTTAAACAACCTGTTCTTTGTAAATGTTCAGCCACAGATGGCTGTTTGTCTCCGCCTCCTTCTGTCTGCCTGCAGTTCAAAAGCAGTCTCCTCCCTGTTTCTCCTGGGCAGAAGCCATTTACAACCCTTCATGTCTCGCATTTCCTTTAGCTGGAGGATGTCCATTGTCTCCTTTCCCCTGCAGGGCAAATTCTTCTCCCACCCTATAATCATCACTTAGGTGTGATTTCCTGCTGGAGAGGAGCTGGAGGGAGAGGCCTTGCCTGTGTGAGGAAAGCTGTTATTCCAGTTTGGGTAGCGTTTAGCCAGGCTCAAACGTAAATGTTAATTCTGTTGCATTTTTCCTTAGCTTAAAACAAACTTGTGATTTCAAACGAGCAGCTAGAACACTTATTCGAGATTTGAAACCATGGGCTCAAACAATTACCACATAGATTACTCTCAGTACAGGCCACTTAGATTGCACACATTGATTTCAGTTTATACAAGTTTAAAGTTTATCATGCAGGCTTCTGACAGCTGTCATTCAGGTGGCCGAGGGTACTGCGCCCAGATTTTGACAGATTCCAGAGGCAGGCAACTTTTGCTGTGGATATTTCTTTGATACTTTCAGCTTTTCAGGACATTGTAAGTTCACAACGATTTCTTGAACTAAATGAATTGTAGTACCCAGCAAGAATTTTGGATGTTTGAGGGTGTTTTGTGCCGACATTCTGCCGTTTCAGCAACAAAGAAAAATGATTTAAAGCAATATTTTGGGGTTTCCTTTAGCAGAGCACTGCTTTTCCCGCTGTACTCCATTTTCACTTGTTGTGGAGCCCAGTGACATATTTTAGGAGTGAGATCTCTGTTCCACCACTGACAACCTGCGTGGTAGATTGGGCAGCCATTTTTTTGTGTTTTACAGAGCGTGATTTTCAGAGGTTTTGGCGCGCACAATGGTTTTGCGGCCATTTTACTATTTTTGGCACCATAATAACACAGTGATGCCACATGGCAGAGCAACAAATGGGTTGAATCATCCCACAGAGCCCCCTCTCACGACTTGAGTTTGACCGCCTGTCAAAGGGAAGTCGGGAGATTGGGATGTTCATTCTTTCTTTTTGGTTCCGGTGGAAACATTCTGCTGCTTCTCCCATCAGTGCTGAAATGACATGTTCTCCTCGCCGGTTATAGATGGGAGTATGGAGCGATACTCCGGGCCCCATAGGTCGTTCCTCCCGGTCCCCGATTGGTCCTCCTTGGTACTTAGAATGCTTGGTTTCAGTGCTATGAGACAGAACAAAGCATGGTTATGAAACTTTCCCCACTACTATTCATGAAGTGGGGCATATGCACACAATGAATACTCTTTACAATATTCCCGCCTTTAATTCCTAATGATTTTAACAGGTGGAATGGTTTTAACAGTTTGAATTTTCTAGAGATCTGTAATGTCCCTCTTTGGATTTCCGGTTGGCTCCTCTATTTGCCGCAAAGTGTACCTGGGATGGCAACTCTTCAGCTGGTTTATGTGGACCCACTTGTGTTCCCCCTCTGCCAAACTGCCCTTGGGGATGCAGATTTTGTAGGTGACTGGTGAGATTCTGTCTACAATTTCAAAAGGACCCCTCCAAGTAGGGAGGAATTTGCACTGTTTGGCATGGTTCCTTTGGAAATTGTACAAGTAGACCCGGTCTCCGACTTGGTATTCTTTCTTAGTTGTCTTAAGGTCATAGAGGGTCTTCATACTGCCTGTAGATCTTTCTAGATTCCGCTGAGCATAGGAAAATGCATGTTGAAGGTGTTTTCTCAGATTCTCAACATACGCATGAGTTGTGGAGGCATTAATCAAGGTCTGCTCTTGGGTTCTGTAGAGCAGATCCTGTGGAAGCACCATCCTTCATCCCGTCATCGGCTGAAAATTAGACATTTTTGTTGCAGAAGAAGGGGTAGATCTGATGGCCATCAGGACAAGGGGTAATCGAATGTCCCAACTTGGCCCAGAATCTGCCACAAACTTTTTAAATATGCTCACAATAGTCTTGTTGAATCTCTAAACTCCACCACTAGAGGCTGGCTGGTAGGCAATGTGTAGTTTCCTTTTGACCCCAAGTATCTCCCATATCTTTGGCATCACTTCGCTAGTGAAGTGACTACCTCGGTCTGACTCAATCCTTTGGGGTAGTCCAAAACGCGAGAAGATGTGATTGATCATCAGGGCAGCTGCTGTTTCTTCCTTGCAATTTGGGGCCGGGAGACATTCCACCCATTTAGTGAACAAAAATGTTATGGTCAACATGTACTGGTTCCCCCTAGAGGAGCGAATCACGGGCCTGATAAAATCGATTTGTAAATCTGACCAATGCAGTGTCATCCCCCTCTTTTGGAGGGGGGCACGGTGTGTGAGTGATGTTGGCTGAAATTGTGCACACACAAGACACCCCTTCAAGTATTGGCCGAGGTCCTGCCCCATGTGTGGCCAGTACGCAACCTCTCGCAAGATTTCTAGTGTCATATGAAACCCCCGATGAGCGGCTGTGGCCACATTATGGGCGTGACTTAGCTTCAGGCTTCGGAATGAGGTAGGGACCACCCACTGGTCATGGCCAGCTATGGATCTCTTTACCAACAAACCGTCTTGGATTCGGAACATTTTGGGATATTTCATCAACACTCTCAGGTCCTCTATGTAATCGGTATCCATCAGGGGGAAGTTCTCAGGATCCTCAATGTGTTGATAAAACTTACCAATTATTGGACCCCCTTTTTGAGCCGTAATCAAATCAGCATCTGGGGTCTCCTTACTCCATTGTGGAGTTGAGAGTTAATTGTGAGTATTTGTCTGGGACCTAGTGATAGCAGTGACCTGGATTTCCCCCACCAGGGACTCAATCTCAATTAGATCCCCTTGGATTGCTCCGGTTTTGGCCAGCTGATCAGCTAGGTCATTTCCAGTTTTGTCTGGTCCCTCTACTTTAGAATGACCCTTGATCTTTTTCCAGTTGATGGTCATCCCATTCAAGGTGACCAGATCATCAATATTTTGTATTCATTTCCCATGTTTCAATTGTTTGTTATTAGCACATAGCATGCCTCTGGTTTTCCAGTTAACCAGGTGCTCCACGAACCTGTTCCGTATATAATCCGAATCAGTGATTATGACCAGTTCGTGGAGTTGGTGTTGGACAGCAGTGAGGATGGCTTGATGCACAGCCATCAGCTCTGCCACTTGACTACTTCGGGGACTGATTTTGTACCCAGCGTAGGGTTCTGGGGCATCATTCACCCATGCATTCCCTACGCCGGCCACAAGTTCCTTTTCCCCGTTGTCAACATGGTAGCAGCACCCATCCACATAGACAGTGGGCATTCCCTCACACTGGCCTTCTTCATTTGTGGGGAATTAAGGCATGCCTCCATGTTGTCCTTGATTTTAAGACTTTCGTTGTCGAGACAGTTTTCTCTGGCACAATCATGCAAGTCAGCCAGACCTTGTGCGAGGGGCTTCTTCTTGTTTTGGCCATATCTGACCTCCACATGAAAGCCTTGCATTGACAGATTCCAGGAAGTAATTCGGGAATCACTCACATTTTTGGTCCGGATTCTGTCACTCTGAAGATATTGCAAAGGTTGGTGTGGAGTCTCCACTATGATGTGTTCCCCCTGGAAAAACGGGTGGTAATTCTTCAATGCCCACACCGTTGCCAGGAGTGCCTTCTCACAATCGTTGAATTTTTCCTCCACAGAGGATAAAGTGTTACTCGCATAGGAGATTACTTTATTGCCCTTGTCATGCTTTTGATATAATACTGCAGTCAAGCATGTATTTGAGAACCCTGAGCCTCATTACGAGGTTGGATGTCCAGCAATAATTTGGTAAGGTAATACCGGGCTCCAATACTGGTTCGTAGTATTAGGACCCTAGATGCCGGTCCCACCGGCATCGACAAGGACCCGGTGTGGCCATACACCACCGTACCGGCATGTGGGCATGCGCGCGGGTGGCATGCCTGTAATACCGGCATCCCGCAACGAAGAGGACACCACGAGTCGCACGGACATGTACATACCGGCATCGAGATGCTGGTAAGAAGGGCCACCATGATGCCGGCAAAACCGGCATTGCGGACCACCCATTAACAGCAAACTGCTGTGTAGCCAAGTGCGACAGGTGCACACAATCAGCACAGGTGGAGGCAATGGAGTCAGGGCCAGCACAAAAGGAGCACACCCACACACCACACCCCTTTCCAAATCAAAATGCTACCACTTGCACTTGCCATACTGGGGCTGGAGGACATGCCTGCACTGCTACTCCTTGAGCAGGCAGTAAAACAGGCAACACAGAGGAGATGCAGGAGGAAAAGGAGGGTGAGACTGGCCCAGCAAACCCCACACATGCAGGTAGTTGTTCCCCACAGTCAGCCATCAATTCCACGTATAAGGGCCAATCCATTTGACTTAACCCCAGCCCAGATCCACACCCTGTACTTGCTGGACAGGGACACCATCACCAACAAGGTGGAATTAATACAGGAAGACTTGGTCAGCCTGATCAACATCCACACAGCCATCCCCACACTGCTGAATGTGGCATCTGTGCTCCACTTCCTGAACACAGGCACTTACCAACACACCGTGGGCCAAATGCATGGCATGTCGCAATCATGCTTCTCTGTTCTTTTAAACCAATTGCTGGATGCACTGCTGAAGCATGCAAGTGCCTACATATCCCTACCACATACACCACAGGAGGCAAATGCCACCAAAATAGTATTCCATGCACTGGCCGCCATGCCCAATGTAATTGGTGCCCTCGACTGCACGCACGTAGAGGTGATAGTCCCACATGCCGTGGAGGTGGTGTACCACAATCGGAAGCTATACCACTCCATCAATGTGCAGATGGTGTGTGATGCCAGCCAGATAATAACACATTGCTGTGCCAGATACCCAGGATCCACGCATGATGCCATGGTGCTGTGGAACTCCTCACTACCCCGCTACATGGAAGGAGATGTTGTACGAAGTGGCTGGCTGTTGGGTGAGTCTTCCCTCTGGGCCATGGGAGGAGAAGGATGTGGGGGTTACATGCTTATGCAAGGGGAATGCCCCCTGGGCCATGGGAGGAGAGGGATGGGGAGGCTACGTGCATATGCAAGGGGATTCGCCCTGGCCATGGGAGGAGAGGGAATGGGGGTGTTACATGCATATGCAAGGGGAATGCCCCCTGGGCCATGGGAGGAGAGGGGTGGGGGGATACATGCATATGCAAGGGGAATGCCCCCTGGGCCATGGGAGGAGAGGGATGAAAGTATCTTGAGTTATCCGCCATCACACAGCCCTCACATGTGCATACATAATGGCCCTAGCCAAAATGCATCGGGGGGCCTGGTGGTTTAAATGCCTAGGACCCTAGGTCATGTATGTCACCCAAGGCTCGCACCACGGATTGGCATGCACTGTACAGGGCTGATAGTCATGTGGATGTGGCTGCCATTGACGGGATTGTGCATATGAACTTGTAAGATGTACTGGCTGAGGACACATGGCAACTGAGCATTATCCTTATACATACCTCCTTCTGCTCCCATGTAAGCGATGCTGGATATCCTCTGAAGGCATAACTACTCACCCCTGTCAGGAATCCACAGCACAGGCACAAGGAGGACTTCAATCGTGTACATACACACACGCGTGTGGTCATTGAGCAGACGTTTGGCCGTTTGAAGGCACGGTTTCGCTGCATCAGCAGGTCGGGAGGGGCACTCATATACGGGCCTTAGAAGGTGGGCAAGATCATCATGGTATGTGCAATGCTGCATAACATGTGCATCCGGCAGAACGTACCCCTGCCACCTGAAATGGAGCTGCCACCACCTGGTGAAGTAGATGGAGAGGAAGGAGAAGATGTTGGACATAGGCCAGGAAGCAATGCACTTGAGGGTCGCGCAGTCCGTCGATTGGTCATAGACCAATCATTCTGAGGTACTTGGATGCAGAGGGTGCCATGTATTGGGCACTATGGGCACTGGGTGTGTGGGTATATGGGCACAGTTCACTATGACAAACAACAAATAAGCAATGTCCACTAATGTGATGTTTTGTACACAACAGGTGTATTAGTGTGATTTTTTGTACAACAAGATTCAACAATCCATGCCCCCCAACACCCCTCCCCCTCTCCCCCACACACCCTCACGCTACCCCCACAGCCCCCAACACCCCCAGTACTTCATCCACCACCACCCTCCACCCTCCGCCTAAAACCCATAGTCAACAATGGCACAACATGTGCCTGCATGTATTCGTAAAGAGAATCTGAAGGGTAGCCCTGCTACTGTGAAGCCCCCTTCGGAGGTGGGGTTTGGATATCTGAGCACCATGCACTTTGCAGGGACCTGCGCACGGGGCTGGTCTGCCTGGAACTCGCTGGTGTGGTTGATGTGGATGATACAGATGGTTGTGACCCCAAAGCCAGAGTTTGCCGCTGCTCCATGCTGTCAGCAATCCTGGTGAGGATCTGTCCCAAGGCATTGAAGCCATTGCGCACTTGCTGTGCACTTGAGTTGAGGGCCTGGATTACGGCTGCAGTGCTGTCACGGATGACACGGCGTGTTGTCTCCCCTTCAGCAAGGTACTGCTTGACATAGCCTTGCATCTCCTCCTGCTGGCCCTCCATCCTGGACAGACGTCCCTCAAGGTCCCTTATGGCACTGTGCGTGGTGGTTGGTGGGTTACGTGGTGGTACTGCATGTAATATGTGGCTGTGCAATGTCGGAGACCACTCACCATGGCTGCCCTGTTCCGATGAATCCCCGCCAGGTGTGTCCTGTGGGGTGACCTGCGGGCTTGGTGTTCGAACTACAGGCTCTGAGTGGACGAGTCCTGCATTGCTGTCATTGTCCAGGGTCACTATGCTGTGCCGATGCAGCCGTCTCCCCAATTGTGCTTGCAGCAACAGACTGTGTGCCATCGTCCATGCCAGATGTGTCCTCGGCTTGTGTCGATTGTGTGTCCAGGGTTGCAGGGGCAGGTGTCTGCTCGTCCTGTGTGGGTTTCAGTGTGGCTGGTAGGACACTTGTTGTTGTCCCGCGTGCCACTTGGCCCATCCTTGGTCCACTTGAAGTAGATGTTCCGGTGCCATCATCTTGCCTCCTTGCCCTTTTGGTGGGTGTTGCGCATTGTGCACTTCCCTGTGCTTCTTCGTTGTCTGCATCCATACCTGTGGGGGACAGAGAGTGGCAGGGCATCAGTGATGGTGGTGCTTGCATCATGCATGTGTTTGGCTTTGTGCAGGTGGCGCCATGTGATCAGTTGCATGCCTGGCTTTGCATCGGACTGGGTACATGCAAGGTTGGGGGGTGCTGCTTGGAATCGTGCAGGTGTTCACATGTACACCATGGTGGCTGCTGTTGGGCCTTGATGTGTGTTGGGAGTGACGTGCTGTGTGACACGTGCAGGTCATCTGTGTGTCGGGTGTGTATTTGTGTATGGGTGCCGCATGCAGCATGCATTGGGATGTGATAGTGGTGGGCCCAGCATGTGAATATGGATATGTGTAGGTGTGCATGATGGGCCATGTGTTGGCAGGCATTGCTGTCACATTTGGAGGTCAATGGTTATGTTGATGATTAGTTGTTGTGTGTTTGTAGGGACACTCACCTTCATCTGCCGATGTTGGCATGCCAAACTCAGCTCCACTGACTCCTTCAATAGACTCCACATCTATGACTGAGCTGCAAGTCTCCCCCCATCTGGCCAATTTCACTGGTGAGTGAGGTCCTCCAACTGTTGCCAGCCCCTGGCTCTGATTGGCCGACAAGATGTTCCGTACTCTCAGCCTGGGGTCATCCCATCTTTTTTTGCAATTGCGCACTGTGCGTGCGGTGGTGCTGACTGCACTTACTTTCCAGGTAACTTCTTCCCAGATGGCCTTCTTCTTCAGCTGGGCTGGACGCCTGTGGTCGCTGCCGAACACCACATCAGCATTCGCCACTAGGATGTCAGCTAATATGTTCAGCTCCTCATCCTTGAACTGTGGTTTACGCAGGCGGGCAGTGCATTTCTGGGTAGACTTCGACATTTTGTCTGTGATGTGCTAGGAGGTCTGGTGGTGAAGGTCCTGTATGTGGAGGATGGCAATGGATTGTGTTTTTGAAGCTGGCTGCCTAAGCATTTCCCGTTCTGGCGCGATGACGTTACTTCCAGGTCTGGTAATAATGGGCCCGTTCTTAGCACTATGTTAATACCGGTAGCGCTATTTGGGGGTTGGCAGGCCGGAGTCGTTATGTGCGCATTCGTTGATGCCGCTATCTGAGGGTTTGAGGGTCGTTACCGGCATGCCAGTACGGCTGTTACCGGCATGCAGAGGTGCTTGTGCTTGCGCACTCTTAATCGCCCGATGTTTACGGGTTCAAGCCAAGATGGACATGTTATTTACGGCATGCCATTAATGGCTGCTTTTTATTGCCAATCTCGTGATGAGGCCCCCTGTCACCAAGAAGAACTCCTTGTTTTTGACAGGGTAAGTTAGGCAAGGCGCTTGTGAGAGGCTTCTTTTGAGTTGTCTTACTGCCTCAGCTTGTTCTAGACCCCACTCCCACTTGACCCCCCCTTCAAAAGATGGATCAGGGGTCTTGTGATCTCTGCGTAGCCCTCAATGAACTTTCTACTGTAATTAGTCAGCCCAAGGAGGCTCCTTAGTTCCCACAGATTTGTGGGGTATTTCAATTTCTGGAGTGCTTCCACTTTCTTTTCCTGGGGACAGAGACCCTGCAGAGTTTTCTCATGCCCCAAGAAATTGACACGGGTTCTGCACCTTTTGATTTTAGAGTTTTGCTCCGGCAGCCCTCAGCTGTGTCAGGACATAACGGATCTCCGCTATGTGTTCCTCCACAGTTGAGCTTTTTACTAGAACATCATCCACATAGGCCAGGTTACCCCTTTCACTCAGGTCGGGCATGGCCTTGTGTAGAAAGATTTTAAATTCATTGCCGGAGTTGATGTATCCAAAGGGAGTCCGGGTCCACGTGTACTGCTGCCCCCCGAAGGTAAAGGCCATCTTGTATTGGTCCTCCCTACTGACAGGTACAGTCCAGTATCCATTGGTCAGGTCTATTGCAGTGAATGGCTTTGACCCCTGAATCTGGGCCACCCCTTGGTCAATGTAGGGAAGAGGCCATCAGGAAGTATGGACCCGTTTGTTGATCTCCCTTAGGTCAGCACAGAGTCTCCACTGCCCATTAGGTTTCAAAATCCAAAGCACCGGATTATTGAAGGTGCTGTGGACTGGACAAATTATCCCACGGGACTCAAGGTTCTTAATTATTTCAGTAAGGTACTCCATTGATGCGAGAGGCAAGTGATATTGCTTCACAAACACTTGAGTCATGCCAGGGTCCATGGGAATTGTTGTTGTGTGGATGTCGGTGCGACCACCGTCATATGAGTCCACCGCAAAGAGATCTTGAAAATCTAAGAAAACTTGTTTCAATTTTTGCTTTTGCTCCAGAATCTCACAGGCATCAACTAGGTTGACTCTCTCTCTTCAACCATCTGCCTGAAGCCTGGAAAGACTTACGGTTTGGCTATCTCAGCGGCCTCCTCCAGCTGGGTGGAGAAGTCCCTGGTCAAAGTGCTGATTTGCACTAATGGCTTCAGCTGGGGAAGGCAGTCCTTGTGGACTTGAAAGATCACCTCATCCCTCCTGAAGTCACAGATCACATCTTCCTTACCATAAGGGCAGGAACAGTACACCAGGAAATTCCCCCCATGCCGGGTGAGGGTCGTGTCTGGTGTTGTGTCATCGTAACAATCACCGTCAAAACAGTACTTGGGGATTGGTCCTAACAGTTTATTACCTAAATCTATGGAAAAATGTTGGTCATCAACCGCCATTCCAATAATGGTGCCTGCGGCCAGAGTGATACTCTTTAGGTCGCTGTTATCCACCTCTATTGGAATGGTGTTGTGTTCTAGGTTGACTAGTGCTGTGGCGTTTACCCCAACCCTTGTTGTTGCAAATGAGCATTGAGATGGACATTAGGCGTCAGGCTTTTTCAGTTTCTGTCCTCTTTTAATTTTTACTTCCAGTGAGAATTGTGTGGTCCATTCTGGGATGGTGACTTCCTCTCCAATCTGAATTTCAACTGCATATGGCAGCAGTTGAGCTGACCGAAATGCTTCCTCTGGGTCATCAAAGTCCATGGGATTACCCGCTAATCGGGACCAAGCTTTGAAGTTGATTAGGTACAAACTAATGGCAAAGCGATTGAGAATGTCACTGCCTAAATAAAATGCAGCAGGGACATCTCGCACGACCCAACAATTATGGATTATGCTCTTGTTGCCTATGGAAATTTTGAGCATACACCTGCTAGGCAGGAGATGTTTGGAATTGGGTGTTTCCAGGTCCATTTCCCATTTGTCTAACAGTTTAAATGTGGGATTGGCTGGATCTTTTGGGAGTTTGCGGAGCATGGCCTTGCTGATGAAGCTCTTACCGTTGTTCACACATACTCGGGCAAGAACAGAGTCCTTCCCCTCATTTAACTGAATGGGGATGAACAATTGTTCTCCAATTATCTAAATATCAGCCAAGCTTTCAACTGATTTCTCATCTTTTTGGGGTATAGGAATGGGATGTTCTGATTGTGAATTTGTATAGAATTTCAGAGCATTTCCTTCCAGTGTGGAATGCCACCTTGGACTGGAAGTAAGGTTGATTTTCAGAAATAGAGAGGACACCCCATCACCAGTTTGTTGTCCTACTGCAATTACTGTCACGTCTGGGATTTGATTATTTTGGAAGTGAAATTCTATTTAGTCAGGTTTTTGTTCAACCATAGGGCATATGCCATTTAAACTAACATGGTTGACACTCTGTTTTAATTTAATTAGTCGGTTAGTCTGGGTTCAGAGGACCTCGTTTACACAATCTGTGAGGGGAGACAATCCACACAGGATGGCATTCTCTAGTAAACAAGGTGTGCCCTCTGGAGTCACAACTATGACTGGGTGCTTCACCTTGTGTCACCCAATTTTAATGTCCAAATCCGCAGTCCCCTCAACGGGAATTTCCTTCCCATCGAAGTTCTGAAGTTGTCCAGGAAGAGGGGTGAGAGAAATTTGGTATTTCTCCCCCATTCCCAAATTCAGTTCATCACAGGCCCTTTTTGACAGAAGGGTGGCTTGGGATCCAGTGTCCACCATTGCCAAAATTGTACATTCCCCCTGTATTTGGACCAGGCATAACATGTTCCCTCCTTTTCCTCAAGGGGGCAAAGATAATGCACATTTGTGGCCAACTGGTGGGTTAACTTCCTTGCTTTGGATACCAACAGAGAGGTGATTTGGGCAGAATTCTGTTTGGGATCTTGGGAACCTGTAAGAAAAACGTGACAGCTAGATATGGGGGAAGTTTTGGATTCCCCTGGTTGTGATTCTGGCCTGCCCCCCCCCCCTTTTTGGAGGCAGTCACCAGAATGGGTTTGAACACAGGGATTTTCATTCTGGTCATTCTGGGGTTTGATGATGGGCGTTTTTTAACTCAGTCCCCACATCTGCCCAGTCTGGATTTGGATCCTTTGGGACCCATTTTTCTTTGGGAGGATTTCCCCCATCCCTGAAGGAGAATATCCTTTTCCCAGAATCCCCTGCAGACCCCTCTTCTTCAAACTGGAAGATTTGCACCTCCTCCACAAAATGGGTTTTTTAGGCTCTTTATTTCTCCTACCCGCCCTCTGCTCCTTGGGTGGCAGACTTTTGTGGGCAGGAGATTTTGGTTCCGGTTCCTGGGTTTCCAGGGGCTTTTCACAAGTAGGGAAGGGAGCTTCCTCCAAGGCTTTACACCCCCTTCCCCTTGTGCCTCCTCCCTGGGAACCGGTGGGTTGTTGGGGTTCTTCCCCAGTCATTGTTCTGGAGCACCAGACCTTGGATTCGAGGAGTTCTGAGCCACCATGCTCATATGAGGGTTCTGTTGAGCCTCAGCATGCGACCCAGATCCTGTGCCATGCTCTGGACCTGGTACTCTAGTTGGGACACCCGCTCTGGCTGGTTTGGGGTCCTCAAGTCTACCATGGGTTGATCCCGGGAAGGGTAACTATCCCTTCTCGCATAATACCCCTGGTTAGGAAAGTTTGGGTACCCCTCCACCCTTGGCCTCCCCTCTCCCGGATTAGACTGTCTGGGCTCAGGAAAGTGGGGAAAGAAAGAAGGGTTGTTTCGGGGGTTGGAGTTTGGCAGGTACCGGGGAAAGAAATTTGGTCCGGCATTTGGGGGATTACTGTTAGGCAGAATCCACTGTAGTTCCCTTGGGGTGCACTACAGCAGATTAAGAATACAGGTATATGCAATAAATTCCCTTTGGTATCAGTCTGTACCACAAAGATTTAGTAGGTAGCTGTGGCTGAGCAGTCAGACTTATCTCAAGAGGAAGATCAGCAGTATTAAGAGTTTACACATTACGACTACAGTACTATGGTACAAGGAAACACTGACCAAAGCTTTGTATTAAAAAGAATATATTTATATTTATTTTACACACTTCTAGTTCAACACATAAATCACATTTATCAAAGCAAGTTAAAACAGTCAAGAAAAGTATAAACAACTCCCTATTTAAATTATAGACAAGTTTGAGCCAGAGTGAAAATTGAGCAAAATGGCACAGAGTCAACCAAGCAAAAATGGCACTCTAGTAATTTCTCAAGAGAGAGGGAAAGGACAAGTTATACAGAGTTAACCTCTTAAACACATGAGCAACACTTCCCACGTAGATTGTGAACAAGTTAGGCAAGGTAGCACTTTAGCAATAGTCATACATTGGTGAAAACCGACCAAAATGGCACTTCAGCAATACTTAAGGTGGAAGGAAGAGTGGTTATAAGAGTTTTTGGTGCACCAACATAGTTGAGGCTGAAAAGCAGTCTAGTGAAGGCAGTTGTAACAGGTTTAGCCAAAGTCAATAGGCCTGTGCCAGAGTTAGTGGTAAAGGGCAATGTGCCCAGGATCAAACTGTTCTAGTAGCTGCAGTCAAGTCTTTGGTTTATCGATTCAAAAAGAGGGTGCAGAAGGTAAAAGATAATGTTAGTCATTAGGGACGGCCAATCCAGGAGGTAGGTAAAGGATTTCAAACATCTTTACCAATACCCTTCGAAATGGGAGGCCTGGCGGAACAATGTACCTGAAAAAGTGGAAGCGGCTCCTGCGGTGGTGGTGGTTCCTGGCAGTTCCTGCAGTTCGTGTTGTCCAGCAGAGGAAGAGAGGCTCTCGACATGGAGGAAGGTTCGAGTTACTGCACTGCCCATGGAAGAAGTCAGCCGCGGTGATGCCAAAATGGATTAAAAGGTACACTCCTTTAAATCACGGTCGTGGTGGACTGGTGTCTGGCTCTCCGGTCTCCTAGTGCAGGGCACTGGCGATTTGACCAAGGCAGGTCCGGGAAGGCGATTGACGAACTGGTTGGCCCCAGAAGCTCAAGGGAAGAAGACTCTTGCAGAGGAAGATCTTCTCAAGTCATTCGAAAAGTGGTGAGGATCTGCAGCAGGGCTTTACTGGTGGTTCAGTAGTTGCAGATGTCTTCAGCTTCTCTCCTCTTCGGTTTCTTAGTTCCAGTGGCGACGTCTTGACCTCCAGTCCCCAGGACCCTGCTTTTATGCAGCAAGACCCCCATTCATACAGCCTAGCTGCCACTCACACAGTGGGGTGGCTCTCCTGGCGGGAGAACCCCTCAGCCTATCAGGGCAGAGTGCGACTTGGGTTGCATAGGCAACCCTGTCCAGGGTGCCTATTCCCCCTCCCACACATCTTATCTACCCCACACTCAGTGTCGCCGAGAGGAGGGCTTCCGTGCAGAAGCCCGCCAAAAGGACGAACAAAGAATCCCCGACCCGGTTTAGGATTTCAGAGAAAGAAACGAGAAAGAAATATTATTAAAGTTCTGGCAAAAAAAAAAAACACCGGATTCAAGTTAATATTAAAATAAACCGGCGTTATGTTAGAGGCTGTCAGTAAAAGTGGTAGACTCGAACAATGGGAAAATCCTATAGAAAAGTATTTGCGGTCGAATATTTATGGTAGTAACCACTGCCACCAGCCAGAAACTTTTGAGAGAGGGACTGTACGGTACCCCCTCGAAAATGAACACTAGGGAAAAACTATTAACAATTTCCAGTACTTGCATTTTAAGATGGGTTGTATTGGGTTTAGTGCATAATCATTGACTAGTAAAGTCAATGGGGACTTTACATGCCCTGGGAGACAGTAGTCAGCCCCAGGGTATGGAGTCTTTGTTTGGGGGTCATTACGACACCCCTGTGGTACGGCACGGAGGGTGCTGTGTACCAACATGTTAAAAAGATGATTCCTATGAGGGTGAGATAAACCCCATAGGCCTAAGAGTGGGAAAAAAGGGTCTCACTCTTAGCAGGAGGAAAGACAAACCCTTCAAATCCAGCAAAGCTGCTGAGGGACTCTATAGGTAAGGGAAATTAGCCATAGAATGAGAATTCTCCATAACACGCGCCCCCCCAGACTAAGGAACAGGAGGATCTAATCCACTCCTGTTTGAGTCTCTTACCTCTAGTCGGTTAAAAACATCCTTGAGAGACCATCAGCATTTTGGTGGTGACATCCTGACCTGTGCTGAAAGGTTTTCCTTTGTAAGCTATATGACCTACAAACCCTTTCTGGTCCATCTTTCTTTTTAAACCTATAGGGGATCTGGTTGACCAGTCCCTCAGCAGTTGGTATAGCTCCTGAACCTGTGATAGTCTTTTTCAAGGGGTCCTTATAAAGGATGCCCATAGATCTAGAGGGGCCTCCTGGGTTCCTCACCACCTCTCTGTTGGGAGCAGGTTGGGTCTTAGGCCTCTTGGGTGGAGGGGCTGGGGATAAGCAAGGTACATGCTCCCCCTTCCTCTTAGATCTAACCTTACCTATTTTAGGAGTTTCCCTCCTAAAACTAGGATTTGGGTTGGAGACTTCAATAGAAGGTCCAACAGTCTGAAGGCTTTTGGCCTTAGATATTTATTTTCTGGTTTTCCACCAACACTGGGAATTACCAGTTCTCTTAGGCCTAGAGAGGGGCCCAGTTGGTCTATCCACCTCTTCCTCAGAAGCAGGGGGAGTGTATTGCTCGCCCAGAGTGCACGGACAGTCATTAATCACAAGTGCAATTGCAGAGCCAATACTTTAAACGCAGGTAGACGACGCAATGACTTACAACCACACGCACGCTTAGAAAATAATTAGCACTTATACGGCTATTTATTCAAAGCTTGGAAGCAACAAGTGATAACACAGAAATAAATCACAGAAAAGACAGAGGGCCTCATTACACGGTAGGCGGTAACCATGGCGCTATTAGCTCCATGGTTGCCGCCGGTACCGTACCTAGTCCGCCTTGGTGGATGGCGGAATTACCGCCCTACTCCAAGGTGAGCGGGGGCGGTAATTCCCCATTCACCAAGGCCCTTCCCCATTCCCATTTTTGCCCCCATAGGGCATAATGGGAATGGGGAAGGTGCTAATTACGGTACCGCAAATTGCGGTACCGCAATTAGCTCCGAGGTCCCTTTGCGGGTCCCGTCCTTAATGCCTGGAAAAACCAGGCGTTAAGGGAGGACCCGCAAAGGGACCTCGTAGTAAGGCGGTAAGGGTTTACCGGTACCGGTGCCCTTACCGGTACCGTAAACCCTTACCGCCTACCGTGTAATGAGGCCCAGAGAATTCAAAAGAAAATACATCACCGTGGGCGTAACTGAATCCCTCATCTCGCCAGAAGCGGCTGGAAGACCCCAATAACAGCCAGGCCGAGAGCACAACAGCCCACAGGTATGCCGGACAAAGGCGTCCCCCTTCCGACTGAGGTCTTTGTACTTGTCCCGTCTCACCGTTGAGGGGTTCTGCATATATGCACTCCTCGAAAATGGGTGGTAATTTCTCGAACCTTCTGGCAATGCACTTGCGCATTGATGGGTAACCGTTGGTTGCCAGCTGCGTCAACCGACAGTAACCTCAAGCGCTTCCCTCTCCTAAGAACAAACGCCATGGAAAACAGTCGCATAACTCCTAACAAGACATAACAAAACCAGCTTTCCCAGAAGAATGTCATTGACTGCATACCAGGTTTGGAAAGCATGTTTTCTTCAGCAAAGTAAATTCAGCTCTCAGCAAAGTAAGTACAGCTTTTCAAGAGGCATGGAGTAAATATCCATTATGGCTCTGAGTGCCCCCAGAATACACTGCACACCAGCGCCATCTTTTATCTCAAGCATAACAGGGAGTCAGAGACTCTAAAACTGGGGGAACAATGATGGAGCTTGATTGGGGCTCCCATTCCGACTAACATACTAGCCTGAAATTTGCCCGGGTTAGAGGTCAACTTACTAACACCAGGGCTTGTAGTGGGGGTCTCTGTAGAGGTTCCCACAGGTCTAGAGTGGTCCCTTAAGGTGGCCTCTCTAGCCAATTTGGTTTGGTTCTGCTTCTCCAGGAGGCCTGGGGGTACTGGATACTACTCCTAGAGTTTTTAGATCATTCCCCAACAGGACTCTCACAGGCACCTCAGTCTGAACACTGACAGGAATCCTCACTGTAATGTTATTACACTAAATGAGGGCTGGTCGAACTGGTAGAATAGGAACCAACTGGACAGGACCTCCAGAAAGTTTAGTGGGGCCTTTGGGTGCCTTAGCAACATCCTCTGGTTTGAAAAAGCTTGCATCCACTACTGTTCTGCTGGCCCCAGTGTCTCTCCTGACAGGAGTATCCTGGCCATTGACAAGAACACTGTCCATATAATATACTTTAGAGTTTACTGGAAGGGAGTCATGCACACCCCTATTCTGTTGGCTAACCAGTCCCATGGACTCCAAGGATACAGTTGCTTGAAGACCCAAAGGTTCTTCCGCAAACAATTCATAATGAGCACTAGCCATTTGTACATCTTCCTCTGGGAAGAAGGGTAAGGGGTCTGTGCTGATCCCTGCAGGTTTACCCTTGCATCTGGGATCACCCTTTATATGGTCAGTAGACCCACAAACATAGCATTTCCCAAATGCTCTCTGGAATGGGGGTTTCTGCTGACCTGCCTCTGGTTGGGCCCCAGAGGGTTCACTAGCCCTATTTGGTTCCCAGGTGGCTTATCCTGGCTATTTTGTTGTTTGTGGCCCTCTTTGGGATGGGAGGTATTAGAATTCTCTTGGTTATCTTTTGGTGGCTGCTTTCCCTCATCCTTTTTTTGAGTGACCCCTGAATCCGTGTGAGTAACCCTGTTGGCAACCCACAAATCACCAGCCTTGCCTAAATTCCTAGGATCCATTTCCTTAGAATCAGCCAAGTGCTGTCTGCACTCAGGAGAGCAGGCATCATAAATAGACTCCAACATTACAAGATTTCTCATTCCCTCATAACTGTTAACTCTGTAACCCTTAATCCAACCCTCTAAGTCTTTCAAACACTCATTCACCCAAGTATCCCAAGGGGTACTATCTTGCTTTTTGAGGGTCCTAAACCTCTTAAGGTACTGGGAAGGGGTCTTCCCAAATCTAGCTATCAGAGCTAGTTTCACAAATTCATAATCCATCCTATCCAACTCCCCCAACTCCATTACCACATCAGATGCAACGGGGTGGGGGGAGCCTAGAGAATAAGAAGGGGATCAGCTGATTCCCTGTGATTACCTGGAGCCCATGATTGTATTCAAACATAGCTAACCAATATAACACATCCAACTTAGGTTCATACATACCCACAATCTTTTTAGGCATTGAGGGTCTTTTTGGACTGGAAGATCTAGAGGATCCAAGGAGAGAAGCATTTCCAAAGACAATTTCTTCATCTCTAGCTCATGATTGAGCTCCATTTCTTTGAGCCTTAGTTCTTGATGTTTCTGTTCAGTTTGGGCACTAATTCTTTTGAATTCAGGTTCAAGTCTTATTTTTTCTAGGGTGATAAATTCAGGACTTAATGTGGGACCTGACAATGGTCCAGTAGCCACAGGTTGAGGCCATTGAGCAGGCACAGGGCCAGAGGGGGTGGCATTGCTATCCTCCTCGTCCTCATCTGCTTCAATAATAACATCATCAACATTATTTTCCTCAATGTTTGCTACATTTGCTGGAGGGGTAGGCCCTACAGCCCCATTCTCCAGACTTTGTTTTCCAACAATCTTTCATTTATGATGTCTTGCCTTTGACAGGAACACCTTTCTGTCTACACAGATCCCTTATATAATCAGCAGTATTTATAAGGAGGGTCTCCTGGCTATAGCTTTCCATCTTTGACTTTTTTAAAATAAACTTTTAGTGATTGTTAAACCTTTTGGTTAATTGAACCAAGGTACTAGCAGCACCCTAAAATGTAAATCCAATACTTTTATCCTCACCGCTGTACAGCTGTAAAGCTCACCTGATTCCCACGGAGGCGCCGATCTGTTCTGGACTGCTATGACCTCTTCTAAGGCGATGCGCATGACTCGGAAGACAGACTGGACCGGACCCCCAAACCTCGCCTGTCTGGCCCATAGAAGAATCCTTCTGTAGATGGAAAAGGGGATTAACTGTCTACTGGATAATGTGTCGGATTCCCCCCTCTTCCCCCTCTCACACTCCTCGAACCCCCTCCGCGATTCCCCGTAGAGTCTCACCTCTGAAAGGATGAGCTCTCCATCCTGCTTCCGTTGCAGGGCGCGTTGATTTCCAGTTACTTCACTGGATCTTGGGTTTGGTGAGTATTCAACTCCGCTTGACTTTTCCGATATGAGGCCTGTAGGGTATTTTGTGGAGATTTGGGGTCTGACGGTATTTTCTTACCGCTGAAAAATAACTTAGCAACAATCACTCCTTGTATTCAGATTGGGCCATGTACAACAATAATACAGTGGACATGCATTATTTCAGCACACAGACATGCGTATTTGGTATGCGTGGTTGGTATGCGTGGTTGGTGGTATTTTGGTGAGCATAATTCCCTTGTTTTATTTGTGGCCCCAATATCCAGAACCCCTTATTTTTGCTTAGATTTTTCGTGTAATCACTAGAGAGACCTCAGGCTTGCATTTCAGGAACACCACATTTTCATTTTTAGTGTGCCACCATAGGCAATTTCTCTCTGTCTTATCTACGGCAGCGAGCTATCATGTGGTATTTTCACTATCTTATATACGGTAGTGAACTATGTCCCGGGCCTCCCTTTTTGCCGACTCATAGTCCTCCGACAAACTACAACACACACAGTTAGTTATAATTGCTCATACTGAATTACATTGTGCACACGGCTGCAGCAGATTTGACGTTTAGCTACCTTGAAAATGACAATTGCACTGTCTAAACATCTCCCCACATCATCAGTACTGTATTGGTAAATATAAAACACACCACCCGTCTGCTTTCAAATATTTTTGTGTATTATAAAAGTTGCATTTAAACACGATCTCACTCTTTACAGAAATAAATAAAATAGCACAGTAACAGCATTGTCTGTGATACACTGAAAAGAGAGTGGCGAAGACAAGAACTCAAATTGCAACATTAAACATGTGATTAAAGCACAGGACTCTCCTTTCCTACACTGTCTGAATATTCTCGTACACACTCAGCCCCCACACTTCTGTAATTACCTTATCTGTTCAGCATGAGTTTTCTCCGGCTATTCTCTTTCTGAATTTGGCTCCCTTGAAGATTACCCCAGTGAAAACAAGCGTCTGCCGTTCTCAAACCGGGGTTATTGCCTGGAATTCTCAGCTTTTGCAGCAGGAATGCTTCAGCCAGGAAACAGGTCCTTCTCCCAGCTCTGCCAAATCCCGACTGTTCTCCCCCTCTCTTCAAGCTCCCCCAGCAAAACTCTCATCACTGCCTCTAGCATGATACTTGCTATGACGCTGCTCCAATCAGAAATCAATCATGCCATCTCCTCCCTCACTACACAATGGCTCATTTCTACAGTAATTATTTGGAACCAACTGATTTCCTGTTCCTTCGAGCCCTTTTGCTTCCTGTAGTTATGTGGAGAGAGCAGCAGAGAAAAAGAAAAAAATGAATGTGCGTTTAAAAGTTAACTTTCAGAGTAGGCCTAATTCTGCAGTGAAGACACATTTTTATTAGTGGGTTATGTTAAATGCAGTTTTATTAGTCAGGTTAGTTATTAATAATGTTAGTTATTAATTTTGAAATGTGTCTCTTGCACCATAGGCATTTCAGGTGAAAATAGTGTGCATTTTTGAATGTGCACGTGTGCTTTTAACTGTAAAAATAGATTTGCATCTTATATGTTAAAATCATTTTTGACTGAATAGCCTGTCTTTACTTATATGTCCATGTTAATCTGGCAAAACATATAGTAATGCACCACACCCATGTGGTGGTGCTGCATCAAAAAATTGCTACCTGTGCAGTAGTGCTGTACTCTGTGCTGTAACACGCCAAATATCCTTACAGGCCCTAAGTATTCAGTTGCAAAAGTTCAAGCCTTAATTGTCCGGTGTCCTTTTCTCTATTTCAGATGCAGGATGAAGATTCCGCGTAGAGGAATGGATTCACCGAAGGTAAAATCTGGTGAGTCTTTTTGATGGATGGTTCCCTTAGTGATCTTGCTTTCACCCACTAATGCGTGTGTCTTTTTCCCCTTAGGGGCCGGGGTACGGAAGTGCCAAAGAAGCGGCGCCGACCCGAGGTGAGGAAAGATTGTCCCAACAATAATCAGGTAAGTCTTAAGGTGTAAGAATCAGGCCTTCCTCAATCTGTTCCTTCGCTCACCTTCGTTTTGTCTCTTTTTCTCCTTAGGCGCTGAAAAGCGACGGATGGTGCCAATGGTCGCTGAAGAGCCCGAGGGCGCCTTGTGAAGGTGAGTGGAACGCGGCGCTGCAGCGAGCGATGTGATGCGCTACTAAAAATAATGTCTTTTCTCAGGATCATCGGAGTGATGGTTCCGGACTCCGGATGGAGGTAGGTAAAGTTCAATTATTCACCTTTCTCTCCTTTCCGTCCTTTTCAGCTGTTCCAGGTTGCAGGCGGGCGTGACTGGAGCCAGGATGCAGGAGCAGACACGGTGAGTGTCCAGCTGCTAGATGCAGAACAACGCAAAGCGTGAGCTGCTGTCTGGGCGTGGTTTAAATAGCCCCCAAAGTAATTCCAGATAAGTATTCTTCCTCAGCCACGCCCGAGTGGTAAAATAGTCCCATAGGTAAAATAGTCCCTTTCAGACCTCAAGGAGGTCTGGATCCGGCAGCATGGTCTGCATCAGGTAAGTCCATCCAAGCACTCCCATAATGAGCCTGGCGCCTATGGTGCCAGGACTGATGCCTTCTATGAGCCCGGCGCCAAAGGCGCCAGGACAATGTCCAAAGAGACCCTATAAGGGGTTGCTGGGTCCCTCCCTGGGGACATGATGTCTGCTTTCGGGGACGCTGGGCCTGAACTGGCTTCCCGGGAGTAGGCATCATGACAACAGCAGTGTTAGGCAGAATCCACAGCAGATTAAGAGTACAGGTATATGCAATAAATTCCCTTTGGTATCAGTCTGTACCACAAAGATTTAGTTGGTAGCTGTGGCTGAGCAGTCAGACTTATCTCAAGAGGAAGATGAGCAGTATTCAGGGTTTACACATTAGGATTACAGTACAATGGTACAAGGAAACACTGACCAAAGATTTGTATTAAAAAGAATATATATATTTATTTTACAAACTTCTAGTTCAACACATAAATCACATTTATCAAAGCAAGTTAAAACAGTCAAGAAAAGTATACACAACTATATGTTTAAATTATAGACAAGTTTGAGCCAGAGTGTAAACTGAGCAAAATGGCAAAGGGTCAACCAAGCAAAAATGTCACTCTAGTAATTTCTCAAGAGGGAGGAAAAGGACAAGTTATACATAGTTAACCTCTTAAACACATGAGCAACACTTCCCAAGTGGATTGTGAACAAGTTAGGCAAGGTAGCACTTTAGCAATAGTCATACATATGAAAACCGAGCAGAATGGCACTTCAGAAATACTTAAGGTGGAAGGAAGAGTGGTTATAAGAGTTTTTGGTGCACCAACACAGTTGAGGATGAAAAGCAATCTAGTGAAGACAGTTGTAACAGGTTTAGCCAAAGTCAATAGGCCTGTGCCAGAGTTAGTGGTACAGGGCAATGTGCCCAGGATCAAACTGTTCTAGTAGCTGCAGTCAAGTATTTGGTTTAACGATTCCAAAGGAGGGTGCAGAAAATAGAAGATAATGTTAGTCGATAGGGGCGGCCAACCCAGTAGGTAGGCAAAGGATTTCAAACACCTTTAGCAGTACCCCTCGAAACAGAAGGCCTGGTGGAACAATGTACCTGAAAAAGTGGAAGTGGCTTCTGCGGTGGCTCCTGGCAGTTCCTGCAGTTCGTGTTGTCCAGCAGAGGAAGAGAGGTTCTCGTCATGGAGGAAGGTTCGAGTTACTGCACTGCCCAGGGAAGAAGCCAGCCGCGGTGATGCCGAAATTGATTAAAAGGTACGCTCCTTTAAATCGCGGACGTGGTGGATGGGTGCCTGGCTATCCGGTCTCCCATTGCAGGGCACTGGCGATTCAACCAAGACAGCTCCGGGAAGGCGATTGACTAACTGGTAGGCCCCACCAGCTCAAGGGAAGAAGACTCTTGCAGAGGAAGATCTTCTCAAGTCGTTGGAGAAAAGTGGTGAGGATCTACAGCAGGGCTTCACCGGTTGTTCAGTCGTTGCAGATGTCTTCAGCTTCTCTCCTCTTCGGTTTCTTAGTTCCAGTGGCTACCTCTTGTCCTCCAGTCCTCAGGACCCTGCTTTTATGCAGCAAGGCCCCCATTCATACAGCCTAGCTGTCACTCACACAGTGGGGTGGCTCTCCTGGCAGGATAACCCCGCAGCCTAACAGGGCAGAGTGCGACTTGGGTTGCGTAGACAACCCTGTCCAGGGAGCCTATTCCCCCTCCCACACATCCTGTCTACCCCAGACTCAGTGGCACCGAGAGGAGAGCTTCTGTGCAGAAGCCCACCAAAAGGATGAACAAAGGATCCCCCACCCGGGTTAGGATTTCAGAGAAAGACACGAGAAAGAAATCTTATTAAAATTCTGTCAACAAAAAAAAACACCAGATTAAAGTTAATATTAAAATAAACCGGCGGTATGTTACAGGCTGTCAGTAAACAGTAAAAGTGGTAGCCTCGAACAATGGGAAAATCCCATAGGAAAATATTTGCAGTCGAATATTTATGGTAGTAACCACTGCCACCAGCCAGAAACTTTTAAGAGAGGGACTGTACGGTACCCCCTCGAAAATTAACACTAGAGAAAAACTATTAACGCTTTCCAGTACTTCCATTTTAAGTGGGTTGTACTGGTTTAGTTCATAATTATTGACTAGTAAAGTCAATGGGGACTTTACATGCCCTGGGAGACAGTAGTCAGCCCAGGCTATGGAGTCTATGTTTGGGGGTTGCTACGACAGCCCTGTGGTATGGCACGGAGGGTGCTGTGTACCACACATGTTAAAAAGATGATTTCTATGAGGGTGAGTAAAACCCCATAGACCATAAGTCACAGGATAGCCTAAAACATACACTATTAATCTGTCTCAGAGTGGGAAAAAAGGGTCTAACTCTTAGCAGTAGAAAAAACAAACCCTTCCATTCCAGCAAAGCTGCTGGGAGACTCTATAGGTAAGGGAAATTAGCCATAGAATGAGAATTCTCCCTAACACTGCCCTCCTGGAGAAAGTGAGGAGGGAGGTTTCCTGGGTTTCCAGGTGTCTGGTTGGATCCCCCCCACTTGGGCTGGAGGAGTCCACACATAGCCCAGGATGGGTCTATTTCTCTTGTAGCGTGGGCTGATGTAGTCAGGGGAGTTAGGGGTTACCTCCCTGGCTCAACGTTTGGGATTGGCCCGAGGGCCTTCTGGGTTTGAGGTTGGTTGGATTCTGTGCGGGAAGGTTCTTAGGACCCCCCATCTCCAGATCTAAAATGGGGGCAACCTTCACCTCTGCCACCTTAGCAGTAGCAGGGGTGTTGGACCTTTTGGGGTTTTTGCTACTATTTTTATTTTCCAACGGCTTCTGTACTTCATAGATTTGCACTGCTTGTTCAATGACCCAGTCTAGTGATCTTTTCTCATGAAAGTCCCTCACTAGCTGGGTAATAATATACTTAGGGAGAGCATGAAAGAAGGTGTTCACAAATTCCTTACTGTCAGTGCGCACCCTTTTAGTGGTCTGCGCAAAGGTGCGTTTCAATACCTGAACAAATTCTTGTGGGGCCTGGTCTTCCCCACATTGTAAGTTGTAGGCTGCCTTGCGAGCCTTTTGAGGGTTCCTATGAATGGAAACATGTTTCAGGATGGCCGACCTATAGGTGGACCATCTGGAATGGCTCTGATCCTCCAGCCCCGCAAAGAAGCTGGAGTACTCAGGAGAAAATGTACACTTTACATACTGAATACATTTTTGGCTGTCCTTCAGATGGAAAGTCTCCATCATCTGCTCAAATAATTCAAGGTGCTCCCAAACTGAATATTTTGCATTTTTGTGGTAGGGCGTGATGACGCTCCTAATAGCTTTTATTTGTTTCAGGGGATCCTTGAGTAAAGCCCTCTTGACTTAGTTGGCCTTTTTAGTTTGGGTCATCCTTGTGCACTTATCCTCTGACTCAGAGGCACTGCTACCAGAGGTGGCTGTCTGGTCTTCTAGACTCTCGCAGATTCTGCAAGCTTGGGAATGGTTGGCAGAATGTGGGGGCCTAGTTCCTTGGGTCCTGTGGAGCTCAGAAGAGTCTTCTGACTCTTCCTTGCTCCCCGGATTGGTTGAGGACCCCCCGTCACTGTCCTAGCTGGGAAGAAGTTTTTAGTATGCTCTTAGTGGGCCTAATCACATGGAATTCCCCACCAAATGTCACTGCCTGATCTCTTGATGAGTTATATTTCTGAGGATCCATTTCTCTGATTCTCCCCTCACTGGAGTCTCCCTGATCAGAGAAGATGGCCCTAGCACTTGGGAACCTGTACATAGATGCCCGCCCATCCATTTCTGGGAGGCGCTGACCTATTAGCCCCATATTCCCCTTTGGGTTGAAGTCTACCATCCCTGTGTCCCTTGGTTCATGTGAGCCAGTGGACATGGGATGGAAGAGTTCATGAAATTTCAGAGATTAAAGTCTCTGGTGCCAGGGCTCCTGAGGTTATGCTCAGGGGTTTCCCTCTCCCATCGGACATCATCTCTCTCAGCCCCTACTTCCAGATGGCATGCAATGATCTGACCCTTTTGGTCTTCTATTAAGGCCTTACTGGTCTATATTAGTTGTTCCTGCATGGCTATTTGTCTATGGAGCCTGTCATTTTTCTTACAGAGAGCCTCTTTGTCTCTCTGAGCTTCCTGTCTGATTTGGGAGAATTTGGCCAATTTTCGCTACAGGAGGCTCGCCCCCTGAGTTCTGTCCTTACTGTCCTTACTGGCCTGGTCATTCTTTGCCAGAGCATCTTCCACCCTCCTGGTGTGCTGTAACAGCTTTTCATAGTCCATTTTGAGTCACCCAGTCCCAGAAGGGCCAGGTGATGTGCTTCCACCTTGGTTTTCAAATAGCTGACTTCCTGGCCTAAGGCGTCCCTTTCCTGAATTAGAGTAACCCTCTGTGCAGCAAGGTCATCCCTTTGTTTTTTTAATGCACCAGCTTTCTGGCGCTCTTCATCAAATTCTGTTTGGGATTCAAGGTCTTTGAAAATTAATTTATTATTTTCCTCTTTTAATTTGTCTATCCGGTTCTGTTCTGCGCATGCTCTGTTGAAGGTTAATTGCTGTTCCATCTTTTGTTGGCTCTGTTGTAGAGAGTCTAATCTTTCATGACACTCTGTTTGCAGTGTCAGTAATCTGATATCTTGCTCTACCTTCTTTTGCTGCAGGAGATCCAGATCTTCCTTTAATTTTGTCAGGCACTGTCTGGTTTCTCTCTCTGAATCTTGGCTCTTTTGTAGCCTTTGCTCTACAGAGTCCAAATCAGTTTGTGTTTTCTCTAGGGATTGTACTTGCCTTTTTGCCAGATATAGGTTTTCGGCATATTTTTCCTGTGTTACTCCAATGTGGAGGTACAGGTTCGCTGCTATTTTGGCAATTTTACATTGCTCTTCTTTTACCCTTGGGGCCATATACAGTTCACTAAGTGCCTGACGTAATTGACCCTGGTCCTGCCATATATCTGCCATATATCAAATTCTGTGGCAGTGGCTTGTTGTTTGATTTCCTGCAGACAAACATTCTCATCCTGCTCAAACCATTCACCCCTGACAAACAATTTGTGCAGTGGGTGTTCTTTTTGCCATATTAATTTCCACTGGGGTCACCATTCCGGAAATATTAATTTCCTTCTGACTTATCTCAGGGCTACTTTTACCTTTGCAAAACAGGCCAAACTCCTTTGAGTATTTCTATTGAAGGGTGTTTTTACAGTGTAGCACAGTGTGGTAGCCCAACAAGGTGTATGTACCCCGCCAGTTAGCACGCTGTGTTACACTGTCACAAGTGGTATGTCTAATTCAGGATCTCGTGATGAGCCCCCAATCTCTAAGAGATTTCAATCCGGCATACACCTAAGTCAACGCCTAGCGTGTAATGCACAACTGAAATCCTTATTTATTTGTGTCTAAAAGTTCTTTTATTTTGAATGATGTAGCACTCATATCACGCCCTTCTCCTGGAACCCCCCCCCCCCCCCGGTGACACTGAACCAGGAATCAGGCTGGTTTGCAAAGTTAAAATATTTTTGTATTTACAATTCAATCACACTATGTTTTATAGGTATACAATAATCACCAGTGGGGTGATGTAACACAGAATAATCTCTGTAATACACAAGGAGTAATATTGAGCAAAACTATTCAGCACAGAAATTATACTTTTGTGTGTGTTCAGTTCAAATAGCAGTGTGATTACTGTTTCCCCTTGCACACCCCTCAAGCCCCCCCAATAGGCAATGTAAAGAGATAGGAGGAGAGAGCAGGTATTCAGGAATGGCAGAATTCAAACAAAATATCAATCGAATTTCCCCCCAGCAACACAAGAGAAAAACAGAATTGATTGGCAAGTGGTCAGAATGGTTTTAAAGTTATCTTGAGAATGGATTGGGCAAAACACTAAATATGGTTTAAATTGCTGAAATTGTTTAAATTCTTATGGGAGCCGCTTTGGATAGTTGGACACAAACACTAGCAATGATTTGATATTGAGAAATAATGTTAAATCTTAAAATTAAGGTCGGAAGCAATCAAAAGCTATTTTACATGTGTAAGAATTTCCCTAAAACAAAATTCGTGGCAAACTTTTCAGTGTACAATAATTGAGATTACGGGAGAACCGTATGGATTTGGGATATGGTTTTAGATGCAAATTAAAGATGTGGATGTTAGCTACACGCAGAAGTTGGAATTTCGTTCGTTTCTAGCACAAAAACTGAGGAAGTTATGGACGTTTTAGTGGAGGTCTTTTTTTTTATAGGCGCAGGAATGGAAAACAGGAATGCACTTTTAAAAGACAAATGGGATTTCTTACACAAGATTACGACTATAAAAAAAAGAGAATGTGCCACATGAATCTCCACAGTTCCTGGCCAGGGAACCCTTCACCTGGTGGATACTCAATTTCTTTCTGTGATTCACTTTAGTTACTCACAACACTAATGACTTATGATTTTAGAATACAAATAAGAAAAGTTCTGACAGTTCAAAAATACTCCTAACAATATCAGGTTCTGAAGACAAGATAGGGTGGGTTTAAGATAGGGATTAACTATGGACAGTACATATGCTAGTGACACAGTTGTATCTATAGATACTCACAAGATATGTTTTTAAACGAAACCGTCAGGATTCTGGTCCGTCAAGATTTCTGGTCAGGGAAGGGAATCTGGTTCTGGGATAGACAGCTGGGCACATCGGATTGGACTGGGTCTGTTCACAGCACGGCACTGAAATGGATCGGATCTACCCTTCTTTTTGGTTCTGATGATAATTATTTCAGCAGGCAAGCAGTACAGCACAGCCCGGCTGTATTTTGACGATCCCCTTAGATTTCTGGGGTTGGTTCTGGTTCTCAAAATGTAAAGCCTAGCTGAAAATGGTTCAGCTATGCAATGGGCCTTTCTGCTTTGCCAAGATTCTGGATTCTGGAGCAAGTAAGATGGATAATTCTGCAGCAGGGTTCTCCGCCAGCATTCGGATGGGTGAATTTGTCTGTGCTTCTGAGGGCTGAGCTGTCTCTATTTCTGCTTATGATAAAGGGGTGTGTTTGCTGGTTTGGCCTAAGCTAGGCCCATTGACAGGGATTGGTCAAGGTCTCCTCTCTGCCTTGATAGGAGGAGAAAAACAGTGTGTCACCTTTCTGTTGTGGGTTTATGAGGCATAGAATCCACCTCTAGCTCCTTGAACACAAAATCCACTTTTGGTACAATACATATTTCCACATGCGCAGCCTCTATAACAATCATATCTACAGATTACATATTTTGTGTAGCAGATAATCCTCCAAGCCCCGTCGCTGTGGGATCTTGTGTCTGCTTTTCACAGAATTTTGCCCTTTTCATCCGGAACACAATGTCCAATTTAGGAGCAAATTTCTAAAATGTGCACGTTGAATATGGGCATATGTGTATAAAGTATCAGAAATACATTTTGTGTAATATCACATTTTCCGCCGTTTCTTCCCAGAACATGTCACAGAGTTCTGGCGCCTTTTCACCTGTGCATCCAGGAATTACATTAACAATGCTGTTATTTCTATATTTTGCACAATTTTACCTAGTAAGTTATATTTATTTAAACAACATGTTCTTTGTGAATGGTCAGCCACAGATGGCTGTTTGTCTCCGCCTCATTCTGTCTCCCTGCAGTTCAGAAGCAGTCTCCTCCGTGTTTCTCCTGGGCAGAGGCCATTTACGACCCTTCATGCCTCGCATTTTCTTTAGCTGGAGGATGTCCATTGTCTCCTTTCCCTTGCAGAGCAAATTCTTCCCCCACCCTATAATCATCACTTAGGTGTGATTTCCTGCTGGAGAGGAGCTGGAGGGAGAGGCCTTGCCTCTGTGAGGAAAGCTGTTATTCCAGTTTGGGTAGCTGTTAGCCAGGCTTAAATTTAAATGTTAATTCTGTTACATTTTTCCTTAGCTTAAAACAAACTTGTGATTTCAAACAAGCAGCTAGAGCACTTATTCCAGATTTTAAACCATGGGCTCAAACCATGACCACGTAGATTACTTTCAGTACAGGCCACTTAGATTGCACACATTGATTTCAGTTTATACAAGTTTAAAGTTTATCATGCAGGCTTCTAACAGCTGTCATTCAGGCGGCCGTGGGTACTGTGCCCAGATTTTGACGGATTCCACAGGCAGGCAACTTTTGCTGTGGATGTTTCTTTGTTACTTTTAGCTTTTCAGGAAATTGGAAGTTCACAATGATTTCTTGAACTAAGTGAATTGTAGCACCCAGCAAGAAATTTGGATGTTTGAGGGTGTTTTGTGCCAACATTCTGCTGTTTCAGCAACCAAGAAAAAAGATTTAAAGCAAGATTTGGGGGTTTCCTTAAGCAGAGCACTGCTTTTCCCTCTGTACTCCATTTTCGCTTGTTGTGGAGCCTAGTGACATATTTCAGGAGTGAGATCTCTGTTCCACCACTGACAGCCTGTGCAGTAGATTGGGCAGCCATCTTTTTGTGTTTTACAGAGCGCGATTTTCAGAGGTTTTGGCGCGCACAATGGTTTTGCGGCCATTTTACTATGTTTGGCACCATCAGAACACAGTGATGCTGCATGGCAGAGCAACAAGTGGGTTGAATCATCCCACACCACTGGTGGTATTACTGTGCAGTAATTGTGCCTTAATTTCCCCACTAGGTCCAGTGGACCCAATGGGGAATGGGGATTTACAGTTAGCATGTAATCCGGTGGTAATATCGCCGGACGAGTGGGCACTAACCCTAATAAAGTTGGGCGGTAGTTTACCAGCACCGTTGTTACTGGACCGGCATACTCATAATGAGGCCCTCCGCCTCCTAAGTGAGTTTACCACCATAACTTCAGATAAACCATTCCTATTGTGGACTTGGGACATGGCCGTAAATGTAGATATCACAGTATCATGCTCTGAAGCCAGAGCAGGTATGGCACTAATAGCATGTTTCAAAGGTTTTTGTGGAGTGAGATCACTCAATGGGGACATATTGCCTATCAGCACAACCACTTTTAAAAGAAGCACATTATAGCAGGGCGAGACCCTCTGCTATTCATGTCAGAAAGTGCCTAGAGGCCGATTATTCAGGCATCCGAAATACTCGCCTCACCGAGTTATGAGCATGCGGGAACCCAGACACCTGTACACCAGACACAGCTCCAGGAACGCTGCAGCACAGCCGCTGGAGCAAGCTTTCCCTTCTGACCGCATAGATGCAGCATGGAAGCAGATTAAAGAAGAGGCCCAGCAAAAAGGAGAAACACGTCAAGCTGCATTGCAAGAAGGCATTACAGCTGTACAGTCACATTTACTCCTAATGATATTGCCATAGTAACTTTAGCTAATTTTACTGTTAATGGCATTCCTTCAGCCAATAGATTTTCACTTTTAATATTGGATAGAGATAATCGTTTGACTTCTGGTTGTTTGGGCAACCCTTCTTTACCATTGGCTACCTTAGTGGGTACCTGTATCCCTCATATTATCCCCCGATTAGAGCCTGCTGTAACCTTTTCCACTACAGCCCACAAGCTGTCCCAATTGTACTTTAGTATTGATGAATGATGAAACAGTGCTACTTAGATCAGTACTGACACAATTGAATGTAGAATTCTCTGAACTGAAAAACTCGAAAATTCACTCGAAACATTATGCTTTGAGTACACCAAACCGGATGCATTTCCCAGATGTATTTCACATCTCAGAATGGTCTGCTGCATTCCTGTTTTACAGAATGATGTAAGAACATTGGTACAAAAGGTAGAGTAAAAAGCACTCCATATAGTTTGTGTTCTGTATCCCAAACGCTTCAAGAATCAGAAACTCAGCAAATTACTCTCAAGGCAATCTTCAGTCCCCCCAAAGAATATTGATTTCAAAGGTGAAGGTGGTGATCATCATCAATAAGAGTTGACAAAATTACTAAGAGGGTAATACATAGAAATCAGCGTACAAGTGGCACATGCGGCTGGAGCACAGTGTGCGCGTGCGGCAGTCTGCGCCAGCCGCGTGCGCCAAAACCCATTTCAGCGCACAGGGTATTCGTGGATTTAAACATCCAGAACCAGCCGTGGCGCAGAGTGGCGCAGTGACCCTGCAGGAGCGCCAGTTACGCCCCCAACCCCGCCCCGTGAGCCATGAACAGCGCACAAATCCAGTACATGGCGCAAAGGCCAGTGGACCAGCATACAGCCCCCCAACCACGAAATCGTGTGTAAAACTACCTGCGCACCCCTCGGAATACACGTACCCCTCTCGCGCTAGCGAAAACACGTGTAAAACTCCCAGCGCACCCCTCAGAATACACGTACCCCTCTCACGCTAGCGAAAACACATGTAAAACTCCCTGTGCACCCCTCCGAATACATGTACCCCTCTCACGCTAGCGAAAATGCATGTAAAACTCCCCACGCACCCCTAAGAATACAGATACCCCGCTCACGCCAGGTAAATAGTGTGGAAAAAGTCCCCCCTCTGGTGTGGGCTGCCTGTGGGGCATGGCCAGGGTGGATGGGCTGCCTGCGCAAATTTCGGGGGTGCATGGGAAGTATCACATGCGAAAGTCCTTGGGCGAGCATGGTACGTGTATTTGTGGGGTACTCAGGGAGTTTCACACGCAATAGGCCTTGGGTGAGTGTGGTACGTGTATTTGTGGGGTACGCAGGAAGTTTCACATGGGAAAGGCCCTGTGCGAGCGGGGTACATGCATGTCGGGGGTGCGCGGGAACTAATACATGCGTTTTCGCTAGCTCGAGAGGGGTACGTGTATTCTGAGGGGTGCGCAGGGAGTTTTACACGCGATTTCGCTAGCGTGAGAGGGGTATGTGTATTCTGAGGGGTGCGCGGAGAGTTTAACATGCGTTTTCGCTAGCGCAAGAGGGGTACGTGTATTCCGAGGGGTGTGCGGGGAGTTTTACACGTGTTTTCGTTAGCGCGAGAGGGGTACGTGTATTCTGAGGGGTGTGCAGGGAGTGTTACACGCAATTTGTCAGTGTGGGTCCTCCTGGGTGTGCCCCATCCCCCGTCCTCAGGCCCTGCAGGCAGCCCACACCACAGTGGACTACCCTACACCCCTGGCAATGCCCGCAGGCAGCCCATCCACCATGGGCATGCCCCGCAGGCAGCCCACATGTCACCATGCACTTGCAAGCCCCAACACATATCCCACCCACCATTGATGGGCACTTGCCAGCAGGCCCCGACTCATATCCCCCTACACCCCCACCCAGCCATCAGTGACGGGCCCCTGCCAGACGGCCCTGACTAATGTCCCCCTGTATCCCCACCCAGCCATCAGTGACGGGCCCCTGCCAGACGGCCCTGACTAATGTCCCCCTGTATCCCCACCCACCCAGTATTGACGGGCACCTGCCAGCAGGCCCAAACTCATGTCCCCCTGCACCCCCGCCCACCCAGCAGTGACGGGCACCTGCCAGCAGGCCCAGACTCATGTCCCCCTGTGCCCCCACCCACTCAGCAGTGACGGGCACCTGCCAGCAGGCCCCAACTCATGTCCCCCTGCACCCCCACCCATCCAGCAGTGATGGGCACCTGCCAGCAGGGACCTGACTCATGTCCCCCTGCACCCCCACCCACCCAGCAGTGACTGGCACCTGCCAGCAGGCCCCCACTCATGTCCCCCTGCACCCCCACCCACCCAGCAATGACGGGCACCTGCCAGCAGGCCCCGACTCATGTCCCCCTGCACCCCCACCCACCCAGCATTGACGGGCACCCGACAGCAGGCCCCGACTCATGTGCCCCTGCACCCGCACCCACCCAGCATTGACGGGCACCTGCCAGGAGGCCCGAACTCATGTCCCCCTGCACCCCCGCCCACCCAGCAGTGACGGGCACCTGCCAGCAGGCCCAGACTCATGTCCCCCTGCACCCCCACCCACTCAGCAGTGACGGGCACCTGCCAGCAGGCCCCAACTCATGTCCCCCTGCACCCCCACCCACCCAGCAGTGACGGGCACCTGCCAGCAGGGACCCGACTCATGTACCCCTGCACCCCCACCCACACAGCAGTGACGGGCACCTGCCAGCAGGCCCCGACTCATGTCCCCCTGCACTCCCACCCACCCAGCAGTGACGGACACCTGCCAGCAGGCCCCAACTCATGTCCCCCTGCACCACCACCCACCCAGCATTGACGGGCACCTGACAGCAGGCCCCGACTCATATGCCCCTGCACCCCCACCCACCCAGCATTGACGGGCACCTGCCAGTAGGCCCCAACTCATGTCCCCCTGCACCCCGACCCACCCAGCAGTGACAGCACCTGCCAGTAGGCCCCGACTGATGTCCCCCTGCACCCACTAATGTGTGCATTGAGATCAATATCAACCGCGAATATGGCTCAAGCATCCACCTTCCAGGATGCACCACATGCAATGGAATTGTACATGTATGAATTACTGTAGTACTCATGGATGTGTGAGATGAACTATGACCAACTGTACTACAACATGTGATAGCATATCATATCTGTGTCGAGAAAAGCATGTATATCATGCACACATGGCACTCACCTGATGTGGCTGCATAAGTGTCCATGGGGAGTCACTGTAGATTTCTGGACCTAGAATCATGGTGGCTTCCTTTCGAGGCAGACCCTATCTGCTCAAGAAGAAGAAGTCCAACAATCGACACTCCCGAAGGAAGAAGTTGGACTATTCAACCACATCAGGTGAGGAGGAGGGGGAACCAGGAGATCTCCTTTATTTAAGGGAAGAGGAGGATATTACTGACAAGCCTGCAATTATTAATGTTCAACCTGATATCTCTGATAGCTTGCAACGCCCAAGTGAAAATATGGCAACATCACAACAGCTTCAAGAGCTTGTGGCAGTAGTCCAGAATCTCAGTTTGGAAGTCCAGGCTCTCAAGACCGACAATGCGGCCCTCCAGCAAAGAGTAGCCGCTAGGGAACAAAAGGCTTTGGATCTGCCCCCTTTTCCCCTGGTGTCAGGAAAGTTTGACGGCTCAGAAAGGAAGGTGAAAGACTTTCTGGAAGCCTGTAATATACACTTCACTTTCAGACAAAATGCCTTTTCCACTGATCATGCCAAGGTGGTTTTTATGATAACCCGTATGACGGGGAATGCCCTGACATGGGCGACTTCGTTAGTGTCCCAGTCCGATCCGGTTCTGCAAGACTATGCAGCATTCAAGGACCTTCTAAAACAAACCTTTCTTCGGACTGAATGTGCCCATGTTGCCAGTGAAGACCTACTAGATGTGCGCCCAGGAAGCACAGACCTGCTTTGCTACATTTCCACCTTCAAATAACTGGCCGCAGAAGCAGGCTGGCAAGAACAGGCCCAATACACGATATTCCGTACGGGATTGCGGGAAGAATTAAAGGATGAACTCGCACAGATTCCTCGACCTGAATCTTTCTCGGATCTCATAACGGCTGTCCTAAGAATCGATTTCCGTTTGACAGAACGGAAGTACGAAAAGAAGAAGACTCGAAGTCGTATATTTTTTCCGGAGACTTACCCTTCTGCCTCCTCATCTGTTACACACACTGCCCGAGAAGAACCCATGCAAATAGGGACTGCTAGAGCTTCATTGATTGCTGAAGAAAAGAAGCAGAGAAGTGGTGGAAGTCTTTGCATGTATTGTGGTCCTGCCACTCACCTTTTGAGAGATTGCCCTGATGTGCCCCCTAGGAGGGCGGGAAATGAACACCCTCGGTAGTTGGTAGGACGGACTATCGAGGGACGCTTCCCTGTTCCTACACCACTCTTTCCCTTACCTCCGCCAAGTCGTCGGAGGACTTGTGCCTGATGGTAATAACAATCAAACTTCGGTTCAGAGGAAAGGAAGTTGACACTCGGGCACTATTGGACTGTGGAGCCACTGGGAACCTCTTGGACACCTTATGGGCCGATAAGGTGGGGCTGCATAGGATCGCCAAAAAGGAAGATCAAAAGGTGGAAGGAGTGGACGGAACTCCTCTGTGTTCCGGCCTAATTACCCATACCATGGAGGAAGTGCAAGTATCCATCCAGCAACACTCTGAGGTGATAAGTTTTGACATAATCCGCGCAGCTCATTTCCCAGTTATATTGGGTATTGGATGGCTCCGAAAGCACAACCCCACTATAAACTGGACGGAAAATCTACTGAGCTTTCACTCCAAATGTTGCCAAGAAGAGTGCCTACCGGAGCCTTTGTTCGAAAACGTCAAGACTGTTTGTGCCACTGAAACGAGCTCTATTCATTGTATCCCGGGGTGTTACACTGAGTTTTCGGAGGTCTTCAAGGAACAGTTGCCCATTAAACTCCCTCTGCATAGACCAGAGGACTACCGTATAGACCTAGTACCACAGGCCTTGGTTCCCTTTGGCAGGATGTATCCACTCACAGTGTCGGAAAAGGAGGTACTCTGACGCTATCTCAATGACAACCTCACTAACGGACTGATCCGACCTTCCAGGTCTGCTGCAGGGGCCTCATTGTTTTTTTATACCCAAACGGGATACCAAAGAATTGAGGCCTTGTATTGACTACCAAGGATTAAACAAGGTAACGATCAAGGATCGCTATCCCATGCCCATCATCTCTGAAGTGTTGGAAGCAGTCCAGGGCTCTGTGGTGTTCACAAAATTAGACCTACAGAATGCCTTTCACCTACTCCGTATCAGAACAGGGGATGAATGGAAAACGGCTTTTTGCACTCCCTATGGTCTGTTTGAATATCAGGTGATGCCTTTCGGCCTAGTTAACGCTCCCTCGATTTTCCAAAGATTCATGGACCGTTTGTTCTCGGATTTATTGGGTCAAAACACTGTGGTCTACTTAGATGATATACTAGTTTATTCCCGCAACCGGGAGGAACATACACTTCATGTTAAGGAAGTGCTATGTAGACTGCAGCAACATCATCTTCTGGTGATACTGGAGAAATGTGCATTTGCGCAGTCCTCCTTATCCTACTTGGGGTTTATCCTGTCTGAGCAAGGGATTACCATGGACCCCAAGAAGGTTGAGGCCATTCTGGCCTGGCCGCCACCTTCATCTGTCAAAGAGGTCCAACGGTTCCTTGGACTGGCAAATTTTTATAGGAAATTTATCCCAGAATTTTCCCAATTTACACTTCCAATTACCTCTTTGTTGAAAAAGACTTCCATTCCTTTTATCTGGTCCAAAGAAGCCGATGACAGCTTTCTCAGTTTAAAGCAGAGATTCTGCACAGCTCCTGTTTTGAGACAGCCCGATCAACAACGGCCCTTTATACTGGAAACTGATGCTTCAGCGGCGGCAGTGGGTGCCGTCCTCCTTCAATCTGGGCAAGGCCAGGAACATCCCATAGCCTATTTCTCAAAGACCTTGAGCCCAAACCAACGTAATTACTCCATCATAGAACAAGAACTACTTGCTATGAAACTGGCTAGTCTGGAGTGGAGGCTTTTACTCCAGGGGAGTTTGCCTCCCTTTCAAATATGGACGGACCATAGAAATCTCCAAATTCTCAAACAGCAAGAATGTTATAACACCGGACAAGCCAGATGGGCGCATTTCTTCGCTCAATTCCATTTTTTTCATTACGTACATTCCGGGCTCCCAAAATCAGATCGCTGATGCTTTGTCTCGCAGAGACGATACTAACCCATCCTACAGGAAAGAAATGTTGTTCCCCCATACCCGGATCATTTCTACAGTGTCCTCTTTCTTGCAAGAAGTAAGAGATGCTTCTCAGGAAGAGTCAATCTTGGGCCTTGAGAATCTACCAGTCGATAAAAGAGATGGCCTGTACTTCATCCGCGGGAGATTGTTCGTACCATCTCATGGTCTTCGCCTAAGAGTCCTTCTGTGGTGTCATGACTCTAAGGTCGCCGGACATCGAGTCACACGAGGTACCCTGGAATTGCTTCAAAGGTCTTTCTATTGGCCCAACATGAAGGCAGATACCCAAGCATACATACAGACTTCTCTAGTGTGTTTACAGAACAAGTATTCTACTCAAAAGCCTTTGGGGTTATCGCAACAGGAACAAATCCCTCCGGGTCCCTGGAAACACATCTCAACTGACTTCATTGTTGAACTCCCTATTTCCTAGGGTTGCACTTGTATTATGGTAACTGTGGACTATTACTCCAAGCTTGCAAATTTTTCCCCACTGGCCAAGATACCTTCAGCCTCCGTCATGGAGGAAGTCTTTCTGAACGACATCTTCAGACTGCAAGGCCTTCCTCAGAAGATCGTTTCAGACCGGGGCAGTAATATACCTCAAGATTTTGGACGGCCTTGTGTAAATTGTTGGGGATTGAAAGGGCTCTTTCTTCGGGTTTTCACCCCCAAACCAATGGCCAGAACGAAATGCTAAACGGGACCTTGGAGCAATATTTAAGGTGATTTGTCAACCAAAAACAAGACAACTGGGTCGCTTTGCTCCCCACCGCAGAGTTTGCATATAATAACGCGGTGCATACTGCGATTGGAATTAGCCCTTTTTATTGTACCTACGTGTTCCATCGTCAGTCTATTGTACCTACCTGTTGGGGGGAAACCAACCTACCGTCCATAGAAACGACGCTCGAACATCTCAAAGAAGCCCATAACACGGCCAGACAGAGTCTTCAAGAGGCCAACAGACGTTGCAAGGAGCAATCTGATAAACATTGGAGACAAGTACCTGCTTGGGATAAGGGCACCAAGGTGATGCTGTCCACCAAGTTTTTGCCTCGTTGAGTCCATCCATCCAAACTGTCTCCCCGGTACATCGGACCCTTTGATTTACTGTCAAGGATCAATCCTGTTGCCTATCGTCTTAAACTGCCAAAGACCCTTAGGCGGGTGCATCTGGTATTTCATTCTTCACTTGTACGTCCTTTTGTACCTGGTACCCGGAGGCAAGTTGCTCCCAAACTATGGATCTTGCCCAACCCGGTCTCTGAGGAATACGAAGTCTCCCTGATCCGAGACTCCCGATATCACAGAGGCCGCCTTGAATATCTCATTCACTGGAAAGGTTACCCTACATCGGAGGATACCTGGGAACCTCATACTCACGGTCAAGCTCCCCGTTTGTTGCGACGGTTCCACCGTCTACTCCTGGGAAAGACGGGAGGAAGAGACCCTCGCCTCGAGGGGGGCATACTGTCACAACCACGGGTGACTGGCGGTTGTGGAGAAGGTGGAAACGCGGTGCCATTAGACTGTGCTGCCACGTTAATTAGTAGACGTTGTTACGGTCTAGTCTTCCCCAATATGGCCACCACTGAGTATATTACCATTTTGCACTCGGCGACTCAGCGCATTGCAACTATTTGTTTCTCCGTTGCTTGCGCTCCATTTTTTGATGATTTTCCTTGGCGGTTTACCGCCCGCTCTTGTACCATGCTCTTTCCCTCTCTCCGTGCCTTGCCTTCTTTCTTCCCTATTCTCGGCCTCCTCTTGTTGTGTCAGTGACCCCTTTTTCTCATTTCTTTCCCCCGCATCCTCCCGTCCTGTTCCTCCTGTTGCCCTTCCATTTGGATTACTCATGTGTCAAAACTACCCAAATCCTTCCTCCCTTCCTCCTCACCTTTGCCTTCGTGGGCGTCTTCCTGTAGAGTAGCCCTTCTTCTCCTGCGTGTTTCCTTAGGCTCTTTAGTTTTCTTTTTCTCGTGTAAATAAGGTCGGTCTCCACTGGAAGCCACGCTGTTGGGGAGAGAATCCCCCAGAGAGCGAGGCTCCGCAGGGAGACCGTCCTCCAACAGGGAAAAAAGCCTCCCGGCAAAAACCCTGTGCTGAATTGCTGGATTTCTGGATTGCCGGCTTGCTGGTTTGCGGGATTGCTGGATTGCGGGATTTGGAAGGAGACCTACTTCCCTCTTTGTGTAGTGCCTGGGTTCCGGACGAGAAGCCTCGAGGAATCAGACGCACTCCTTTGCCGACAACGAGGTAGCAGCCGGGGGATATAACCAACGGAATAGTCAGGGGAGGCAAGAAGGTAAGAAGCGAGGAGGCTGGAGCTGAAGAGGAAGTTCCGATACACGGGGTGTACGGACGAAGGAGAGCGGAACAGGAGAAAAACAGGTAAGAACAAGGTAGTTGAAAGTAATGAAGACAGAGCAGCAACCGAAGGGACGGTCGCGGGAGAGAAAGTCAGAAGCAAATAACGCGGAGCGTTAGCTCACAGAATGAAAATACACTAGCGTTGGCAGCACGGAGAAAGAACCGAAGGTGCAACGCGAAGAACGCCAGCACCGTCTCCAGTATAAGGAGTGGGCGGCCATCTTGAAAAAGCACTAGACCGCGCACTGCGGAACGTTGCAAGAACGTAACGACCCATTCAATGGCGTCTCCATGAGTGCCACAATTTCCATTGGGGAAGCATGACATCATGCTTTGCTTTCACCTGCATATTTCCCAGGAGAGTGGACGGCACAGCGCCCTTTCATTCAGTTGGCTGTTCATCCAGTTTACTGGTGTCTTACGCCAGATTCTACATACTTCAGCCGGGTTGTATTCTGCCTCCAATCATCGCGCCCAAGTCATCATCTGCTGGTCCGGCATTCTTCAGTTCACCTCTAGGAACCAAGGGGTTTTTTATGCCCGAAGGCTTTTTCCCCTTGTAACGTTACTGGCTGTCGCGGAGGGGAGTCACTGTAGATTTCCGGACCTAGAATCACGGTGGCTTCCTTTCGAGGCAGACCCTATCTGCTCAAGAAGAAGAAGTCCAACAATCGACACTCCCGAAGGAAGAAGTTGGACTATTTAACCACATCAGGTGAGGAGGAGGGGGAACCAGGAGATCTCCTTTATTTAAGGGAAGAGGAGGATTTTACTGACAAGCCTGCAATTATTAATGCTCAACCTGATAGCTCTCATACCTAGCAACACCCCTGATTACCAATACCTTTAAAAGGTGGCACAGCGTCACAACTGACATACACACATAGTTTACAAATCCAGGTAGCTGTATGGTGTGACCCTATACACATATAGCCTGCTCCATACTAGATGACAGGCGATTGGCCCCAGCGTCTTCTATCCATCTTCTTCCATGTGTGGATCTTCTTCTGTCGTCATTCAGCACAGAGACAGTAATTGGCAAATTAGTTACTGTGAGACAGACATGGTATCAACAGTTAGACACAGACTTAAGAGATACAGCTGAAAATCTTTATTTAAAACTTCAGGATGGGAGTAACTCCTAACTTGCCCTAACTATAAGAGGGGACTTCCCTAAACTGATGTATCTACGGCCAGTCTGTGTCACAACCTATACTTGCCCTTACTTCTAATAATAACAATGTGCTAGAATGTTCAACCTAAATAAGTGTTCCAAAATAATATAATACCGTCTTTCAGGATCTTTTCCCATAACTCCCCTGCGCAAGTTCCAGACACTCATGGTTGTAAAATTCCACAAGATTTCAGGATTCACTTCAAGTGTATGTCATGGTACCTCTTCCCCAAGTTCAGGACACTCAGGGAGTAAAGTTCCAAAAGCTTTCAGGATTTTGTTTCAAGTAAATGTCACAGTATTTTAACTTTTAACGGCTCACAGTTCTTGTCAGGTTAGGTTTCCAATCTGCATATGGGTCTTCTCTAATAGTTCCTTTCAGGAGCTTCTTACCTAGCTCCCTTCCCCTATGTTTGCGACACTCAGGGATTTAAAGCTCCACAGGTCTCTCAGGTTACACATCCAAAAATAAAATCTACCAAAGTAACATATTAATTCACAGATCTTTTCATACTTTATCTTAAGCCACAGTACCTTTTTAGCTCCTGGCTCTTGGTTACACGTGGCACCGGTCTTGTTATGCTCTGCTTCACAATCTTCCTGTTTGGTTTCTTCAGATGCATAAACAACACATGTCCAGCTAGTTTCTAGCCTTCTATTGCCTGAACTCAGAAAGCAGCCCTTAGTATTTTCCCTTAATGTCCACAGTACCTTTTTAGACTCAGGCTTGACTTATTCAAGTCTTAGCTCTTATGTGCAGCTGATGTAGTTAGTCACAGATACTTCTGGGGTTCCCCTACGACCTTTGTGTTCCACTTTCAGGCTTTCCCAGGTCTGGGTACAATTGTCAGACCGCACGGTCCACCCATTACAGGTCGCAAAACCTGGGTCCTGGGGCTTCTAGCTCTGCCCCTTCCTTGCCAGTTCACTTAGTTTCCTAGGCTTTGCTGGGCTGTACTTGTTCTGGCTCTTTAAAAGTGTTTCTTTCTCCTGTACAGCCTTCTGCCAGTTTTCCCTGTGTTTCTTGATTGCTAGCGCTACTTTTCTCGCACTTTGTACCTCACACAGCTCCCTTCAGAATGACAATTTCCTTCTTTCAGTCCACTGAGACTTTTGACAACTTAATCTTCCTTATGCAACCACTCAGTAACTTAGTATCAAACAAGGTTCTGTTTGTTAGCCTTGCCGCGTGCAGTGCTTTCACTCTGAAGGCTTTGATAATGGGTTTTCCCTTCATTCTGCTTGCACTTGCTATACAGTATTGCGTGTATCACATTGTGAGTCTCCCTGTACTTAAGACTTCCTGGCAGTGATTTTGCTCATGCTTTTAGGCTACCTGCTTTCTGAACAAGGCAGCTGAGTTCAGGGTCTCACCACCTGCCCCTCAGATGCTCCTGTCCACAGCCGTAGAATGAGCATGCTCGGGTTACGTAAGGGAAGGTAGACCCTGTCCACGGCCTTCCCTTTTTAACCACACTGGCTCCTTGAAGACATGGTTCCATTGCCTGTTCACCTGAGAGCCTTTGCTCTGCCACCGTTTAGTGGGCCGGCTCGTCAGTCTCCTCCAGCTGGTTTTCTCTCTGCCTTCTTGCTGCTCGCCTCCAAAACACTAGTTATTTGCAAGTCAGGGATCCCCTGCTGGACTCAGCCACGCAGCCCCCCTGTTGTTGTGTCTCCCACTGCTGCTCTCTGCTCTACTGACTGCCCCACAGACTGCAGGTGTGTGGTCAGTGTAGAGCCTGTCTCACCTTCCATTACCCAATTATCTGGACATGCCTGTCCTTTTGCTTTGAGCAAGTTGAATCTTAAAGGAGCAGTGTGCCTTTTTTTCGTCTTCCTTTTTCTAGTTTGCAGAGAAGTGTAGTACTTTTCACGGGGCAAGGGTCCCAGTAACCACAAAGGCAGGGGGGGTCTAAGGGAGATTAGTATTAGCAGAAGAAGGATGCTTCAGTAGTTTTAATTCCCCTAATATGGGTTCAGAGGGATTTGTTTTCCCATAAGTGGCAAGGTCTTTCTTCGTCCGTCCTCTCCAGTGTTTCCCCTTTTTCTGGGTTACTGTTTTATCAGAAACCCCCATTAATCAGGGTTTTGGGTATTCCCCTATAATGTGTGTGGGGGTCCCCTTTGGGCAGGATGAGTGGCAATAGTCCACAAAGAGGGAGGGTGGGTTTTTCTAAGGGTTTTGGGTGTACCGCATCTCGCCAATGGGCATCCTCTCCCCAGTCCCTAAACACCCTCCACTCAGGTGATCCTCCCTCGCTTGTTCACCCCCAATGTTGGGATCCAAAAGCGATGGCCCTCCCTAGGCCACCTGAATGGACTATCTCCAGGGACTGATTGTGAGAACGCCCTCAACTTTCTCACATAACACAAGTTATTATTTCACAGCTGTACAGTGCACCTGGTACTAAGCACATGACGGAGGCACTACTTTTGAGATCTTGATAACGTCACAGAATTATGTGAACCGCCGCTGCTTTCACAGACATGTTGGTGCCTCCACATCTTTAAAAGTGCAGCATACAGTTGTTACCATCTCCCCTGGCACCTCGCAGCACAAATCGCATGAACTAATGGTGGGGGCAGGCCGCCCCTGTTCTCTGATCAATTGGTAATTTTACAGTTTTATGACCAAATGTCTTGGGCTGCTCTGTGTACTCAAATGTTTGAGACCGGGGATTGGGTGGCTTCGGGCCACTTTAACTTATAGAATTTGACAGTGAAGGCCTAAAACCTTCACTCCCTTTCTAATGGGATAACTCTTCAAAGTCCCGTTCTAGCCCGCTCTTGGCCTTGCAGGGCACATTCGTTCTGGGTTTCATGCACTGCTGATAAGACACAACAAAGCACTGTGTGTGTGTGTGTGTGTGTGTGTGTTGTTCACGGAATTAATCTTCTGTGAAGCTATCAGGGCTGCAAGCAAAGAGTGCACACACACCCTTCTATTGCTCGGGATTGAATGTAAGTGTATTAGCATAGCTGTGGCACTAGGCCTCAACTTCAGAATGGCATTTCATTACACATGTGACTCAAATGTTACAATTCACTATGTTTCCACTACAATTTCTAAATTTCAGAATGGCATTTCATTACACATGTGATTCAAATGTTACATTTCACTATGTTTCCATTACAATTTCTATGAGTGGGGCCTCCCCCCCATTCTCCCAGTTCCCTTACACCGTTTCCATCTACAACTGCCTCATCCTAAATCACTTGGGGCCCTGTAACTTTCACCCATACTTCCCAACAGGTGTCCCCCACGAAAATGGGATCCTGGGACTCCTCCTCAGCAGCATTGCAATCTGACTGGGACTCATACCAAGGCAGATCACCCTCAGTGAAGGTGAATACAACTGGAGCATGCCTGGGGTCTACGCCTGCATCTGGAGGCTTTGCTCCTGAAAAGCAGCTCCGCAGCACAGATCGTACCCTCTTATACAGCCACTGCAACTGTGGAAAAGGGAACAAAGAACATAGAAATTAACCATAAGTGCCAATGCATGTGTACACTGCCCAATCGTATCTGTAGCCTGCTGTCGGCATTAGTCAAAAAGAAACTACCTCACACACACAGGACCATGCTTGGAAATCAGAAAGAATTCAGCCTTGCAAGTGAAGGTAAAATGAATCGTCACAATGATGAGACTTGCACATGTGAACATACACATTGATGTCTGGCCACATACACATAATAACAACTATTTTCACAACACAATCACAATAATGCACTGTCCCAAGTGTATACTGCAGACGGGGCCAGGCACATCTCCATCCAACCACATGTAACAATATCCACTGCTGAACGTACACCATGAAAGCATGCAACATGTGCATGCCCCTGTAGCTGAGGATCAAACAGCAATGCTCTTGCTCCCAACACAAACAAATGTCATGATAACATAATATGTATGGCCCCTCATTCAGTGGCCTTACAGGTCTCAATGTTAATCGGGATAGTTGAATGCACTAAATTACCATCAACACACATCCAAACACATGTGTCAGTGTCTGCTGCTGGGTGGAGATGATGCAATCATCATACACAATTGAATAACCCATAGATGAGCGTGCATGAATGTACCTCACATGCCCTCAACATCTCAATCTGGCAACTGTTCCTGTCAGAGGCCTAGCTGTTAACATCTCACAGTGCATGCACACAAGTATACGTTGTCACCAAAAGCTGACTGAGCTCATTCCTACACCTGCCCACTTCACAGATGTGTGCCATTACATACTTCCAGCTTCAGTATGAGGCTGCATGCCAGTTGAGGATCGTGCAACACACATGCAGTGAAAAGAAGTAACTTACTCAAGTCATGCATACCCATGCAGGACTGACCAAATATTCACCCTGTAAGTACTCAATAGCAGCTTGGATATGAGCTTGCAGGTCAAGGACCTGAGTAAATATTAGGGCACCTGGCAATGCCCTGAAAAACCCAGGTGGGCATAGTTGAGTAAACAAAAAAAAAATTCAGGCTGAGAGGTCACACCAATCCAACATTTTGACACATATGACAGTCAATAGTAATGCATTTTTTTGACTGAATGTATTTAATAACATCTGAGCAATGAAAAAAATGGGGATAGAGCACCCAGGGATATTGAAAGACAATACAGGTAAGTATAATCCAGTGGAAAAGACTGGATTTCAATGAATAACAAACAAAGACTGCTAGTATTGGTCAACTATTACAATTGTGCAGTTACAGAATGAACCAAAAACCCAAGCCGGGCAGCCCAAGACAATCATTCTAATCAGTCCGGGGTTCTGTCACTTATAGACAGTCTGGGTTAGCAGCCACCATTAAGAAGTGGGTGTCCACACCATCATTACTATAGATGACACCACTTACCGCCTGAGGTACTCACTTGTTTCCTCAACGGCCAATCATATGCCGTCCAGATATCTACACCTGTGATGGATACTTTTACTTACCCCTGCACTGGATAAGCCTTCGATGGAGATCCCGGGACCACAACTTACTCCATCACACGTCCTGATGAAGGCCTGCATAAAAAGCTGCATTCTATAGCACTTCTAGGCCGAAACACCTTTGTGTCGACGATTACACCATCTGAACAGTGCACAGTTTATGCACTGATTTTGTTCTTTGTTATATGCGCATCAAATTGGGTTTTTGATTCATTCTGTAACTGCACAATTGTAATAGTTGACCAATACTAGCATTCTTTGTTTGTTATTCATTGAAATCCAGTCTTTTCCACTGGATTATACTTACCTGTATTGGCTTTCAATATCCCTCGGTGCTCTTTCCCCATTTATTTCATTGCTCAGATGTTTTTTAAATACATTCAGTCAAAAAAATGCATTACTATTGACTCTCATATGTGTCAAAATGTTGGATTGGTGTGACCTCTCACCCTGAAATTTTGTTTTTGTTTACTCAGGTCAAAGACCTGGGCATGGATCGCTGGGTTGATTTTCTTGAGGATCCAGTGGTGAAGGAGTGACACCCGATAGCGCCCTACAGAGAGCACCACCTCAGAAACATTTGTTCTCAAGGGCTGCCTTTGCTGGGCTCCGGGTCCTAAGGTCATCCCGGCGCTTCTTTGCATGGTCCTCTTTACAGACTGCCACAGCCTCTGCGTTGATGGCAGCAGTGATGTTCACCCAGATCTTTTGACGGCCACAGGTTCCAAGCTGCTTCTGTGGAACAAAGAGGGCATCACAATTTTTCAGGACCTGTTCACCCAGGATGCCAACTTCTGCGGCTAAGAGGTTGACAGCCCTCGGCCACACCTTAGGGGTGCTGGTTGATTTTGGAGACATGGCGCACCTGAGGCTCATAGTGTGAATCTGGGCCCTGACTATGCATACGGTGGAACTGTGGTGGTGGTATAAAGATGTGGAAATCCTTATATGGCAGCTGAGTTGTTCACAGAAGCCACTGAAGAATATAGGGGAATACCAGGTACTCCAAGGCAGTGCTAGGGGCCAGTAGCCAGTGACACACTACCAGGCAACAGGAGATGTAGAGGTATGGAGGCAAATATGGCTGGGGAAGCCAAGATATGGCACAGGACAACAGTAATAGCAAAACACATGTGTTTACATTCATGCCTGTATGAGGCAGCAGTGAAAACATCAGAGGAAGGGCGATATGCACGTAATTTACGCACCGCACGCAGCTGGCATACACACGTAACTCTGTAAATAACATGCTCATGAGCACCTCCAACCTGAATGCGCCTTCCCTGCTGTGCGCAGAGGTTGCGATATTTATGGGGTACCACATGGATTTGGGGGCATCAAAATGTAGGGGGTACCCTGCAGATTTTCTGCTATGCGCTGAGGTGGGGAAAATTAGGGGTTACCATGCCGATTTGGAGGCAGCAATATTTAGAGGGTACAGGCGTAGACATCACCCCACAAAGAGACACTAGTGAAGAAGAAGGGGCTACCAAGGAAGTGACACTTCACAGATGATGAGCTTACAATCCTCACTGATTACATCAATGAACACAATCTCGACCTGTGTCCTTGCACTGGCAGTACCTTTCCTGTGATGCTGCGGTGGAGGATGTGACAGGAGGTCACAGATCTCATCAATGCCTGTGGTGCGGAGAGGTGCACTGCGAAAGAGGTCCACAAAAGGATGGGGGACCTTATGAGGCAGACCAAGGAGAATTCTGGCAGGAATTTGGCATCTGACCAGGCTCCTGGAGGTGGATCACTACATGTGGATGAGCTGAAGAGTTTGCCAGTGGCCTCATCAGCAGTGAGCAGGTGGTTGGCATGGGAGCCATGGACACTTATGCAGCCACATCAGGTGAGTGCCATGTGTGCATGATATGCATGTTTTTCTTGACACAGATATGATATGCTATCACATGTTGTAGTATAGTTGGTCATAGTTCATCTCACCCATCCATGAGTACTACAGTAATGCATACATGTACAATTCCATTGAATGTGGTGCATCCTGGAAGGTGGATGCTTGAACCATGTTCGCGGTTGATAATGATCTCAATGCACACATTAGTGTATGCAGTATTCTTTAGAATTGTCGCTATAAGTGGCAATGGCCTGCAAGACACATGGATTTGGGCACAAAGTGTCATGTTTGTGGATAGGGCATTGTGCACACTAATTGTAACTCTCATGTGTTACTTTCTGCTGAGGAGTCCAGTTGGGAATCCGGGCAGTGCAGCTCCTCCTCTTTTCAGTTGTGTTGAACAGAGACCCTTGGGATACACTTAGGTCACCCATGGGTGGGGGTACAACCCTGTACCCCTAGTGTATGTTTTTGGACACCTGTGTGTTGCCCACAGAGCAGGGTATATCCTGGTGGCAGCTCCATGCTGGATTTGACAGGTTCCCTGAGTATCCTCCATGTTGGAATACCCAGGCCCTGCCCTAGGAATCAGTGGATTCTAATAGAAGGCAAGATGGCCTCTAGGTCCTCTTGGTTTCTATTTCCTGTTACCTTTTTTTTCCTAATGTCCTGGGAGACCTTGTCTCTGTCCCTTCCCCTGACTGGCTGTTGGGTGGAAGAACCATATATGGTATTGTGGGGAAGTCTAGGTCAGACTGGCTGGAGCATTCCCAGTGAATGTATGTTTTGGGTACACCCTTGGGGTGGGACCTTTGTAAATAGAGTGTGTGACCAATATGCATTCTATGTTATGAGTGTCTGGTTTCTGTGTGTGTGACACAATGAGCGAGACAGTCCTGCCTGAAACTGATATGAACACAGTGTAGTGTGCTGGAATGCTGGGTGCTTGCCCCAATCCACATTCCTTGTTATGGGTGTCTGGGTGCAAGTGAACCCCTGAATGCATGTGAGCCTGATTGGCTGCCTGCCTGCATGAATGCCCTTCTGTGTGATTGGCCAACTGAGCCTGGATCAGCCAGAGTGATTGAGGGACAGATGTGTGTATCTGGCGACCTCTCACTTACCAATTTGTTCAGAAGGTGAAGTTGAAACTTGAAGCTCATCCTTGAAGCCCAGCTGGAAGAAGAAGAATTGCTGCTGCACTTTTTTAGACGGAATCTAAAAGCTGTCGAGTCCGTCGAGGACTGATCCGAGAGAGGAACTTGCTAGGGGACCTCTCCCCGAGCTACGAGGGACCATCATGCAAAAGCTGATCGCCATCGAAGCACCCTGGAAGCCAGTCCCAAAAGACTGTCGACGGAGAAAGGGTCAGCCAAGAATCTTGAAGTAAAGCGCCAGGACATCAAGGCCATCGAAGTCCATTGCCATTGACTGGGGTTCGGAGGATTTCTGTAACCACTGGAAGCCAGTCGAGTCGTGTTGTCCAGAAGCGAGACAGATTGACGTTGTGCTGCTCAACGACCAGAGCCACAAAGCTCCACCTTGCCTAAGAACATTTGAACGAGGGCTCCTTTGCCATTTCCGTAGACCACTATGTCCTGCCAGAGAAATTCGAGGTCGTCGGCTACCGAGAAAAGTCAGTCAGTGGATTTTCCCGCCACCCAAAGCCGACAAAGACATCCTGACAACACTGTTGGAGTGAAGATCCAAAGTCCAGCCCATGGTAGAGTCCCAATCGCCAAAGCTATCCCGAGGTATGTGCTGTGGCTGCAGCAATGACAGGCCAGAGGACCGCTGAAGCATCTTCCGACATACATCAAAGAGTCTTCTTTGTGGCACCAAACACTTTGCATCAAGGTGGACAGCATGCCTCATCTTCCTAGGACTTCTACAAATGATCGTCAAATAGCACTGTAAAGATCGAAGCTGCTGTCCTGACGCCTGTGTTCACTTTTCTTCAAGGAATCTCGATGCACTGTGGCTCCTGCTTTAAAGGGAGTCCGATCTCGAGGGATCGGTTGATGAACCGGCAAAGAAACTCTTCTATCTCAGGTACATTGGGTTGGTTGAACCTTTTGACCTGGAAGCAAGACTGATTTAACATTAATGGACTTGGTGTGTTAATACTTTTTATTGCAGGTTGCCCAATTGGGAGATCCTCACTCAGAATTGTGGCTTAGTAGCAAAAGAAGCATTTTCCATGTTTAACCTAATGTGCCTTCCTTCCTATGATCTATGCTGTTACACCTTGCTGAATGATTTGTGTGCCATTATAACTCTCAACAGTTGATGCATTTTAAAGAAATCTATAGCTAAGTGTGGTACCACATAGACATTGTATATATTTGCCATACTAGAATTACCAGAGAGCAAAGTGTGTTATTGGTTTGTGTATTTTTCTCTGAACCTTATTTTTATATAAATAACTGTGTTAGCACATAACCTAGTGGGTGGACATTCCTTTGTGGGGGCTTTTGGACTCACTGCACTTAGGAACCAGCCTGCATCACCTCCTGAGAGCTTAAGCCTTGGTTACTACCATATAGAGAACCTTGGCTGGGGTGCTCTATGCCTCTACTGTGCCATATAGTTGCCAGAAGTACAGATGCCCCCTTCAGTCTTTACAGCCACTGAGCTCCTTGAGTTCCTTCTGATGCTGAGTCCAAGGAGGAGAACCAGGAGACCCTGGGAGTGGAGAGGCCTGCTTGAATGGTGGATTCTGCATCTACAAGTGTGCCTCCTACCATCATGGAGTCAGCAGCACAGGCTGATGTACATGGGAGGGTTGTAGACTGCCACCCTATGACAGTGCACCCACTGCAATGGGCCCGGGCACCTGCATATTCTGGCTTGGTAGGCCACACACATATGGTGGACGTGTGCCTGCCAAACACTTGTGGTGGGAGGAGAAGTTGCTGTGTGCGATTGCCCAATGGGACAAGGTCCATACATCGCCTGGCAGTAAATGTCATCTCCTACAAAGCCGCACTCACTGCCGAAATATGCCTTTGGGGCCCTCATGCATGCATCCCTCTAAGGAGTGGCCATAGCCAATGAGGACAATGCTTTGGCATTGCATGGTCAGAGTGCCCTATCCCAGGATCCACCACAGAATGGGGATTGCAAAGGAACCATGCAGGTGATGCCATTGGGCATCTCCTCACACACCCCTATCCTCTTGCCACCACCACCCATTCTTCTTGCACCCTGGAGTCTATAAGCCTGTGGATGGCATATGGATTATTTTCCTTTTATTTTTTTCCTTGTCCAAGGTGGACTGAATTTTTGTTTTCCTCATGTCAGGGCCATTGTGCTCTAGATGCAGTGACTCAACTGATCATGCTACTTGGCACATTTTTGCGCTGGGGACTGGACATGCGGCCATGCTCAGTGGAGTCAACTGACGTGGTGTTGTGGACTGCTACAGCCTCCCACATACAGGTGAATATTCCATTCAACATTGATGTGTATAAGAGCTGTCTGTCAGACAGACTCCTGTAGCTGGCCCAAACAAATGTCCAATGTCATATCAGGTATTTTGCCTCACCCAGTGCCGACACTGCCTTAGCAGACACCTCGAGCACCCTATTTCCACCCAAGTTCCCATTCCTTCTCCTGGACACTGACCCTCCTAGCACTAATGCAAAGGCATAGCATTAGGTGGAAGCAGTGAGGCATTCACAGCACAACAGCAGTACAACCAGATAAGGTTGGACACTGTCATCTATTTTCATGGCTGGTGACATATGCATCCCAGTAGTGGCATGCTGTGGCATAAATTAGGTTGAGCATTGTACATGATGATGAGCGGGTCACTCTCACTGAAGATGTGAATTGTCCTACATAATTGTTTGCATGTCTCCTTGATCACCTATGCACCCGCTTTGTGTTACTGGTTACACCGCCATGACTTGCTGCTTTAAGTCAGTCTCCTCAGGATGTTCCTGCACACATGTCTTTGGTGAGGGCTGAAGCAATATCTTCTTTTTGGTGTGGCCTTACATTTACACTCCTGTCATGTAAGACTTGCATGACATCTCCTGGCATTTGCCATGTCAAGTAGCCACTCCATGATCATGTGTGGACTGGCTTATAGGGTCTCTGAAAATGTCTTGGTAGGTCTCTGCACCCTAGGCCTCTTTTGTGTGGTATTTCCACATTTAATCATAGGGAAAGGGTTGGACTTGTTTAAAAAGTGTGAAATGGGGCAACTTTGAGAATTATTTCCAGGGCCTCTTTTGGTTCCCAGTCCACACCAGGCTGTGATGCATGGGAATGCAATGCACCTGACTCTCCCAATCCATGTAAGAGGACAAGTGTGCATGTGGATGATGTGTGAAGTATGCTGGTGAGGTGCAAGTGTGGAGGGTTTAAATGTCTTTCTGATGTGTAATGTTGATGATGAAGTGTGTGTAACCTTACATCATTTTTTATGTTAATGTGTTCTGTTAGTGGATACATTGCATTCTGGAAGATTTGGAAGGCATCTTCATGATTGGACAAGGGACATGTTGAGGGTATTGGAGACATATGTGAGCAGGGGGTCGGTGGCCAGCTGTTGATTTTCCTCATTACAGAGCATGTACATGGCAGTGGTGAGTGGATGTTAGCAGGGCGAGCAGAAATCGTGCAATGGGACCCATCACCAAGATCGCTGCCAGGTGACTCATTTCTGTTGTACTTGATGCATGCAACTTAGGGGTACACATGGTATGGAGACATTGTGCTAGGGGCTGACTTTGCAATATTTGGATTTTTGTGCCTGTGACATGGAAACTTTAATTTCCACTTGAAAGGACTTGGGACATGGTTTGTAAACTTTATGAGATGGATGATGATGGGGTGGCATTGTACTTTTAATGTTATGAGGCACACTCTGTTTGCCAATCCAAGAGACGTATTCTCAGGGTGTTATGGGCAAGATGTATTAGTTTGATTGCATCATTGAAAGTCATCAGGGATGTGGCTTTACTGTGTGTTTTCCAGAGGGGTTGCAATTCCTGTGAAGAAGGTTTGTACTATCTGGTTGTGTGTGTCCTGTCCCTGTTCCCTTTGGCATGTTAAGGGTATGGGTGCTGCCTGTGAATGAGGGTGCAGGCCCTTCTGCAGCTCTACTGCTGTGCCACAATGTTTGTCAATATTATGCAGGACACAACATGCCACAAGGATTTTACATTTTACAGGGGGTACATATAGCCATATGCCACCTCAGTGGTGAAGGGAGCGGAAGCGTGACTTGAGTACTTTTAATATGCACTCCACTATGCCCCTAGTGGCTGTGTGTGCTACATTGTAGCATGCCTCATCTAGGGTGGCTGGATTCCAGATTGGTGTCAACAAGTATGTTGACAGCGGGTAGGCACTGTCCCCCGCGAAGGACAAAATGCTTATTAATTGCATGTATTGATATTTCTTGTGTTCCTGAGTGTCATGTGACTGCTTGTGTGCGTGATAGTTGATACTTACCCACAATCCAGGTGTTTCTAAAGGTTCCCGATGCAAGGGCCTGGTATATGGGGGGATTCCGGAAGATGTAGCTATCATGCGTGCCTGCTGGGTAACTGGCATTCACCTGCATGATGTGTCCTTTGGAATCACAGATCACCTGCCCATTGTAAGTGGAAGTGTAAGTGTAATTGGTTATTTATAACGCACATAATACCCAGAGATATCTATGCGCAGACCCGGGGTTTGAACCTTTGTTGCTCTGCATCATGTTGCTTCAAACGTGAGTGCATTACCCATGAGCTTTCCTACCAAGACAATGGAATGGCAATGTTTCCTGTTGCAATAGATGTGCTCAGTCTCTTGGGGGGGGTTGTACCCGTACACGGGTGCAGTCGATGGTTCCCAGGACCTGGAGAAAGTCTGCAATTGCATATAATTCCTAGCACACTCTCTGCTTTGCCTCAGGCCATCTTAACAGTTGTTTGGGCCCATGACAAAGACAGCCTTGGACCCCCTTGAAACCTATTGGAGTGCAGATAGGGCCCATAGGGAGCGATGGCATATGAGGAGGACACAGAGTCTGTAGGTGTTGTTTGGTTATGCGCCCAACTGTTGCCTGCCCATGGTCATGCTAATCCCTATGGCCATTCCCACCCATTCTTGCCTCTACCTGCCCAAAACACCTCCTCATGGGAACTCTTTGAGCTCACTTCAGTCAAGCCTTACCATCAGACTTTGCATTCAAAGTGCCTGGCAGTGTTTGTTCAAAGCTGTCTTCTGAGAGTTAATGGCCCTCATTACGACCCGTGCGTTAAGGGGTTAACGGTGCCGTAAAAGGTGGCGGCGCCGTTAAACCCTTAACGCCTGATTACGAGGTCCCTTTGCGTGTGGCACTTTAACGCCTGCTTTTAGCAGGCGTTAAAAAACCAACCCGCAAAGGGACCTAGTAGCTAATTACAGCACCGTAATTTACGGTGCCGTAATTAGCGCCTTCCCCAGTCCCATTGAGCCCTATGGGACAAAAATGGGAATAGGGAAGGGCCATGGCGGCATGGGGAATTACCACCCCGCCAACCTCGGAATGGGGCGATAATTCCCCATTCCGCCATGGCGGAGTCGGTAAGTTACCGGCATGGACCATGGTGAAGTTAGCACCATGGTCCAACGCCTGGGTCGTAATGAGGGCCAATGACTTAATTGGAGTTGTATACATGTTACTGGTGTAGTTAAAATGGCTTGCCTTCAGCCACTCGATTTATAAGCACTCAGCATGTCCTTCACTGAAGTCCTGTTAAAAACAAGCATTGGCCAAGCCACGGAAGTCCTATTTTAAAAAAGCATTCATTTTTGGCTTGTGCATAAGATTTAGGGGTTGATTCATGGAATTAATGTGCGCCGAAAATTCCCGCGCAGAGGTGCCAAAACGTGCGATTCGCAGTAAAAGTGCAAAAAACGCAGTGCAAGTGCGAAAATCGCAGGGAAACCAGCGCACATCGATTCATGGAAGTCCGTGCGCAAGAAAAACATTGGATGTGTGCTAAAAATGTGCGCCGCGCACGCCGGCGCACAGGTCATCCAACAGCGTGCGCCACGACCACTGCGAAATCGCACATAGCGCGGCGCACATCACAAAAGTAGCTGGAACAATGGGCGTAACACTCGGAATGGGGAACAACGTGTGAAAATATGGGCGTCACGGGGGAAGTACAGGAGGAAAGTGCGCGGAACGCCCACACGCTCGCCTACAACCCGTATTCATGGAATCGAATAGGGCAAACCAGCGCACGGTCAAAGACGCGAACAGGGCCAAACAAGTACACCACAAGAAAGCAGGCGGTAGCGCCCCTGCGCCTGAAAAAAATGTGCGCTAATAAAAAGCACCCATATATAGCCATGATGAATGGTCCTTACAGTGGCCCTCTAGGGCAAATGAGATGCAAAGGGGTACCGACAAACACGGACACCCGCTGTGTGAAAAAAAAGCGTGTGCGTATGTTCCTGGGTGCTCGGGAAGTTTCACACGCGATTAGCCTGGGTATGTGTGTTTCGGGGTGCGCGGTAAGTTCCACACGCGATTAGCCTGGGTACGTGTACTTCAGGGTGCGCGGGAAGTTCCACACACGATTAGCCTGGGTACGTGTGTTTCGGGGTGCGCAGGACGTTCCGCACGCGATTGGCCTGGGTACGTGTACGTCGGGGTGCGTGGGAAGTTCCACACACGATTAGCCTGGGTACGTGTGTTTCGGCGTGCGCGGGAAGTTCCACACGCGATTGGCCTGGGTACGTGTACTTCGGGGTGCGCGGGAAGTTCCACACGCGATTGGCCTGGGTACGTGTACTTCAGGGTGCGCGGGAAGTTCCACACGCGATTGGCCTGGGTACGAGTACTTCGGGATGCGCGTGAAGTTCCACAAGCGATTGTCCTGGGTACGTGTACTTCGGGTGCGCGGGAAGTTCCACATGCGATTGGCCTGGGTACGTGTATTCCAAGGTGCGCGGGAAGATTCACACGCGATTTTAGCAGGGTACGTGTATTTCGGTGGTGCCGGCGAATGCTACACGTGATTTGGCCGTGTGGGTCCTCCCAGGTGTTCCCTCTACACCCTCCACGGCCCCTGCAGGTAGCCCACACCACAGGGGACTACCCTGCACCCCTGTTCATGTCCCACAGGCAACCCATCCACCATGGCCATGCCCACCAGCCAACCCACATGTCACCTTGCACTACTGATCACCAACACATGTCTACCACCACCCCACCCCCAGCATCCAGGGGCACCCTCCACCAGGCCCCCACTCATGTCTCACTGCACCCCCAACCCCCAGCAGTGCAGGGGCAGTCTCCACCAGGCCCCTACTCATGTCTCCCACCACCCCCACCCCCCAGCATCCAGGGGCACCCTCCACCAGGCCCCCACTCATGTCTCCCACCATCCCCACCCCCCAGCATCCAGGGGCACCCTCCACCAGGCCCCCACTCATGTCTTCCACCACCCCCACCCCCCAGCAGTGCGGGGGCACCCTCCACCAGGCCCCCACTCATGTCTCCCTGCACCCCCACCCCCCAACAGTGCAGGGGCAGCCTCCACCGGGCCCCAACTCATGTCTCCCACCACCCCCACCCCCCCAGCCACCAGGGGCAGCCTCCACCCGGCCCCCACTCATGTCTCCCACCACCCCCACCCCCCAGCATCCAGGGGTACCCTCCACCAGGCCCCCACTCATGTCTACCACCACCCCCACCCCCCAGCATCCAGGGGCACCCTCCACCAGGCCCCCACTCATGTCCAACTCATGTCTCCCTGCACCCCCACCCCCAGCAGTGCAGGGGCACCCTCCACCAGGCTCCCACTCATGTCTCCCACCACCCCCACCCCCCAGCAGTGCAGGGGCAGCCTCCACCAGGCCCCCACTCATGTCTCACACCACCCCCACCCTCCAGCATCCAGGGGCACCCTCCACCAGGCCCCCACTCATGTCTCCCACCACCCCCACCCTTCAGCAGTGCAGGGGAACCCTCCACCAGGCCCCCACTCATGTCTCCCACCACCCCCACCCCCCAGCATCCGGGAGCACCCTCCACCAGGCCCCCACTCATGTCCCCCACCACCCCCACCCCCCAGCATCCAGGGGCACCCTCCACCAGGCCCCCACTCATGTCTCCCACCACCCCCACCCTTCAGCAGTGCAGGGGAACCCTCCACCAGGCCCCCACTCATGTCTCCCACTACCCCCACCCCCCAGCATCCGGGAGCACCCTCCACCAGGCCCCCACTCATGTCTCACACCACCCCACCCCCCATCAGTGCAGGGGCAGCCTCCACGAGGCCCCCACTCATGTCTCCCACCACCCCCACCCCCCAGCATCCAGGGGCACCATCCACCAGGCCCCCACTCATGTCTACCACCACCGCACCCCCCAGCATCCAGGGGCACCCTCCACCAGGCCCCCACTCATGTCCAACTCATGTCTCCCTGCACCCCCACCCCCCAGCAGTGCAGGGGCAGCCTCCACCAGGCCCCCACTCATGTCTCCCACCACCCCCACCCCCCAGCAGTTCAGGGGCACCCTCCATCAAGCCCCCACTCATGCCTACCATCACCCCCACCCCCCAGCAGTGCAGGGGCACCCTCCACCAGGCCCCCACTCATGTCTCCCACCACCCCCACCCCCCAGCATCCAGGGGCACCCTCCACCAGGCCCCCACTCATGTCTCCCACCACCCCCGCCCCCCAGCATCCAGGGACACCCTCCACCAGGCCCCCACTCATCTCTACCACCACCCCCCAGCATCCAGGGGCACCCTCCACCAGGCCCCCACTCATGTCTCCCTGCACCCCCACCCCCCAGCAGTGCAGGGGCAGCCTCCACCAGGCCCCCACACATGTCTCCCACCACCCCCACCCCCCAGCAGTTCAGGGGCACCCTCCACCAAGCCCCCACTCATGTCTACCATCACCCCCACCCCCCAGCAGTGCAGGGGCACCCTCCACCAGGCCCCCACTCATGTTTTCCACCACCCCCACCCCCAGCATCCGGGGGCACCCTCCACCAGACCCCCACTCATGTCTCCCACCACCCCCACCCCCCAGCATCCAGGGGCACCCTCCACCAGGCCCCCACTCATGTCTCCCTGCACCCCCACCCCCCAGCAGTGCAGGGGCAGCCTCCACCAGGCCCCCACTCATGTCTCCCACCACCCCCACCCCCCAGCATCCAGGTGCAGCCTCCACCAGGCCCCCACTCATGTCTCCCACCACCCCCACCCCGCAGCAGTGCAGGGGCAGCCTCCACCAGGCCCCACTCATGTCTACCATCACCCACACCCCCAGAAGTGCAGGGGCAGCCTCCACCAGGCCCCCACTCATATCTCCCACCACCCCCACCCCCCAGCATCCAGGGGCACCCTCCACCAGACCCCCACTCATGTCTACCACCACCCCCACCCCCCAGCATCCAGTGGCACCCTCCACCAGGCCCCCACTCATGCCCAACTCATGTCTCCCTGCACCCCCACCCCCCAGCAGTGCAGGGGCAGCCTCCACCAGGCCCCCACTCATGTCTCCCACCACCCCCACCCCCCAGCAGTGCAGGGGCAGCGTCCACCAGGCCCCCACTCATGTCTCCCACTACCCCACACCCAGCAGTGCAGGGGCAGCCTCCACCAGGCCCCCACTCATGTCCCCATCACCCCCACCCCCCAGCAGTGCAGGGGCAGCCTCCACCAGGCCCCCACTCATGTCCCCCTGCACCTCCACCCCCCAGCAGTGCAGGGGCAGCCTCCACCAGGCCCCCACTCATGTCTCCCACCACCCCACCCCCCAGCATCCAGGGGCTCCCTCCACCAGGCCCCCACTCATGTCTCCCACCACCCCCACCCCCCAGCAGTGCAGGGGCAGCCTCCACCAGGCCCCCACTCATGTCTACCTTCACCCCCACCCCCCAGCAGTGCAGGGGCAGCCTCCACCAGGCCCCCACTCATGTGTCCCACCACCCCCGCCCCCCAGCATCCAGGGACACCCTCCACCAGGCCCCCACTCATGTCTACCACCACCCCCACCCCACAGCAGTGCAGGGGCAGCCTCCACCAGGCCGCCACTCATGTCTCCCACCACCCCCAACCCCCAGCAGTTCAGGGGCACCCTCCACCAAGCCCCCACTCATGCCTACCATCACCCCCACCCCCCAGCAGTGCAGGGGCATCCTCCACCAGGCCCCCACTCATGTCCCCCACCACCCCCACCCCCCAGCATCCAGGGGCACCCTCCACCAGGCCCCCACTCATGTCTCCCACCACCCCCACCCCCCAGCATCCAGGGGCACCCTCCACCAGGCCCCCACTCATGTCTCCCACCACCCCCACCCCCCAGCAGTGCAGGGGCAGCCTCCACCAGGCCCCCACTCATGTCTACCATCACCCCCACCCCCCAGCAGTGCAGGGGCAGCCTCCACCAGGCCCCGACTCATGTGTCCCACCACCCCTGCCCCCCAGCATCCAGGGACACCCTCCACCAGGCCCCCACTCATGTCTACCACCACCCCCATCCCCCAGCATCCAGGGGCACCCTCTACCAGGCCCCCACTCATGTCTCCCTGCACCCCCACCCCCCAGCAGTGCAGGGACAGCCTCCACCAGGCTCCCACTCATGTCTCCCACCACCCCCACCCCCCAGCATCCAGGTGCAGCCTCCACCAGGCCCCCACTCATGTCTCCCACCACCCCCACCCCGCAGCAGTGCAGGGGCAGCCTCCACCAGGCCCCACTCATGTCTACCATCACCCCCGCCCCCAGCAGTGCAGGGGCAGCCTCCACCAGGCCCCCACTCATGTCTCCCACCACCCCCACCTCCCAGCATCCAGGGGCACCCTCCACCAGACCCCCACTCATGTCTACCACCACCCCCACCCCCCAGCATCCAGGGGCACCCTCCACCAGGCCCCCACTCATGCCCAACTCATGTCTCCCTGCACCCCCACCCCCCAGCAGTGCAGGGGCAGCCTCCACCAGGCCCCCACTCATGTCTCCCACCACCCCACCCTCCAGCAGTGCAGGGGCACCCTCCACCAAGCCCCCACTCATGTCTACCATCACCCCCACCCCCCAGCAGTGCAGGGGCACCCTCCACCAGGCCCCCACTCATGTTTTCCACCACCCCCACCCCCAGCATCCGGGGGCACCCTCCACCAGACCCCCACTCATGTCTCCCACCACCCCCACCCCCCAGCATCCAGGGGCACCCTCCACCAGTCCCCACTCATGTCTCCCTGCACCCCCACCCCCCAGCAGTGCAGGGGCAGCCTCCACCAGGCCCCCACTCATGTCTCCCACCACCCCCACCCCCCAGCATCCAGGTGCAGCCTCCACCAGGCCCCCACTCATGTCTCCCACCACCCCCACCCCGCAGCAGTGCAGGGGCAGCCTCCACCAGGCCCCACTCATGTCTACCATCACCCACACCCCCAGAAGTGCAGGGGCAGCCTCCACCAGGCCCCCACTCATATCTCCCACCACCCCCACCCCCCAGCATCCAGGGGCACCCTCCACCAGACCCCCACTCATGTCTACCACCACCCCCACCCCCCAGCATCCAGTGGCACCCTCCACCAGGCCCCCACTCATGCCCAACTCATGTCTCCCTGCACCCCCACCCCCCAGCAGTGCAGGGGCAGCCTCCACCAGGCCCCCACTCATGTCTCCCACCACCCCCACCCCCCAGCAGTGCAGGGGCAGCCTCCACCAGGCCCCCACTCATGTCTCCCACCACCCCACCCTCCAGCAGTGCAGGGGCAGCCTCCACCAGGCCCCCACTCATGTCTACCATCACCCACACCCCCCAGCAGTGCAGGGGCACCCTCCACCAGGCCCCCACTCATGTCTACCATCACCCCCACCCCCCAGCAGTGCAGGGGCAGCCTCCACCAGGCCCCCACTCATGTCTCCCATCACCCCCACCCCCAGCAGTGCAGGGGCAGCCTCCACCAGGCCCCCACTCATGTCCCCCTGCACCTCCACCCCCCAGCAGTGCAGGGGCAGCCTCCACCAGGCCCCCACTCATGTCTTCCACCACCCCCACCCCCCAGCATCCAGGGGCACCCTCCACCAGGCCCCCACTCATGTCTCCCACCACCCCCACCCCCCAGCAGTGCAGGGGCAGCCTCCACCAGGCCCCCACTCATGTCTCCCACCACCCTCACCCCCCAGCATCCAGGGGCACCCTCCACCAGGCCCCCACTCATGTCTACCACCACCCCCACCCCCAGCATCCAGGGGCACCCTCCACCAGGCCCCCACTCATGTCCAACTCATGTTTCCCTGCACCCCCACCCCCCAGCAGTGCAGGGGCAGCCTTCACCAGGCCCCCACTCATGTCTCCCACCACCCCCACCCCCCAGCAGTGCAGTGGCACCCTCCACCAGGCCCCCACTCATGTCTACCATCACCCCCACCCCCCAGCGGTGCAGGGGCAGCCTCCACCAGGCCCCCACTCATGTCTCCCACCACCCCCACCCCCCAGCATCCAGGGGCACCCTCCACCAGGCCGCCACTCATGTCTCCCACCACCCCCACCCCCCAGCAGTGCAGGGGCAGCCTCCACCAGGCCCCCACTAATGTCTACAATCACCCCCACCCCCCAGCAGTGCAGGGGCAGCCTCCACCAGGCCCCCACTCATGTCTCCCACCACCCCCACCCCCCAGCATCCAGGGGCACCCCCCACCAGGCCCCCACTCATGTCTACCACCACCCCCAGCATCCAGGGGTAGCCTCCACCAGGCCCCCACTCATGTCCAACTCATGTCTCCCTGCACCCCCACCCCCCAGCAGTGCAGGGGCAGCCTCCACCAGGCCCCCACTCATGTCCCCCTGCACCCCCACCCCCCAGCCGTGCGATTTGCCTGGGTACGTGTATCCCTGGGGTGCACGGGTAGTCTCCCATGCGATACCATCAGGGTATGTGTATTATGGGTCCGCGTGAACTTCCACACGCTATACCAGCAGACTACGTGTTTTACGGGGTTTGCGGGAACTTCCACACGCGACTGGGCCTGTGAGAGTGGGGTACGTGTATTCCAGGGGTGGGCGGGAATATTCACTCGCGACTGGGCCTGGGAGAGCGTGTTACATGTATTCCTGGGGTGGGCGGGAAGATTCACACGTTCACCTACGACGCGCCGAAAAATAAAAGGTCCAATCCTAAAACACGTACGCTAGCATGAAGCAGGCGTACGTCGACCCGCGCAGCATAAAAGTATGCGCAAACAACAAACACGCTCAGATGCCAGGATGAATATACCGTTCCTAGCAGCAGTGGCCGTGGGTTACCAAAGGAGGAGGAGGAGGATAGTGAGGGCCCGAATTTTCACTCCCAGAACCAGCCTTTTTGGGATGCCTGATGACCAGGTGTATGGGAGGTACAGGTTTCCACCACACATAATACTGGACCTGGTCAGTGAGTGGGAGGATGACCTCACATCACCCACCCTGTGCTTCCAAGCACTCAGCCCCCTGGAGAAGGTCCTCAATGTACTGCACTTCTTGGCCACTGGATCATTTCAGCGGACACAGTGCCATAGTGGGTGGGGTGTCACATGCCACGCAGTCACACTGCCTACACCAGGTCTTCAACATCACCACTGCACGCCCATCAGTCCGTAGGCACATATACCTGCACAGGACACCTGCAGAAAGGCAGGCTGCCGCCCTCGATTTCTACGTTGTGGCACAATTCGCCAAAGTGCTAGGTGCCATTGACTGCACCCATGTGGCACTACGTCCCCCCAGGGCATCTGAGTACATCTATAGGAACCGCAAGCACTGGCATTCCATCAATGTGCAGGTAGTATGTAATGCCAAAGGAATCATCACCTCATTATATGCCAACTATCCAGGGTCTACCCACGACAGCTTAATTTACCGAATGTCTACCCTAAACCGGGACCTAGAAGCTGGGCGGCATGGCGATACATGGCTGCTTGGTGAGTATGAATGCCACTGCACATGCGTGCATGTCAGATGCAGAGTTATGTCACTACCCCACTAATGATACCCATCACCTCCTCACCATGGGACAGTGCCTACCCTCTGAGCACCCACATGATGACACCAATTCGGTACCCCATCACGCCTCCCGAGGTAAGATACAACACAGCCCATATTGCAACCCGGGGCATAGTGGAGCGCACATTCGGAGTGCTCAAGTCACGCTTTCGCTCCCTTGACCGTTCTGGCGGGCAGCTGTTATATGCGCCCCCAGTAGTGGGCAGGATCATAGTGGCAGCATGTGTCCTGCACAATGTTGCAACACGCCGGGGCCTGGCTGTGGACATGGTGGTGCCCCCACATCTCCAACCACATGCACGCCCGCTGCGCATGGGAAGGGAGAGGGCATGGGGTGAGGCAGCCCGTATGCAGCTGGTGGCTAATTACTTCACATAGAAATCACACCCCTGTGGAGTGCACACAGCCCTGGCACATACCATCTGATAAGCAATGATGACTCGACCTGACAATTATGACCAACAAAGGGACAGTCAACTGTCAGAACCATAGCAGCCTGAGATTGTTCATGTGGAAGTGTCACAATGTGTGCATCCCTACCTACACAAACACCACCAATGCAGTGTCATCAAAAGACACACTTCCATGCTGCAGAAATGAATACCCACTTGCAAAATACTACATGAAAACAGTGCCATGTCACTCAACCCCTCCCCGGCACGGCCACACAACACACCATGGCATGGCATGCAATGTGAGAGCAAACAAATTAATCCCCACAACATGCCCCAATTGTCACAAGCTAGAGTGTCCCTAATGGAAACATGGTCACACATGAAATGCTCACAGTAATGCACGACCTACAACCCACATTACCAAATACCTACCAAGAATACCAATCACCTACACAACCTCCAACCTACCTTAAACATGACATTACAGATTTGCTAGCCTCACTACCTGATGATGCCAGCACTTCGAACACTTCCAAGTATACAGTGTTAGCGCCACGCAAGAGTGCAGGTGCACTGCTTACAACATGGATTCCAGTTCCAAGGTGGACCGCCTTGTGAAGACATGAGAAATGGACCTGCAATTAGGAGGATTTGATGGATGCAGAGGCACATATCAATACACCATGCAGTGTACAATACAACAACAATATGCACTATGAATGTATACACAGTATTGACTACAGACTGCCCACACATTGAATGGGAGTCCAATGTCACCATGTACGTCAATGTCACTTGGGCACACCCTTTGCAAGCCCATGGAAACGGGAAGCAGGAGGGGTGTGTGTCACAAAAACCAAGCATCTGAACCAAATTCATGACAAGCCTGCATGTGCCCAGCCACAATGCAGCGTATGCCCACAGGAGCCACACAAAGCAACACACTGTCCCAAAAAAAAAAGAAGAAAAAAAAATGGCCATTAATGGGCCTGGGGGTGTGGGGGACGCCTCCCAGGAGGTCCGAGGACAGGGTACACACCAAAACCCACCTGTGTGGATCTTGCGAAAAAAAACACCTCCATGGGCTCATGGCCTACACGGCTACCCTATTGTGGGAGAATCACTGCTGTCGCTCTTCTCACCCTCTGCAGCTGCATCAGGAGGTGGTGGCACTATGGGAGGCAGCCCACGCAATGCCCTAGTCTGTTCCTCCATGGCAGCAAGCATGCGGGTGTGGTAGGTCTCGTTCTGGAGGATAATTGTGCGGAGGTCCCCATGCAACAACTCACGGGATGCCCGGACCTCCTCCCTAGTTGCCTGCATCTCAGCTGAGAGCGTATGTGTGAGCCGCTCCAGCTGCTGTTCTGTCCTCATGTTAGCTGAAGCCTCAAGCGCAACCAGAGTTACCCTGAGCTGACGGCGTTCCACCCTCAGGGCTTCCCTGTGGCCCTGGGACTGTATGGAAATGGCTTCCCGCAGAGGCGCCAGTGCCGCCTGCCTGTCCCTGTCAGACGCCAACATGTCCTCCCTGTGTGACTGGCAGATGGAGTCGGTTGCCTGCTGTAGTCGCTCCATCAGCCTTTCGGGGGGGACAATGGAAGTAGCCACCCTATCCATGGCCTGAGCCATCATCTCTGCTGATGCTGCCTGTTGGGTTGCCATACCGTATATGGATTGCTCCCATGCAGTATTGCCAGGTGGCGGACGGCCACCACGTCGGCGGGCACCACACCTGTCTGGGGCAAGGTGAACTGCACCTTGCTGTGCCGGCACTGCCTGAGGCTGCAGGACTGCATTCCCAATCTGATCTGCTGGCCCAGGAACAGGATCAGATGTCGCGGAGTGTGACCCTGCATCCGTAACCACCAAAGGCGTACCTGCCTACACTGACATCCCCATTGAGGGTTCTAACCCTGGTGCAGGTGGGTTGGACAGAACAGAATCCCTCCCAGGAACACTCACCTGCGACGGCACATAGGTCTCATCATCCGAATCGACATCTGAATACAGCTCGGGGGAGGTGCAGCCAGAGACACCCCTTGAGAGCACGACCTGCAGCAGTTGTGGGTTCTCACCCACCACCACACCACGTCCCTCACTGGTGGTCGGTCGGGCCTGAGACCCCTCCTGGGTCTGCACCATCTCCACAACCCCAGCAGTATCAAGTGCGTCAATCCCTGCAAAGACATAAAAGAAAACAAATGGAAACAGACATTAGCACTATGGCACACAATTAGGGGTGAGAGGCTACAGAAACAGTACTTGATTGACACATGTCCCACATGACTAAAACCCTCCCATGCATGCACCGTCACTGCGTGTGAAGGATAGGCAGATGGCACACATTCATGACACCAAGATGGAAGATGAACACATTTGCTGCATGCTGCCTGGCAGTGGCATCACACATTGGCCAGTGATTGGCAGGTCAAATACACATGCCATCACATAGATGGCATGTACCCTAGCCATAAAGTAAAGAGGGAGAGGAGGGTTCCAATTGTTCATTCAGTCCAGTTTGCTCATGAAATTGATTTTTTCATTGAAATGGTTCAAATGTTTAACCTGGAGCTCCCAGTCCAAAATGGTCCTATAGCACAGGGACATGTCTAAACAAATCATGTCCAGGAAACAAAGCCAGTCCACTGTACCATAGCCATGTCAGACATGTGATAATAGGACTGAGAAATCCCGAGTAAAAGTGGTGGTATGCAAACAATCTGCCTGAATAAACAGAGGTAAATAAGCAACAATGTTGTGGCAAGATGACACTTCAAGGGCAACTGGCGTGGTGTTGGGCTGGATGTCTAATGTTGGCAGAAGGGATGCTGCTATACCCAAATGCTGGTGTGCAGAATGTATAGGATGAGGCACATGGGTGACCCAAACCACTCAGGCACACACACCCTCACCTGGCACCCAAACAGAAGCCCTCCCACACACACCATGCACATGGATGACACACACATGCATGTGCACTCACCGGACAATGCCTCGTAATCTGCCAGTTCTCCCACGCCTTGGATCTGATCCTCTGTGACGTAGGTCCCAGCAACCTGCTCATGTGGAGTGAGTTCTATGTCCTCTGCTGGAGACCCACCTCCAGTCACTAGAGTTGTGGCATGTCTTGAGGCCAGCTTATTCTTTGCCGTGCGCTTAAGGTCATTCCAGCGCTTGTAACATTCAGTAGCTGTGCGCCTCACGATTCCAAGGGCACTTATGATGTCCGCAATGGTCTGCCAGTGTGCCTGACGTTGTGCAGGTGTGGTCTTGGATCCTGCAACAATCACCATTTCGCAGTCATGTGCGGACACATACTCTGCAAGTGCATTCAGTTCGGCCTCATTGAAGCTGGGCTTCCTTGACGGGCCGGACTGTGTAGCAGTGTCTGGGGCATCAGCCTCTACTGGACGAGCACTCTTCCTCTTCCGCTTGGAAGGTGGTGGGGATCCTGAGTGTCCTACGCCGCTCTGGACACTAGGGGCAGGAGCCCCGGTGGACTCTGTACTAGGATTGTGGGATTGCACACTCAGCATGGGAGTTGGTGCAGGCATTAGCTCAAGTTTTATTATTATTTATTTAACTCAGCATTATTATTATTTATTATTATTAAGTGTGATGGTTTCAGGGGGAATGTCAGCATGGTGGACTTGGACCGACACTGTCCTGGCTGGGTGTGTGAGAGGTGGGGTGGATGGAGCCGCAGCTGCCCCTGCAGCCTCCCCAGCCTGCCTACGTGGGGCAGCAGATGACCGAGCTGCCCCTGATCCACGTGGCCTGATGACACCAACATTCACCGGCGCACGTGGCCTAGACCTGCTGACCTGGAAGTCAGCCATGGAGTCACCCTGTGCCAGGTCTGGTTCCACAGTGGGCTGGTCCAACAAGGGCTGAGCATGGATGGTGTCAGCCACGCTAACCTCAACCAGGGGGGGGGCATGGGTGTCCCTGACTGCTCCTCCACACATGGGGGGCTAGGGTCACCCTGCAAGTCACGGCCACGTCCCCTACCGGATCCACCACGGCCACCACTTGGGGCTCGGCCACCTTTGCCACCCTTACGGCTTGTTCGCCTCCCAGCCATGGCACTGATGTTATTGTACGTATGGGAGTCAATGTGAACTATTGTCCTCGGCAATTGGGGGTCAAAGGGGTTGGGTACCAGATGGTAATCGTACCCTAGTGCTCTAGCAAGGATGTATGTCACCCCTGGGGAAAGATGACGGGTCACGCAAAGCACAGGCACCCCAAAAAAGGGAAGTAAGGTGCATGCAACCCCTCCTAGACCACGTGCGTGGAAAAATAAACCTGCACTACGCTGTGGCACCCAGAAACACAAGAATGAACGTATGCGTGTCACACGCAGCCTAGAATGACCTCTGAAGGGGTACGCGACACACGGGGCAAGCACAGATGTTAAATATGTGCGCGACTCACCGTCTGCCAGGAACAAAAGCGTGAAAAATATGCACGTGTGTGCGTTGGCAACACCCCCACCAAAAGACGAATTGTACGCTGTCTGAGGAGACAGGACAACAGTAGAAGGGAACGCTGTTTGAGGAAACAGGCCCAGGAAAAAGAGGAAAAGAGAAAAAGCTGTCAGAGGTAACAGGGAGTACGAACTTGAAACGCCGTGAAGTAAATCGCGTGTGAACCGACAAGAAGTACAGATTTCACCCACTCGCTCTCCACGAAAAGCACGTACAAGGAAATGGCGTTCTACACGTACCTTTTATACACACGTCACAGACGCGCATACGCGATGAGGCCATTTCCACCAATTACACGCTTTGACACTCGGACGTGTATCTTTTTTTTTACACGCGCCATTCTCTACGGCCATGCACATGACGTCATAGCTGCGCATGGGGGCGTTTGGGCCAATGAAATCGCGTATGCGTGCAAACGCGCTTACGCGCTAAGGGCCTTTCCTCGAATTACACGCAGACGTGCAGGACTTTTCACGTGCCAAATCACTCCGTATCAAGCTGGCCACGCGTAAGCACACGGAAGACCACGCTCCTGCCCAGAAAGCCGATATACTGCCCCCCAGAGCCCCGAGCACGTTCCCACCTGCCATCTGCTGCTGCCTGACTGCCTGCTGCACACATGCCCTGCCATTTGCTGCCTGCACATCAGCCAGGGGTGCTGTTGCTGTGACCACCCCTGATGGAACCGAAGACTCCCGACTGGGATTCCATCGCTCCACAGCACAGCCCCAGGACCCAGTTGCCCACCCACTCCTGCCTCTGGGGTTGTCATGTCGGGCACTGCAACATCTGACACCACTGACAATCCCCGGCCAGAGAGGCAGAGGGGCACCAGCTTCAGTGCCAGGGAAGTTGGTGTCCTGGTGGAGCAAGTCCTGGGGCAGTATGATGCCCTCTACGGAAGTGTGCGCGCCAACAAGGAAGGATGGACTCGGATCTGGACGGACATCGTGACTGCCATCAACATGGAGGGGGTGGCAGTCCGCGACTTCCAACATGTCAAGAAGCGCTGGGAGGACTTCAGGTCCAGGACCCTGAACAAGGCCCGGCGCCTCTTGAAGGCAGCGGATGCTAGGGGGTGCCGGGGCCACTTGTTGGAAGATCAGATGAGGGTCCTGGAATGCATATCCCCAGCGCTCCACGTCCAGGTCCTTGAGAGGCAGACCCGTCTGGAGTCGAGCGGTAAGTGTACATGCATCATGATTGTAAGCTGTGAGTGTGGTGATGTGCCAGTAGTGTGCCGGTTGCACATCTGTTTGTATGGGGCCGAGTATGGGTGGGGGTGTACAGGACCATGAGGCTAACACATGCGAGGGCTGTCATGTGTGAGACATGGATGGTGCTTGTGTGTGTAGGCTTGCATGCCAAATGCAGTTGTGTGGGCACACATGTTTGGATGAATGTGTATGTAAGTAGGCATGTTCGTGATGTCACGCATGTATGTTGTTTTCAGCTGCATGTTTCAGCACTGTGTACATGTGCATGTGTGTGTATTTGACAAGGGTGCAACAGTGATGCAACATGGATGCATGTGACAGCGGGATGTGGAAGCCTTATTGGCAGATGTGACATGGATGCCCATCGGAACACTGCGACAGTTGGCTGAGGTGTACACATGCATGCAAGTGTGGTGGTGTGCGTGCATGTGTAGTGCACTCCCTGTGTTGCATGTGATGTCTGGCTCACCTTTGTCTGCTCATGCTGTTGTATGTGTATGGATGGTGCTGGCAGTTGCGATGTGGCAGTGGTATGGCTCATGTGTGCATGTAGAAATTACATGTGTGTTGCCAATTGTGATGCCATGTCTGAGGTTTGCCAATGCCACTCATGTGCAACTGTCATGTGTGTATGTGTCCATTGTACAGTGCCCTGATGCCTGTGTTTTATTTCTTCCTGTCTGCAGCGTCAACTGATGAAGAGGGCGGAGAAGGTGCTGTGGAGCACAGCGATGGGGATCGCACCGACACCAGAGACGCAAGGCCCGGTTCCCCTCCCAGGTTGTGATCTCGTCGGGGAGTGAGGAGTCCGGTGAGGAGTCCGGTGCCACGTCCCAGGCCGCAGCTGCCGGGGGGAGGTCCAAGAGGCGGAGGTCGGAGTTGGACTCCTCGGCAGCAGAAGGGGCAGCTGGGACCCCACAGGGCCCAACGGGGGAAGATGGCACGGAGTCATCCAGGTTGGTGGGGGGTTTGGTGGAGGAGGAGGCCGTGCAAGCAACAGAGACGGGGTCTGGAGGTGGGGATTCCACTGGTGCTAGTAGTGCATTGCAGGACCAGGGACAGGAGGCAGCACAGGTTGCCGTGGAGGTGCCTGTGTGCAATCCTGTCCCTGATCCTGTCACTGCATCATCTTGCACCAGCAGGGATGCCTACGTCCAGACCCGTTTTCAGGCAGGGGATGAGCTCATGACAACTGGCCTTCCTCTGCCTGCGGACGTGGCTATCCGGGTTCGGGTTGAACCTGTCCTGACTGGTGTAGTATTGCGTCAATGGGCCATGCGAGGTGACCTGCAGTCTTTTCATGAGGAGACTGCACGTCATCTCGAATGGCTCGTTGACCGTGTCGGCCTACTGGGACGGTTCACCCAGGCCGGATTCCTCCGTTTGATGGGGCTTGGTCAGAGCCCCTCCTCAACTGAACCCCCTCCGTGCCATCTTCCCACCCATAAGTCACCTGGGTGCCCTGTGGAGCTGCCTCTGAGGGTGCGGCCAGGCTGGAGGAGGAGGCATCCCTGCCACAGTCGGGAGTCGGACGTCCAGCAGGGGTGGCGACATCAACAACTGCACCCCAGCCAGCGGAGGATGTGCAGGCAGCAGGAGGCAGTGCACGGGCAGAGGCGCAGCAGCAGCAGCAACGTGGTGGGAGCCATGATGGCTCGGGGCCTTCGACATCGGAGGGGCAGGCATCGGCCGGAGGGCAGGAGGACCCAGGACGGGAAGTGTCTTCTGTGTGGCAGCGGTTGGGCCACGCCATAGATTCGGAGCAGCAGCGGGCGGAAGAGGCACGGCTCACGAGGGTCAGGGCGGAGAACTCCATGCGGAGGGCCCTGAGGCGGGCCGAGTGCCTCGAGGCAATCCGCAGGGAGTTTGGAGTGAACATGTGGACGGCCCTGTGGGCCCTCGGGGCCATGGAGGAGGACCGCCTCGGGGACATTGAGCAGGAGTTCGATGATGCCCTGGCCCGGAACATCCTGAAGTGAGCCGTCGGACTAGCCCGCTGCCCTTGTAAATAGTTCTGTAGTTAGTGTTAGGTTTCCTTTGGTTTTGCATTTTTTTTGGACCTTTTGGACAATGGGCCATATTTTTGTATATAGTTTTTTTTTTTTTAGGTAGTGTTATTAGATAGGTTTCATTTCTTCGGTTGGGATCATGGACCCTGGATTGTTTATCTGTATAAAGTTGACTTTTGGTTTTTCATTTTTTTTCATGATTTCCCCATGGAGCAATGGTTTTCGATTTTATTTTTCCATTGGATTTACTTTTGTGGACTGTAACTTTGGACACCTTTCCTTTGCATTATGATTTGTGGTTTTGCATTATTTCACGTACCTGCTGGTTTATTTTTTTTAAAATGTCCATTATTGTTTGTTTATTTTTGATTCAATTTATGTTGGTTTTAATACTTATTTTTTCTTCAAACTTCAATGTGTAGTATCATCTCATTGGTTTCATGATTATCATGATATGGGTTTTGACATTTACTGACACCCATTGGGTGTATGTGAGGGACATGTGTTCATTTCCAAACCTGCAATTGGGGTTCTATCATGTTTTTGCCATTTCTAAGTGGGTGGATGAAATACTCAGGTGGGTGTTTGGCATTTGGAGGCTGACCATAAGGGCCAGGGATCTAGATTGTGGTGACATGTTGGCTGGGGGACATGAGTGGGGGCCTGGTGGAGGCTGCCCCTACACTGCTGGGGGGTGGGGGTGATGGTAGACATGAGTGGGGGCCTGGTGGAGGCTGCCCCTGGTGGCTGGGGGATGGGGGTGGTGGTAGACATGAGTGGGGGCCTGGTGGAGGGTGCCCCTGCACTGCTGGGGGGCGGGGGGGTGGGAGACATGAGTGGGGGCCTGGTGGAGGGTGCCCCTGGTGGCTGGGGGGTGGGGGTGCAGGGAGACATGAGTTGGACATGAGTTGGGGCCTGGTGGAGGCTGCCCCTGCACTGCTGGGGGGTGGGGGTGGTGGTAGACATGAGTTGGGGCCTGGTGGAGGGTGCCCCTGGTGGCTGGGGGGTGGGGTGCAGGGAGACATGAGTTGGACATGAGTGGGGGCCTGGTGGAGGGTGCCCCTGCACTGCTGGGGGTTGGGGGTGGTGGTAGACATGAGTGGGGGCCTGGTGGAGGGTGCCCCCGGTGGCTGGGGGGTGGGGGTGGTGGAAGACATGAGTGGGGGCCTGGTGGAGGCTGCCCCTGCACTGCTGGGGGGTGGGGGTGATGGTAGACATGAGTGGGGGCCTGGTGGAGGCTGCCCCTGCACTGCTGGGGGGTGGGGGTGATAGGGGACATGAGTGGGGGCCTGGTGGAGGGTGCCCCTGGATGCTGGGGGCGGGGGTGGTGGGAGACATGAGTGGGGGCCTGGTGGAGGGTGCCCCTGCACTGCTGGGGAGGTGGGGGTGATGGTAGACATGAGTGGGGGCCTGGTGGAGACTGCCCCTGGTGGCTGGGGGGTGGGGTGGTGGTAGACATGAGTGGGGGCCTGGTGGAGGCTGCCCCTGCACTGCTGGGGGGTGGGGGTGATGGGAGACATGAGTGGGGGCCTGGTGGAGGCTGCCCCTGCACTGCCGGGGGGTGGGGGTGATGGGAGACATGATTGGGGTTCTGGTGGAGGCTGCCCCTTCACTGCTGGGGGTGGGGGTGGTGGGAGACATGAGTGGGGGCCTGGTGGAGGGTGGCCCTGGTGGCTGGGAGGTGGGGGTGGTGGTAGACATGAGTGGGGGCCTGGTGGAGGGTGCCCCTGCACTGCTGGGGGGTGGGGGTGGTGGTAGACATGAGTGGGGGCCTGGTGGAGGGTGCCCCTGGTGGCTGGGGGGTGGGGGTGGTGGGAGACATGAGTGGGGGCCTGGTGGAGGCTGCCCCTGCACTGCTGGGGGGTGGGGGTGATGGTAGACATGAGTGGGGGCCTGGTGGAGGCTGCCCCTGCACTGCTGGGGGGTGGGGGTGGTGGGAGACATGAGTGGGGGCCTGGTGGAGGGTGCCCCTGGTGGCTGGGGGGTGGGGGTGGTGGTAGACATGAGTGGGGGGCTGGTGGAGGGTGCCCCTGGTGGCAGGGGGGTGGGGGTGGTGGTAGACATGAGTGGGGGCCTGGTGGAGGCTGCCCCTGCACTGCTGGGGAGTGGGAGTGATGGGAGACATGAGTGGGGGCCTGGTGGAGGCTGCCCCTGCACTGCTGGGGGGTGGGGGTGGTCGTAGACATGAGTGGGGGCCTGGGGGAGGGTGCCCCCGGTGGCTGGGGGGTGGGGGTGGTGGGAGACATGAGTGGGGGCCTGGTGGAGGCTGCCCCTGCACTGCTGGGGGGTTGGGGTGATAGGGGACATGAGTGGGGGCCTGGTGGAGGCTGCCCCTGCACTGCTGGGGGGTGGGGTGATGGTAAACATGAGTGGGGGCCTGGTGGAGGGTGCCCCTTGATGCTGGGGGTGGGGGTGGTGGGAGACATGAGTTGGGGCCTAGTGGAGGGTGCCCCTGGTGGCTGGGGGGTGGGGGTGATGGAAGACATGAGTGGGGGCCTGGTGGAGGGTGCCGCTGGTGGCTGGGGGGTGGGGGTGGTGGTAGACATGAGTGGGGGCCTGGTGGAGGCTGCCCTTGCACTGCTGGGGGGTGGGGGTGATAGGGGACATGAGTGGGGGCCTGGTTGAGGCTGCTTCTGCACTGCTGGGAGGTGGGGGTGGTGGGAGACATGAGTGGGGGCCTGGTGGAGGCTGCCCCTGGTGGCTGGGGGGTGGGGGTGGTGGTAGACATGAGTCGGGAGCTGGTGGAGGCTGCCCCTGCACTGCTGGGGGTGGGGGTGATGGGAGACATGAGTGGGGGCATGGTGGAGGCTGCCCCTGCACTGCTGGGGGGTGGGGGTGGTGGGTGACATGAGTGGGGGCCTGGTGGAGGGTGCCCCTGGTGGCTGGGGGGTGGGGTGGTGGTAGACATGAGTGGGGGCCTGGTGGAGGCTGCCCCTGCACTGGGGTGGAGGTGATGGTAGACATGAGTGGGGGCCTGGTGGAGGGTGCCCCTGGATGCTGGGGTGTGGGGGTGGTGGGAGTCATGAGTGGGGGCCTGGTGGAGGGTGCCCCTGGTGGCTGGGGGTGCAGGGGGCCATGCGTTTGTGGGCAGTAGTGCAAGGTGACATGTGGGTTGGCTGGGGGCATGGCCATGGTGGATGGGGTGCCTGCGGGACATGTGCAGGGTAGGCCCCTGTGGTGTGGGCCACCTGCAGGGGCCGTGGAGGGTGTAGAGGGAACACCTGGGAGGACCCACTCGTGCATTTTACGTGTGGTGCTCCCCGCGCACCCCTGGAATACATGTACCCTGCTGCTTTTGCGTGTCATACTTCCCACGCACCCCTGGAATACACGTACCCTGCTGCTTTTGCGTGTGATACTTCCCACGCACCCCTGGAATACACGTACCCTGATGGAATCGCGTGTGATACTTCTCGCGCACCCCTGAAATACACGTACCCTGCTGCTTTTGCGTGTGATTCTTCCCGCGCACCCCTGAAATACACGTACCCTGCTGCTTTTGCGTGTGATACTTCCCGCGCACCCCTGGAATACACGTACCCTGCTGTTTTTGCGTGTGATACTTCCCGCGCACCCCTGGAATACACGTGCCCTGATGGAATCGCGTGTGGAACTTCCCACGAACCACTGAAATATACGTTCCCCGCTTGGCGTTTGCTGTTTAGCAGCCCTGTGAACTGGTCCAGGGTTAGCGCAGCCCTTTGCGATGATTTGGGGATTTTGAAGGCTTTTCCTTGCGCGAGGGCGTTCTTGGGAGTGTAACTGGCGCTGCTGCAGGGTCGCTGCGACACTCTGCGCCACGGCTGGTTTCGGAGGCTGTTAGGCGGAAACCTGTGCAGTTCCCTCTGGGACCACTGCAAAAGATTTAGGACTACAGGTGTTTGGCAGTAAACCCACTTGGTAGCAGTCCGTACCACACAGATTCACTTGGTAGCTGTGGCTGAGCAGTCAGACTTCCCTCAAGAAGAGTTAGGCAGTATGTGGAGTATACAACATAGGGCAATTCTACACAATAAGACAAGCAAACACGCAACAAGGCTTCAGTGTAAAGATATAAAGGTATTTATTTATAACGACACATCTATAGAAAACACCCTGGCACTATTACGGCAAAGGCTTCAATTACAATTACTCTAAGAAGAAAAAGATCAATCCCCCTAACACTAGTTCGACAAGTCTAGGTTTTTACCAGCATCACTTATTTGCAGACAGAGGTGTATGCTTCAACCTAGATGGCACTCTAGTATTTGTTAGGATGGGAGAGAAAAATAAGCAGGTTGCGAAATCAGCACGGTCCCAATACTTTACGGACAAATGCAAGGCAAGGAGGCAAGAACCACGGTAGATCATAAAGTTCAGAGGCCAGGCCCACTCGGAGAGAGGCGAGGCGATATGTCCCAAAAAGTATCCTAGTGGAAATGTGTTCGAGTCTTTGTAGCAAATTGTTATCGACAGATTAGACCAGTTCAGAACAACACGCTAGAGAAAGCTTGGAGGCGGCCCTATGGAGAGGCGAGGATTAAGATACCTCACTCTATCCGGCAACAAGGGAAGCCAGGCGGACACAGTACCTTGATTGTGGAGAGACAGCTCCGGCGGGGGCAGTTGTTCCTGGCGGTGGGTGCACGTCCGGTCTTTGCCAAGAGAAGAGAGGATCTCGTCGTCGAAGGAAAGTTGAAGATCGTTGCACCACCAGGGAAGAGACCAGCCGCGGATTGCTCCATCACAAGGCACCACCATATGGTCGCGGTACAGGGGTAGTGGCTATCCGGTTGCTGAGGTGCTCTGCACGTGCAATTTGACCACTGTGTCCTGAGGCGAAGAAAAAGCAAAGGGGACTGGTTGTTCCCACCAGTCAGGGGAAGAGACTCTCCGGCAGGGAGATCTCCTCTGTCGTCGGGAAGTGGTGAGTCGGTTTAGCAGGGCTCCACCGGAGCCTCCAACTGGGTCCTCCAACTGTCCCACAGTTATTTGGGGCCCTCCCCCCCCATGGAGGGGGGATGTACCTCACACAGCCGTTTGTAGGAGGCACAGGGAGTCCTGCATGAGGTGCCCCTGTCACCCATTTGGGGTGAGGGGGGAGATGGCCCCCAAAAACTGTGGGACAGGCCCCCCAGTGGGTGGGGCAGTAAGGTTTGGGCACCCCGGGGCCAGATTGGCACATCAATGTGCTACTCTGCGCCAAGGGGAGTTGGGTTACCAAAGGAAAAAAGTGAAAATGGTGGAACGCATTTTAGGGGGGGCTGCGTGGCACCCTAAAGGGATGGGGAATTTTCTAATGGGATGGGGCATTGCCCCCCCTGCAATGGAGTGGGTGCCATGTCATGCAGCCCTCCCTGGGACCAGATATCTGCTCCTAGGAAGGGATGCCTGAGCCCAGGGAGGAGTGCAGGACATCCCCCCTTATCTGCCCCCGGGAGGGCTACATGAGATGCGCCTCCCCTCCAATTGGGGTGGGGGTGGAGAGGTGGACCCCAATTCACATTAGAAAATTCCCCAGTGGTGTAGGGTGCCCCTCAGCCCCTGCTAAAGGGCAGCCTGCCATTTTGAATTATTTTCTTTGTTTGCCAAACTTGCCTTGGTGCAGAGGGGCACATTGGTGTGCCACTCTGGCCCGGGGTGCCCAAACCTTACTGCCCCACCCACTGGGGGGCCTGTCCCACAATTTTTGGGGGCCCTCTCCCCCCTCACCCCAAATGGGTGGCGGGGGCACCTCATGCAGGCCTCCCTGCGGGCAGATATCTGTCCGTAGGAAGGGGCAAAGGGTATTCACTGGGGGGGGTGAGGTTCAGTAGACCACCAGGGATGGCTAGCAAGCAGAGGCATGCTTGCAAAGTATTTATTTGTTTTTGCTGGTGTGACCGTAGGTAACACATGTTTTTATTTTTGTGTACAGCTTTTTCTACGCGAGCAGCTGCAACGTTATGTGAGTACTGTTTTTTATTATTCTGTGGTTAGGTCCCAGTGTCAGTGGGGTGGGTGAGACCGGGGCTCGATTGTTGGTGGTGTGGGTGGTAATGGGCCGTCTGGGCAGCTATGTTGGTGGGCTGGGACACAATTGCAGGGGCAGGCCACAAATTGCCCCCCATGCCAGCAGGACATTGGTGTTTCCCTGGGAGCAGATCCCTCCCATGTGGGTTGTCCATCTGCAAGCCCAGAATCCACCTCTGGCTGTGCTACGTTACAGATGGCACCTCCCGGGAGGAATGGGGATCCTGCCAGGGCTCCCTGGAGCTGCTGCTGTGCTTAGGGGACGGTACGCCCACATGGTACATGGATATCCAAGGCCGGGGACATCACCTCCAACCGTCCTGGAGTTGCGGCTTGGCTGCATTACAGCTTTTCCCTTAGGGGAGGTATTGGCACACTGCCGGAACTCCCTGGTGGGGAGAAGCTGTAACGCAGGGCAGCCAGGGCTCCAGCAAAGTTGGCAGTAATATCCCTGGCCCTTCTCCCATGTGGGTCTTTGCCTGGGGTTCTGGGTAATATATTCAGGGCCGATTTGCGCAAGTCAGACCTCTGCAGATTTCCACGGGTATCCTCTTTTCAGAAATGCATCGGGTTCCCTGTTTTCCTTGGTGGCTTGGACACCCGAGGCCCATATCTGTATGGTGTGCCCGTCTGGAAAAAGTGTGAAGTTCAGCTGTCAGAACAGACTTGGGGGTAGGGGTCTTTTAGGCTTTCCCCTTGGCACCCAGGTAGGTGCACTCACACATGTGAGGTACCGATTTCAATGGGACACCTGTCGGAATGCAGGACGGTAGGCCATGTGTTATTGGCAGCGTGTTTCGGTGGGTGAGCAGAGTGAAATGTGCGGAAAGTTAGTTTTTTTTGCCAGATTTCAGACTTTGCCAGGGTTTCTGGGTAATAAATTCTGGGCCGATTTGCACAAGTCAGACCTCTTCGGACTCCCACGGATGTCCTCTTTTCAGAAATGCATGGTGTTCCCTGTTTTCCTTGGTGGCTTGGACACCCGAGTACCATATCTTTATGGTGTGCCCGTCTGGAAAAAGTGTGAAATTCAGCTGTCAGAACAGACTAAGGGGTAGGGGTCTTTTAGGCTTTCTCCTTGGCGCCCAGGTAGGTGCACCCACACATGTGAGGTACAGTTTTCATCGGGACACCTGTGGGAACACGGGACGGTAGGCCATGTGTTGTTGGTGGTGTGTTTCGTTGGGTGAGCCGAGTGAAATGTGAGGAAAATGCATTTTTTGCCTGATTTCAGACTTGGCCAGGGTTTCTGGGTAATACATTCTGGGCCGATTTGCACAAGTCAGACCTCTGCAGATTCCCACGGGTAACCTCTTTTTGGAAATGCATGGGGTTCCCTGTTTTCCTTGGTGGCTTGGACACCCGAGGCCCATATCTGTATGGTGTGCCCGTCTGGAAAAAGTGTGAATTTCAGCTGTCAGAACAGACTAAGGGGTAGGGGTCTTTTAGGCTTTCCCCCTTGACACCCAGGTAGGTGCATCCACACATGTGAGGTACGGTTTTCATCAGGACACCTGTGGGAATGCGGGACGGTAGGCCATGTGTTGTTGGCGACCTGTTTCAGTGGGTGAGCCGATTGAAATGTGCGGAAAATTGGTTTTTTCTGCCAGATTTCGGACTTTGCCGGGGTTTCTGGGTAATAAATTCTGGGCCGATTTGCACAAGTCAGACCTCTGCGGATTCCCACGGGTGTCCTCTTTTTGGAAATGCATGGGGTTCTCTGTTTTTCTTGGTGGCTTGGCCACTCGTGGCCCATATCTGTATGGTGTACCCGTCTGGAAAAAGTGTAAAATTCAGCTGTCAGGACAGACTTAGGGGTAGGGGTCTTTTAGGCTTTCCCCTTGGTGCCCAGGTAGGTGCACCCACTCATGTGAGCTACCGTTTTCATCGGGACACCTGTGGGAACGAGGGACGGTAGGCCATGTGTTGTTGGCCACGTGTTTCGGTGATTAAGCCGAGTGAAATGTGCGGAAAATGCATTTTATTCGCCAGATTTCTGACTTTGCCAGGGTTTCTGGGTAATACATTCTGGGCTGATTTGCGCAAGTCAGACCTCTGCGGATTCCCACGTGTGTCCTCTTTTCGGAAATGCATGGGGTTCCCTGTTTTCCTTGGTGGCTTGGACACCCGAGTCCCATATCTTTATGGTGTGCCCGTCTGGAAAAAGTGTGAAATTCAGCTGTCAGAACAGACTAGGGGGTAGGGGTCTTTTAGGCTTTCTCCTTGGCGCCCAGGTAGGTGCACCCACACATGTGAGGTACCGTTTTCATCGGGACACCTGTGGGAACGCGGGACGGTAGGCCATGTGTTGTTGGCGGTGTGTTTCGTTGGGTGAGCCGAATGAAATATGAGGAAAATGCATTTTTTTGCCAGATTTCAGACTTTGCCAGGGTTTCTGGGTAATACATTCTGGGCCGATTTGCACAAGTCAGACCTCTGCGGATTCCCACGGGTGACCTCTTTTCGAAAATGCATGGGGTTCCCTGTTTTCCTTGGTGGCTTGGACACCCGAGTCCCATATCTTTATGGTGTGCCCGTCTGGAAAAAGTGTGAAATTCAGCTGTCAGAACAGACTAGGGGGTAGGGGTCTTTTAGGCTTTCTCCTTGGCGTCCAGGTAGGTGCACCCACACATGTGAGGTACCGTTTTCATCGGGACACCTGTGGGAACGCGGGACGGTAGGCCATGTGTTGTTGGCGGTGTGTTTCGTTGGGTGAGCCGAGTGAAATGTGAGGAAAATGCATTTTTTTGCCAGATTTCAGACTTTGCCAGGGTTTCTGGGTAATAAATTCTGTGCCGATTTGCACAAGTCAGACCTCTGCGGATTCCCACGGGTGACCTCTTTTCGGAAATGCATGGGGTTTCCTGTTTTCCTTGGTGGCTTGGACACCGAGGCCCATATCTGTATGGTGTGCCCGTCTGGAAAAAGTATGAAATTCAGCTGTCAGAACAGACTAAGGGGTAGGGGTCTTTTAGGCTTTCCCCCTTGACGCCCAGGTAGGTGCAACCACACATGTGAGGTACGGTTTTCATCAGGACACCTGTGGGAACGCGGGACGGTAGGCCCTGTGTTGTTGGCGGCCTGTTTCAGTGGGTGAGCCGATTGAAATGTGCGGAATTTTTTTTTTTTTTTTGCCAGATTTCGGATTTTGCCGGGGTTTCTGGGTAAGAGATTCTGGGCCGATTTCCACAGTCAGACCTCTGCGGATTCCCACGGGTGTCCTCTTTTTGGAAATGCATGGGGTTCTCTGTTTTCCTTGGTGGCTTGGCCACTCGTGGCCCATATCTGTAAGGTGTACCCGTCTGGAAAAAGTGTAAAATTCAGCTGTCAGGACATACTTAGGGGTAGGGGTCTTTTAGGCTTTCCCCTTGGTGCCCAGGTAGGTGCACCCACTCATGTGAGCTACCGTTTTCATCGGGACACCTGTGGGAACGAGGGACGGTAGGCCATGTGTTGTTGGCCGCGTGTTTCTGTGAGTAAGCCGAGTGAAATGTGCGGAAAATGCGTTTTATTTGCCAGATTTCTGACTTTGCCAGGGTTTCTGGGTAATACATTCTGGGCTGATTTGCGCAAGTCAGACCTCTGCGGATTCCCACGTGTGTCCTTTTTTCGGAAATGTATGGGGTTCCCTGTTTTCCTTGGTGGTTTGGACACCTGAGGCCCATATCTGTATGGTCTGCCCATCTGGAAAAATCATGAAATTCAGATGTCGGAAAAGACTTGGAGTTAGGGGTGTGCTCGGCTTTCTCCTTGGCGCCCAGGTAGGTGCACCCACACATGTGAGGTACCGTTTTCATCGAGACACGCGTGGGAACGCCAGAAGGTATGACATGTGTGTGTTTGTGTGGTTTTCATTCAGTTTTGACCCATTTTCTGGTGCCCTTTGTCACACAACCCTTTAATTTCTGAAATGTGCCCTATATTTAGTTGCTGCTTTAGGCACCATACACTTTTGTAACCTGCTCAAGTTACCTACCCTTGAAAAGGACTGCCTGTGCTCTTTCAGAAAATGTATGCTTGCCGTTCCTCACCACATTGGTTTTCCTGATTTACACATGCTAAATATGTCTGTTCAGGCCGTAAGCATAAAACTCCTGTGTACCATGGCTCAGTGTTTGGCTTGTGGTACTGCTTGTTTTGTGAAACACTACAAAAAATGTGTGCTTTCCTAACTGCAAGAGTCGGAGGAATGGAGCGGAGCATTGTTTTTCTCAAAATTCATTGAAGCCATTGCCATACCAAACCAACCATGTCCACCACATACCTTTTTTTCTGTCATTTTCCTGCTTTTCCCAATCTATGGCTTTTTCCCTTACCTAGTTGTTGCCCGACCTACGCAAATCACCCCTTCCTAAACTTGGGATTATGTCTACTTTTCATAAATATATGCCTTTGTGTCCTCCAATTCGGCTTTCCTACCGTTTTCTTCCATTCTGTCCATGCATGTCCAATTGGCAAAAATGGCCAAAATCGCCTACCTAACAAAACGTTTGATAAATACATAAAAATATATTTTTTTGTATCTACTCAACCTGTTCCTGAAAGCCAGGAAATTGGGGAATTCAGCACAGCAAACCATTTGTTACTAGCTCTTACAAGGAAAAAAACACAGGCTTCTTTGTACATTATTTTATTGGAATTTTTTCAAAAAAACCCAAATTTTCACACTTTTTGGTTATTTTTTCTAACCCCCCTACAGCAACCTAGGATTCTGGGTGGCGTTACAACCACCTACATGTCGGAAAAAAAGGGGACGAATTTGGCTGAGATATTTCATGTAACAAAAAAGTTACAAGGCATTGAATGAGGCAGCGGCAGGGTATTGCAATCCGGCATATGAGTCGCCTGTGCACAGCAGCTACGAGGATGCAGAGAAAATTCCTGAAAAAGAAGAGATCTCTAAAGTCCTGAGGGACAGATAGAGAAAAGACAAGGTGAGAAGTGACCAACCAAGTACTTCCTCAAATATAGGAAGAGAAATAAAGAGATGAAGGGAGAAAAGGATAATGCTGATGAGTTAGCGCTCATACAGAAAGACTGGATGGGTGGCTCAAACTTGATGGTAAGAGCATTGAGGAAGTAAGGCAAAATGAATATCAAGACGAGAAAGACAAAAAGATAGGGATAGAGAGGAAGGATTGAAAGAAGATGGGGCAAGAAGGAAGGATAGAAAATGAAGAGAACAGTTGTATCAGGATGAACAACTGAATTAGCAAGAAAGGGCAGAGGAACAGAGGAAATATGACAACAGACAGAGGGCAATCGAAGAACGAGAAAGGCTAGACAGAAAGAACAAAAATTAAGGGATAAAAGGATAAAAAGACAAAGAAACAAAGAAATACGAAGGGCAAATGAGAGAAGAGATATAAAAAAAGGAAGAAGGAAGGGTGAGAGAAGAAACAAAGGAAGCGAAGAGAGCTTGATGATGTAATAGAATGAAAGAGAAGGCAGAGAGAACGTGACATTGAGCATGTAGAAAAAGGATTAATGGATCCAAATCCAGCGGTTCCTGGCTATCCGTGTCTTACGCTATTTGGTTATCTATGCACTACTGAGTTCTACAGAAGGCGTTGGTTGGCAAAGCAAGCATCTCACGCGGCATTACATCACACATGGATCCCAGGAGCCCTGTCTCGCCACAACAGATATTTTAAGAACTTGCTGATGGTCCATGCCCTGTTGAAAAAGGGCTGTGCTTTGCTGTTTAGCTGTGGCGAGTGGAGTTGGAGAAGAAGAACCTCCCCAGTGTGCCTGAGAAGACGAGGTGCATGTGCCTTTAAGGTCTGCAGTCACCTGACTACAAAAGACCGCATCGCATGCCCTTGTGTCGTGAGCCCTGTGGAGAAAGGGCTGTGCTTTGCTTTTTAGCTGTTTGGCGAGTGGCGACCTGGCGCCGGGAAAACACTGACACTCCACGATGTCAACATCGGCTTCCCCAATCCTGAGTACATGAGCACAGAAAAAAAGCAAGTGCCCTGAAGGACTTGAAGGGCGAGGGTCGACACAACGCCACTGTACGACTAAAGTAAGTCGCTATTTTTCATGCAGCTCAACTATTGATGGTCACAACATAAACACTGTCAACGCTACTGTTGTGCCCCCAAACAATGACTCATGCGAGGTCCAGGCCGGCACTTTGCGATCATGTGACGCGGTCACAGGGCTGAGTGGGGTTGATTGTACTATCAACCCGAGAATCGAGACCCTGTTTCAACAACTATTAACTACAGGGTGCTCTAATTCAGATGCTTCGACTTATCAACTGCTGCCCTGCATCGGAGGAATGAATGGCGACTTACCGACCGTCGCTGCTCCCGTTAGCGGGTTGAGCTCGGACGCCGAACGCGGAGCGCCGCGCTCTGCCTGCTTGTGGGTCGGGCTACCGCGCGCTGAAAGCAGCACTGTCTGGGGTAGGAGAGGTGCCGGTGTCGTCTGTGACATGCGGGACGCCCTTGCCGATCCCTGCAGAACGTACACTGTTAAACGAAAAGGAGGGAGGATTGCCTGTTGCTGTAAACAGTCAAGCAACCTATGAAAATATCACTGTGTGATTGTACTTTACAATTCATGAAAGACCCTGTTGAAGTGAGGCCTCACTCAGTGTGTACGAGTCCTAGTTCTCTGAATCAACTAGGACAGCACATTACTGAAAGTTCGCCGGCACATAATGCAGATAGGTCGCTTGAAGCAGACCACATTGATGAGGTTCCCTGCTCGCCAGACTCGACATCGGTAGAATCGGCAGATACAGCAGATGACGTTAGCTTATGCCAACATAGGGAGTCTGAAGGTCAGGTTACGGTCGCACATATGAAAACAACGCCGGATTCAATGAAGGATGTGTGTCACGACCAGTGCTTTAAGTGGGGTAAGAAATTGAAGGGGGGGCCCTCATTTGGGGGCATGGCTTCCATTGTGGGCGTGGCCTAAAACGTGCACAAATCATTGTAATGTACACAAACAAATATATAAATGTATGTGAGCATTTATTTATTTGTATGCGTATTACTATGGTTTGTGTACTTTTCAAGCCATCTTTTATAAACGTAGCAATGTTACATATTTCTGTGTTTATAAAAAGGTGGCTTGAAAAGTGCACAAACCATAGTAAGTTACGCACACGTGTGTGCTTACCTTACTACGGTTTGTGTACTTTTCAAGCCACCTTTTATAAACATAGACATTTGTAACATGTTGCTATGTTTCTAAAAGATGGCTTGACAGGTAAACAATTCAAGGCATCTTTGATAAAGCATTGAGGACGGACAAAACCCAAAGTGGCTTTATCCGTCGACAAAGCTTTATAAAAGATGCCTTGAATTGTGCACGTTTCAAGCCGTCTTTTATAAACATAGAAATATTTCTATGTTTATAAAAGATGGCTTGAAACGTAACAATTCAGGACATATTTTATAAAGCTGCCGACCGAGAAGGGCGCCTAGGGCTCTGTGATCTATCTGCTCTGAGCAGAGATCACTGAGCCTGAGGTGCCTTTCACCCTCTGCGAACCCGCGGGCTCCGTGATCTAATCTGCATATTAGATCACGGAACCGCGAGGGTCAGTGACCTGGGGAGGGAAAACAAAGGACAGTAACTTCCTCTGATGACCCTGAAGAGGGGTCGTCAGAGGAAGTTACATTGACAGAAGTGCCAGCCAGCCTCAGTGTTGCTGTGGCTGGCTGGCCCTTCTGTCAGCTTGCTGACATAATGGCGGGCGCATCTCCCGTCGCGGCTGCGGTGGGATAATGCGTCCCGCCAATGTTGTGTGGGACCGGGGCCCCGGCAGGGTCCCGGCACAGTCCCACTTTTTGGAGACTGCCAGGGCCCGGCCCCGGCAGGCCCCGGCCCACTTAAAGCACTGGTCACGACTCGCTTGACGTTGCAAACAACGTGCTTTCTAGTTTGCTCTCAATGAATAAAGCTTGCACCATCAAACTACAAAAAGCCACGACGCTGCACTTAGACCCTATGCACAAAACATCTTTGAAGAGGCACAACACTCAGTTGTCTGAAACAAACAAAGACATATGGCCTGATGTATGTTACAAACGAATGAAGCCTCTGGAACATGCTTCAAGTGGTGACCCTGTACATGATTCATCCTACAATCAGTTGAATTCTCAAAAAAGGTCAATCACCTTGAATCGAGCAGAGTCTAAAGACACCATGCAGCCGAGAAAAAATTCACACCTGTCGAGTTATATTGAATTTGACGCAAGCGACTCTCCTAACTCATTATTCATAGAGCACCCTTTTCCAAAAATACGATGGAGAAGAGTGTCACCCTACAGGAGGCCATTATTAAGGGATTAAAAGGTTAGATGATACTTATAAATCTCTTTGACCAAAGGAAAAATGACACCACTGACAAGAAACTTTTTGCCGAAGTTGTGAGAGAAGCACTCTCTTTTTTAAACGTGAGGGTTCAGGAACATCTGGAGTATTGCAACGCGGGGTTCTTGAGCCCATTAGAACATCATCAAAGGATCGGAACTCACCTTTCACTGATCATACAAAGATGAAACAACAGTTCACTCAACAAGATTCTATGGGAGAACATAGAACCTCAGCAAGACCCTAACCGGAAAAAGCAGCCCTGTTATTGACCAGCATGAATTGACTATGTCTTCTGTGGAAGCAGGCCTAAGAAGTTCAGTGTCTATGTTTATCACATCTGTAGACCGTTTACCATCGAATGGACAAGGGCAAACGTGTAGCGACTCACCTGAGTGTCATGATATTGCCGAAATCTCCTTCAACACTGCCTTTTGTTAGGGAGAATTCTCTGTAAAGGCTAATTTACCAAAACTAGTGAGTCCCCCAGCAGCTTTGCTGGATTTTTGGGGTTTATTTTTTTCTCCTGCTAAGAGTGAGACTCTTTTACTCCCACTCTTAGACATGATTTGAGGTGTTCCTTTGTCTTTCCATGTGTTTTATGGGCTGTGGGGTCTTTTACTCCATAGGGTTTCATGTGTTTTTGATGTGGGTTACACAGCACCCTCCGTGTCGTAACCCAGGGGGTGTCGTAGCGATCTCCCAACATATACTCCATACCCTGGTACTGACTACTGTCTCCCAGGGCATGTAAAGTCACCATTGGATTTACTAGTCCCAAATTATGAACAGAAACCAGTACAAACCATCATATTGTGGACGTACTGGTTGGGGCAATTCGACTGCCCCGGGGTCTGTTGTTCGAGGGGGCACGTCTCCGTCCCCCCTGATCGAGTTTTGGCTGGTGGCAGTGGATACTACTTTTTATATTCGACCGCGAATATATCTCTATGGGATTTTCCCATTGTTCGAGGCTACCAACTTTAATTATTTAATTCTAATAGCCTCGAACATACCGCTGGTTTATTTATTTAATATTAATTCACCGGTTGGTATTTTTTGGCAGAACTCGATTCTAAAATGGCGTTTGTGTTCTCTTCTGTGACTCCAACCCAAGTCGAGCCCTTTGTTCCACTTTTTGGCAGGCTTCTCCACAGAAGCCTCCAAAAGTGGTGCCACTCTGTCTGGGTACCACAGGGGGTGCGGGAGGGGGTTTAGGCACCCTGGACTGAGTTGCCTTGGCAACTCAAGTCGCACTCTTGTGTGATTGGCCCAAGTGGTGAGCCGGCTGGCTCACCATGTAGCATGCTTGATTGACAGCTAGGCTGAATGAATGGGGGTTTGCTGCATAAAAGCAGGGCTTTGGGGACTGGAACTTCAGAAGTCGCCACAGGACCTAAGAATCTGAGGAGGGAGAAGCTGAGCCGACCTGCAACGACAACACCACCGGTGGAGGCCTGCTGAACCGTCTCAGCACTTTTCCCGACGACAGAGGAGATCTCAATGTCCGGAGAGTCTTCTTCCTTTGACTGGTGGGGATAACCAGTTTTGCCTTCTTTTCACTTTCCTGGAGCATCCCGTCGCCGCCTTGCCCGTGTCAAGCACCCCGGCAACCGGAATACCACGGTTTACCACTACCGCGAATAGAAGGGTAGTACCTTTTAACTGAAGAACTCTGCGGCTGGTTTCTTCCCTGGCAGTGCAACGACCTTCATCTTCCCTCCACGCCGAGACCTCCTCTTCCTCTGGACGAAACACTGACTTGCACCCACTCCCAGGAACAACTGCCCCCGCTGGAGCTTCCTTCCCACTTAAGGTACTGTGTCCCACCTGGCTTCCCTTGCGACAGATCGTTTGGGGTGACAGTAAAGCCTCGACTTTCTAACCTGGGCTGGCCTGGGACAACCTAGCTAACTTTTCCTGACTTTAATTTCATTCTTTGTGTGCAAACTATCTACAAGACTCTTTGGGCATAACCCCACTGTGTGAACCTGGACCCATTCTGCTTGCTCTCTCCAAGAGTGGGCCTTGCAATTGACTTCCTTGCTCTCCAGTAGAATTCTGCCTATCCTGCCTTACTGTGGTTCTTTTAAAAGTATTGAAATGTGTGTGCTTTCCTAACTCTGCCTTTTTCCCTCCATTTTTAATAACTTATTAGAGTGCCATCTTATGTTAAGCGCGCACCTCTGTCTGAAAATAAGTGTTTTTTCTCATTAAGACTTGTCTAATAAGTACTTAGGGTTATATATATATATATAATAGTGACTGTGTGCTGAATTTACTTACCTCTTTGTGCTAGTGTAATTTTCAAGTGTGTCTTTAAATAAATAATAATATACTTTTACACCAAAGCTCTGGTCAGTGTTTGCGTGTGCTACTGTATCTCTGTACCTATTGTGTATACTCTACATACTGCCTAACTCTTCTTGAGGGAAGTCTGACTGCTCAGCCACAGCTACCAAGTGAATCTGTGTGGTACAAACTGCTACCAAGTGGGTTTACTGCCAAACACCTGTAGTCTTTAATCTTTTGCAGTGGTCCCTAAGGGAACTGCACAGGTTTCTGCCTAACACCTTTGAACAAGCCAGAGCATTCAGGCAGCAAACAGGTATTGATGAACAAGAAGCAACGGCATCCAATATGTTACCTCACACAAGTTATGACCAAGTACGGCTCCTATAAATTCGACTGTTGAGAAACCCCTTGTGTTTCCAATCTTTACTGTTGGTTGCAAGAATTTGACGAACCTGTCGGAACGAAAATATGAAACTCTGAAACCCAGTAAAAAAAAAATGAAATCTACTAGTAAATGAAACAATAAGCTAAAAGGAGCACAGAAATTCTTGAGGAACATAAAAGTGGTACAGATTGTGACTAAAGAGACCAGCAAACCTACCATGGCACCACAACTGAATAATACCAATAAGATTGATTCAATTACGACAAAACAAGTGCCCACACATCCTGACATGGTTTATCTTATATGTCCCACAGACGACACACCGGCTGAGCTCTGAAACATGTCCACATATGACGGCATAGAACAAGAGGATGGACCGGGAGTTGTTATGTCGGAGAAGTGTGGGAATAACAAGACGGACACTAGTATGTCTGCAATCACGGCACAAAGTAATACAAATGTTCAACCTGACGACAATGTGGACCAAAGTAAAGTGATGGCAGTCACGAACGAATGCTAATCTGGGGGGAGAATATCTGCCCCGACAGAAGGAATTCAAACAACAAGAACTTGTCATTTTATTGGCGAACCGGCAGGTGTGGAAGGTGAATTACGTTCCCCTTTGAGTACAGTTTTTGTAACAAAGCACGAAAAGTGGCTAAAGTTAAGCACAGACTTCCAAGGGGTGCTTGGAGGGAGGAAAGTGCTTACCTTTGATGACTCTGGTAGACATGTCAAAGCAGATTCTCAAACCACCAACACTATATCTGATGGTATATGGATTGGTGATAAAAATCAAATGGGCAATGAAACTGAACCATGGACTCGGCCTCAAGCACTCCAACATAATTATTCTAAAGTGAAGGATGATAAGGCGATAGTCTATAAGTTAATGATCGAGTGGTTAGACTCAAAAGACAAGCTGATCTTGAATCGCAGCAACATTATTAGGCTATTTGACTATATACCAAGTCTTCGAGCAATTACATCTAACAATCTTAGGATTGTTGAGTTTCCTGACGAAAAACGGAACGACATGGTGGTCCTCCATGTAACTTTGTCTTTAATTGCTACCACCATCCTTGAGGCCAACGTAGCGCTCTTCTCACTAGGGTTTGACATCTACAAGGCTGAAGTGGACCATGTGACACAATCTATGGCAGGCGAGAAGGTTAATCCCGATAAGAACGCAAGCCTGCACCAAAATATAGTGCTACGGCCTCAGCCACCATCTAGAAGAAACCTTGAAAATCAACAGAAGATGAGCTATAACCCTGACGTCATCCAGGTAGTCAGAAAGAACCTACCCGAGAAGCCTGAGGAAGATGTGACTACACATGATGCCACCAAGTCTAAAATAAGAATTAGAATACAAGGAACCAAGGCAATAGTAATATGTTGGACGCCAGTAAAACTTGTGCTAAAACAATGGAACAGAACAGCGACTGGCGCTGGTTGGCTGCAACACTTAACAGTAAACCCCAACAACAATGCCAGGAGGCGAATATCCATCCTGATTTCACAGTGGCCTCTTGGAACACGCACAGGTTTTCGCATTTGTTTGATTTGAATTGGTTGGATGGTCTTCAGATTGCTTGTCTACAGGAAACCTGGTTAATTGTAGTGGCTATGACAACTGAGTTTGAAGTGGCTTTGAATCCGGCTATAAAACTAAATAAAGGGCATCCGATGACAGGTTTGATAATTCTGGTCAGAAGAGCCTCTGGCTTTCGGATTACAAAGTCAACTAATCGCACATCATTTATTCAAGAAACTATGATTAAAAGACAATCTTCGAGTGATGAAGTCCCAGATGAAATAACTATACTGAATCTTTATTGGGACCATCTGAAAGCAGGAAAATTCGAGTTTATAGAGCAGATCTCAAGTATACTAGACAGTCTGCAAGAAAGTACCGACTGGGCAAACATCATGATCTGCGGGGACTTAAATATTGACTTTTTTAAGCCAGGTGGAAGCGACCAAAAAGAGCTTGGCTAAAGAATGGATGGAAGAGATGGATGCGAGAAAACTTAATATGCTAAATGGAAACACTCTTGGAGACATCCCTTCGGCAACCACCTAGCATCGAGCATATTCATCGTCAATAATTGACTATATATTCGTGTCTGAGAATCTGCATTCTCGAATTAAATCTTTGAAAATCAGAGAGAAAACCTGCAGTGATCACGACATGTTAACATTAGAACTTTTGATTGCGCAGAAAGAGTTAAACTGGAAGTGGCCTCATCACATTTCGGTAGAAACAAATAGAGTCAGATTATGACTGGAGGAGCAGGAAGTTACCATATTGTCAAAGTTTTATTGTCAAACTAGTATGATAATGGAATACAACCATCTATTGGTACAATTTAAAGTTAAGAATGTTGGGTTGAAACACATGAACTTCACCCGTATACACTACTTTGATCTTGAGATCCTAAAAAAGAAGCGTCTGATGAGATGCGCAATTCGTTCAATTCAAGCTCTATAAATAGAGGCACGTGAGCGTGAAACAAAAGTTGTGAAACAGCGGTACAAAAATTGGTTGAAATTCCACAAGTATAATATGATACAAAATGACTCTGAAGCAATGTTACTGTTGCTAAAGAATAAAAACACACAGGACTTTTGGGGTCTTATTAACAACTTGCAGGCCCCGCAAAAAGCACTACAAACGTGTATGGTTTCTAAAGCTGTGTGGATTTCTCACTTTGAGGCTGTATATAAAGGAAACAACACGCCAGGTGGTTTGACTGCCACAACCTTCCTCCCTTGGTCACTCACTTTCTCAAAAGAGGATATTGTGGCAATAATTATGAAGGCCAAAAATTCAGGAGCTCCTGTCCCGGAAGGCCTCACAAATTTTACCATCAAACAGCATCCTGTAATATGGGCTGAGATATGTGTGCCACTATTCGACAGAATAAATAAGCAAGGTTGAACCCCAAATCTTGGAAGTCAGCAATCATTGTGCCGGTATTCAAAAAAGGCGACAGAACTAATCCTAAAAACTATCAGCCAATAGCATTGTTGGGCGTGTTGGGTAAAATCTACGCTACAATGGTACAACAAAAATTGGTCGATTGGGCAGTAAAAACAGCACATATAGACGTAAGACAGTCTGGTTTTGTTAAACAGGTGGGCTGTTCTTTAAATCTGTTGTTACTCAACATGATCAAAATGGAGGCTCTGAAATCTAACACGACAGTGTACCTAGCCTTCATTGATTTCTCCAACGCCCTTGAAACAGTTGTGAACTAAAATGCGAACATGGGGCTGTCCCGCAGATCTAACAGCAGCGATTCGCGAATTGCACACTGAGACCTCCATTAATGTCCGTTTAGACCAGTCTGGGTCCTTGTCGGCAGAAATCAAAACACACAACGGCGTAAAACAAGGATGCCCTCTTGCTGCAGCGATATTTAATCTGTTCATATCTGATGTAGGAACATCAATAGATGCAGTAAAATCATTTCCACCAAAAGTCAACAACTTGCATCTAAGTTGGCTCCTATACGCTGACGACTTGATCTTGATGGACGTGACACCCATCAGTCTGCAAAGGAAGCTTGATGACATACAGCGGTATGTAATTGAGATTCGACTCACGATCAACACAAAAAAAATTGAAATTCTTGTACTTAGGAATCTGAAAGGTGTTGTTTCCAAGAGTGCTAAAAAGACAAGATGGACGCTATGTAGTGAAAAAATAAATATATCACAGAGCGTAAAATATCTTGGAATGACGATAAGCTCTTGCATTAATGACGGCCCATGGATCGCTGACACAAAAAGAAAATGCATGCAATTGGCGAGCCAAGCTCTAATTATGAAGAGAAAATTTGGAAAATGTTCATTTAAGTATTTGTTGTTGTTTTACCAGCAAAAAGTAATCCCAGTGTTAATCTATGGGGCCAAAAATGCGCTTGGCTGTTCCCATGAAATATGGTCCTCTCCAGAAAAGAAATTTTTGATGAAAGTTCTGGGATTGCCAAAGGAGACCATGACATTGTGTATTAGATATGAATTGTTGCTCATTTCACTCCACACAAGGGTTTGTTGGATATTGCTGGCTCTGTATCGCAAAACACGTGCCCGTGAACACATACCACAGTTTCGAAATTCTTCATAGTGCCTCGTCCTCAAAGAAGGACATTGTTTCTATGTGGATTGATAGATGCAAATGCATGTTGGTGGAATTCGACATCAAGATCGAAATGCTTCATGAAAATCCAAATGCAGCAAAATTGAAAATCTGGCGACTTGATTGGGAATTAACATGTACACAGAGAGCAATGGCCAAATTGATGATTGATGTACCTGTGAAGCTTGTGCCTTTAATTCCATATAACGTTACATCAATTTATTTCCAAATGCTAATGCACAAAGATCATTTATGATGTTTTGATTGAATTTGTTTAAGACTGCGACTGCATACATGGAGTTGCAATAAAAACTTAGAGCTAAGGTGTAGATTTTGCACAAAGGAAAGCGAAACACTTAAACATTTGGTATTATTTTGTACCAGCCTCCGAGCTGAAAAAAACAATTCAGTTGGGTCCTTGGAGTACAAATCACCCGTCTCTTTGTGCGGACGAATGGTGGGGCCACATGTTCAATGGAACAGACTTGAAACTATTACTTCCCTTTGACGAATTTCTTAGCCATAATTGAAAACGGTTTGAGCTTGGACTCCTTGGAATGCAACTGAAAGTAACTGAATGTAATTGAAAATTACTTGAAGGAATGTATAGATGTTGACATGACAAAGGGAAGGAACAATTTAGAGTGATGTGTGTTTTGTTTGTTTGTTTGTTGTAAATGTAAACCATTTTGAAGGTTTGTTATAAACCAATAAAAAAATGTTTAAAAAAAAATCCAGCGGTAGAATGGGAGGACATAGAAGAATTCTTCCCTACATATGAACCATTGCCAGGCCCGTCTAGATTAAACATAGAGGATGAGTACAACTCTAGAAGCATTGGGGGCACAATCAATAAAGTCTATCATGACATGAGGACGAAGAAAGAACTGAAAGAAAAGGGTAAAAATAATTGACTTGAGAGTACACAGTTATACGACAGAGAGGGAGGCTCATGTAGTTTTGAGCTTAAAGAGTTGTCTTTAGATAGACTAACTCTGAATAGAGATGAAGAGGAAGGAAGCCACACAAGTTGGGGACAGGATATGTCAGACGAAGACAGAGAAACCTTCTGTGGGGAGGAGGGAGATAACTTGGTCCCAAGGGATGATCCCCAATGGACAGAGAAGTGAGATGGTCAGATCTAGATCTACCCAAATCAAGCGTGTCAGAATCTCGGGCACGACTAGATGAATTTAAATGGCAGTCCCATGGTGAGAGGAGGGACGTGCCACTATATGTGAGCAGGTTAAGATCTCTGCCAGGAAGAAGGTGGTGTGGAACCATTGTCCCTGCTATGGACAGACAGACAATGGGGGACTAGATATCACAGTTTCCTTTGTTAGAGAAAGGCGGGTTAAGATCACAGTATATACCATGCCCACAAATGGATAAAGGCATATTAAAGTGTAAACTCCTGAGTTTAACTTGATTTAGAAAAAATGACAGGAGGAAATACGTTAGCTATAGGAGACATTACAGGTCTTCTAGCCGCTATCCTTTGGGAGAGAGCAGATGATGTCTGGTTGAGGGCAGGATATTCAAGTGTTACTATGCAGAACACGGCTCATGATGGAACACCATTTAATAACTGTAGAGTGGCAGTCTGAAAAGCGCTTAGAGTGCTGTATCCGGACACTTCAGATATGGGAGCTATAATGACGAAAAAGATGCAGCAAGGGAATGATCCTCTTGTTTACATTCAAAACTTCTAAGAGCAATGGTCTTTGGAAACTCGCAAGCTATGGGGGAAGTCTATACCTATATTCTATCACATACTATGCCACAGGCTGCCAGAGCCGGTACAGAGGCAGCTCAAATAATTGGTGGGCATGGAAGCGAAGCCATTATCAGAAATTCAGCTGACTATTGCACATTACTGCAAACTGTTACAGGAAAATAATTGAAAGAAGGATGATGTTGGGAAAGATGAAGAGGTGAAATGAGTACATTGTCAACATATGCCATAGAAGGGGCAATGTTGACTAGCAGAGAAGGTTTGAGTTCACAGCAAACAGCAAGCATGCCGCAGGTGAATAAACAAAGGCAGTTTGATCAAGGTAATGGTGGATTTATGGCACAGAGAAGGGGAGGATTCCAAAGCAGATGCCTCCAGGGTAATTGGGGATATTTTCAGAATAACCAGGGTGGGTTTCAAAACATGCAGAATGATAATCAAAGCATGCAGGAAGGGCAAATTAGGAGACCTCCAGTATGTAGAACATGTGGTATGGCAGTACACCGTGCACGCATGTGTAGAAGCCAAGGGTTTGTGCAAAACAGGCAATTCTCAATAGGGGGGACTATGTACCCACCTGCATATACTCAACAGAATGGAGAAGGGTTCGCCCAAAATCAGACAGTGCAGCAAACACAAGCACCGAGAATGCAACCAGGTTTGCAAACACAGCAGCCAATAATGAATCCGCCACAAGGGCAATCACAGCATTCACCCATGCAAATACAGCAGAGAACAAGTGCAGGACAGTTAATGACTCCTAGGATAGGGGGTGTTACCGGCAAAGGAGGAAATCCTTTTACAGGCACGGGGATAAGTTTATACCCACAATAGGACAGCTCACTGAGAGACTTAATGTGTTCAGTACTATCAATGATGCCCTATCCTCAAGAGAAGCCAAGGGTTGATGTCAATATAGGAGGCACATCCATTTCTTTTTTAGTACACACGGGGGCAACACAGTCATGTATACAAGAGGGGAAATTTACGGTATCTGGAAATGCCATGAATGCTCAAGGTTTCACAGGAGCTACAAGTAGAGTTCTTTTTACTGAAAGATTGCAAGTCTCTATAGGAGAATGTGAATTGTCTGTACCATTGTTATATTCGAGACAGACGCCTGTTAATATATTAGATTGAGATTAAATGACAAAGTTGAACATGACAATTTCATTTGCTGATAAAAGCATAGTATGTTCAATGCAAGGAATGCATTATTTAAATGTGAATGAATTCATTGTGGCATTCACGGGACAAATTACCATACTAGAAACACAATTAGATCCAGAGGTTTTTCATTATGGGGTATGCATTTTGTTAACATGGTTACCAGGTTTAGTGGGTAAAACTGTGACAATACCTGATGAGTTTTTATTCAGGCCAAAGATACCTATGGATGAGGAGGGAGGAGTCTTTCCCTTAGAATTACAAGCAGCCATAGTGCGAAGAGAAATGGCTTTGCTTGATGGAACTGATTATGAAAGAAGATGATGGTGCACAGTGATTGCCACTGGGGAAGGGTATAGATTGACGGATGTCACTGATGAGGATATATTTGGAGACCATCCGTCAGATGACGAAGTAGTATTTGAAATGAGTATTACTTATTGGGTAAGAGCAATCAAACGTGAGGTTCATCAATAAATTATGATAGAGATATGGCAAAGGTGCCAGCTTCATTATGGACTATAGGCCCCTATGATGTAGGCCTGTTGAAAGGGGCTGGAGAAGTTAAGAATACATTGAAACCAGTAGCAATTTTAACTCGAGCACAACAGTATCCCATGTCTCGAGAGACAGACAAAGGTATTTTCAAGACAATATCCGCCATGATGGAACAAGGCATTTTAGTGATGTCAGAGTCACCTTGTCATACGTTAGTGTACCCTATTAAAAAATCTAATGGGGTATTGTGACATTTAATTCAAGATCTACGCTCAATTAACCAGATTGTAGAGGCCGAGTTCCCTCTAGTTCCTAATCCTGCAACAATTTTATGTAGTATCCCAGTTGATGCATGATATTTCATGGTTATTGACTTGAAAAATGTTTTTTCTCAATCCCATTGCACTAAGATTCTCAAGATCTGATGTCATTTACATTTCGTCAGACTAAGTTAAAAAGCATGAGATTACCTCAGGGGTATTGTGAGTCTCCATCGATTTTCATAGACTCTTACAGATGGACTTAAGCAATATCGATTTGCAAAGTGTTATGTTGCAATACTTAGATGGCATATTGGACTGTAGCATCTCAGAGGAGGAGTGCATACGTGACTTATTTCAACTGATGATTATTCTTGCAGAGAAGGATATAAAGTATATAAAGAGAAATTGTAGTATTGCCAAGAGTAAGTGCTATACATAGGACAGTTGATCTTGCATGAAGGAAAGAAAAATACTCCTGAAAGGGCTGTGGCTATTTTGAAAACAGCAAAACCACATACGATAAAGCTCATGCAAAGATTGTTGGGATTGTGCAATTATGTGAGAGCATGGGTCTTTGATTACAGTTCATATATACGGCCCATGTTGCAGGCTCTGAAAAAAAGCACAGGTAACTCAGAAAAAAAATGTCTTGACTGAGGAAATGGAAAAAGGGTTTGCTGAACTGAAAAAGGCAATTTGCACAGCTCCAGTTTTAGGTATTCCCAATTATGCTGAGGAATTCTTTTTATTTTCGCATACAAATGGCACATGTATGACGGCAGTACTCACACAGAGAAGCACTTTGTGGTACAAGCTTCTACCATATTATAGTGCGATTTTGGACCCAGTAATGAAGTATCACTTTCCCTGTGAACAATCTTTGGAAGCCGCTGCATTCGCCATTGAGAAGGCTGCTGACGTAGTAATGGGATGTTCCATGACGTTATTTGTTGAACATGCTTTGTTTGCCATTTTGGAAAAACCAAAAGGTACGTTGACTTTTCAAAGGGATTCTGCCTACGAGGTAGTCATGTCGAATCCAGCGATTAAAATAGTTAGATGTAGAATAGTGAATCCTTCCATGTTTATAGCAGAACCACTAGCAGAAGACAAGCATGCACATGATTGTGCAAATTATGAGGAATTCTATGATGAGATTTCGGGAGTAAAGGACAATGCACTGGCAGCTGGGGAGATTATTTTTATTTATAGTTCTTCTAGAATCGATCAAGATGATGGACAGAGACATACAAGTGCTGGTGTGGTGAAACACAAGGCAAATGGGGAATTTGAAGTATTGATAAGTGCACGACTACCGTCTCACTTTTCGGAACAGGCTGCAGAATTATTTGCACTGATTTTCACACTGGAGAATCATTCAGACTAGGAAGTAACCGTGTACAGTGACTCCGCCTACGTGACATTGACGGTACATGCAGGGCTAACATGTTGAAAAAGGAAGGACTACCTCTGAGCGGACGGCAATCCAGTGCAGCATACCGCCTTATTGGACAGACTTATTAAAGCATTACAACTCCCAGTAGCCATCGCAGTCGTTAAATGCACAGCTCACACTAAATAGAACAGACTTTATCTCACTTGGAAATCAAGCTGCAGACGAGGAAGCAAAACTTGTTGCATGTTCATACAATATCATGAAGTTTGACACGTCTGATGGGAATGAAAGTATGGTGGTAATGATGAGTGTGCCTGATTGTTATAACAATCTGTCTAAAACTCAGTTAATGGAAATGTAAGGGGAAGCGCCGCAGGATGAGAAAGACATGTGGACGTGGAGGGGGTGTCTTTAACTCCTTCCAAATCATTGTGGCGACAAGAGAGCACTGGTAAACCGGTGATGCCTGTAGCCTTATTAAGGGTGACGTTGGAACAGCTGCACTACCCTGCGAATATAACTAGAGAGAGCCTCGCTGCAACAATTGCAGAGGATTTGTTTGTTCTAAATTTACTATAACATGTTGCATTTTATGCAGTGAACTGCAGTGAACTGCATCGTATGTCAAGGTTTTACTGGTGGGCACATATTGTGAACAGTTAGAGGAGTTATCACGAGACCTAATGGTCCCTTTCAGCATTTAGACATCAACTATGATATATGATTGTTGTTGTTTGTCCCTTTTCAAGGTGGATTGAATCTGGTCCATGTACATACCCAGATTCCACCTGCGCAGCAAAATTTCTAGTATGAGAAGTATTTCCCAGATGGGGAATATGTGAAGTATTAAGATCAAATAATGACCCTCATTTTGTCAATGAAGTCTTTGAACAGATAAGCTTGTTGCTTAATATAAAGCACAAGTTTTCATCGGCTTATCACCTGCAAGTGAACAGTGACTGTGAGAGACTCAACGGCTTTCTTAAAGAAGGAATAGCCAAATTAAAGCTTACTTTGAAGAAAGAATGGTTGCATTGTCTACCACTGGCATTGTATGCGTTGAGAAATCAACCAGGTTCCAACCACCATCTTACGCCCCATGAAATAGTGACAGGGAGGTGGATGAGGACACCTCTCACACCTCAATCTAGAACTAGAAGTGATTCCCAGATGACAGCAGAATTGTTAGGAAAAGAGTTACGTGATTACTTAACATGCAAGACTTCAAGTATCTCTGTTATTTCAGATCAGCCAAACGGAAGGGGTGTGGGGCTCAGAACACAGATGGAGACAATTCAACAAACAGATTTGAATAATTACGTCTTCCCAAACTTTCTCCGGTGATCAGATCTTAATCAGGAACTTTGCACGTCGATCGCATGAGCCACGTTTTAATGGGCCACTTACCATTGAGGATGTAACGCCGTCAGTAGTGAAAGTACTAGGAAGACGTGCCTGGATATTTCTTGGAGACGTGAAGATTTATGCTGGAGAACCCCCTTTACCCCCACCCCTATCGGAAGCAAGCATTGGGGAAGAACCTCAGAACATGGACACGGGATCCATGACGAGAAAGGACGCAGAACGACTCAAATAAACAGATACAGAGTACATTGGACTGTGGCTTGTTTTGGGACGCTCTTTTAAATTGCTAAAAAAGGAGTGAAAGAAGGCTATTTGTTCTTGAACCACAGGAACTTGTTAAACATTGGACTGAGACATGTTTAAGTCTTGATCACGAAAGAAAGAATGCCAGATATTGATTTCCTTTTCGACGACTGGAAAAGGGAACAATACCATGATTCCTTTCTCACTTGAGTTTCTCTTTGGAGGGTGCCCATTGCTGTTTTTCTCTACATTCTTCGTTCATGCCCTTCGTTGGTGGGGAGAACTACCAACGTTTGTAATGTCCTGCAAGATCCTAAGAACAGTCCAATCGTGAGGAGATTGCTCAAAGCCATACTAGAGCAAGTTCACCAGCTTCCAGAGTACAGTGGAGAAAACACAAATGCCCCTATCTGATGATAATGCTCATAGAGTAATAGGGTTGTTTTTCTGCTACCTGATTAAGGAATGCCCACATCTTGCTGAAAGACAAACTGATGGTTGCAACTTCTTGAAAGATCTGAGGAATACTGTGGCACTTAATGAACTGCTATTCGACATAATCGAGCAAGTTAATCTATATAGAGAGCGAATACTGAGGATGTCCTGAAGGAGACTTTTGGAGAAAGAGATCCACCGGCTACTATCTGCACTCTTCTACTTCTTGCTGGAGAGGTGATCTATAGTTTGGTTAACAAAAGGATGACTCTTTTCTACACATCAGAAACCCTGTTAGTCGTCCTGCAATCAGTCAGTTGCTCAAAGACCTTGTTGAGATAATAAAGATATTACTAGAGTACTGCATGATGTTGCCCGAATAAAAGTAGATTTTTTTCCTTCCTTAAAAAAGATTAAGAATGGGCAGCATAAATAGTAATAATGTCATGACTGACAACGACAGACCTCCCCGATGTGCAAGAAACTACTGCTGCATGATGTGGGCCTATTTGCACATCATTTATACATGCATCTTGTTTATTGTGATTCTTATCTCGCTTACACTATGCACTAGCTACAATTTGTATCCAAATAAGGCAAGGATTCCTGAGTATCGTCCTATGCAGAAGGAGCATAGAGATGTGGCAACTACAAGGCAGGCAAGGCCTTATGCAATGTTCCCTATGCATTCAAAAGCACCTAGTCCTGTGATATTTAATTCTAGGCTTCCTTTTAGAAGAAGGTCATTATACGGTACACATTTTGGACTCCATATTATGTTAATAGGTAAAGGCTTTTGGAGCTTTCGCCTACACAGGTAGTACATGTAAAAACACCAAGTCCACTGACAAATGTTTCTGTAATTGGTACAGTAAGCAGGAATTATGCTGACAGACTTCATGAGATGATTATAGAAACTCATCAGAAAAGAATGAGACCTATGAGACGTGCCAGGGAGGATGAACATGAGTTAAATGATTGCCTGGATAGTACAGCACACTTGGGGAATAACATATGGTATCAGCATATGAAAGAAGTGCGAAGGAGTTTTGTTTTGTAGGTGCACTCATGCCTTATAGCATGGGGAAGTCTAAGATCTTTATAGCAATTGAAATAGACGTCCAGGCAGCACATTGTCTATCACAAATAGCACTATGCCGTACAAGAGGTCAGTTCATGGGCCGAACAGCCTATATCAAATGAGCAATTGAATGGACTGATCCAGAAGAAGATGATCATGTCTAAGATACAAAGAGAAGACTAAGATCTCACACCAAGAATCGTGTGATCAGATAAGAAAAGCCTAGAGTGAAAGGAGCTGGAATCAGATGGGAAGTAAACAGAAGAGTAGAAAGTCCAGGAAAATCTGCAGAAGAAATTCATAGATGGAAGAATAGAGGACAAATGCAGATATGAGGATCAGTACTTTCAGCAGATAGATGGAATGAGGGATTGGTCATCTGCAGGGCATGGGTGGTCATCGGTTTCAATAAGCCAACCAATGACATAGTTCAGAACGGATATAAACCTATATGTTGAAAACTGGATAAACTACTAACATGGGTCGAAGATAAAGGAGGACCTTTGCATATATAGTGCCTTTGGAAAATGCAAAATTGTGCTTCAGAAATAATGGCACAAGAAAGGTTGGAGAGAACCAGAACTGTGGTTGAATCTTTGATGTACCAGGAATGAGCATTGGAACAGCAGTGATCATGGAAGACTACTGGGCGTGTGGATCCAGGTTTTCATGAAACTGCCCAAGGACTGGGAAGGACGATGTTCCATAGTGAATGTTCATGTTCCAGCGTTGGTGATTCCAAAGAGTGATCTGAACATTGGTGAATTCCCGAAAGCAGATGCACATCTAAGAAAGAAGAGATCTGTTGAACTGATAAGTAGAAAAAAAGAGAGAACTATTTCTAAGCCAATTCTATAGAAGCTTTTGATGCCATTCCATATGAACATAGACCGTTCAGTCAGACTTCATCCATATTCACGTTGATCTTTATGTCAAGTTTCCAGGTTGGAGAAAATATTAAATGGCTGCAAATTACCAGATGGGAGTTCTTGCAGACAATCAGCACTACGATAAAGGGATTCAATGCTATCAGAGAAGAGCTGAGAGCCATACGACTGATGACTCTTCAGAACAATTACGTCCTAGACATGATTACTGCTATGGATGGAGGCGTTTGTGCAAAAATTGGAGAATCATGTTACACAATTATAACTTCTCATGATGACGAAAATGGCACCTTGACAGAGGCCATAGAGATACTGACGAGGCTGCATGTCCAAATGGTGGACAAAGTGGAAGACATTCCTGATGATAGCTTGTTCGGAGTGCTCTTTTCTTGAGTTCCACAGTGGATGGCAGATATATTCAAGTTCCTTGGAGCCTTAATAGTGATGGTACTTCTTGGATTTTGTGTGATTACGATAATAATCTTACAATGCAAGAAAACTGCAAAGAAAGCCATATTAATGAAGATCATGAATGGTGGTGAATCATGATGGAAATCTAAAGAGCTGAAAGGTGAAGAAATCAGACAATTTGTGAAAGACTGTCCATGCACCTGAGGGAACAAACTTTCTGTACCCAAAGAACCATAAGAAATATGTAAGAAGATGGATCTATTGCAGTCCAAGTGGTCAGTGCATGCTCATGACATGGAACTAGGATAAATATGTGAAATCAGCTGGATGCCTGAAAGGAGTAATCAAGATATAGGTCCCAAAAAAGCATCTCTTTGGACAAGGATATCTATATGTGAAGGATGATAGGAGAGTGGTCGGTGAATCGCCCAGAAGGGGGAGTGTAGAGAATGAGCTAAGTACCCCCACCTCAACCAACTCACCCATATTATCTATGTGTTGGGAACCAGAGGGTGAGACATGTGAAGTAGCAGTGAAAATACCAATACCGAGGAGAATCTTGGAGGCAAGGTTCCCATTGACAAAGCCATACCTGCATACTAGACTCTATGATGGTCATTTGAATAAATTCTAAGAAGAAGCAGGACCAATGAATGAAAGAGCGGATTGGTGACATCACACAAAGTAATACTGATGTACTGACAAGAGATGCAGAGACAAGAGATTGTAGATATTCCATAAGACATCAAGAAAGTATCACAGATAAGTGACATCTCGGGCTTGAGATGAAGAAACCTATGCTACAGAAACGATGAAGAGATCAAGTAATTTTACATGTGTACAGATGCAATGAAACACAAGCAGATGAAGTGTCTTGAGGCTAGCTTAGTAGTGAATAGATTGCAGCATGCGCCAACATATACATATATAGGAATCAAGTAAAGAATGGATGTTTCCACAATGTATTGTATCAGAGCCTGGCCAGGGAAGGAAGGCCTTTTTTCAAGTGTGTCGCAGTTGAAAAACAACAAAATTACAGAAGTGTATCTTGGAGAAATGCGAGGCTGAATCAGCCCCAAGAAGCCAAGGTCTTATCAGACTGGGAGGAGCAGGCATTAGTTGCAAATCATGTGAAAGGATGAAACTCCTATTCAGAAGGCATGGCCGAAAACAAGAAAGACGTCAGAGTTTCATTAATTAGCTGTATTTTAAATGCACCAGAGCTCAGATTTGCTGTCTTCAGTCATGATGAACCACACCTACGCAGAGAGGCAGAGTGTGCCTCTACTCCCCTGTATTCTCCAGAGCTAAGAACATTTCCAAGGCCAAGTTCAAAGACTTTTTTTTTAAAATATTTTATTGATTTTATATTTTAGAAAACCAAACAACACACAACACAATACAACTGTTAATTATTTACAGAAACACAAAAGAAAATATGAAAATACTCCCCCCACCCCCCATCAAGCCAGAGCCGGCTCCATTGTATCCTCAGTCAGGGCACTGTCAGGTGGAACATTGTCCGTGGGCCCATCTTCCGAATTCTCAGATTCGTCCAAACCCTGTTGTGGGTTGGTCATAGAGGCCCCCAATTGTCGCCAGGCCAGCAAGGGCCCTATCTCCTCCTCGCCCCCTCTAGTGACCGCTTCAAACCATACCACGGATTGAGCCTCCGCCCACCTCATAAGGTCCGCCCACCATAGTTCCACTCTCGGCCTGCGAGCCGATTTCCAATCCTGCGTTTGGCCAGAACATATGCCAGGTCCCTCAGCTTGCTCAGGTGCCTAAAGTGTCTGGGCCTGGGGAAGATCCCAAGCATACACAACCAGGCAGATCCCACGTCCAACACCACTCCCCCACCTGCGAGCTTCATCTTGACCTCCTCCCAAAATCTATACACTTACGGGCAGGCCCAAAACATGTGTAGGAACCCAGCGTCCACCTCCCCACACCTGGGGCATTTTTGAGTGATCGAGCCTCCGAACCGTGCGATCTTCTGGGGAGTCAGGTAGGCCCTGTGAGTAATGTAGAACTGGAGTTGTTGGAGCCGTGCATTTCGGGACACCTTTTTATGATACCCCAGGACCCTCTTCCACTGACCCTCCGTCATGAGTCCACCCATCTCCTCCTCCCATTCAAGCCTCAGTTGGGGCAACTCTTTCCCAGCCTTCGTTCTGAGGAGTTCGTATATCCGTGATATTTCATGCCCGCCCTCTGGGACATCATACATAGTTTCAAGGTTGGCATCGGGATCATCTGCCAGTGCCGTCACCGGCCATCTCTCTCTTACTCGTTGCGCTAGCCTGGCATAGGTGATGTACTGGCCTCTGTGCACCCCCGTCTCATCCTGCAACTTTTGGAAGTCCAATGCCTCCCCCTCCCGCCATATGTCCCCGAGCGTGGCCAGGCCCACCGGCTCCCAGTGCCTACGGACAGACTGAAACAGTTGGGAGTCGTTTTCGCACAGGGCCACCAGCGGGACCTGCCAAGATAGCGGTTCTGGCTCCTCCATCAGTTTCCACGTTCTGTGCCAGACCTCCCATCCTAACCTCAATAGCCGCCCTCTTCCCGTCAGTTTATTCCTTTGTAGCCACACCACCTCTCTCAGGAAGTATGGGGCCGCATCCTCCCGCAACAACCTAGATTCCGCCGAATCTTCATCAGACAACCACCTGGCCACATACAACAGCTGCCCCGCCAGATAATATAGTTCGAAGTTGGGCAAGCCTATACCCCCCTTCTCGTACGGGTTCTGGAGCTTCCACAGGGCCACCCTATTTCTGGAGTTACCCCACACGAAGCCTCTACACATACTATGAAGTCGTACAAATAGGCTCTTGGGGATCAAATGCGGGACGTTCACGAAGAAATGCAGGAGTCTGGGAAGGACCACCATTTTCAGCAAAGCCGCCCTACCCATCATGGACAGGGGCAATCTGGACCAGAATGTCATGCTATTCCTGACCCCCTCTATTGCTCTCTCTGTGTTATGCTTGTGTACCGCTTCAATCCAGTGGTAAATATTTACCCCCAGGTACCTAAACATGTCGGTCCGCCATGGTATTGGCAACACAGGCAGCCTCTCCAGCGGGACGTCCCTGTACCCGCCCAGAGGGAACAGGCTAGATTTCCTGGGGTTCACTGATATGCCCCAGAGGACAGCATAATGATCCAGTACTTCCAGTACGTACTGCAGGTTCTCCTCCGGGTAGCGTAAGTAAAGCAGCATATCGTCCGCATAGAGAGATATTAAGTGGCTGCTGCTGGCAGTGTTAATGCCCACCTCTCCGTATTGTTGCCGCAGGCATATCGCCAGCGGCTCCAGCGCGAGTATATATAACATGGGTGACCAAGGACATCCCTGCCTGGTCCCCCTGCTGAGTTGCCAGGCATCCGAGACCGTAGCCCCAGTCTTGACCCTTGCCACCGGGCTGCTATATAACAACTGGACCCATCTGATATACCCAGGGCCCACGCCGTATCCCTGCAGGGCCGCTTTCAGCCAAGGCCATCTCACTGAATCAAAGGCCTTGACCGCATCCAGCGACACTACCGCCATCTCACCCATGTCATCCTTAGTATGGTCGATAACATGGTGCAGCCTCCTATGGTTATCGCTGATATTCCTGCCTGGGACATATCCCGTTTGATCCGGGTGGATCAGCTTGCCAATCACCTTCTTCAACCTGTTGGCTAGCACCGCCGTGAGTATTTTGCTGTCCTGGTTTAGCATGGACAGAGGTCTATAAGATCCACACTCAACAGCCGGCTTGCCTGGTTTCAGTAATGGGACAATCATGGCCTCACGGAGGGACAGCGGGAGTTCTCCCTGTTCGTATGCCTCGTTGAACAAGGCCAGCAGTGGCTGGAGCAGCTCCTGCACGTACACCTTGTAAAACTCACTAGGCAGTCCATCCGCTCCAGGTGCCTTACACGTGGAGAGGCCCCGGATCACCACCTCCAGCTCATCCGAAGTGATAGGGGCGTCCAGTTCCTCCCGCTCCAGGTCGTCTAGGGTGGGCAAGCCAATGTCCTCCAGTGTGTTCAGGATGTCCTGGCTCCTGTCCTCCCCAGTGTCCTCATACAAACGTTTGTAGAACCTGAGGAATTCCTCGTTCACCTCATCCTGAGTGCTGCGAAGACAACCGTCTTCACCACGGATCTCATGAATAACCACTCAGGGGGACTCGCTCTTGTACAGCCAGGCCAGCAGTCTGCCTGGCTTGTCGCCCCCCGCGTGCAGCCGCGCGGTGTATTTCCTATGGTTCAATCTACATAGTCGATCCCAAAGAGCGCTGCACGCCACCTGAAGGTCCCTCATCCTAGTCGTGACTTCCTGAGTGGCGTTCTCGAGACGAGCCAGGCTCTCCAATTCCCTTTCGGTGTCCTGAAGCTCCCTCCCGATACCCCCTTGAAGTCCCTTGGATTTAGAGATGGCCACTCCGCGCACCACTACCTTAAAGGCCTCCCATAGAGTTCCCGCAGAGCGCACGCTACCCGTGTTTATCTCAAAATATTCCCCGATGGCAACCCTCAGGTCTTCCTGGAATCCCTCATCCTGCAGTGCCTCCGACCGGAGCCTCCATGTGGGGACCCGAGGCCTAGGGGGTTGGTGTCGCCACTCTACCACCAGGGGCGAATGGTCCGACAATACTCGGGCCTTGTATTCCGCCCCCACTATTTCGCTCGCTATCTCGGCAGTTCCAAACACATAATCTAATCTCGTATATGAATCGTATGGCGCCGCATAGTGCGAATACTGCCTATCTATGGGGTGGAGTTTCCTCCACACATCTACCAGTCCCAGGTCTCCCAGCAATGTCCCGAGCGCCTTGGCCGCCGGCGACATTTTCCCTTTGGTATCAGCGGACTGGTCGATTTTGGGATCTAAGGCGCAATTGAAGTCCCCACCCCACACCATCGCACCCCCTACCAAGGGGCCAAGTTTGCCATAGAGTCATCTAAAGTAGGCTGCAGTATCATGATTGGGGGCATACAGGTTGAGGATGTGTACTTCTCTGTTCTCCAGGAGTCCTGTTATCGCCACCATTCTACCCTCCGGGTCCACTATCGAGTCAAGCACCCGGAACGGCACGTGTGGCGCCACCCAGGTGATGACCCCTCTAGCATACGTCGAGTACGTGGCACCCACCACCTTGCCCTTCCACTTCCTCTTGACCACCTCCAATTTCTCCCTAGTGAGGTGGGTCTCTTGTAGCAGGGCTATATCTATCCGCATCCTCTTCAGGTATAGCATTACCTTGTTCCGCTTGAGGTAACTATTGAGGCCTCGGACATTCCAGGTTACTATGCGAAGACTATCCGATGCCATCAGTTCGGTCTGTATTCAGCCCCGCCCTCCACACAATACCCCCTTGGTCTAACACTCCGCCGGCTCTTCCACCCTTGATCCCAGTCCCCCCTCCCTGTTTCCCAACTGCACACCACAGCAAACAACCCCTCCCATCCCAACAAAAGCCCAGCTCCATCCCTGGATCTCAGGCCCACCCGCGTCTGGTCTTATCCCGTATTCAAGGAGTAGGACCCCGCCGATCTAACAGCGACCTAACTAACTAGATATGTTACTACTGGGGACAAAGGAAGCCTCTTGGAGCTCCCAACCAAGTAACCACGGGTAGGCACGCCCAATGGGCCAGCCAGTCAGCACCACATCATACGCTTCAAATACCGTATAAATGACTATATTCAAGTCCCAATGTCTCGGCCCCATTGCCCTAGGCGACCCAGCCGTAAGCTACTTATCTTCCGTAGTCTCTGCCTCGATGCCCGGTTCTTGAGGACTGCCCAGCGCGTCTAGCCAGTCCATCGCTTCAGTCGGTGTTTCAAAGAACAGGGATCTGCTTCTGTAGGAAACTTTCAATTTGGCCGGCTAGAGTAGCATATAGCGATGGCCAGCTTCACGAAGTCTCCTTTTCACCGCCCCGAAGTGCATCCGACTCCGCTGTACTTGTAGCGTGTAGTCAGGGTAGGCCGTGATCTTGGCCGATCCTCTGTCAATCGTTCCCCCTTTTCGAAAGAATTCAAGAATCTTTTCGCGATCTCGGTAGTTCAGAATTTTCGCGATCACCGGCCACGGGGGGGCCCCAGGAGGCGGCCTCCTGGTTAGGGCCCTATGCGCCCTCTCGACTGCAAACCCCTGGGTCAGTACCCCGCCGGTAATCTCTTGCAAAAACATGGATTCCACAAATTCCGTGGGTTCTGGCCCTTCGGTTCCTTCAGGTAGGCCCACGATGCGAATATTGTTGCGCCTGGCACGTCCCTCCGCCTGCTCCGCTCTGTCCTCCAGGTTGCCCACCCGTTGCACAAGGGCGTGTAGTTCCTTTTTATGAGCAGCGCAGTCTTCCGTGTTCGTGGCCGTCTCCTTCTCGATGGTCCCCGTGCGCTCCGAGATCGCCCTCACATCCAGTCTAAGCAGATTCACCTCCTCCTGGACGGCACCGATCTTAAGGTTTAAGCCTTCCTGTAACTCTTTCATGGCGAGGCCCAACTTGGTCTCCCATGACACTTTTAAGTCCTCAATCGCCGCCAGCACCTCCTGTATCATGCCCGGTGACTCCGCGGCTGTCACGGGGGTCTCTTTGTTCTTGCCTCCTTCCGCCCCTGAGGGGGACTTGGCGTAAGCCTCCATCGTGGGCTGTTTGGCCTTGGGTTTCACACCTCTCGTGGTCATGTTGTTGTATGAGTCGGGCGGGGGCCCGTCCCGCCAGGCACCGAAGGGGAGTCACGCCACTCAATGCTCAAAGCCTGGCCCACCCGACCATAGGGCATCCAACACGCCCGGAGCACCCCAACCACCGGGCACACGGTCCCATCGTCACAGCTACATCCGTTCGGCCCTCCAGCTCGCTGGGCCACCGTGCGTCCTAGGCGGCGCTCACGTGTACTAGTCCCCAAGCAAAGGGACCCATGGGTCCTGCACTCGTTATCGCGACACTGACTTCACGATCCTCGGTGTTCGCAACGTGTCGCTGCCATTTTGTCTTGTCTGCCTGCTCAGGGCTCGTCCCAGTCAATCGCATTTATTTTGGTTCCTGGGTCTCCCAGACATCACAAACTTTCACCGGGTGTAGTGGTGGCATTCCCACACCTGGACATCGATTTCCAGCGTCGGCCGGCCCCCGTGGACGTACCCCTCCATCAGGATCAAAACAGGATCAGCGGAGCTCCTCCAGAGTGCGACTCCTTACATGGCCGTCCAAGCCACGCCCCCCCAAGTTCAAAGACTTATTGACATGCAGGCCACTGAGGTGATGATAGATGATATGCTCATTGGTCAGAAGCTATGGTTGTGACCAGCTCACCAGCACCTGGAAGTCCAGCCTGCGTGCTGCTAACATGGTTGAAAAAGTAATGTAAGAGTGCCAACCAACGGTAGGGGGCCATATGATTGACAGCCCTATAGTTTGTGTAACCAATGGGACGTTGTGTATTTAGTGACATTCATAATGACTTGGATGGGCTTAGTAGTCCCACCTGATGTTAAGGAGCCTATCACTTTCTAGACTAGTATGGAAAGTATACCTAGATGTTCCCTTTAAGCCTATCACATTTGCCACTAGGTTTTGTAGTTTGCCACTTAGGAGGACGTTAGTAAGTATGTAGGTTAATGTCATCAATGACAAGGTTTTTCTAGAAGTATGATGTTTTTTGGTAAATGCAATGAGAGACCTTGCTATGAGACGTCTGTTGATGTCCATTGTACTCCCTGTTTTACATAATTGATAATAAAACCGTCAACTTTGCCAACTTCCCGAGTCATTTAGATTATTGATGTTTCAGTAACTTCTGCATCCCCATTCATCTCAAGGTATTGCTACCTCATGATAAAGGGCGGGGTCGGCTGTCCCAGTTCAACATGATTCAAGAGTCCATGAAACCACAGAAATGCATTGAGAAGTGGGCGGTGCCAAGATGTGAAATAACATGATTCAAGAGTTCATGAAAGCACATGAATGCATTGAGAAACGGGTGGTGCGACAATCTCAAGGCACTGTCTCAGGTTGCTGAATGAGGCAGGGACCGCCAGAACATCTGAAGGGAGAATGAGAATTAGCAGAGGAAGGGACAGTAATCCATCCGCAGGGTGACGGGCAGCAGACAACAAGGGGGGGAGCAGGAGTGAACGAGGCTTGAGGGGAGAAGGATCAGGGAGTGAGGGGTGGTGGAGCAACAACAATTCAAGGAGTGATGACACAGCCAGAGAACGGGACTGTGAGTGGGGGAGTGCCATTAGGACAGTAAGCTGGAACAGTACTTTGATCAATGGATGTGCAAGCTGCTTTGTCTTCTTACCTTGTTATGCCATGATTGTGATGTAAGGCACAAGGAACGAACTGAGGTAGATGGTGGATACACTGGGGAAGGTTTGAAATGCGTGGTCCATGGCCCTACCAGGCCCGGACAGGATCAGACAGGACTTGACTCTTTGATGGTCCAGCGAGAGCTATCTGGCTCCGTCATAGCAGTAAGGGATGTAGACCTGCCCAGCCAATCGTGGCGGCAGGGACGGGACACGTGGGCTAAGGTTCCAAAACATCTGATGTTCCATGCCGCACGGTCACTCATCTTCAAGATCCCATAGCTCTGCTTGCAGGCACCATCAGGCAAGGTGTAAGTGGGTGGAGGGTTGCATTCCCAACTGCAGGATAGAGAAATAAGCACCAAAGGTGCAGGAGGAAATGCACCTTATATGGGTCATCAGCCATTGATGGGGCCTGTGAGCACATTCCGGCACCGTTGTAGCAGTAAGGGTTATAGACCCGCCTAGCCATTCATGGCGGCACTGACAAGACACGTGGGCTAAGATGCTAAAACAGCTGATGTTCCCTGCCACATGGTCGGCCATCTTCAAAGCCCAATAGCTCTGCTCGCAGGTACCATCAGGTGAGATGTAAGTGGGTGGTGGGTTGTGTTCCAGCTGCAGGAGGCAATGCACCTTATATACGTCATTGGCCCTTGATCGGGCCGGCGAGCGCCATCCGCCTCCGTCGTAGCAGTAAGGGATGTAGACCTGACCAGCCAATCATGGTGGCAGGAAGGGTACACGTCAGCTAAGATGCTAAAACAGCTGATGTTCCATGCTGCACAGTTGGCCATCTTCAAAGCCCCATGGGTCTGCTTGCAGGCACCATGAGGCGAGGAGTAAGTGGGTGGAGTGTTGCGTTCTCGGTTGCATGATACAGGAAGAAGCATCAAAGGATAGAGTCAAAGCGATACCACCATTGTTTCTGTGAATAGGGTTTACTTTGTGCTTGGTGGGGTGCTGGTTGTTTGCGTGGTGCGTCCCTCCACACGCACGCGTTTTTTTCTCATTTTCCCCCTTTAATGGGGATTTTGCATGTTTTGCCCCAGTTGTATTCTTTGCGCTGGCCCTTCCCCTGCTTTGCGTCCAGTGTCGTGCACAGTGCTCCTGCATAGCTCTAAGTTTTGAAGGGACAAAACCTATTTTGCGTGGCAAAAAGTGTACGTTTGCAGCGCAAAGTCACTTTGTACCGTGCTAAACCTTTTGTAAATCAGGTCCTTAAACTCATCCTCTGAGCACCTTTCAAAATTATTTCCCATTTAATGTAATGTATTTTCACCTAGAGCTCATTTTCCCCTAGTCTTTTTGCTAATGGAAACATATTTTCTTATGCACTAATGGTGGGCGAAATTACCATTGGCAGAATGGAATTTGACCAATAATTCTGTTCCGCTGGCTGGGCAGTGTGTCACTTTTTTCTGCCACACGTTTTCTGGTTTTTTTCTGGTTCTGCTGTGGAAATTTCGTTTTTCCCATAAATATGTTTTTTTGTCCAAATTTCACAGAAAAACAGACATTTTGGGGAAGACGCGAAATTTTCATGGGCGAAATACCTCTTTTCCCACCCAGAAAGTCATTTTTCAAAAACGAAATTTTGAAAAACACATTTTTGGTGGGCAAAGGCCCCAAATTGCCAATTCTGTTCGAAATGCAACATTTGTGGAGCTTATAGATAAATACAGCTCTGAACTCTTCATTTTGACCAAATAAATGTATCCAGGAATATGTCCAACACCAGTTTCAGTTTTACTTTAGACGGTGGAATACTGACATTTTTAACCAATTTTTGCAATATATCAGCTCCCAGTCTGGGAGCCACTTCCCACAATGTTGCCATGACAAGAAATTGAGGGTTTATCCCATAATGTAGAAAAACAAGATTAAACAATATTGAGATTACACATCATGTATATTATCGTAAAGACCCTTCTCGAAAAAGTGAGACTTTCTGGACTGTTTAATTTTGATATAATATCTTGGTGGTTCCTGTAGGGAAGGCATGATATTAAACAGTAAGACAGGCGCAAGTGATCACAGTTCAAGGGTGTTTATTGAACTTCAATTGGGTTTGAAAAATGACTATCTAATCCTAAATCTAAACGTAGGAGCAAGCTACGACCATCAAATAATAATAATACAGTCCTAGTCGAGTGTGTCAACATAAAAGAGCCTATACTAATAAACCTATTGCCAAGCCTTACGTTGAAATACAAATAGTGTGGGAAACAATTTTATGCAAAAGAAAAGCGTTGGAGACATGATATGCCATGATATTCAAGTCGTTGGCTTCACTATGCAACATTTTCTGCACGGGGCAAGGTAGGCACACTGCAGCTCAGCACACTCTCTAGCTTCTCCAGCACGAGAATGCAGTTAGAAACTTCAACATCAGGGCCTTCTGTGCCAAAGTCTCTTTGTCATTCAAAGGGCCTCATTACGAGTCTGGAGGTAGCCGTGCTGGAAAAACCGGCAGGCTGCCACCAGACCCGAAATACCATTTCACCTCCATGACTGGGCTTGGACCAAATTCGTGAACTTTAGACTGTGCATGTAATTTTGCTTGACCCGTCATAGGACCACTTCAATTCACATTTATTTGTTCTCTTTCAATCCATCTCCCTCTGTCAGGCTCGGACCATATTTATCTACTTTTGTGACTTCTCAACTGGATACCATACAGAGAACTTTGATTGAGCACCCACGCGGTGCCGGACCACTCTGGCATATGTATTGTAGCTTGCTTTATAGTTAAATCCTTCATCAGCAGTTCAACTTCACTTGTGTCTCTTATCACATGCGTTTTAACAATGTTCGTTCCAGCGCTCGCAATACAATATTGCTGCTTGCAACCTTGGCTTCAACACAGACCGGTCTTGTATTGCTCTCCCTAACTCAATGCATGTGTTGACTTCATTGAAGCTGCTTTGTTCTTTGAGCCAAGGACGGAACCACAGCGGATGGTGATTCTGCCCGCCTTGATAATTGATGTGGGAGGGTCCTGGGTATCTCTGACACAAAATGCAGAATTCTTTAGCCTGGTTTCCTGCTCTTATGCTTTCTATTCGAGGTCTCTGGAAAGTAACAGTTCCTTTTCGAAAAAAGGTCAAGGGAATTTCCCTTCTTGCAATCCCCTTCTGCTGTGCCGTCTTTCCTTTCTCGTTCAGCTGCTGTCTCGAATCTGCTGTTTCCTCATGTGCTTTGCCTCGCTCAGAGTGTGCTCTCGTGCTACACCTTTTATCTGTGTTGAGAAGTGAAATGGAAGTCAGGTGTGTGTGATAGTCAGTAATTGTCTGGCCTCGTCTGACTATTGTGTTCAGACACATCAGGTATACTGCTCTGGTGTTAGTCTGTTTTCTCTCGTAGCGGGCTATCCATGAGAAAGTGTTTGTGTTGTAAAGGGGGGATAGAGCTCCTAAATATCCTGCCCACTAGGATGGGGTAAAGGAGTTACAAGGAAGGGGATACCACGTCTCACCATCTGGTGTCCCACTCCACTCCACTCCCTGAAGACCCCTCACCCAGGTGATCCTCCTGCACTTGTCCACCCCAGGAACTGGATCCAAAAGCGATGGCGTGTCCTGGCCACCCAGATGACAGATCCCCTGGGACTAGTGGATGAGACACCTTCGGCTTTCTCGCATTCCACCTTAAGTAGTCAAAGCAAGAATGTCCTTGATTGAATCATATTGGCTGGTATTTGGAAATCCAAATTGTCCTGTTCCCACATGTTCACATTTTTCGAAGGAGGTTGCAGGCTATTTCCATCACCCCAAGGAAAAGTATGAATTGAAAAGAGCTCAATTGGCAGAAAAAGAGAAATAGTGCACATGTCAAATTAGGTAAAATAATATGAAGGGAAACTTTGAAAACACATGTTTTAATGATGTTTATATTAGCCCAAATGATAGAATTAATCTCTTGTGAAGACTGTATGAGGTTAGTTGGCATGCATTTCAGCATAATGTTCAGTACACTGAATTGCTCTTTACATATGCCTCAGGCCAAAGACAAGAAACAGTTTATTGTGAAATCTTTAAAATGGTAAAATTCCCGTAAGAAAGGCAAACGACATAGAGTGTTTGACGTAGGGGAGAATCTGTTTGAAGAGCAACATCATAAAATAAGCGCATTTTCTATTAATTTGAAATAATGAAAATACCTGTAACTAATTTCCAATTCTGACAGCATTTGCACAATGCTGGATTGCAAGATCAAAAAGATGAGAATAGGGTACACCATTACAAAACCTTTTCTTCAAATATGTTCTCCTTTTTTTTACACAATTATAAAAATACGTTGAAACATTTTAAAACAATACATCTTTTTAAAAAGCTAAAGTACTTGTTTTTTTCCTTTAAAATATATCTGGAAAGCTTGCTAAAAATGTGTCAATATATTTTCATAACTTTTTTAAATTTGAGAAAATTGTGTTTCCTTTGTACAGGGTGAGAAGATATTTTACAATGTTACTTGTACAATTTTAAATGTATGTTATCAAATTATCAAATTAATTTTTTCCAACATTATTGATTTATATTCTTCAAATTTTATTTGACATTTGAAAAAAATGTCATACATTGAATGAATGTGTTATAGAGCCAGATATCAGTGCTCGACTAATCTCAGTGTTGAAGAATACATTTACCTCAAATAAAATGTTTGATAAAAATACATTTTGAGGTTAGGAATTCTGCATTTGTATTTAAAAATGTATCATAGTTTCTTGGAAAGATGTAAATTATTGGTTCAGTGTTAAGTTACATATGCCTTTTATCATTTCTATACAAAATGACTTTTCTTGTACAGAAGTATACAAGTTATGTATCCTTTTTTTAAAACAAAAGTGGAAATTATATAACGTTTTAATAAAGCTTTAGAATGTATTTGTTGATATGCCACAGGATTTTTTTCATTTAATAAGATCTTAGTTCATTGGGCGGTGCTTTTCCTTGGTTTGCCACATTCACAGATGCAGCACTCGTAAATTGTCAAGCATCAGACATAACTCCTGTTACTACTAGTCCGCCCTCATCCTGGAACAGAGACGGTTTATTCAGCAGAGGGTTGAATGGAGCAGCTTAGAATATCTCTGAGCTTCCTAAGTAGTATCCTTGCAAGGGTGTTGCCGGGCTGCATGATGTGTATTAGCAGATGGATGCTATTACGTCTGAGCAAGGCTATCAGTTGAAAATGAATCTATTCGGTGATGTTGAAGACACAAATCATTAATACGTGTTTCCTTTTCTATGTTATTCTTCCTGTCTATAACAGAAGGCCCACAGGATGGAAGCAGCACAGGTGAGAAAACAGAGCAGCCAAAGTGGGAGTACAATCATAATTTGTCCACGTCCTGCCATGGGTGCAACCAACAAGGGACAGGTGTGTGGGAATCAGATGATGAAAGGTTCATGGAAATACAGGTAGCATGATCTGCTGAAAGCTTCTAGTGGGATATATAACCTGAAAGATCATATGATCAAACAGCAGAAAATACCCTCTCAAAAAGTCAGAGTGGGTAATTATCATTTAAATACTAAGTTGGGCAAAGGGGACTTCTTACATTATCACTTCCATGCAAAAACCTGCCCTCCATGCAACTGTGTGTATTACCACTACATAGTGTAAAACAAAACCGTGACAAGAGGCGAGAATGGCTTTACACCTTTGTTTTGTGTGGAAACAAGTGCAAATGTCTAAAGCAAATGACGATTGAAGAAGACATTTGCGTGGAGTCTTATAAAAGGTGTCTTCTTTCACCAGGTGTTTAAAAAGTAGCTCGATTGCAGAGGAATCCATTGGTTTATTGCGAGCATGAAAATGTTTAGTGCTGTTTTGGGGTGGAGTGGGGATGCATGGTGGACATTTTCGTGCGCTCAGCACCACCTCTCCATCTCAAAACAATGAGGAAATCCCTCCAGTTAAGTAATGTTGTTATAAAAAGGCATAGCACATAACACCAGTCTTAACACCTTGTTTATTAAGCTGGATAACTTGCAAAATGACCCCAAGAATGTTCTCAGTTTGCAGAACATTGTTGTGGGTAAAACTATCCATACCTCCCCACCAAAGCAACTCCATAGCCCCCAAAGTCACTACCTTACTGCACTCCAACAAATAGAAAACATGTTAATATGGCCCCTCGCCCTGTGGGGTCCTAGTGGGCCACAGCAGAGCAATGTGGCACATTATATGCCCTGCAGAGAAAGCAGCACCATGACATCCCTTGCAGGAACCTTATTTGTGACCGAGGGTTAAACCCACTGTTAGGGAGAATTCTCTGTTTAGGCTGAATTTCCTAACCTAGTGAGTCCCCCAGCAGCTTTGCTGGATTTCTGGAGTTTGTTTTTTTCTATCCTGCCAAGAGTGAGACTCTTTTCTCCCACTCTTGGACATGTATGTGTGTAATTCCTTTGAAATGTCAATGTGTTCGATGGGCTATGGGGTCTTTTACTCCATAGGGTCTCATATGTTTTTCTATGTGTGTTACACCGCATCCTACGTGCCGTAACACTGGGGCGTCCTAGCGGACCCCAACCATAGACTCCATACCCGGGGACTGACTACTGTCTCCCCGGGCATGTAAAGTCACCATTGGCTTTACTAGACCTAAATTTACTAACAGAACTAGTACAAACCATCTTATTGTGGACGTACTAGTAGGGGTAATTCGATTACTCCTAGATCTGTTACTCGAGGGGGCACTGTCCCGTCCCCCCTCGTCGAGTTTTGGCTGGTGGCAGTGGAAACTACTTGTTATGTTCGACCCCGAACATAACCCTATGGAATTCGTCCCATTGTTGGAGATTGACCCTTTTTCTCGTTAATCTCTAACGTACCACCGGTCTCCTTATCTTAAATAAGTTTATCGGATGATATTTTCTGCCAGAACTCGGTTTTTAAAATGGCGTCTGTGTCGTCTCTGTGACTCCTAAATCAAAGGTTGAGCCCTTTGTTCCACTTTTGGCGGGCCTCTGGACAGAGACCCTCCAAAGTGGTGCCATTCTGTCTGGGTTACCACAGCGGTGTGGGAGGGGGTTTAGGCACCCTGGACCGAGTTGCCTTGCCAAATCCGGTCGCACTCTGGAGTGATTGGCCCAAGTGGTGAGCCTTCCCGCTCACCACTTAGCATGTGTTGATTGACAGCTAGGCTGAATGAATGGGGATTTTCTGCATAAAAGCAGGGCTTTGGGACTGGATCTTCAGAAGTCGCCACAGGACCTAAGAATCCGACGAGGGTAACGCTGAGCCGACCTGCACAATGACACCTCCGGTGGAGCCCTGCGGAACCGACTCACCACTTCCCGACGACAGAGGAGATCTCCCTGCCGGAGAGTCTCTTCCCCTGGCTGGTGGGAACAACCAGTCCCCTTTGCTTTTTATTCGCCTCAGGACGCAGTGGTCAAATTGCCCGTGCAGAGCACCTCGGCAACCGGATAGCCACTACCCCTGTACCGTGACCAAAAGGTGGTGCCTTGTGACGGAGCATTCCGCGGCTGGTCTCTTCCCTGGTGGTGCACCGGACTTCACTTTTCTTCGACGACGAGATCATCTTTACTCTTGGCAAAGACCCGACGTGCATCCACCACCAGGAACAACTGCCCTCCACAACAAGGTACCGTGTCCGCCTGGCTTCCCTTTCGATCGGTTCGAGTGAGGTGTCTTAATCCTCTCCGTTCCGTTGGGTCGCCTCCAAGCTTTTCTCATTTATTGTTCTGAACTGGTTCAATCTGCCGATAACAATTTGCTACAAAGACTTGAATGCATCTCCCCTAGGGACTTTTTGGGACATCGCGCCTTGCCTCTCTCCGAGTGGGCCTGGCCTCTGAACTTGATGATCTATTGTGATTCTTGCCTTCCTGCCTTGCATTTTATCCGCAAAGGATTGAACTGTGTTGATTTCGTAACCTGCTTATTTTTCTCTCCCGTCCTAACTAATATTAGAGTGTCATCTAGGTTGAGGTATACACTTCTGTCTGAAAATAAGTGGTACCAGTAGAACCTAGAGTTGTCGAAATATTGTTAGGGGGATTGATCGTTTTCTTCTTCGTAGAGCAATTGTGTTTGATTTGTTTGCCGTGATAGAGCCTTAGTGTTTTTCATAGATGTTTTGATTATAAAGAAATACCTTAATATCTTTACACTAAGCCTCGTTGCGTGTTTGCTTGTCTTGCTGTGAAGAATTGCCCTATTTTGTATACTCCACATACTGCTCAACTTTTCTTGAGAGAAGTCTGACTGCTCAGCCACAGCTACCAAGTGAATCTGTGTGGTGCAGACTGCTACCAAGTGGGTTCACCGCCAAACGCCTGTAGTCCTAAATCTTTTGCAGTGGTCCCAGAGGGAACTGCACAGGTTTCCGCCTAACACCCACAACTTTTCGAGATGAACTTCTGGAAAAGTTACGCATCGCCCCAAAATTACGTAGTTCACATCACCCCAAGACTAGTTCACCTAGCCCTATGGTTGAGAAGGTATGGATCATTTTCACTATTGCTTTTCGTTACTTCAGGAAGCTTCAGTAGGATGAAGACCCACGTTAAACAGCCAAACTTAAAGTTCATAACCATTTATGACCGTGTTGCAAAATGCTGTACATGGTTGTATGAGCAAATAGTTCAGAAGTGTACACTCAGATTTCTCTCTTCACTGTGAGATTGACAAAACACTTAGATGAAGAAACCCACATGTCTGTGTATTTAACACTGGGAGGGGTGTGTGTGTGGTCAAACCTGGCGGGATTGACACCTCCCACCTGCAGAACTCGGAATCAGCCGGTCCAGAAACAACAGGTGGTGGCGGATTTACCAGCACCATTGTTGCCGGAACAGCAGGGTCATAATGAGGCCCAAAGTCTCTTATTTCAGAGGGCCTGATGCAACACAACAAGTTCCTTTCTTCTCCGGATTTTTACTTATACACCTTTTGGGTGATGTATTGTTCACCCCGGGTCCCCCTCCACTGGGCTCAGACCCACTTTTATACAACACATTCAATTGTTCTCCCTCTGCCGGGCTCGGACTAAATTCATGAACTTTACACAGTGCGTGGAATTTTGCTTGACCCGTCGCAGGACCACTTCAATTCACATTTATTTGTTCTCTTTCAATCCATCTCCCTCCATCAGGCTCGGACCATATTTATCTAATTTTGTGACTTCTCAACTGGATACCATAAAGAGAACTTTGATTGGGCAAATCCTTCATCAGCAGTTCAACTTCACTTGTGTCTCTTATAACATGCGTTTTAACAATGTTCTTTCCAGCGCTCGCAATACAATGTTGCTGCTTGCAACCTTGGCTTCAACACAAACCGGTGTTATATTGCTCTCCCTAACTCAATGCCTATGTTGACTTCATTGAAGCTGCTTTGTTCTTTGAGCCAAGGACAAGAAACAGTTGATTGTGAAATCTTTAAAATGGTCAAATTCCCGTAAGAAAGGCAGAGAACATAGAGTGTTTGACGTAGGGGAGAATCCGTTTGAAGAGCAACATCATAAAATAAGCGCATTTTCTATTCATTTGAAATAATGAAAATACCTGTAACTAATTTCCAATTCTAACAGCATTTGCACAAGGCTGGATTGCAAGATCAAAAAGATGAGAAGAGGTTACACCATTGCAAAACCTTTTCTTCAAATATGTTCTCCTTTTTTTTACACAATTATAAAAATACGTTGAAACATTTTAAAATAATACATTTTTTTAAAAATATATCTGGAAAGCTTGCTAAAAATGTGTTAATATATTTTCATAACTTTTTTAAATTTGAGAAAATTGTGTTTCTTTGTACAGGGTGAGAAGATATTTTACAATTTTACTTGTACAATTTTAAATGTATGTTATCAAATTATCAAATTAATTCTTTCCAACATTACTGATTTATATTCTTCAAATTTTATTTGACATTTGAAAAAAATGTCATACATTGAATGAATGTGTTGTAGAGCCAGATATCAGTGCTCGACTAATCTCAGTGTTGAAGAATACATTTACCTCAAATAAAATGTTTGATAAAAATACATTTTGAGGTTAGGAATTCTGCATTTGTATTTACAAATGTATCTTAGTTTCTTGGAAAGATGTAAATTATTGGTTCAGTCTTAAGTTACATATGCCTTTTATCATTTCTATACAAAATGACTTTTCTTGTACAGAAGTATACAAGTTATGTATCCTTTTTTTAAAACAAAAGTGGAAATTATATAACGTTTTAATAAAGCTTTAGAATGTATTTGTTGATATGCCACAGGATTTTTTTCATTTAATAAGATCTTAGTTCATTGGGCGGTGCTTTTCCTTGGTTTGCCACATTCACAGATGCAGCACTCGTAAATTGTCAAGCATCAGACATAACTCCTGTTACTACTAGTCCGCCCTCATCCTGGAACAGAGACGGTTTATTCAGCAGAGGGTTGAATGGAGCAGCTTAGAATATCTCTGAGCTTCCTAAGTAGTATCCTTGCAAGGGTGTTGCCGGGCTGCATGATGTGTATTAGCAGATGGATGCTATTACGTCTGAGCAAGGCTATCAGTTGAAAATGAATCTATTCGGTGATGTTGAAGACACAAATCATTAATACGTGTTTCCTTTTCTATGTTATTCTTCCTGTCTATAACAGAAGGCCCACAGGATGGAAGCAGCACAGGTGAGAAAACAGAGCAGCCAAAGTGGGAGTACAATCATAATTTGTCCACGTCCTGCCATGGGTGCAACCAACAAGGGACAGGTGTGTGGGAATCAGATGATGAAAGGTTCATGGAAATACAGGTAGCATGATCTGCTGAAAGCTTCTAGTGGGATATATAACCTGAAAGATCATATGATCAAACAGAAGAAAATACCCTCTCAAAAAGTCAGAGTGGGTAATTATCATTTAAAAACGAACAGGGTAATTCATAGAATTTCGCACAAAAGTGGCGCACGCGGCTGGCGCACAGTGTCCCCGTGCGATACACTGCGCCAGCCGCGTGCGATAAAATCCATTTCATCGCACAGCGTATTCATGGATTCCAGCCTCCAAAACCAGCCGTGGCGCAGAGTGATGCAGCGACCCTGCAGCAGCGCCAGTTACGCCCTCAAGAACGCCCTCGCGCAAGGAAAAGCCTTCAAAATTCCCAATTCATCGCAAAGGGCGGCGCTAACCCTGGACCAGTTCACAGGGCTGCCAAACAGCAAATGCCAAGCGGGGAACGTGTATTTCAGTGGTTCGCGGGAAGTTTCACACACGATTGTCCTGGGTACGTGTACATCAGGGGTGCGCCTGAAGTAACACACGCAAGTCCATCAGGGCACGTGTATTCCAGGGGTGCGCGGGAAGTATCACACGCAAAATAAGCAGGGTACGTGTATTTCAGGGGTGCGCGGGAAGTATCACACACAATTCCATCAGGGTACATGTATTTCAGGGTGCACGGGAAGTATCACATGTGATTCCATCAGGGCACGTGTATTTCAGGGGTGCGCGGGGAGCACTACACGTGAATTGGCCATGTGAGTCCTCCCAGGTGTTCCCTCTACACCCGCCATGGCCCCTGCAGCCAGCCCACACCACAGGGGACCACCCTGCACCCCTGCTCATGTCCCGCAGGCAGCCCATCCACCATGGCCATGCCCCCCAGCCAAGCCACATGTCACCTTGCACTACAGATCAACAACACATGTCTCCCAGCACCCTCACCCCCCAGCACTGTGGGGCACCTGCCAGCAGGCCCCCACACATGTCCAACTCATGTCCCCCTGCACCCCCACCCCCCAGCACTGTGGGGCACCCTCCACCAGGCCCACACTCATGTCTCCCAGCACCCCCACCCCCCAGCACTGTGGGGCACCCTCCACCAGGCCCCCACTCATGTCCCCCTGCACCCCCACCCCCCAGCACTGTGGTGCACCCTCAACCAGGCCCCCACTCATGTCTCCCAGCACCCCCACCAGTCAGGGGTGCCCTCCACCAGGCCCCCACTCATGTCCCCCTGCACCCCCAACACTGTGGTGCACCCTCCACCAGGCCCCCACTCATGTCTCCCAGCACCCCCACCCCCCACCAGTCAGGGGCACCCTCCACCAGGCCCCCACTCATGTCCCCCTGCACCCCCATCCCGCAGCACTGTGGGGCACCCTCCACAAGGCCCCCACTCATGTCTCCCAGCACCCCCACCCCCCACCAGTCAGGGGCACCCTCCACCAGGCCCCCACTCATGTCTCCCAGCACCCCCACCCCCCACCAGTCAGGGGCACCCTCCACCAGGCCCCCACTCATGTCCCCCTGCACCCCCACCCCCCAGCACTGTGGGGCACCCTCCACCAGGCCCCCACTCATGTCCAACACATGTCCCCCTGCACCCCCACCCCCCAGCACTGTGGGGCACCCTCCACCAGGCCCCCACTCATGTCTCCCTGCACTCCCACCCTCCTGCATCGAGGGGCACCCTCCACCAGGCCCCCACTCATGTCTCCCAGCACCCCCACCCCCCAGCACTGTGGGGCACCCTCTACCAGGCCCCCACTCATGTCCAAATCATGTCTCCCAGCACCCCCATCCCCCAGCACTGTGGAGCACCCTCCACCAGGCCCTCACTCATGTCCCCCTGCACCCCCACCCCCCAGCACTGTGGGGCACCCTCCACCAGGCCCCCACTCATGTCCAACTCATGTCTCCAAGCACCCCCACCCCCCAGCACTGTGGGCCCCCCTCCCCCAGGCCCCCAATCATGTCTCCCAGCACCCCCACCCCCCACCAGTCAGGGCACCTGCCAGCAGGCCCCCACACATGTCCCCCAACCAACATGTCATCACAACCTAGATCCCTGGCCCTTATGGGAACAACAATGGTAAGCATTGGTCTAATTATTCACCAAAAAGGGTTCAACAATAATATTATTTTGTTTAAACACCTTATTGATGTTAAAAGTGTTTTCTTTTTCAACAGTTCACGTTGCAATAGGAACAGCACATTAACTTTCATCTCTGTGCTGCAATTGTGAATAATTTTTCTTCACGGATTGTGCTCATCCTCAATATATAGGTGAGCCTTCCGCTCTAAACTAAAAGTTATCACTAATCAAAGAAAATAACTTCAAGACTTCCATATAAATTAATCGTTATATTAGAACTAGATGCTCAAAATAAATAGACCTTAAAAATGACTAATGAGTGGGAAGATGGCACGGAGGACGATTGGCGCATAGGGGATTCAGTTGAGGAGGGGTCTGAGCAAGCCCCATCAAACAGAGGAATCCGGCCTGGGTGACCTGTCCCAGTAGGCCGACGCGGTCAACGAGCCATTCGAGATGACGTGCAGTCTCCTCATGAAAAGACTGCAGGTCACCTCGCATGGCCCGTTGACGCAACGCCACACCAGTCAGGACAGGCTCAACCCAGACCCGGATAGCCACGTCCACAGGCAGAGGAAGGCCAGTTGTTGTGAGCTCATCCCCTGCCTGAAAACGGGTCTGGACATAGGCATCCCTGCTGGTGCAAGATGATGCAGTGACAGGATCTGGGACAGGATTGCACACAGGCACCTCCGCAGCGGCCTGTGCTGCCTCCTGTCCCTGGTCCTGCACTGCACCACTAGCACCAGTGGAATCCCCACCTCCAGACCCCATCTCTGTTGCTTGCATGCCCTCCTCCTCCACCAAACCCCTCACCAACCTGGATGACTCCGTGCCATCTTCCCCCGTTGGTTCCGACCTTGGTTCCGACCTCCTCCTCTTGGACCTCCCCCCGGCAGCTGCGGCCTGGGACGCGGCACCGGACTCCTTTCTCCCCGACGAGATCACAACCTGGGAGGGGAGCCGGGCCTTGCGTCTCCGGCTGGCGGTGCGATCCCCGCCGCTGTGCTCCACAGCACCTTCTCCGCCCTCTTCATCAGTTGACGCTGCAGACAGGGAGAAATAAAACACAGGCATCAGGGCACTGTACAATGGACACATACACACATGACAGTTGTACATGAGTGGCATTGGCAAACCTCAGACATGGCATCACAATCGCCAACACACCTGTCATTTCAACTTGCACACATGAGCCATACCACAGCAATATCGCAACTGCCAGCACCATCCATACACATACAACAGCATGAGCAGGAAAAGGTGAGCCAGACATCACATGCAACACAGGGAGTGCACTACACATGCACACACACCACCACACTTGCATGCATGTGTACACCTCTGCCAACTGTCACAGTGTTCAGATGGGCTTCCATGTCACATCTGCCAATCAGGCTTCCACATCCGGCTGTCACATGCATCCATGTTGCATCACTGTTGCACCCTTGTCAAATACACACACATGCACATGTACACAGTGCTGATACATGCAGCTGAAAACAACATCCATGTGTGACATCGCGAACATGCCTACTTACATACACATTCATCCAAACATGTGTGCCCACACAACTGCATTTGGCATGCAAGCCTACACACACAAGCACCATCCATGTCTCACACATGACAGCCCTGGCATGTGTTAGCCTCACGGCCCTGTACACCCCCACCCATACTTGGCCCCATACAAACACATGTGCAACCTGCACACTTCTGGCACATCACCACACACACAGCTTACAATCATGACGCATGTACACTTACCGCTCGACTCCAGACGGGTCTGCCTCTCAAGGACCTGGACGTGGAGCACTGGGGATATGCGTTCCAGGACCCTCATCTGATCGTCCGACAAGTGGCCCCGGTGCCCCTTAGCATCCGCTGCCTTCAAGAGGTGCCGGGCCTTGTTGAGGGTCCTGGACCTGAAGTCCTCCCAGCGCTTATTGACATGTTGGAAGTCGCGGACTGCCACCCACTCCGCGTTGATGGCAGTCACGATGTCCGTCCAGATCTGAGTCCGTCCTTCCTTGTCGGCACGCAAACTTCTGAAGAGGGCATCATACTGCCCCAGGACTTGCTCCACCAGGACACCAACTTCGTTGGCAGTGAAGCTGGTGCCCCTCTGCCTCTCTGGCCGGGGGTTGTCAGTGATGCCAGATGTTGCAGTGCTCGACATGACAACCCCAGAGGCAGGAGTGGGTGGGCAAGTGGGTCCTGGGGCTGGGCTGTGGAGCGATGGAATCCCAGTCGGGAGTCTTCCGTTTCAGCAGGGGTGGTCACAGCAACAGCACCCCTGGCTGATCTGCAGGCAGCAAATGGCAGGGCACGTGGGCAGCAGGCAATCGGGCAGCAGCAGATGGCAGGTGGGAGCGTGCTCGGGGCTCTGGGGGGCAGTAATTCGGCCTTCTGGGCAGGAGCGTGGTCTTCCGTGTGCTTACGCGTGGCCAGCTTGATATGAAGTGATTTGGCACGTGAAAATTCAGCACGTCTGCGTGTAATTCGAAAGAAAAAGGGCCTTAGCGCGTAAGCGTGTCAGCACACGTACGCAAATTCATTGGCCCAAAGGCCAACAGCGCGTACGCGCGTCTGTGGCGTGCGTGCTTGTGCGTTTCCCTGTACACGGGTGCATGTTACACGTCCAATGACTGCACATCAGAGTGTCAGCTCGTGTAATTGGAGGATGGGGCCTTAGCGCGTACACGCGGAAGTGACGCTGGACGTGTGGGCATTTTTAAAAGGTACGTGTAGAACGCCATTTCCTTGTACGTGCTTTTCGTGGAGAGCGAGTGGGGGAAATCTGTACTTCTTGTTGGTTCACACGCGATTTGCTTCACAGCGTTCCAAGTTCGTACTCCCTGTTACCTCTGACAGCTTTTTCTCTTCTTGTCTTTTTCCTGGGCCTGTTTCCTCAAACAGCGTTCACTTCTCCTGTTGTCCTGTCTCCTCAGACAGCGTACAATTCTTCTTTTGGCGGGGGTGTTGCCAACGCGCACGCGCGCGTATTTTTCACGCGATTTTTCCTGGCAGACGGTGAGTCGCGCACGTATTTGACATCTGTGCTTGCCCCGTCTGTAATCTACCCCTTCAGAGGTCAGTCTAGGCTTCGTGTGACACGCATACGTTCATTTTTGTGTTTCTGGGTGCCACAGCGTAGTGCAGGTTTTTTTTTCCACGCACGTGGTCTAGGAGGGGTTGCGTGCACATTATCTCCCTTTTTCGGGGTGCCTGTGCATTGCGTGACCCGTCATCTTCCCCCAGGGGTCACATGCAGCCTTGCTAGAGCACTAGGGTATGAATTCCATCTAGTACCCTACCCCTTTGACCCCCAATTGCCCAGGACAATATTTTACTGCAACTCCCATATGCACAACTACATCAGTGCCATGGTTGGGAGGCAAGCACGCGGTAAGGGTGGCAAAGGTGGGCGAGGCACAAGAGGTGGCTGTGGTGGATAAGGTAGGGGACGTGGCCAGGACTTGCAGGGTGCCCCTAGCCCCCCATGTGTGGGTGACCAGTCAGGGACACCCATGCCCCCCCGGTTGAGGGTAACGTGGCTGACACCATCCCTGCTCAGCCCTTGTTGGACCAGCCCATTGTGGCACCAGACCTGGCACTGGGTGACTCCATGGCTGACTTCCAGGTCAGCAGGTTTAGGCCACGTGTGGCGGTGCACGTTGGTGTCACCAGCACACGTGGATCAGGGGCAGCTATGTCATCTGCTGCCCCGAGTAGGCAGGGTGGGGAGGCTGCAGGGGCAGCTGCGGCTCCATCCACCCCAGCTCTGAGTGTCCCAGCCAGGGCAGTGTCGGTCCTAGTCCATCCTGCTGACGTTCCCCCTGACTACATCACACTTCAGCTAATGCCTGCACCAAGTCCCATGGTGAGTGTTCATTCCCACACTCCTAGTCCACAGTCCACGGGGGCTCCTGCCCCTAGTGTCGAGAGCGGCGTAGGACACTCAGTATCACCACCACCTTCCAACCGGAAGAGGAAGAGAGTTTGTCCAGTACAGGCTGATGCCCCAGACACGGCTACACAGTCCGGCCCACCAAGGAAGCCCAGCTTCAATTAGGTCGAACTTCATGCACTTGTGGAGTATGTGTCCGCACATGACAGCGAAATGGTGATTACTGCAGGAGGAAAGACCACACCTGCACAACGTGAGGCAGACTGGCAGACCATTGCGGAACTCATAAGTGCCCTTGGATTCATGAGGCGCACAGCTAATGATTGCTACAAGCGCTGGAATGACCTTAAGCGCAGGGCAAAGAAAAAGCTGGCCTCAAGTCATGCCGCAACTCTAGTGACTGGAGGTGGGTCTCCGGCAGAGGACATTGAACTCACTCCACATGAGTATGTTGCTGGGACCTACGTCACGGAGGAACAGATCCAAGGCATGGGAGACCTGCCAGATTACGAGGCATTGTCCGGTGAGTGCACATGCATGTGTGTGTCATCCATGTGCATGGTGTGTGAGTGAGTGCTTCTGATTGAGTGCCAGGTGAGGGGGTGTGTGCCTGAGTGGTTTGGGTCACCAATGTGCTTCATCCAATACATTCTGCGCACCAGGATTTGGGTGTTGCAGTATCCCTTCTAGCAACAATAGACATTCAGCCCAACCTCACGCCAGTTGCCCTTGAATTGTCATCTTGCCACAACATAGTTGCATGTTATTCTTTGTTCATTCAGGCTGATTGTCTGCATTCCACCACTTCACTAGGCATTTCTCAGTCCTATTGTCACATGTGTGACATGGCTAGGGTACATGCCATCTGTGTGATGGCATGTGTCATGTATGTGTATTGGAAATGCCAATCACAGGCCAATGTGTGATGGCACTGCTAGGCAGCATGCAGCAAATGTGTTGGTCTTCCACCTTGGTGTCATCAATGTGTGACATTTGCCTCCCCTTCATACGCAGTGACAGTGCATGCATGGGAGGGTTATAGTCATGTGGTACATGTGTCAATGAAGTACTGTTTCTGTTGCTTCTCAGCCCTAATTGTGTTCCATGTTGCTAATGCCTGTTCCCATTTCTTTTCTTTCATGTCTTTGCAGGGGATGACGCACTTGATACTGCTGGGGTTGTGGAGATGGTGCAGACCCAGGAGGGGTCTCAGGCCCGACCGGGCACCAGTGAGGGACGTGGTGTAGTGGTGGGTGAGAACCCACACTTGCTGCAAGCCGTCATCTCAAGGGGTGTCTCTGGGTGCACCTCCCCCAAGCTCTATTCGGGTGTCGATTCGGATGATGAGACCTATGTGGCGTCGCAGGTAAGTGTTTCTGGGAGGGATTCTGTACTGTCCAACCCACCTGCACCAGGGGTAGAACCCTCAATGGGGATGTCAGTGTTGGTAGGTCCGCCTTTGGTGGTTACGGATGCAGGGTCACACTCTGCAACATTGGATCCTGTTCCTGGGCCAGCAGATCAGAGGGGGAATGCAGTCCTGCAGCCTCAGGCAGTGCCGGCACAGCAAGGCGCAGTTCGCCTTGCCCCAGACAGGTGTGGTGCCCGCCGACGCAGTGGCCGTACGCCACCTGGCAATACCGCATGGGTGCAATCCATATACGGTATCGCAGTCCAACAGGCAGCATCAACTGAGATGGATAGGGTGGCCACTTCCATTGTCCCCCAAGAAAGGCTAATTGAACAACTACAGCAGGCAACAGACTCCATTAGCCAGGCACACAGAGAGGACATGTTGGCGTCCAACAGGGACAGGCGGGCGGCACTGGAGACTCTGCGGGAAGCCATTTCCATTGAGTCCCAGGGTCACAGGGAAGCCCTGAGGGTGGAACTCCGTCAGCTCAGGGCAACTCTGATTGAGCTTGAGGCTTCAGCTAACACGAGGACAGAACAGCAGCTGGAGCGGCTCACACGTACGCTCTCAGCTGAGATGCAGGCAACTAGGGCGGAGGTCCGGGCATCCCGTGAGTTGTTGCATGGGGACCTACGCACAATTATCCTCCAGAACCAGACCTTCCACACCCGCATGCTTGCTGCCATGGAGGACCAGACTAGGGCTTTGCGTGGGCTGCCTCCCATTGTGCCACCACCTCCTGATGCAGCTGCAGAGGGTGAGGAGAGGGACAGCAGCGATTCTCCCACAATAGGGTAGCCATGCAGGCCATGAGCCCATGGAGGTGTTTTTTTTTTCCGCAAGATCCACACAGGTGGGTTTTGGTGTGCACCCTGTCCCCGGACCTCCTGGGTGTGCTCCCCCACCCCCCGGGCCCATTAATGGCCATTTTTGATTTCTTTTTTTTTTTTTTTGATTTTTGATTTTTTAGACAGTGTGTTGCCTTGTGTGGCTCCCGTGGGCATACGCTGTATTGTGGCTGGGCACATGCAGGCTTGTCCTGAATTTGGGTCAGATGCTTGGGTTTGTGTGACACACACCCCTCCTGCTTCCCGTTTCCATGTTCTTGCAAAGGGTGTGCCCAAGTGACATTGACTTACACAGTGACGTTGGACTCCCATTTGATATGTGGGCAGTCTGTAGTGAATATGTGTATACATTCCTAGTGCATATTGTTGTTGTATTGTACACTGCATGGTGTATTGATATGTGGCTCTGCATCCATCTCATCCTACTAATTTGCAGGTCCATTTCTCATGTCTTCACAAGGTGGTCTACTTTGGGACTGGAGTCCATGTTGTAAGCAGTGCACCTACACTCTTGCATAGCGCTAACACTGTATACTTGGAAGTGTTCGAAGTGCTGCCATTATCAGGTAGTGAGGCTAACAAATTTTTTAAATATGTACTGTCATGTTTATGGTAGGTTGGAGGTTGTGTAGGTGATTGGTATTCTTGGTAAGTATTTGGTAATGTGTGTTGTTGGTCCTGCATTACTGTGAGCATTTCATGTGTGGCCAGTTTCCATTAGGGACACTGTAGTTGGTGACACTTGGGGCATGTTGTGGGGATTAATTTGTTTGCTCTCACATTGCATGACATGCCATGGTGTGTTGTGTGGCCGTGCCGGGGAGGGGTTGGGTGACATGGCACTGTTCTCATGTTGTATTTTGCAAGTGGGTATTCATTTCTGCTGCATGGAAGTGTGTCTTTTGATGACACTGCATTGGTGCTGTTTGTGTAGGTAGAGATGCACACATTGTGACACTTCCACATGAACAATCTCAGGCTGCTATGGTTCTGACAGTTGACTGTCCCTTTGTTCATCATAATTGTCAGATTGAGTCATCATTGATTGTCAGATGGTATGTGCCAGGGCTGTGTGCACTCCACAGGGGTGTGCTTTCTATGTGAAGTAATTAGCCACCAGCTGCGTACAGGCTGCCTCACCCCGTGCCCTTTCCCCGCCCATGCGCAGTGGGCGTGCATGTGGTTGGGGATGTGGGAGCACCACCATGTCCACAGCCAGGCCCCAGCGTGTTGCAACATTGGGCAGGACACATGCTGCCACTATGATACTGCACACTACTGAGGGAGCGTATAACAGCTGCCCGCCAGAACGGTCAAGGGAGCGAAAGCGTGACTTGAGCACTCCGAATGTGCGCTCCACTATGCCCCGGGTTGCAATATGGGCTGTGTTGTATCTTACCTCGGGAGGAGTGATGGGGTTCCGAATTGGCGTCATCATGTGTGTGCTCAGAGGGTAGGCACTGTCTCCTGGGGAGGTGCTGATGGGGATCATTAGTGGGGTATTGGCATTACTCTGTATCTGTCATGAATGCGTGTGCTGTGGCATTTATACTCACAAAGCAGCCATGCATCGCCATGCCGCCCAGCTTCCATGTCCCGGTTTAGGGTTGACATCCTGTAAATGAAGCTGTCGTGGGTGGAACCTGGATAGTTGGCATATACTGAGGTGATGATTCCCTTGGCATCACATACTACCTGGACGTTGATGGAATGCCAGTGCTTGCGGTTTCTATAAATGTGCTCAGATGCCCTGGGGGGACGTAGAGCCACATGGGTGCAATCAATGGCACCTAGCACTTTGAGGAATTGTGGCACCCTGTAGAAATCCTGGCTGACAGCCTGCCTTTCTGCAGGTGTTCTGGGCAGGTATATGTGCCTGCGGACTGATGGGCGTGCAGTGATGATGGCCAAAACCTGGTGTAGGCACCGTGACTGCGTGGCCTGTGACACCCCCCCACTATGGCACTTGTCCGCTGAAATGATCCGGTAGCCAAGAAGTGCAGAAGTGCAGTACATTGAGGACCTTCTCCAGGGGGCTGAGTGTTTGGGAGCACAGGGTGGGTGATGTGAGGTCATCCTCCCACTCACTGACCAGGTCGAGTATTATGCGTGGTGGAAACCTGTATCTCCCATACACCTGGTCATCAGGCATACCAAATAGGCTGGTTCTGGGTGTGAAGATTCTGGCCCTGACTATCCTTCTCCTCCTCCTGCGGTATCCCACGGCCACTGCTGCTAGGAACGGTATATTCATCCTGGCGTCTGAGCTTGTTTGTTGTTTGCGCACTCTTTTATGCTGCGCGGGACGTGCGCCTGCTTCATGCTGGCGTACATGTTTCAGGATTGGTCCTTTTATTTTTTGGCGCGTTGTAGGCGACCGTGTAAATCTTTCCGCCCACCCCAGGAATACACATAACACGCTCTCCCAGGCCCAGTCGCGAGTAAATATTCCCGCCCACCCCTGGAATACACGTACCCCACTCTCACAGGCCCAGTCGTGTGTGGAACTTCACGCGCACACACCGAAATACACGTACCCTGCTGGTATCGCGTGTGGAAGTTCACGGGACCCATGATACACGTACCTTGATGGAATCGCGTGTCAGACTACCCGCGCACCCCTGGAATACACGTACCCAGGCAAATCGCACGGCTGGGGGGTGGGGGTGCTGAGAGACATGAGTGGGGGCCTGGTGGAGGGTACCCCTGGATGCAGGGTGAGGGTGCAGGGGGACATGAGTGGGGGCCTGGTGGAGGGTGCGCCACAGTGCTGGGGGGAGGTGGTGCAGGGAGACATGAGTGGGGGCCTGGTGGAGGGTGCCCCTGGATGCAGGGGGTGGGGGTGCTGGGAGACATGAGTGGGGACCTGGTGGAGGGTGCCCCTGGATGCAGGGGGGTCGGGGTGCAGGGGGACATGAGTGGGGGCCTGGTGGAGGGTACCCTACAGTGCTGGGGGGTGGGGGTGCTGGGAGACATGAGTTGGACATGAGTGGGGGCCTGGTGAAGTGTGCCCCTGACTGGTGAGGGTGGGGGTGCTGGGAGACATGAGTGGGGGCCTGGTGAAGGGTGCCCCTGACTGGTGAGGGTGGGGGTGCTGGGAGACATGAGTGGGGGCCTGGTGAAGGGTGCCCCTGACTGGTGAGGGTGGGGGTGCTGGGAGACATGAGTGGGGGCCTGGTGGAGGGTGCCCCACAGTGCTGGGGGGTGGGGGTGCAGGGAGACATGAGTGGGGGCCTGGTGGAGGGTGCCCCTGGATGCAAGGGCGTGGGGGTGCAGGGGGACATGAGTGGGGGCCTGGTGGAGGGTACCCTACAGTGCTGGGGGGTGGGGGTGCTGGGAGACATGAGTTGGACATGAGTGGGGGCCTGGTGAAGTGTGCCCCTGACTGGTGAGGGTGGGGGTGCTGGGAGACATGAGTGGGGGCCTGGTGAAGGGTGCCCCTGACTGGTGAGGGTGGGGGTGCTGGGAGACATGAGTGGGGGCCTGGTGAAGGGTGCCCCTGACTGGTGAGGGTGGGGGTGCTGGGAGACATGAGTGGGGGCCTGGTGGAGGGTGCCCCTGGATGCAGGGGGGTGGGGGTGCAGGGGGACAGGAGTGGGGGCCTGGTGAAGGGTGCCCCTGACTGGTGGGGGTGCAGGGAGACATGAGTGGGGGCCTGGTGGAGGGTGCCCTGGATGCAGGGGGGCGGGGGTGCAGGGGGACATGAGTGGGGGCCTGGTGAAGGGTGCCCCACAGTGCTGGGGGGTGGGGGTGCAGGGAGACATGAGTGGGGGCCTGGTGGAGGGTGCCCCTGGATGCAGGGGCGTGGGGGTGCTGTGAGACATGAGTGGGGGCCTGGTGGAGGGTGCCCCTGGATGCTGGGGAGTGGGGGTGCAGGGGGACATGAGTTGGACATGAGTGGGGGCCTGGTGGAGGGTGCCCCACAGTGCTGGGGGGTGGGGGCGCAGGGGGACATGAGTGGGGGCCTGGTGGAGGGTGCCCCTGACTGGTGGGGGGTGGTGGTGCTGGGAGACATGAGTGGGGGCCTGACGGAGGGTGCCCCTGGATGCAGGGGGGTGAGGGTTCAGGGGGTCAGGAATGGGGGCCTGGTGGAGGGTGCTCCACAGTGCTGGGGGGTGGGGGTGCTGGGAGACATGAGTTGGACATGAGTGGGGGCCTGGTGGAGGGTGCCCCTGACTGGTGGGGGGTTGGGGGTGCTGGGAGACATGAGTGGGGACCTGGTGGAGGGTGCCCCTGGATGCAGGGGGGGTGGGAGTGCAGGGGGACATGAGTGGGGGCCTGGTGGAGGGTGCCCCACAGTGCTGGGGGATGGGGGTGCTGGGAGACATGAGTTGGACATGAGTGGGGGCCTGGTGGAGGGTGCCCCACAGTGCTGGGGGGTGGGGGTTCAGGGGGACATGAGTTGGACATGAGTGGGGGCCTGGTGGAGGGTGCCCCTGGATGCAGAGGGGTGGGGGTGCAGGGGGACAGGAGTGGGGGCCTGGTGGAGGGTGCCCTGCAGTGCTGGGGGGCGGGGGTGCTGGGAGACATGAGTTGGACATGAGTGGGGGCCTGGTGGCGGGTGCCCCTGACTGGTGGGGGTAGAGGTGCTGGGAGACATGAGTGGGGGCCTGGTGGAGGGTGCCCCTGGATGCAGGGGGGTGAGGGTGCAGGGGGACAGGAGTGGGGGCCTTGTGGAGGGTGCCCCTGGATGCAGGGGGTAGGGGTGCTGGGAGACATGCGTTGATGGGCAGTAGTGCAAGGCAACATGTGGGTTGGCTGGGGAGGCATGGCCATGGTGGATGGGCTGCCTGCGGGACATGTGCAGGGGTGCAGGGTAGTCCCCTGTGGTGTGTGCCGCCTGCAGGAGCCGTGGAGGGTGTAGCGGGAACAGCTGGGAGGACCCACACGGCCAATTCACGTGTGGGACTCCCCGGCACCCCCGAAATACACGTAGGCTGCTGGATTCACGTGTGGAATTTGCCGCGCACCCGGAGTACACGTACCCTGCTGAAATTGCATGTGGAACTTCATGCGCACACACCGAAATACACGTACCCTGCAAATTCGCGTGTGAAACTTCCCGCGCACCCAGGAATAGACATGCCGAATAGACGTTCCCAGTCCAATCGCGTGTGGAACTTCCCGCAAACCCTGTAACACACGCACACGCTATTTTTCACACAGCGGGTGTCCGTGTTTGTAGGTACCCCTTTGCACCTCATTTGTCCTAGACGGCCACTGTATGGATCATTCATCATAGCTGTATATGGGTGCTTTTTGTTAGCGCACATTTTGGCGCACATTTATTTCAGGCGCAGGGACGCTACCGCCTGCTTTCTTGTGGCGTACTTGTTTGGCCCTAAGCGCGTCTTTGACCGTGCGCTGGTTTGCCCTATTCGATTCCATGAATACGAGTTGTAGGCGAGCGTGTGGGCGTTCTGCGCACTTGCCTCCTGTACTTCCCCCATGAAGCCCATATTTTCGCACGTTGTTCCCCATTCCGAGTGTTACGCCCCGTGTTACGCCTACTTTTGTAATGTGCGCCACGCTATGTGCGATTTCGCAGCGGCCGTGGCGCACGACGTTGGATGACCTGTGCGCCGGCGTGCGCCGCGCACTTTTTCAGCACACATCCAATGTTTTCCTCACGCACGGACTTCCATGAATCGATGTGCGCTGGTTTCCTTGCGATTTTCGCAGTTGCACTGCGATTTTCGCACTTTTACTGCGAATCGCAAGTTTTGGCACCTCTGCGTGGGAATTTTTGGCGCACATTAATTCCATGAATCGGCCAGTAAGTTGGGCAAAGGGGACTTCTTACATTATCACTTCCATGCAAAAACCTGCCCTCGATGCAACTGTATGTATTGCCACTACATAGTGTAAAACAAAACCGTGACAACAGGCGAAAATGGCTTTAAACCTTTGTTTTTTGTGGAAACAAGTGCAAATGTCTAAAGCAAAAGACGATTGAAGAAGATATTTGCGTGGAGTCTCATAAAAGGTGGCTTCTTTCACCAGGTGTTTAAAAAGTAGCTCGATTGCAGAGGAATCCACTGGTTTAATGCGAGCATGAAAATGTTTAGTGGTGTTTTGGGGTGGAGTGGGGATGCATTGTGGGCATTTTCGTGCGCTCAGCACCACCTCTCCATCTCAAAACAATGAGGAAATCCCTCCAGTTAAGTAATGTTGTTATAAAAGGGCATAGCACATACCACCAGTCTTAACACCTTGTTTATTAAGCTGGATAACTTGCAAAATGACCCCAAGAATGTTCTGTTTGCAGAACATTGTTGTGGGTAAAACTATCCATGCCTCCCCAGCAAAGCAACTCCATAGCCCCCAAAGTCACTACCTTACTGCACTCAAACAAATAGAAAACATGTTAATATGGCCCCTCGCCCTGTGGGGTCCTAGTGGGCCACAGCAGAGCAATGTGGCACATTATATGCCCTGCAGAGAAAGCAGCACCATGACATCCCTTGCAGGAACCTTATTTGTGACCGAGGGTTAAACCCACAACTTTTCGAGATGAACTTCTGGAAAAGTTGCGCATCGCCCCAAAATTATGTGGTTCACATCACCCCAAGACTAGTTCACCTAGTCCTATGGTTGAGAAGGTATGGATCATTTTCACTAGTGCTTTTCGTTACTTCAGGAAGTTTCAGTAGGATGAAGACCCACGTTAAATAGCCAAACTTAAAGTTCATAACCATTTATGACCGTGTTCCAAAATGCTGTACATGGTTGTATGAGCAAATAGTTCAGAAGTGTACACTCAGATTTCTCTGTTCACTGTGAGATTGACAAAACACTTAGATGAAGAAACCCTCATGTCTGTGTATTTAACAGGGGGGGAGGGGTGTGTGTGTGTGTGTGTGTGTGTGCGCGCGCGCGCTTTATGGTTGAGAAATGTTTCCTTTTGTTGTCAAAGTAAATAAATGATCACAAATATTCCCTGATGTATTAAAAATAAAACTTTTCTTTCCAATTCATTGATGATGTGTCTGTCTTACTAAAAGATAATTTTGTGCTGATGCAAAAAGTCCTTTACATCAGTTTGAATTGCATTGGTTAAAGCAATTATATTATCTGCTGTGCCATCAGATTTGGCCACAATTCCCCTGTTGAATGTAGCATACAATCTTAAATGTCTCATTCAATTTGCCTTTGATGTTTAGTTTGTTTAACTAAATTTCCCATTTGAAGGGCGTTTGCAGGGTAGCATACACTTGTTGAATCTTGTCAAAAACATGCAAATAATAAGATCATGTTTTGCTGTGCTATGCTCACACTTTTCAACCTTTCCTATGTGCATTCAGCGGTACACAGAAGGATACCCAGGAATCTGAATGTTAGTGGATTGCCTTTTGGGAATGGTCTCGTATGTCTGTTGCAAAAATGGGTGACATGCTTGGGCTTGCAAAAAATCTATTGTCCTTTGCACACTGGGCTCAATACTTAATAAGAAGAGGCGAACATATTGTGAGACAGCCGAATATTGGCCATTTAAATGTTCAGTGCTTGAGGAAAATGTTTCAATTGTAGGCATGACTACTTTAATTGCTTTTATCAACCTTCTTAGGAAGAAGACGAGGGAGAGAAAGAAGGTTGGTAGGTTGGCTGACGGAATATGCTTGAGTTGAGGGTGTGCCAGAAAATAAACCAGATACATAGGAGGCAGCTGTAGAAAACTAAAATAGGATGTTGTTGAAGAGGAGGTAGAACATAAAAATAGTAATTAGTTGAGGGAAATGTAGAAATGTGTAAAAGATGTGTCCATTTTCATTGTCTACTGGATAGTACATCCCAGTGACCATCTTGCATGATGTGAACATACACAACATTGAGTAGAGAAATAACTGAATTGTTTGTAGGCGTGTGTGCATTTTTCATTCAGTAGCTGTAACCGAGTGTGTTATTTGGTGACAACAGGAAAGAGTGGTTGCAGAAAAAAAGTCTTAGAATTTCTTTGGCAGCAGGAGGAGATTTTGCTCCGTTAAATTCTTTTATGATGTGACAATGTGTTAGTAGCAATTAGAAACATTCTGAGAAGTCTTTGGTGGGCAGGTGTAGAATATATTAAATGCCTGAGATCAGTGTGCCTTCTTTTTGAGGTGAGGCAAAATAAGGGTTACTTACGAAAATAATCTATTAGTAGTTCTGGGGCAGAAGATTACATTCTGTGACTGCCAGTCAATGTATCATCTTTCAGTGACAAGACAAAATACTAGCTGCAGAGAAAAGGGTCTTCGAATTATTTGGAATCAAGAAGAGATTCTATTCAGTTAGCCTTATTTTGTAATGATTAAATATACTAATAGTGTCTAGAAAAAATATTTGGAGCGAGGAGGAGATTATATTCCCTGGCTGCACCCCAGTGTGCCTTTTTTGTGTGTGACTAGAAGTGATGAATAGAAAACTATTTCAAATTCTATGGGACATGAGAAGATTATATTAAGTGACTCTCTGTGATTGCACCTCCTTTTTGCGGTGAGTCAATGTAGCTCATTGCTTGTAAAAATAACTGTATTGGAATAGTTTGGGAGACAGAAAGTACATTATGTGGTTGTAACGTACTCTGTCATCTTTTTGTGACAAGACAAAATGCTAGAGGCAAATAGAAAAAGTATTCATATTCATTGTTGGCAGGTGTAGATTATAATAATTGACTGTTACTTATTGAGCCCTAATTTGCTGTTGTCCTGGAATACGAGACATGAGGAAATTATTCAGTGGCTGTCAGTCCGTGTGTCTTTTTATGTGACAAGACAAAATACGATTTGTGGAGAAAAAGTCAAAAGCATCTTTGGAGGTGCCGGAGGAGATCAAATTTAGTGGCTGTCACTCCCAACTTTTTATGCCAGGAAAATAAACGAGTTGCTTGTGAAAATAAAGGCCTATGTGTGTTGATAGGAGAGTGTATTCAGTGGTTGTAACTCTGTGAAACATCACTTTCATGACAAGAATAAGTACTATTTGCACATATAGGGCCAGATTCATGGAATCAGGTGCAGAAATGGCACAAGGGCCAAGGGCCGAGAAGGACCCTGTGCCACGGCAGAAAAAGAATTGTACTCCCTGCATATTCATGGATTCAAAGGCGCATCACTAGCCGCCGCGCAAAGTAAAAACAAACTGTGCAACGAACACCCACAAATCGACCCCATGCACACCAAAAAGCAAGCTAAAGGCCAAACCAGGCCCAAGACTCAGCGTCCACCCTTGAAACACCATCCAGTACTCTTGTGAGAAGGCAAGCCCTTCCCCGCAAGCCCAGGCTGCACCCCAGCAAAATCACGTGCCTCACCTCGCAAGCCCAGGCTGCACCCCTGCGAAATTGTGGGCCCTCCCTCGCAAAGCAAGACTGCACCCCAGAAAAATCGTGTGCCTCACCCTGCAAGCCCAGGCTGCACACCAGGGAAAAAGCGGATTCTCCCTCGCAAACCCATACTGCACCCCAGCTAAATCACGTGCCTCACCTTGCAAGCTCAGGCTGCACCCCAGCGAAAACGCAGGTCATCCATCGCAAACCTAGGCTGCACCCCTGCGGAAACGCGTGCCCGCCCTCGCAAAGCCAGATTGCACCCCAGTGAAATTTCATGCCTCACTGCGCAAGCCCAGGCTGCACTCCAGCGAAAATGTGGGTCCTCCCTCACAAGGCCAGACTGCACCTCATTGAACATCACTCGCCCTCCCTCACAAGCCCAGGCTGCACCCTCCAGACTGGACACCACCATTACCCCCTTCAGCCTGGACACCACTCTCCAGCCCCCCTCACCTTTGACACTCGCCCAGGCAGCCCCCCTCACCTGTGACACCCTCCCAGGTAGCCCCCTCCAGACTGGACACCACCACCCAGCCCCCTCCAGTCTGAACACCACCCCCAGCCTCCTTCATCTGTGACACCCCCCACAAGCAGCCCCATCCTAACTGGACACCACCCCCCAGTCCTCCTCACCTGTGACACCCCCCCAGTCAGCCCCCTCCAGACTGGACATCTCCCCCCAACCTCCTCTCACATGTGACACCCCCCATGCATCCCCCTCCAGACTGGACACCCCCCCCACTCCCCTTCAGTCTGGACACCACCCACAGCCTCCTTCACCTGTGACACACCCCACAAGCATCCCTCTCCAGACTGTACTCCACCCCCCAGCGCCCTTCACCTGTGTCACCCCCCCGCCCCAGGCAGCCCCCTCCAGTCTGGACGCCACCCCCTGTCCCCCTTCAACTGTGTCGCCCCACCAGGCAGCCCCTCCAGACTGGACACCACCCGCTCAGCCCCCCTCACCTACAGGCAGCCCCCTCCTGTCTGGACACCATCCCCAGCACCCCTCACCTGTGACAACCCCCCAGGCAGCCCCCTCTAGACTGGACACCACTCCCCCAGTCCCCCTCACATGTAACACCCCCCAGGCAGCCCCCTCCAGACTGGACACTAACCCCCAGCCCGCATCACACATGACACCCCCCAGACATCCCCCACCAGACTGGACACCACCACCCAGCCTCCTCTAGTCTGGACACCACCCCCAGCCCCCTTCACCTGTGACACCCCCCACAAGCAACCCTTGCCAGACAGGACGCCACTCCACAGCCACCATCAGTCCCCCAGGCAGCCCCCTCCAGACTGGACACCACCCCCAGCCCCCTCCAGTCAGGACAATACCCAAGCCCCCTTCACCTGTGACCCCCTCACACCCGCAGGCAGACCTTCCAGACTGGACACCAATCCCGAGGTACCTCCAGTCTGGACATCAACCTGCAGTTACCCTCACCTGTGACACCCCTCCAGGTAGCCCCCTCCAGACTGAACACAACCCCCTTGCCCCCCTAACCTGTGACACCCACACAGGCAGCCCCCTTCAGATTGAACACCACCCCCGAGCCCCCCTCACCTATGATACTCCCAGGCAGCTCCCTCCAGTCTGGACACCGCCCCACAACCCCCCTCACCTGTGGCACGCCCCAGGCAGCCCCCACTAGACTGGTCATCACCCCACAGGCAGTCCCCTAACAGTCTCCCACAGTACCAGTGTAATGCATGTCTGCAGTTTACCTGAACCTATGTGCCCTGCCAGCAACATGAAGTGGAACACCAATATTTCCACTGCAAACACGATCATCAGGAAGCACCAGAGATCCATCCGGGACTGGAGCATCTGCTGACACATCCTTCAAGACGTTAACCAGCCCACTCCACACACATGTGACAAGTGAATGCAATGGGAAGTGGCATGTGCATGTTGGCCATGGCATATTGCAGAGGCATCAAAGCACACTAACTGAATGTATGCCCACGACAGAAGTAAATCTACTAATAAATATGAAATATCTGCTAACAATGGTCAGGCGCGGCACCGCCTCAGCTTCAGTGACCTGGGTAGAAGGGGTGGAAAATTACCTTTCAGGGAACAGTAAAATGACAGGGCCATGCATAGGTGATTGGAGGGCAGTCAGAGAGTGCCTGAGTCACAGGGACTGGAGAATTGTGCTCCCGCTCCGAAAGAGCAAACATGGCTCAGTACTGCAATCCAGTGTCCGAGGTGGAGCAACACATGAGAGAAGGCATTGTGTGACTGCACATGCTGGTGGACTTGTCTACATGACGTGTTTAACACGGCAATGACAAACAAATGTGCCATTAACGTGCCCATGGAACACTTCCACAGTGAGCCCACCTCCATCCATCCCAACCACACTGATGACAAACATACAGTGATGCTGCACAGCTAAATGCAAATGAAAACATACAGTGGAGACCCAGTCATCTGATGGACCCACCCCCACATGTCAGGCACATGTGCATCCTTCCAGCCGCAATGATCACAGCAACGACAACACACATGTATGCACGTCACAAGACACATGACTTGCAATGGAGAGATGCACTTGCGGAAAAGAGAACGATTAAAGTTGCAGACACATAAATGAACTGCATGAAGCATGGAATGTAACAAAAAGAAAGCTGTATTGAAAATAAATATGTACAATTAAAATGGGGAATGAAGGTCAAAGCAGTCCAGGGGAAAATAAGAAATGAAATAAAAACCCTATGCCTAAATAACTATATACATGAAATACTGGGAAAGAAAGTCTGCAAAGGCTGGAAAAAAAAAATAAAAAAAATAAACCTACACCTAAAAACCTATGCACAAAGGTAGTCCTCCACTCAGATCTCAGTCAGCCTTTTCACCAGGGCTGGGTCCAATGCCACGCTCCCGCCCTCAGGTGGGCCTCCATTATTGCCTGGAAGGCTTGCAGGTTGTCCAGCATCTGTCCCTCTATCACTTGCGCTTCCCGGCAAGCGGCCTCCAGGATGGGATCACGCCTCCTTGCACGATGCAGCGCAATCCCAGCCCCGGCCATCACTACTCCTGCTTCCCTTGCCCGCTGCCTCTCTGCCACGATCTGCCCTTCATAATCCTGAAACACAGAAGATAATCTGTGCCTCATGTCCATGTGTGCCCTCTGCCTCACTCTTCCCACTTGCCTCCTTTGGGTGGTCTGCCCTGCCAAAAATCACCTCCTCCTCATTGCCACCTCCTGGCTCAGTGCCTGATGCCTGCAATGTTGGTACGCCCCTCCGAACTGATGATGATCCCCAGGGGCTTACAGCACCTGCACTGCTCATAGGTGCCTGCTGTCCCTCCTTTGCCTATGCCCCTGTCGGTGCCTGGATAGGGACGTGGCCACCTCAGCTGCTGTGACCTGGACTCCCAACATGGGCAGGAACATGAGCTCCACCAGATGGGGCGTTGTGGGTGGTACTGTTGCACAGGGAGCCCTGCTGGTATCTGGGCCATAAGGTACCCTGGTGGATGACTGGTGCACAGAGAAGGAAGACGAGGAGGTGGCTGCAGCAGTGAACATCACATAGAGTACACCACAGAACAGGCATGTCGCAAGCCAGGACGCAAGGCGGTATAGCTCACTGTGATGATGGGCAAGAAGACTATGAGTAGCCTGCACATCATCACGAATGACACCTGTCCACCATGTCAACCCGGCCAGCAGGAGCAGCACATAATCCCGCATGGACACACCGGATGGCAAAGGGGTGTTGGTCTGAGTGGACACACCAGCCGATAAAGGGGGGTGGGCCTGCTGCATTCGATATCCCAGGGACCGGAATTTGCACTGGCACCTCCACAGTGGCCTGCACAGTCTCATTCCCATGGGACAGGACTGCACCAAGCACACCCACCTCAACACTCAGCCCTGACCCCCTGGGCTGGGCTGCAACAGCCACCTCCTCCACCTCCATCAACCTCGATGACTCCAGGGCATATTCTGCCATTGATGGCCCCTGTGTGGCATCACCTGGCCCCACCACTGCTGGGGAGTCCACTCCCACCTTCACCTTCTTATAATTACCCCCAGCAGCCATGCTAAATGTCACCCACGTTGCCCCAGCCACATTGTTCCCCAAAGATGAGTGTGCGTGGCTGTAGTGTGCACCTCTGCCAGGTGGAGGCATCCCTGCATCCATGCTCCAGAGCACTGCTTCCACCCTCTTCATCAGATGCAACTGTGGAAAAGGAGACACAGAACAGCAACATCATTGTACTGCACCAAAGGCAGCGTGGCACCACCAACATTCGCATAAACATGACTTGTCAAGGGAACAACCATAAACCTCCACACCGACACACATGGACATGCAATCCACATCCATGCAGACACCTGCCTGGCCATCACTCCATCCGATCACATCAAACTACATTCGACTGTCACACCCAAACTATTATGTATGCTATACACACATGCATCAATTGCACATGCACATGTGTGCATTCCATGGCAACAAACACATACACATGTCATGCACACACATCAACTCATTGGGCCCAAGCAGTGCCATGACCAATCACATCAGACTCCCGTGAACTGCAATGCCTCAACGTGACTAAGCCAGACATCCAAGTGCACGTGTTGCATTCAGGCATGAGTGATGCACAGTCACACATTTCCATTTTGGGCACATACACATGAGCATCATGCATGCACACGACGTAGGCAACACTACCTCAACTGGAACACTTGCCATCCTGGAACATCACAGCTACAAGCAACATTGCATGTGCACAGTATGTAAAACAGCACTACAACACACAATGCAAGTATGAGCACATTTTAAATCCAAAGATGTCTGAATGCACACATGGAGAGCAATGTCTGGGGCATGCATGCAGACATCCATCTCAGAAGCATAGTTGCTGCAAGCCTAAGGGGGTCACTGCCAGCATGCTGGTACATGCACAACATACATGCACCGTAGAGCAGTGTACCACAAGGCTACTCACCAGTCAACTCCAGACGTTGGTATAATTTGCAGACATGGGTGTGCAGCGCTGGGTAAAACCTATCCATGACCTGCATGTTGTTCCCCGACATCTGGTACCTGCTCGCACGGTGCCCCTCCATGGTAGCGCCGGCTGGATGAATCACATGGCCTTGCTGTGGGATCTGGATTTGAGATCTTCCGAGCGTTTTTGCATGGTTTTGAAGGTTCGGACTGCCACCCCCTCAATGTTGATGGCCTTTGTGATCCCTTCCCAGATCTGCTGATGTCCTTTCTTGCTGTGCTGCACCACAGGGTTGAAGAGGGCATCATAATGCTCCAGGACCTTCGCCACCAGGATGTCAACTTCCCTGGCACTGAAGTTGGCAACCCTCTGCCTCGCTGCCATGGAGTTGCCGCTCTGGTCTGAGGATGATGGTGCAGACATGGCAACCCCAGAGGCAGGAGTGAGTGGGCAATGTAGTCCTGAAGCCGGGCTGGTGGTGGAATGGCATGGTGGGTGGCCAATGAAGCAGCTCAGGTGGTCACAGGGCCGTAGACAGGATCATAGGCAATGGCTGGACAGAAGGCACTCTAAACGCAGTGCAGGTGGGCAGCAGACAAACACACTGTACTTGGAGCAGCGGATGGCAAAGTTGAAGGCAGCACAGTGCAGGTGAAGGCAAGTAAATGGCATGGAGATAGGCGCATGGGTCTTCTGTGTCTCGCAATGATGGCAGCCTTGAATAGGTGAAGGGACTTTGCGTGTAAAAAATTAGGAAAGTGTGGACACTTGAAATCAGAGGAAAGGCCTTCAGCGTGTAATTTACATGACACAGCCTGCGCGCAGGCTTTGAGCACACCATATTCGGGGATACCTAAGTATGTGTAGAAGCAACTCTGAACATGCGTGTGAAGGGGAGGAGATGAGCAAGTTGAGTACTTTGCATTTTGGGGTACCACACATTCCGTTCACTTCAGGGACTGTACAAACTTCTTATTTTGGTGGAGGATTTGCCTCCGTGCATACTCTCATCTACTTTTGATTTTTGCAAGGCCAACAGTGAGTCGTGTACGCATTCTTTTGCACTCTGGGTGCCCTTGTGTATCGCGTACCACTAGCCTTACCTTTCTGTTAGCTTTCTGGGGTTTGCATACCTTTTTTTGTGTTGCTGGGAGCCACTGTGTATCTCGTACCGCTTTTTTCTTATTTTGGAAGCTATCCTCATATCGCATGCGCATTTTTCTTTTTTTAGGGGTGTCTGTGCATTACACATACTTTAATATCCACACCTGGGGTACATTTAAGCCTTGCTGGACCACAGAAATACGTCTTACATCACGTAGACTGCCCCCTCACTCATATTGCTCAGGACAATTACTTGGTGTGCCTTCCATATTTCCGTTACACTTGGAACCTGAGTGGAAAGGTCCCAAGAGGGAAAGGGGGCAGACAGGGCCGGGGTCAGGGATATGCTGTGGAAGCAGCTGTCCCACCCCGAAGGGTTCTGGGACGTGCTGTGGAAGCAGCTGCCCGAGCCCCAGGGGGTACGGGACGTGCTGTGGAAGCAGATTTCCCAGCCCGAAAGGGTAAGGAACGTGCTCTGGAAGCTGCTGCCCCAGGGGGTAATGCCATGCTCCACACCACTTGTGGTCTGGCATCTGGATCCAAAAGTGGTCCCAGCCACTCGGGGGTGGCACCAGCACCTCGTGGCAAGAAGGCAAAGCCTGCACAGCAGGAACAGGCTCAACCCCATGACTCAACACAGGACACTGGCACGTTGAGGAAGAAGAACTTTAATGATGAAGAGCTCAGATCCTCCTGGACTACGTGGCCATTCACCACCGTGACATGTGCCAGCATCCGGGGAGCACACATATAACTGCTCAGCGGATGGTGCATTGGCAGCATGTCATGGATGAGATGAACACCTTAGGGTTTGAGAAGTGCACTGCTGCACAGGCAGTGAAGCACTGGAATGATCTCACCATCGCACCAATTCCAAGCTGGGTGCCAACCTGGCCTCGGCTTTGACAACTGGAGGGGGGTCACCAGAGGAGGAGCTGACCAAGCATGAAGAGTCTATGAGCCAAATCATTCTACTGGAGCAGGTGCAAGGCGTGGGAGGCCTGGAAATGACATGTCCGGTGAGTGACCAACATTTTGCATCCTGAGTACGTGAAGTAATGCATCACCAAGATTTATAATTGTGGTGCACATCTGGCTGCATTGGAATGACTGCAACGGGCTACCATGTCATGTAGGGTACTAACCCCAGTCCAGTGTACACAAGAGTGGATACAAACAATGTGTTGCACATCAGTTGAACATGTGCGCGTGACAATACTCATCCCTCACTAGCATACCCCTCAACATCTGCAACATGATATCACAATGTGCACAGTTGTTTGCTACATCCTTAATGTGAGTGACTCTGGTCTGCTAGACATGTGCATGTGTCTGAAATCCTAGTTATACTTCATGCCATGCAGGGTATTGAATCTCTTTTCACACATGTACATATGTGCTATCATGCCACAGTGACAATCCAAGATGACACCCAACACTCCAAATGGTGTGCCCTGAGTCAGTGTGCATATGTCCAGACTGTCCACATCCCTGCTGCCCCATGGCAATGACTCCTGATTCAACTTAGTGTGAGGCCTGCTCCCTGTTACCCTCTCACACTCAGCCCACACTCCTTGGATAGATGCCCTTCTCCCTCTTGTGGGCCACTGTCCCGTGTTCCTATCTACGACTCCATTGACTTACACTCACCACTTCCCAAACCTTGCCACTAGCCAAACCTTACAGCCATACCTGGGACTATTTCCCTTTTCCCAAATGTATGGCATGTTCCCCTTGTGTACAGTTCCTGTACCAAGAAAACACTGCTGTGGCATGTGATGGATGTGGACTTGGATGTAGATATGTGTGTCTGCCTGTTGCCATGTGATGTAATTGCACATCAAAGGGGCACATGTTCATGCTCATTTCACTGCTATTAGTCGACAGTTTGCGGTACCATGGCACATGATGTGCTTCTTAACGACCCTGTTGGTTGGCAATGTGTCCACTGGCAGCATGGCCCTGAGCAGGGAATTATGTTGCCAGTCTGCATGTGCCATGCTCAGATAGCTTGTTGTCCATAGTGTGTGGATGCTGTATTTCTTATGGTGACATGTCCTGCATTTTGGTGCAGGACAGCAATGTGATACACATGTTTACTGTAGACACATTGCACATGACTCCACATGTCTTTTTCTATGCATGTGCAGGTGAGGATGCACCAGATGTAGAGGAGGAGGAGGAGAAGTATGAAGAAGAATCTGTGGTGCTTCAGACCACCAATGGAGGACGTGGTGTGGCAAGCCGTGAGAACCTACTGGTGCTACAGACCATCCTGAGCCATGCTACAGAGTCTTCTGACTCTTTGGACTCAACTGGCTCTGATGCTGAACCGGCTGTGCCGTCATCAATGCTGGCAGAGGTCAGTGCACCAATGGGTGGAGCAGTTGCGGACCTTGAATCTGCAGGGGGTCAGGTGCCTTCGCAAGGCCAGTCAGCGGTGGCACACCCATTTGTGGTGGTTAAGGCTGCAAGGCCACCCTCCCATGTATTGGCTTATGGTCCTGAGACAGATGTCCAAGGGAGTGCTGCAGTCCTGCAGCCAATGACAGGGGCATCACAGCAAGGGCCATGCTCCCTTATATTATGCAGGTGTGGGCCTGCACACGTGGGGGACGTGTGCATGCTGGGCAGACAGAGTGACAACATCAAATGTTGCATTCCACACACCGACAGGATGCTGCCTTTTAGAGTTTGGCTGAGGGCAAGGATAGAGTAGCCACTTCTATGATCCCTCCAGCAAAACAGGTGGGGAAACAGCTGCAGGTCATGCGGTCCACATGCCGCTCCCACAGGCTGAGCATGGAGGCCAACATAAGGGGCCAATGGGAAGATCTGAAGTGTCTGCATGCATCCCTGCTTGCAGAGGGTCGGGCACACAGGGATGACCTGAGGCATAAATTGTTGGCCCACAGGTCTGAAATCCGTGAGCAACATGCAGCCTCCAGAAGACCGTTCCACCAGGAGGTGTTAGCACTGAGGCAGACAATCTGGAAGAAACTCTGTGCAACCCGTGAGATTGTGCATAGTGACCTCCAAGCCCTCAGTCTCCTGGTGATTCATCAATGTTACGCATGGAAGCTGCCACTAAGGACTAGGCCAGGGCCCTGCATGGTCAGCCTCCAGCATCACTTCAACCTGCAGATTCAATGCAGGATGGGGATGCCAGCACACACATGCCTCCCGGTCCACCATAGCCATGCAGTCTGTGAGCCCAGGAAAGGTTGTTGACATGCGCTCTGCCCCTTTCATAGTGTGGATGACACGTGCAGATAAATATGGGTTCAGTGTATCATCACAAATGTGTGCTTTGTGAATGGTACTTAACTATGTCTATTGCAATGTCTTGCCCCATGTTGTTTCAGTAATCTGTAATGGGGCGATTGTTAGGCAGAAACCTGTGCAGTTCCCTCTGGGACCACTGCAAAAAGTTTAAGACTACAGGAGTTGGCAGTAAACCCAATTGGTAGCAGTCTGCACCACCCAGATTTACCTGTTAGCTGTGGCTGAGCAGTCAGACCTCTCTCAAGACGAGTTAGGCAGTATATAGAGTATACAAGATAGGGCAATTTACACAGTAGAACAAGCAGACACTGATCAGAGCTTGGGTGTAAAGATATATAATTATTTATTTAAAAACACATCTATGAAAAACACACTGGCACTAATATGGCAAACAACTTCAATCACAGTTACTATAAGCATATATCAATCCCATAACAATATTTCGACAAGTCTAGGTTCAAAGGCACCACTTATTTGCAGACAGAGGTGAGTGCTTAACCTAGATGGCACTCTAATATTCGTTAGAAAGGGAGAGAAAAAGGTAGGGTATGAAAGCAACTCAGTACCAACACTTTTACGAAGCAAATGCAAGGCAAGCAAGGCAGGGTCTACTATAGATCACATAGTTCATAGGCCAGGCCCACTCGGAGAGAGGCAAGGCGGTATGTCCCAAAAAATACCACAGTGGAAATGCACTTCAAGTCTTTGTAGCAAAATGTCACAGAAGGGTTGGACCAGTTTTAGAACAAAAGTTTAGAAGGTCTAGAGGCGACCCAGTGGAAAGGTAAGGATTTAAGACACCTCACGCTAACCGTTTCAAGGGAAGCCAGGCGGACACAGTACCTTCAAAGTGGAGAGACAGCTCCAGCGGGGGCAGTTGTTCCTGGTGGTGAATGCAAGTCGGGGCTTTGCCAGAAGAAGAGATGATCTTGTCGTAGAGGAAAGTTGAAGATCGTTGCACCACCAGGGAAGAGACCAGTCGCGGAGTGCTCAGTCACAAGGCACCACCTTTTGGTCGCGGTACAGTGGTTAGTGGCTATCCGGTTGCTGGGGTGCTCAGCACGGGCAAATTGACCACTAGATGTCCTGGTAGCGAAGCAAAAGCAAGGGACTGGTTGTTCCCACCAGTCAAAGGGAAGAAGACTCTCCAGCAGGGAGATCTCCTCTGTCGTTGGGAAGTGTTGAGTCGGTTCAGCAGGGCTCCACCAGTGGTGTCATCGTTGCAGGTCGACTCAGCTTCTCCCTCGTCGGATTCTTAGGTCCTGTGGCGACTTCTGAAGTTCCAGTCCCCAAAGCCCTGCTTTTATGCAGAAAACCCCCATTCACTCAGCCTAGCTGTCACTCAAACATGCTAAGTGGTGAGCGGGGCGGCTCACCACTTGGGCCAATCACACAAGAGTGCAGCATGAGTTGGCAAGGCAACTCAGTCCAGGGTGCCTAAACCCCCTCCCACACTCCCTGTGGTACCCAGACAGAATGGCACCACTCTGGAGGGCTTCTGTGCAGAGGCCCGCCAAAACTGGAACAAAGGGCTCAACCTTTGGTTTGGAGTTACAGAGGCGAACACATACGCCATTTAAAAACCGAGTTCTGGCAGAAAATACCAATCAGTGAATTTATATTAATTTAATAAACCGGCGGTATGGCCGAGGCTACATAGAAAAAGTATTAGCCTCGAACAATGGGAAAATCCCATAGGAATATATTAGCGGTCCAATATAAAAAGTAGTATCCACTGCCACCAGCCAAAACTTGATCAGGCGGGACGGAGATGTGCCCCCTCTACTAACAGACCTCGGGGCAATCGAATTGCCCCGGCCAGTACGTCCACAATATTATGGTTTGTACTGGTTCTGTTCACAATTCAAGACTAGTGAAGTCAATGGTGACTTTACATGCCCGGGGAGACAGTAATCAGTCCCAGGGTATGGAGTCTATACTGGGGGGTCACTGTGACATCCCTGTGTTACTGCACTGAGGGTGCTGTGTAACACACATCACAAAAACACATGAAGCCCTATGGAGTAAAAGACCCCATAGCCCATTAAACACATCTAGAATCAAAGAGATACACTCAAATCATGTCCAAGAGTGAGGGTAAAAGCGTCTCACTCTTGGCAGGAGGAAACAATAAACTCCAGAAATCCAGCAAAGCTGCTGGGGGACTCACTAGGTTAGGAAATTCAGCCTAAACAGAGAATTCTCCCTAACACTTGCCCCCCCAAGACTAAGGGACAGGAGGATTTAATCCACCCCTGGATGAATCTCATACCTCTAGTCGATGACATACATCCTAGAGAGACCATCAGCATTTTGGTGGTGACACCCTGACCTGTGTTCTATGGTTAAATCAAAGGTTTTCCTTTGTAAGCTATATGACCTACAAACCCTTTGAGGAACATCAGTCTTTTTAAATTTATAGGGGATCTGGTTGACCAGTCCCTCAGAAGTTGTTACAACTACTGAAACTATGATAGGCTTTTTCAAGGAGTCCTTATAAAGAAACTCCTTAGATCTAGAGGGGCCTCCAGAGGTCTTCCCTACCTCTCTGTTGAGAGAAGGTTGGGTTTTAGGCCTCTTGGTTGGAGGGGATAAGCCAGGTACAGGCTCCTCCTTCCTCTGAGATCTTACCTTACCTACTTTAGGAGTTTCACTCCCAATACTAGGAATTGGGTGGGAGGCTTCAGTGGAAGGTCCCACAGTCTGAAGGTTTTTGGCCTTAGACTTTTCTTTTCTGGTTTTCCACTGGCACTGAGAATTACCAGTTCTCTTAGGCCTAGTTAGGGGTCCAGTTGGTCTATCCACCTCTTCCTCAGAAGCAGGGGGAGTCACAGACTCTAAAACTGGGGGAACTATGATGGAGCTTGGTTGGGGCTCCCATTTCCCTAACATTTTTACCTGAAATTTGCCTGGGTCAGAGGTCAACTTACCAACACTAGGACTTGTAGTGGGGGTCTCATTAGAGGTTCCCACAGGCATAGCGTGGTTCCTTAAAGTGGCCTCTCTAGCCAATTTGGTTTGGTTCTGTTTCTCCATACTGGGAGGCCTGGGGGTACTGGATACTACTCCTAAAGTTGTCAGATCATTCCCCAACAGGACTCTCCCAGGCACCTCAGTCTGAACACTGACAGGAATCAACACTGTCATGTCATTACACTGAATGAGGGCTGGTAGAATTGGAACCATTTGGACAGGGCCTCCAGACATCTTAGTGGGAACTTTGGGTGCCTTAGCAACATCCTCCGGCCTGAAAAAGCTTTCGTCCACTACTGTTCTGCTGGCACCACAGTCTCGCCTGGCAGGAGTATCCTGGCCATTGACAAGAACACTGTCCACGTAATAACATTTAGAGTTTTCTGGTATAGAGTCATACACACTCCTATTCTGATTACAAACCAGATCCATTGACTCTACTGATACACTTGCTTGAAGAACAAAGGTTCTTCAGCAAAGACTTCAAAGTGAGCACTAGCCATTTGGACTTCTTCCTCAGGAGTGAAGGCTAAGGAGACTGTGCGATCCCTGTAGGTTTACCCTTACATCTGGGATCTCCTTTGATGTGGTCAGTTGCCCCACAGAGATAGCATGTTCCAAATGCTCTCTGGAAGGGTGGCTTGTTCTGACCTCCTTCTGGTTTGTGGCCAGAAGGGACACTAGTCTGCTGGGACTTCCTTGGTGGCTTACCCTGGTCATGTTGTTGTTTGTGGCCCTCTTTGGTATGGGAGGTATTAGAATTATCTGGAGTCACTTTGGATGGCTGCTTCCCCTCATCCTTTTTCTGAGTTGCCCCAGAATCCTTATGAGTAGCCCTGTTGGCAACCCACAAGTCAGCAGCCTTAGCTAGCTTCCTGGAATCCAATTCCTTTGAATCAGCCAAGTGCTGTCTGAGCTCAGGAGAACAGGCATCATAAATTGACTCCAACATAAAAAGATTCTTCATACCCTCATAAGTGTTCACCTTGTAACTCTTAATCCATCCCTCTAAGTTTTTCAACCCTTCACTCACCCAGGTAGCCCAAGGGGTACCATCATGCTTTTTGAGGGATCTAAACCTCTTAAGATACTGGGAAGGGGTCTTCCGAAATCTAGCTATCAGAGCTAGTTTCACACTTTCATACTCTTTCCTATCCTCCTCCCCCAACTCCATTACCGCATCAGTTGCAACAGGAGGGAGCCTAGAGAACAACCAGGTAAGTAGCTCATTACCTGTGATGTTCTGGAGCCCGTGATTATTCTCAAACAAACTCAGCCAATCCAACACATCCAACTTTGGTTCATACATACCAATTAATTCCTTAGGCATCCGGGGTCTTTTGGGACTGGAACTTCTAGAGGAGCCAGAGACAGAAGCAGTTTCAACAGACAACTTTTCCATTTCTAACTCATGCTTGAGCTCCATTTCTCTGAGCCTAAGAATTTGTTGCATTTCTTGGTGTTTCTGTTCAGTTTGAGCAGTAATCCTTCTGAATTCCAAGTCTATTTTCATTTTTTCTAGTTCAAGGACTTGAGGACTTAGTGTGGGACCTGCTATAGGCCCAGTAGGTACAGCTGGTAAGGCAGACAGAGGGGTAGGGGAGACAGTTTAATTAGCCTCTCCTTCCTCTTCAGCACTATCATCAGAACTTTGATTTAGATCAACACCATAACTGTCATCTACATAAGCTGGAGAAGTTGGTTCCTCTGAATCAGTACCCAGACTTTGGTTTTCCAGCAATCTTGCTATCAGTTCTATTTTCTTGCCTTTTACAGAAAGATTCTCTTGTCTACAGAGAGCTCTCAAACTCTCAGTATTTTCACCTGACAAGGACTCGTGACTGTAAACTTCCATAGTAGACATGTTTTTTAGAAAGTTGCTTTTTAGTGCTAAGCTTTGTGGTTAGTTATCCTAAAGTGTTGAAAAGCACTCTAAACTGTATACTCGATGCAAATCCCACCGCTGCCACCAGTGTTAGGCAGAAACCTGTGCAGTTCCCTCTGGGACCACTGCAAACAGTTTAAGACTACAGGAGTTGGCAGTAAACCCAATTGGTAGCAGTCTGCACCACCCAGATTTACCTGGTAGCTGTGGCTGAGCAGTCAGACCTCTCTCAAGACGAGTTAGGCAGTATATAGAGTATACAAGATAGGGCAATTTACACAGTAGAGCAAGCAGACACTGATCAGAGCTTGGGTGTAAAGATATATAATTATTTATTTAAAAACACATCTATGAAAAACACACTGGCACTAATATGGCAAACAACTTCAATCACAGTTACTATAAGTATATATCAATCCCATAACAATATTTCGACAAGTCTAGGATCAAAGGCACCACCTATTTGCAGACAGAGGTGAGTGCTTAACCTAGATGGCACTCTAGTATTCGTTAGAAAGGGAGAGAAAAAGGCACGGTATGAAACCAACTCAGTACCAACACTTTTACGAAGCAAATGCAAGGCAAGCAAGGCAGGGTCTACTGTAGATCACAAAGTTCAGAGGCCAGGCCCACTCGGAGAGAGGCAAGGCGGTATGTCCCAAAAAATACCACAGTGGAAATGCACTTCAAGTCTTTGTAGCAAAATGTCACAGAAGGGTTGGACCAGTTTTAGAACAAAAGTTTAGAAGCTCTGGAGGCGACCCAGTGGAAAGGTAAGGATTTAAGACACCTCACGCTAACCGTTTCAAGGGAAGCCAGGCGGACACAGTACCTTCAAAGTGGAGAGACAGCTCCGGCGGGGGCAGTTGTTCCTGGTGGTGGATGCAAGTCGGGGCTTTGCCAGAAGAAGAGATGATCTCGTAGAGGAAAGTTGAAGATCGTTGCACCACCAGGGAAGAGACCAGCCACGGAGTGCTCAGTCACAAGGCACCACCTTTTGGTCGCGGTACAGTGGTTAGTGGCTATCCGGTTGCCGGGGTGCTCAGCACGGGCAATTCAACCACTAGACGTCCCGGAAGCGAAGCAAAAGCAAGGGACTGGTTGTTCCCACCAGTCAAAGGGAAGAAGTCTCTCCAGCAGGGAGATCTCCTCTGTCGTTGGGAAGTGGTGAGTCGGTTCAGCAGGGCTCCACCGGTGGTGTCGTCGTTGCAGGTCGGCTCAGCTTCTCCCTCGTCGGATTCTTAGGTCCTGTGGCGTCTTCTGAAGTTCCAGTCCCCAAAGCCCTGCTTTTATGCAGAAAACCCCCATTCACTCAGCCTAGCTGTCACTCAAACATGCTAAGTGGTGAGCGGGGCGGCTCACCACCTGGGCCAATCACACAAGAGTGCGACCTGAGTTGGCAAGGCAACTCAGTCCAGGGTGCCTTAACCCCCTCCCACACCCCCTGTGGTACCCAGACAGAATGGCGCCACTCTGGAGGGCTTCTGTGCAGAAGCCCGCCAAAAGTGGAACAAAGGGCTCAACCTCTGTTTTGGAGTTACAGAGGCGAACACATACGCCATTTAAAAACCGAGTTCTGGCAGAAAATACCAACCAGTGAATTCATAATAATTTTATAAACCGACGGTATGACCGAGGCTACATAGAAAAAGTATTAGCATCGAACAATGGGAAAATACCATACGAATATATTCGCGGTCGAATATAAAACGTAGTATCCACTGCCACCAGCTAAATCTCGATCAGGGGGATGGAGACGTGCCCCCTCGACTAACAGACCCCGGGGCAATGCAATTGCCCCGGCCAGTAAGTCCACAATATGATGGTTTGTACTGGTTCTGTTCGGAATTCAAGACTAGTAAAGTCAATGGTGACTTTACATGCCCTGGGAGACAGTAGTCAGTCCCAGGGTATGGAGTCTATACTGGGGGGTCACTATGACACCCCTGTGTTACTGCACTGAGGGTGCTGTGTAACACACATCACAAAAACACATGAAGCCCTATGGAGTAAAAGACCCCACAGCCCATTAAACACATCTAGAATCAAAGAGACACACTCAAATCATGTCCAAGAGTGAGGGTAAAAGAGTCTCACTCTTGGCAGGAGAAAAAATTAAACTCCAGAAATCCAGCAAAGCTGCTAGGGGACTCACTAGGTTAGGAAATTCAGCCTAAACAGAGAATTCTCCCTAACAGCCATGACTGCTGTCCCGGGGGAGATGCCCTGCACCCTTTGACGTCCATGCTCCCCATGCCCTCCGCCAGGCACAGGTCTTCCTGTCAGTCATTTTGAGGCACAGTTCCCTCTGAAGGTGATGCAGGATTCACATTATGCTGGCTAAGTCAGCGGGTAAGCAGGAGCACTGTCTTCCATGTTCAGCATTCCTCATTGTTCCCCATGTTTGCTGCATGTGGAAGTTACCCTTATATGTGCTTTGCATGCTATCATGTCAAGATGTTTTTTTTTTATGTGGCACTCATGTCACTGTCTTCCTTCTTTGATCAACTCAGCAATGCCTGCACCTACTGTGGTATAGTGCATGTCATTGGCCATCTCCAATCCAGGCTGTGTACTCCTTGATGTGTTCTTAACTTTGCCTTCCCTCTCACTGTCACTCTCTCTCTCTCTGTTATGCTACACTGCACTCGTGGGTAGATCACAATCTATGTCCTGTCACCCTCTTGCACCCTGTGGTCCTTCTGCAGTGGGTGGTCTCCGCATATGTTCATGCTCAATTCATGTGTTATCATGGACGTGCAGGTTCTTTCTGTTTTTCCTATGCATGTCATTGCATTTAGGGGTTGAGTCTCCCTGTGGGTTGCATCATATGCACTGAAGTGGGTACTCTGTGCGGGTGAGTGAAGGCATTTGCAAACACTTGTATAGTGTTTGGCTGGGAGTCTTGCACTGTGTGTGATCACTTGGGATAGACTTGTCTTGTGGGGCATCAGTACTACTTCATGGGTGCATGTGTCACATGGTGGGGTTCTGGTCATAGGTCTGGGTATGATGGTGTTTCTATGGACTGGTGGGGCCATAGGTTTTAGATTCCATATTGTGGGAGTTCCAACAGTGTGGGCCTTTCTCAGGTGGTTGGTAGTGGATGGCAGGGCCAGCTGTTTGTGGCCTATGCAGTTGTTAATGGTTGTGCTGGTGTGTTTCTCATTGCACTTTGCACATGTGTACTGAGTCACACTTCACATCTCTTGCAATGTTTGTAGGCTAATGGTTTGACAGCACATTTGGCCTCTCTTGGTCAGGGTTCCCTAATTATGGTGTGCAGCCCCAGTTCAAATCCACAATCATGGAATCATTGATGTACGTTTTTTTCAATGCTATGTTGTGAACCGGCACACTACTTTGTGCTGTCTTGGTGTTTTCACATGCATGCTGCACCATGGTGTTTGCAGCTTCAAATTGACCACAGCTGGATGCATGGTACAAATGCATTGAATTGAATGCACAATTGGACCAATTGTATGCTGTCACAATGAAGTCTGCATTGACCTTGCAAGTTTCTGTTGCATCCTAACTTGTGTGTGCCATTCATCCTTGCTTCCAGTATCACTTTGCTTTGTCATGTCTGCTTCTGTCTTCCATGGCAGTTGCCTCTGAGGCCAGCCTTCCGGTCTGACATCGGCCTCCGTGAAATGCTGCCTCTAGCATGTTCCTGCCTGGAGTGCAGGAAGTGAGTATTTGTGTATTGACCTTCTTGTGCTTTGCATCATGGGCTTCCATGACTGTGTTCACTACACTGTCCCAATACAACACTGTTGATGGCATGCCTTGTCATGTCATTGCTTCTTTTCTAGGGGTGTCCCTGGTTTTTTGGGTCTCAATTATCTGCATATCTGATGTCTTCTCATTGTCACGCAGCATGTTGACTGATGCATGTGTTGTGTATGAGCCATCAGCTTGGGATTGAGGATATGTGATGCACATTTGCTGCATGTCATTAGGGAGGTCAGGCAGTGTGGGGGTTGTTGTTGTTTCTCATTGTGTGTGTTTGAATTGCATGCAGTGTGCAGGTGTTGCTGCATGTGTGCTTGGACACATGTTGATGGTTGTCTTGTGAGATGTTTGCATGTGTTGTATGTCACTGAGGGGGGCACGTGAGTCTTGAGTTTTTGGGTGCATGGATGTGCTGGCTGCACTCTGTTTCATTTTTTTCATTGTGTGCAGATCCTTCCCTTAGGGAATGTTAGCTATTTCCTTGGATGAATTTTGACTGTCGACTGCATGCCCAGGAGACAGGTGAATTTATCTTGATCCTTACAGAATGGCTACATTAGTTGCTGCATGTCTGGATGTGGCCATTGTGGTGTGTCGCCCTCTCTGTCACAATGGTCAATTACCACTTTGTCATTTGTTTATTTTGGATGGGGTTTATTTTGTTCACGTTGCCAAATTCTGTCATGCGTGGATCGTTACTGCGCTGCTTTTCTACACCCCACAATAGGGACATCTTTGTGCGCATCACGCACATTCTCGGACATGTGTGCAACAATATGCCATTGTGCTTCTTATATTTTGTGGACATGTTACTTTTGGAGGCCATGTATGGCTTGCAGCTCAGGCATGATGTTTGATGGGTTTCATGATTTATCACTGCTTACACATTTTACAGGTATGTTAGTTAGTCATATGGATGGTTTTGGTGCCAGAGGGGTGATTTCATTCACGAGTTGGCATGGTGGTTGTGGTGTCCTCCCTCTTCAATGTGTTTCTTTTGGAAATACAAAACGGAATGTATTTTTAATTCTAAGGGATGCACACTCATTATCACTTCCAAGGTCACTTTCTCAGGGTGGTTTTGTGGGCACAGTGGATTGGCCCATTGTCATCATTGAATGGCATGTGGGATTTTCCGTGCTCATGGGCACTCCACAGCGGAAGGATTTTAGGTGAAACAAGATTGCACAAGATGGGTACGTGCAGCCTCACCACTTGCCCTTTGCCCAGCCATACGCAAGCGTTTGCCTGTGGGTGTGGATGGTGTGCCACCACCATGTCCACTGGGACACCACACTGTGTTGCAACATTGTGTAGGACACATATTGCCACAATGATCCTACTGGTGGGACACATAGCAACACAGCACTAGAGTGGTCAAGGGAGCGGAAACATTTCTTGAGCACTCTGAATGTGCGCTCCACTATGCCACAAATCGCAATATGGGCAGTTTTGTACCTTACCTCGGCAGGTGTGTTGGGGTTGTGTATGGACATCATCATATATGTGCTCAGAGGGTAGGCACTGTCCTCTGTAAATGTGAGAATGGTTGTCATTGTCATTTGTTTACAGTGTCTCTTGGTCTCTGAGAAACATGCATGCATGTGTATAGCCATTCATACTCACTAATGAGCCATGTTTTGCATTGCTTCACAGCTTCCAGGGCCAGGTGTAGCGAGGATATCCTGAAGATGTAACTATCATGTGTGCTACCAGGATAGTTGGCATACACTTCCGTAATGATGCCCTTGGCATCACACACAACCTGAACATTGATGGAGTGCCAATGTTTCCAGATGTGGTAGATGTGGTCTGTTGCTCGAGGTGGACTTAGAGCAACAAGGGTGCAATCAATATCAGCTAGCACTTTTGGAAAGTGTGTCACCCCACAAAAATCCTGGACAACTGCTTGACTTTCTGCCAGTGTTCTGGGCATATGGACAGAATGATGTGCAGTTATGATTGCCAACACCTGGTGTAAGCAGGGAGACGATGTGGCCTGGACGAAGCCACCTAATATGGCGGTGGTCCGCTGGAATGACCCAGTGGCCAAAAAATGCAGAGCATTGAGCAGCTTTTGCAAGGGGGTCAGTGCTTGGGAGCACATGGTGGGTGATGTGAGGTCATCTTCCCACTCCATCACCAGGTCTAGGACGATATGTGGGGGGGCTATTCTTGCATAGATCTAGTAATCAGGCATCCCAAAAAGGCTGGTCAGTGGGTGGAAGATCTGGGCCCTGGCCATCCTCCTCCTCCTGCGGTGTTCCTGGATGATTGCTGCAACAAATGGTGCATTCATCGCAGCTGTATTCATGTGTTTGTTGTGTGTGTATGCTTTTCATGTATTTGTTAGTGTGCACATTGACATTTATGCCTGCTATAGCGTGGTGAAGGTGTTTTGGAATTCGTGCATGCTTTTTCGCGAACCGGCATTCATGTAACGCTTACCTTGTCCCCGCAGGAGCATTAATGGTCCAGAACCCTGGTGATCAGGCAACACTGGTTAACTAGTACTTTCCCCTGCCATTAAGGAGAGAGAAAATAGGAGGGGGAAACGAGGATCAATATAATGTGAATGTGGCAAAACTACTATGGCTCTCCCCTCTTCCCACCATGATTGGCTCTCCTATAGTTCCTAAGGCCCACACTCTCCTCACCTGTGTTTTGTTTTTAGGGAGCTCCCCGTCCTGCTTTTCAAGCAGGGGTGCGTTGGTGGTGAGGCTCAGAAGATACTCATGCTGTAGAATGGGAAGAGCCTCTGAAGGTAAGTATTTAAATTCTTGAAGGAGTCTTTAGTCTTTAGTCAGGCTGCAAAGGCCCGGCCCACCCTCCTATTGGAGTTTCGCGCAAGGCATTCGTTGAGTTGCAGTAATGTGGCAGACCGGTACAGATTTCTCGCAAGTCCTGGGTAAACCGACGAACGGGGACTTCTGTGCTTTTTTTTTCGCGCACAAGTACCCTATTTTCTGCACTGAATATTCCATTAATCGGGCCCATAATGTCTTAGAATTATTTTCTGTCAGCAAGAGATTATCTTAAGTGTATGTAAATGAGATCACCATCATTTTTTTCTAAAACTACAATATACCAGTAGCTACTACACACATTCTTAGGATTCTTTGGCCATGAGGGACATAACATACAGTACATGTAACCCAGTGTACCTTTTTTGATGGTGCGACAAAATAGTGGATGGTTGCAAAAAAAGTCTTATAGTAGTATGGAGGCAGGAAAAATATTTCTGTGGATGTAACTCAGTGCACCATTTTTTATTACATGAAATCATATTATTTGTGAAGAACATGTCTTGGAGTTATTTTGAGGGAAGGAGGATATTTTATTCAGTAGCTGCCAACCAGTGTGCCTTTTCGTGATAAGCCAAAATATAATTGACAACCAGAAAAAGGCCTATGTCAGTTTGGAGGCACTAGAGTGTGTTCACGTTTGTAAATCAGTGTACCATCTTTTGGTAGCAAGAGAAAATAATACTTAATATTTCTCAGAATTCTTTTGAGACAGAATGAGATTATATTCCGTGGCTGCAATTCAGTGTGTCTTTTTGTGAGGAGACACGATACTTTTAACAAATAGGAAAAAAGGCTAATTGTGCATTCTTTTGTCTGACAAAGAGAAAATACTAGTTGCAAAGGAAAAATCTTAGAGCTATTTGGAGGCAGTAGGGGATTGACCTCAATGGCTGCCATTCAGTGCAACATTTTCAGTGACATAAAAAAATATTTTAGCGATTAAAATTCTTCAAATAGTTTGTAGGCAGGACGCTGCATTCATTGGCTGTAACAAAACGTGCCATCTTTGTTGTGACAAGAGAAAATAATAGGTGCAGAGAAATGTAACAAGGCCAGTTTAGTGGCAACACAAAAAAATAGTGGCTTGTGTGGAAAACGCCTTGCAATAGTTTGAATGGCAATAGAAAATAGTAAATGCACCGAAAATGGCTTAGAATTATTTAGAGACAGGTAGAGATTATATTCAGTGGCTGTCACTGAGTGCACATCCAGATGTGAACTTCTTGTGGCTATGTAGAACATTTTAATATCGCAGGATGCCCAAATCCTGCCCACGGGATTCAGATCAGACTGTGAACAAGTTTGCATATCCTTAAATCTGAATACAGTGTGCATCTTTTAACATTTCTATCTCCGCTTCCCCTACCCCACCCCCTTGTAAATGTGCCAGTTTCTTTAGTGCATTTGTCCATCATATAAACATTTGGTTGAGTGGGAGAATCCGAGGGAAAGGTATAGTGACAGAAATAATAAATGGAAATGTAGCCCAGCATGGAGACTGACAAGATGACAAGACAGTCGTTGATACATTGGGGCACGTGTTGTAGGGTTATGAGGAAAGAAAAATAATGTAAAGAGACATTGGATTCGGAAGAGAAGTGGTAAATGCATGTGGAAGCAGATGAACGAACTACCCCACCTATGGGCAAAGTGGGCTTTGGCAAACACTGGTGTTGATGGGGGAGGTGTTGAAGAAAAGAAGTGCATGCATTGAAGGGAAGAGTGGAGGGCCACAAACAATGATTGATGGAATGTCATGCTATGATGGGCACGTCATTAACTTGTACCTTTGTCAATTCAACAGACATCACCATTATTGTTTGTTCTCTGGTTGGTTTGGTTGTTCTGCTAATTGCTGGTAAGTGTTTGTCTATCAAATAATGCATTCAAATTGTTTTGTATCTATGTTATTTTTGGAGTTGTAATTGACAGTCACTGCTACAGGGAGGACACATGTGTACTGCAAAAGCTCCACCCTCTCTGTTCCCCCTGGTATGAAGTACATGGATGCCTGCTCATCATTAAGGTCCGCTAGGGCTGCAAATGCCATGTACAGTTCAAACATAATCTAAAGTGAAATTGGGGCTTCATCAGGGACGAATGCATGAGAGCAAGTATTTGTATTTATTTTGAAGACCAGAGATGTCAATTTCGATCAGAAATGTCTTAGAATAACACATTTACAAATGGGGTAGGCAAACCCACAAAGGCGAATAGCACCAAGGTGAGAACAAGTGGTGAGCCAGTTTCCGAGGGTGTAAAAACGTGGGACATATACCAGGGACAAAAATACAACAAACCGAAGAAACATTAACATAACAGGGGGAAGTGCTTCAAACTAAAGTGGAGTATTATTTAAAGTAGAAGTGGTGAGGCCAGAGAAACCAGGAATACAATCTGTCTAAAAACTTCTGAAGCAATACAGATCATTCAGAAGAGTAAGGCCATTAACAGCCCTCATCCTGAAGATGGCAATACTTAATAAGAACAAGTGTAGAGATTGACACAAGATCACCTTGTATGCATGGGGGTCAATAGGTTTCCACATAACTCCAGTGGTACTACTGGGTGCTGGTCGTATGGAAACTGGGTATGTGTTCATCTGTGTGAAAAAGGGGCAAACATGGATGGTCTGTTCCAAAGCACTCATTGCAAAATATTGCAAAGTACTTCTTGTCAGTACGCTTCGTATGATATACGCAGTGATCAACATGGCCCCTGAACACTGCATAGTCCCCAACCCATGGAGCACACTAATTGCTGCATGGCTCTACATGGGACTTAGAGTAGTACATGATCCATGCCATATACAGCGCTTCACAAACCAAGACCCTATAGATCACTACTTGATCAATGCTTCACTGTGAATTTCATGTTCTATAGATGTAAATTTAGACAACTATTGAATGCCCTTTTGCAATTACTGCTCTCTTAGCGCTCATTTCTAAAAACCAAGTATGTTGTTTGCACAAAATCACAGAGCTTCAATTTAGGATCTTTTGAAAAATGCAGACGAGCCTCCAGAAAATTTTATTTTGTGCACAGCATATGGAACGATATGGATCGTAATGCCTTAATTGATGAATAGGAAGTATCAGCTTTTGACAACAGACACAGTAACCCTGAGATAATACCATGCACTAAATATGTTCAACAGGGAGTCATTGAAGACCACTTAGGTAAGCAGACATGAGATCAAACATGCAGGCCCGGATAGAAAGATCATCAGAGGCCTCTTGCAACAGCTAGGATTCATTGAGGCATGCACTTTTGCATCCTTGTTGTGGCTATTGTGGACTAGGGATTGGTGCCCGATATGGGACTCGAAGTCCCACCATGCGTGACTGCCCTACTCTGCCTCCAGGGCTTGGTGTGCACCACGCCTACCTCGACATGTTGAGGTGGCTCACGAGGCACACACGCGTTCCATTTTCTTCTGTTTTCCTTTTTTGGGGATTTATTTTGCTCCAGCGACAGCTGCCAAAGGCAATAATATCCTTCTCGCTGGGCTGTAAATCAGTTTTTTTCAGAATTATATTTTTGCCAAATTGAAGTTCATCATTAAATGGTGTTGTATCATTCTGATGTAATGATTCTCTTATATTGTTTACTTCCTTTTACATATAAGACAAAATGATGTGTGTTCTGTTGAAAAATCATCGCTCGTACCAATGAAAAGAAGTCTTTGAGGAATAAAATATGATGAGCATTTTCATAATGACAGGGCTCTAAACATATCTGCCATCTCTGCTTTGCTGCTTTGCTGCTTTGCTGCACCCTATGCCCAGCGGAATCCTTCAACTTCAGGGTCTCTGCCAATATTTTCATTTGAAACAATTTCTAATCCAATTCGCCCTGGGAGGGATTCCCGCGACTGATCTTTCTTGCCAAGGACCTCTGCCCCACAGCTACCATTCCAGCTCCTCTCAACACAAACCCCTGGTGTGATGTGTTCTGGAAATCCAAGATCGCTCATAGTAATAATACAGATGGAATTCCCCATTTCTTTTAGGATCCTCTGTTGACTGCCTCGTTTTTCTCAGCGCACTAATATGGTGATTCAATGTTTTTTTTTAAAACTACAATCAGAATATTGTATAAGACATTCATGTCTACTAAACAAAGACATATATACTTTCTAATTAAAACATCAATTTAATGTTATCTTAATATTCCTTATATGCCTCTTCTTCTAGCTCGTATGTTTCAAGCCAGATTCAGGAAGCCACTCCAGAGTTTATCAAACAACTTTCTTTTTTCTGCAAATTCGACATGACTCTTGCATATATAAGGAAAACCTCAACAATTGTGCTTTGGTAAAGCTGACCACCATTAAACCCTCTACAATATTAAACCATTTACAAAATTGAAAGCAAATAGACATGTCTGGGGGCCTGTATAAGTACAAGCCAACCATCATCTGTCTTACTCAACGTACTCAACTTACTCAACTTTCTAGGAATATGGGTTTCAGCTGTTGTCTGTCAGTCATATTCAGTTCAGGACATAGAAACATGTGATTAAGATCTTGAACTGCTGCTTTACAGACCGGGCAGGGTCTCTAAATAGGGCAGATATCCTAAGCGCCAACCATTTAGCAGTTTTTAGTCAGTTACCTCAGACCAGTTGAAGTTTTGTTTCTGCCCACATGTATGCACACACATATATCCTATCTCAATATTGGACTTGGTCTGCCCGTCTACGTCCTATAAAGTAGAACCTACTTGCTCATTGCAAATGTACCTGTTTGCAGCACTAACTGCTATGAAGGGAAACAACATGAGTCAGGTGTGAAAGGACACATATGGCAGGCGCAATCCAGTTTTGTGATAGTGATATGTGCAGAAACACAAGTTCAAAATTCGATAAGCCCACCCGTGGCTATGGCTGCCTATGTATGTGGAAAACATGTATTAGCTGTTAGAGGTATTTAATGAAATATCACATCCAATGTGCTAATTCCTTAGCAATATTCCTAAACCTTTTCGTACATCAGTATATGGAAACTATTTTAAAAAAATGCCTTCATTTAAAACAATTGAGATTATATGGTGGAATATATAGTAAAGTTAATGCATCCTGGGTAGTCTTAGCACCATATCTAATCAACAGAGGTTTTAGATGTTGCTTACATACATCAACGTTGTAAACACACCTAAAATGGGTGAAAGGCCCTGGGTACCTTCTACTCATAATGGGCAACGTCTTATGTTGCATTAGGTTATGATTCTACGTCCCTATTACTTCAGCCCTTATTTCTGCCAGAACTTAAACATTAAATACAATGGGCTTCATTATAAGTCAGGCCGTAAGGGGTTAACAGTGCCGGTAGAGGTGCCGGCGCCGTCAACCCCTTACCGCCTGATTACGAGGTCCCCTCAAGGCACCCGCTCTGCACGTCTGGTTTTACCAGACGTTTAGAGCGGGTCCCGCGAGGGGAAGAGGGAGCAAACAACGGGCCGCTCGTAATCGGCACATTGTTTGCTCCCTCTCCCATTCAGCCATATGGGGGCTGAAATGGGAATGGGGAAGGTCCGGGCCGCTGAAGGGAGGAATTACCGGGCCCTCCGAACTCAGAATGGGCCGGTAATTCCCCATTCTGGGAACCCGGATCCAATTTTGGCGGCAGCCATGCCGCCAATAGCGGCATGGCTACCGCCAAAGTCGTAATGACGGCCAATATCTGCACTTCTGTGTCAGACAGTGTATTTAAGGAACACAGTAGATATGAAGTTGGCCAATATGACCATAACATCAATATGACCATAACATTTTATTTTTTATTTTTTATAAGACACATTGACGGTGGCGGTAATAATAAAGAAGATAACCGACCACTTACTGATGTGCACCTATTCGCTTGTTTTAGGAAAGCAGTGAGAGAGCTGAGGGCAAGTATCTCCACACCCCCATGTAGGCGGGACAGCATCGCTATTCTAGGGATGGGTGTGCCACAACCTTGGGGACACGAGATATTTGTACATAGGGCCAATGGGTTATCTACAGGGACTCAGACCTAGGAATAACTTAACTTTTAATAAAGTAACTACTGTCTGCTTTGTGTTATAAATATTGGGGCGTAGATAAGTAGTGGAAGCCCTCTTGACTTCTACTAATAGCCATAATCAAACTATGAAATGATCTTTGAAAGTTAAAACTTTAATCTAATTTCTTCTATTGGCAAAGATTTTCAAAGCAAAAGAAATGATTTCTAGACTTTCATTTTAAATATTTTAAAATTTCGATTCATGGAATGAGGGCAGCATACACTTCCATATATGAGTATCGGTGGTATTTTAGATTTAAAGACAGCTTGTATTGCTTTGAATTCTCTTGAACCCTATGCTCTAATGCATTGTTTAATAACAGTCTCAACCAATATTACTCTTTTTGGCAGTGCAGTTATCTGCTAGGACCAAGTATAGGGCCCGATTCATGGAATTTCTTGTATGGTTCAAAGTGATTTTGCGCTGCTGAAAAGTGACTTTGCGCTGCTGAAAAGTGACTTTGCACTGCTGGTACGAACCCTGATTCATGGAACTGTGCAAAGTGTATTTTTGCAGTTCAAGGTCAGTGCAAAGTCATGTTGCACTACAAAAATGACCTTGCACTGACCTTGTACTGACTTTGCACTCCAAAAATACACTTAGCGCAGTTCCATGAATCAGAACGTGTGTCGGCAGTGCAAGGTCACATTTCAGCAGTGCAAAGTCACTTTGAACCATAACCTCGAAGCACAGTAACCTTCACCTTCCACTTGTTCAAACATTCGGAATAATTTCAAGTTACTTCTTTTCACCCCCACTTCTCTTCACAGAGGGTACAGCGTGTCCAACGTCAATGAACAGGCAATTACCGGCTCAACGTTTCAGTCTCTAAAGACTGAAATGCTGAAGGGTGAATGCCTCCTCACAAGCTAAAAGTGAAAGTAGGTGCTGTAATTATGCTACTACGCAATCTTATGCCAGACTCTGCAAATGAACAAGGTTGACAATTACGTGTCTACAAAGACACATCATAGAGGCCTGTGTAATCGATGTATTAAGCTTAGATGCTGTTCTTATACCATTCATACCTTTCATCTGATACAAATATGCCTTTCAAATTCAAAAGAAGACAGTTTCCTATATGTTTAGCCTTTTCAATGACCATTAATAAGTCACAGGGATTTACGCCCCCTTCCTGGAAGTGATCAGTGGTAATTCTGATATTTATGAAGGGAGACAGAATTACCCTATGAATTACCGACCGATATTGACCTTTAAGATATGGCTGAATGGCATATGTTCTGCTGGGAACAGCTAGTTATTATGAAAAGCATCCAAAATATTTTATACATTTGACAGAATACCCCAGATTTTTAAATATATCATAGTCGGGTTCTGTCAGCAAAATCAAAAGCTATTGAGAAGTCTACAAATACTGTACATGGTTCTGACAGTTATGTTCTCTAGGATTGATCAACTGAACATGTTAGCGCTAAGCAGGTATCAATGGTTAAAGGAGTTCTCTTAAAACCTATTTGTTCAAACAAAATTATTTTGTTATCTACATGCCGTTTCTATACAGCCTTCCGAATATACTTCATCAAAAACCTCTGTCAGAGACACAGGTCTCTGACAATTCTTTTGTGGCATACTTAATGGGGAGAGCTCCCTGGCACATTTATCTGTATAGAATATAATACTACCCACTATGTTTAAATATGCAAAAACCAAAACATGCTTTATAGAGAGAATGCAAGATACTTGACCACAACTCAGTGGGCCTCATTCCGAGTAGGGCGGTAAGGGTTAACGGTCACCGGTAATGAGACTGGTGCCGTTAAACCCTTACCGACCTACTACGAGTTCCCTTTGCGGGTCCTTCCTTAACGCCTGCTTTTAGCAGGCGTTAAGGAAAGGACCCGCAAAGGAACTCCGGGGTCAATAACGGTACCGTAATTTACGGTACCGTTATTGCCGCCTTCCCCTTCCCCTTGAGCCCTATGGGGGCTCAAATGGGAATGGCCTTGGTGAATGGGGAATTACCGGTCCCTCCGACCTCGGAATGGACCGGTAATTACTCCATTCCCCAGGCCGGAGTTTGGACAAGTTCGGAGGCAGCCATGCCGCAAATAGCTGCGTGGTTACCTCCGAACTCGGAATGAGGCCCAGTATTCTGCTGCAGATGGTAGGTACATGGAAATAACATCAATTCCTTGAGCCCTCAAAGATGTACATGCTAAAAACAAAGTTTCAATTTTCTTAAAGGAAGAGGGTATCAAAACAGCAGGCTGTTCTGGTTTGAAGGGGTATGAGGTAGTCCCATTTCCATCATTCATTTGATATATAGGAGAAAATATTGTTTCCATGCTCCTCCTTTACTGAATTAGAAGGTGTCAATGTATCATGGCAGAAAGAATAAAGCATTGGGATTAATTTTGGTTTTGGAGAAATTTGGTGGTGCAGCCACCAAAATATCGCAGCACCATTGCTGAAGAGAAGAGGGATAAAGGGGTGACAGAAAGCTGACTTTGCGGTTTGCATGACAACTGTACATACTGTAGCATAATAGTCTGACACACTCTATGTTATTTCTTGTTCCATTATGCTGATGTAATCCAATAGAGGTTTGTTTAACTAATGTTCTCTCAATCAGACATTCTATTTCATATCATGTGACTGTGGCATATTGATCTTTTTCTTCGCAATCAGAGGGAGTTGAGAAATATTTGGGCTCCTTACCTGGACTCGTTAGTCTACATGTAGGTTTCACTTTCTGAATACTATTACTCTACAAGGCTTTCTTTTTTGGAGAAGTGCAGTACCACTGACAACATACAGAGTTCCTCATATTATATCTGAGATTTCTTATGAGGACATCAGTATGTTGTCAGTGGTACTGTAAATCTCCATTAAAATAAATTATGAGGACATCTGTAAATTACAGCTCATTGGTGTGGTACATTACCACTGAAAAATGTTTTATCCCGCTCACAACCTGTTTCCATTTCTACACCTCTCCAATAAAATAAGTTGTGAGGACATCTGCAACTTGTAGTTCTTTTGATAGGTGCAGTACCATTGACAACATGCAGGTGTCCTTCTAAGAAATCACTTTGGTCAAAACTAGAACATAGTACAATTACGACCAAAGACTGTAATTATACATACAACCAACAGATGCCACTCTCCACTTGCACTGTTGCTCCATTCCCCCTTGCGCTGTGCCTCCACCCCCTTGTGCTGTCCCTCCTTCTCCTTTTTGTTGTTCCTCCCCCGTGTACTATCCCACATCCTCCCCTTGCACTGCCCCTCCTCACTCCCTTACACTGTCCCTCCTTCCCCACCACTGGTGCTTCCATTCCTTTCCCTGTGTGCTGCCCCTGCTTCCCCCTTGCACTGTCACTTCTTCCCCCTTGCACTGTTGCTCCTCTACCCTTGTGCTGTTGCTCCTTCCAGCCATGTGCTATTTCTCCTTCCACTTTTGTTCTGTCCCTCCTCCCTTGCACTGTCCCTCCTGCCTTCCTTCTGCTGTCCATCCTCACCCCCTTGTGCTGGCCATCCTTATGCCATTACGCTGGTCTTCCTCATGCCTTGTGCTGTCCCTCCTCCCCCCCTTGAGCTGCCCCTCTGCCCCCCTGGTACTGTCCCTCCTCTCCCTTTGTGCTGTCCCTCCTCCCCCTTACACTGTCCCTCCTCCCCCCTTGTGCTGTCCTTCCTCCCCCTTGTGCTGTCCCTCCTCCCTCCCTTTTGCCGTCCTCTTGCCCACTCCTTATGCTGTTGCTCCTTCCCCCTTGTGCTGTCCCTGCTCTCCCCCTCATGTTGTCCCTCATCTCTCCCTTGTGCTGTCCATCCTCCCTCCCTTGCACTGTCCCTCCTCAAGCCTTGGACTATCACTCCTCCCTCCCTTGCACTGTCCCCCCACCTCTCTGCAATGGCCCTCGTGCCTCCTTGCACTGTCCCCCTTGTGCATTCCCTCTGCTCCCCTTGCACTTTCCCTCCTGCCCCCTTGCACTGTCCCTCCTTCCGCCTTGTGCTGTCACTCATTCCCCCTTGTACTGTCGCTCCTCCCCTTGCGCTATCACTCCTTCCCCTTTGTGCTGTCTCTATTTCCCCCTTTAGAGCTGTCCCTCGCAACCTTCGTTCTGTCGGTCAGCTCCCCTTGTGCTGTGACTCCACCGCCCCACTTCTTCCTCTCACTCCTTCCTCACATTTGAGCGTTCTCCCCTTCCTTCAAATGTTGTAGAATTTTCCTGTGTAAGGTTGCTGGACTAGCTTTCATCTATTGGATTTTTTATTCTTCCTCGTGTGTCCATTTATGTCTAATTCTCCCACAACAGCACTTCTCTCACCCCTCGGTGCTGCCCTTCATTCCCTCACACACTGTGAGTCCTTGGTCTCTGTTCAGTCATTCCTCATTCCTTCACTCCAGGCTGAATGTAAAGTGCAATAAACAACTACAAATGCCCAAACTATTGGCTTTGCCAATATTTGCTTCTTAATGGCATCAATAGGCTGTTGCATAACTGGTCCCAATAAATAATCTTTTTTTCTATTTGTGTGCTTATATCTGATCCTTACATTTTTTAAATGTAACTTTTAAAGATGAATCACATTCAGGTTATGCATGACAAATATCTATATCAAAACCCAAGGACGTCACTTGGAAGTCACCAGGAGTCGCAGCCGCAAACCCTATGGTCTCCCTTTCTACCCCTGTAGCCTCCCTAGATACCCCTTTAAAAAAAAGATGTTTTACTTTCTTTTTTAAATGGAAGATCCTGGGCACTGGAGTAGCGTGGCCCCAGCACACCAGGTCTGGGGGCGGGTGAAGGCTGACCCGGAGCTTGTAGCGCGAGAAGAGAGCACTCAGTAGGGCGAGCTGAACATGACATGTGACATGCATGTCATGTTCAACTCCAACCCCTTCTCCACTGGCTTCCTCGCGGCTCATATACTTTACTAGCTTCCTGGTTCCTGTTTGTGAGCAGCACAGAGGAGCCGAGGATGGCCTGGAGTGACGTACCAAAGCTAGAAAAACAGTTAAGAAGACTTTTAAATAATAAAAAAAACAATGTGATGCGTATTTTGCATGTGTGAAGTGCATGTCAGATGTATGTATGTGCTATGGGTCAGTGACCGGTGGGCGAATGAGAAGAAATGTGATAGTGTGTGTGTTTGAATGTTCTGGGTGGATGTGTGCCTTTGTGGAGAATGCTATGAGAGTGGATGAAAGAGAAGGTTTTTGAGGGAGTGACTAGTGGGTAAATGTGTAGGAATGTGATAGTGTATGTTTGAATGTTCTGGGTGGAAACACAGGTGTTAGACGCATCTGAAGGCCGCGTGCCATCACTTCTCATGATGCCATGTGGGGGCAGGGTCAAATGACATAATTTCCTGTGATATCATGAGAGGTCAAGGGTCGTGTGATGTCACTTCTGCTACCCCTGGCATTTTGGTGAAATTGCATCCCTGTCAAAACCTTCTTTTTATTTAAAATATCTACAAAGTAGCAGGCTTGCCCATAACTATTCTTTAGATAACAGCAATGTCTTTTGAAATATTTCGTTTCAATATTTCAGATCTAATTATATTTACGAATGATTAATTCTCTATCATGATGTAAGCATGAAGCTCATCTATCCTGATTAGAAACAAAAGTGAAAAAAGGTCTATTTTATACAAGACTTTAGGGTTTCCCTGTATCTTTGCATTTTTATAAGTACCTTGTAGCAATCAATTCTAGTTTACACATCAAAGGAGTGTGATAAATAATTGAGTCCAACAAAACCATGATGGATCTGCAGTTTTTCAAGGAAACCATGAAATAATTTGCAACAGAATCCTACTCAGTTGATTTTACATATGTGGGTTTGACAGGCCTGTCTTCAGCGAAAGTTTCACTCAGATATAGTAAATGATTTGAGTGGGGTAAATTAAATAAAACTTTTTCCTCAAGTATTTTCTTTCACAGTTAACATTGGTATAAGCTGTTCAGATAAACCAAATATGTTTTATTGAATAATTTGAGTATTGAAAGGTCCACGCTTTTGCACATTTACCCCATTTCTGTACCAAAACATGCAACCATATGTTAAAATATCTAGTGTAAGAAAGGTCTTATTAGTACTAGTTGATTAGCATCCCAGATAAGGTGAGAAAGTATACTATCCCTTTCTTGATTTCAACATATTTATATGCACCCAGGGTTGGACGTTCAGCCAATCAGGTGGCTGGAAATGCGGGCGAGAACACACAGTGTACTGCCCGCATTTTCCAGCCACCCCAGGCCTTCCCCAGGTGGCACCATCTTGGTTGTCGGAAGGCAACAGGGAATCTCTCTCTGTTTCCTCCCCACTCCCCCACTCCCAAAGAGATTCTGCTCCGTTTCTGTTTCCCCATCTTCTCCCTCCTCATTCTCTCCCTCCCTCACTACTTACCTGCTGGAATAGAGATTTGTAATTCGGTCCCAGCGCTTCTCCCGCCCATGGATGTCACCATGGAAATGTAAAATTGACTTTGTCCCTTTTCCTATGACAGTGGCCATCTTGTTTGTAGATTTTTGATCCAGGGGATTGAGCTCACGCAATACATTCAGATCCCATCTCCTGTAAAATAAAATGAAACTATTTGTACCCTATGCGAACCCTGGGGCGCGAACAGCTATCACCCCCTTATTTAGGGTGTGCGTACGTGGCTACTAATGGCCCACAGCTCTCACTTCGTTTGGGTCTAGCTAGGCTCGGGGGCTAATACAGGCCATGTACGTCCCCTAAGGTGGGTGTGACTACTATATTATCATTCAATTGAATGTAACCATGTTCACAATTCCTGGAGTGCATTTTGTTATTTAAATGAAAACCCTTGACTGTAAATGTTGTGTCCAATTGATATGGAGTCAGTTTGTCACTGTAACATATGGTGCTGCCAGACCAGGAGGGTGATGAGTACAATGAACTGCATGGAATTAAACACGATGTAACATGGGACATGTGCATATATAACTACTATGCAGTACAAGTGCTGCATTTAAATACAGGGGGTCTCCCAAAGTACATGTCATTCTAATCACTGATGTTTGACAGAGGCCCGTACATGTTGGTGAGGACGTTTGCACATCCTGGCTCCATTTACATTAAACTGCAGTCATGTAATTGGCACAGTGGTCTTCTGCTATCTTCCAAGAGCAGTCAAATTAATACCAGTCAGACAGTCGGGAATGAGAGAGGAAGCAGAGGCGGTAGAGGGGGGCAGCTTGAAGGAGAGCTGTGGGACATCAGTGCAGCACTGGAATTGAGGAGAGAAAGTGGAAATCAAATGGGCCAGAGGGGCAAGATAAATATTGAAAAGCCACGGCAAGAGGATAGCCCTGAGGGACGCTGCAAGTAGAGAGTCAGGTGGAAGAGAGGAAAGGCTCCAGTTGCACTTGGGAGGGCTGATTCGAAAGGAAGGAGGTCAACCAATCCAGTGCCAGGTCTGTAATGCTCAGATTATCATGTATTTATGAGGGTGTAATGATTGACCATGTCCAAAGCAGAAGACAGATCGAGGAGGATGAGAATGCAGTGGGAGTTAGAAGCAAGGTTTGAAAGCAAGTCATCACGGGTGTTCAGGAGAGCAGTGTACATGCATCTGGCTGCTCTAAAGCCAGACTGGTGGTCATGGAGACAACCAACAGATTCAGTGTGATAGATCAGTTTGGAGATAAATCATTTCTTCAAGAGTTTGCCTAAGAAAGGGGTAGTGGAGATAGGGTGGTAGATAGCTGAACATGAAGGGTCTGCAGATGGTTTTTTTAGGAGGGGGGCACAAGGGAGTGGTTGGGGGAGTGGTTGAGGGGTGAAGGGAAGGAGCCAGTGACAAAAGAGTTGTTACAGAACTCAGCCAAGGAGCGAGCAAGAGAGGCAATGTGGAGGTCACTATATTGAGGGAATACAACAGAAAATGCAGAGTAACAGGTTTTCCTAGAAGGCATCTGAACCTTTAAGTGATCCTTAGCACATTAAATGATCCATGAGATATTCAGCCTCATTATAAGTGAGCTGGTACAGTAACAAAGCCGGAAATAATGCTGTGTGACTGGCTCTCGCATTGTTACCGGACCGGCTCACTCCGAGTCTGACTGTGGTGGCAGTGAACTACCGGCAGGCATGACCTGCCGGTAGTTAAGGCCCCTACCAGCAGATAATTCACTAAAGCATCGACACCATTAACAACTCAAATGAGAATGGGAATTTACTGTTACTCTGCCGGCCATAATATCCCAGTAATACTGGGAAATCAGGGGGGTGAAAATGGCAAGCCGAGGTTGATGTCCCCATGGAGAGCTTTGTGACCCATTGGCCTTATAGTGCAACCTGGAATGTAATACAAAGAGCACTGCATGATTAGTTGCCTATAGAATAATATGTGATAAATAAATTACAGACTACTAAAGAATCTGAGCAATGAACTTTCCATGGCCTAGGGATCACTAAATGATCCATAGCTCATAGAATTTCATGCAACACATGATAGATGTGCTTCTCTGCTATTGATCTTCTGTAGAGCACTACAGGGCCAGTTGCCCATAGAACACTACATAATGCATAGTACATGATGCATGGCCTGTTCAGCACTTCATGGTCTGTGGAGCACTAAATCATCCATGCGCCATCTGATACATGGCTCCGCGAGCACTCTGTGTTACATGATCTTAAGTGCACTGCACTATCGATATCTTAAAGAGCACTTCCTGACGCATTGACCATAGAACACAAAATAGTCTTTCACTGATAGAGCATGGCATGATCCGCATAGCATCCAATATACAGTAGCCCATACCCATACAGCACTACATCATTGATGACTCATTGGAACTGCATGATAACTCCAGGCCAAAAGGGCCGGATCCCTGTCGGGTTTTCAGGATATCCCTCATCAATAGGCATGAGATACATTTGCAAACACTGATTCTAAATGTATGCACATATTTGCTCATGAATATTAATAAGGGATATCCTGAAAACCTGCAATCTGGCCCTCAATACCCAGAGATGGTTGAACACATATCCATTGCCAAGAGAGAGTTATACAATCCATGGCTAATAGAGTACTCATTATTACATTGTCTACTTAATATCACATACAGTAATAGCATGAGGAGCACTACAATAACAGCTGATGTTGCCATACTAAGCCATTAATCCTCATGTTGTGGTACTTGACTGATGTCCTGCAAACATTACACAAGCCATTCTGTGCTACCTCATGGAACATTTTGTAGAAGTAGATGATCAATAGTTTGTCCAGCATTATGTGACTCATGGCCGATACAGCTCATAGTAGAGCAGCACATGTATCATGGCCCATTGAGCACACCCGGAACAATAGTCCAGAGAGCGATGCATCACTACTCTATACACATCGGTTGCTGATTATTTTAAATTATTCAAGGTTAAATGTTGTTTCTTTTTTAACCATATAATAATAAAGAATTATTTAAAAAGTAATCTCATAAAGCATTTCATTATTAATGATCCACAAAGCACTGTGTGATCTGTGGCCAACAGAGGACTACCCTATGTATAGTCAGTGGCAGCTATTAAAAGCGGGTGGAAAGGCTCTGTGAACCCCACCTCTAAGATCCTAATGGGGAACTCCTGGGCCTGTCACAATGACACTCACTCCTCAATGCATCATATACTGTAGTGTGCAGTGTTTACATCTGCCATGACTACACTTGTAGATACATTCAAAATGTGATATGTACAATGTAATATATCCCTTGCAATGAGCCCTCCGGTGTACGTGTGTCAGGATTCAGAAGTGCACTTTAGAGTGGGATGTCAGAGATTGCAGTGCTGACAAATGATTATACCAGCCTCTCCATTCTGATATGGCAAAATGTGCAGAGAAAAAAGATGTTTTAAATGTCCTTGTGCCTACCTGTCAGTGCTTGGTGCTTGGTGAATTCTCTCCTGTGTAGGGAGGTTCCTTAGAAGTAGCAGGGGCCCTCTTTTGTCTCCAACAAAATGTTGACAGGTGGGCATACCCCCTATTTCCAGTCTCAGTCCCCCCCTTTTAATACCCACTGATATAAACCTAATAAACATTTGATATAAAATATCAAATGTGTTTTATATCGATGTTATATCAAATGTATATTTTATATGAAGTGTGTATGAATTGTATATCATTTGATATCAGTCAAAATACATTAAATAAAGTGAGCTCTTAAGACAGGGACTGTGAATCTAGGATTTTGGAGTGTGTCGCAGTGATGATGTCACAGAGGGGCTCTGCTCCGAGTGTGATAGGAAGCGGAACATGATATCAAACAATTTTGAAATATAAAAACGTATATAAAATAAATATAAAAAATAATATTTCTGATATAAAAATGTATATAAAAATTAATATAAACAATGTTTTAATATAGAAATGTGCATAGACATGTATATTAATCATATTGTGTATATAGAAATGTATTTTCAGGAAATTAAGCTCATCCTGCAGATGTTTCGTGTGTCAGCATTCTGTCAGTTGGGCTTAGTTGATAAACAAATGTCCTTGTGTATTTCCCTGGGTGTGTTTACACAGCTGTTGCATAACAGCTTGTATTCCGGTGAGATAAATATAAAGCACTGTCTGTGTTTCCTGCTTCCCACACAAGTCTTGGTGTGAGTCAACAGAATTTCTGGGATTTCAGGCATTCAATGTGTATTAATCATCTGTGCTTGAGCAGTACACAACCCCTAGCCATTCTCCTGTCACACCCTGTTTGCTGGGACACAGAGCTGCCGAGGGACACAGGCAAGCTGCATGGGAGATGATGTAGTTACCAATATGAACAATACAATGACTTTTGTACAGGCTCTGGGAAACACAGTTTACTTATAACATGAACTGTTTCTCATTATTTAAAAAGAAACACGCCTTGAACCTTTATACAGGCTCTGTTAAGTACACTACACTTATAAAGCGAACTGTTTTTCCATTATTTACATTCTGTATCAAAGCTCATCTATACTCAGCATATACCATTGATATAACTTTTTAGATCAAAATTGATATCAACCATTTTTTTATCAACATTTTGGGGGAACTTTATATATGCATTTTATAAATATTTGATAACAAAAATATATTAATTTGTATATACATTTCTATAACTAAAATATGATTTTTAATATTATTTGTTTTATACATTTCTATATAACAAATATTGTTTATATTCATTTTTGTTCACATTTTTATATCAGAAATAGAAATGTTTATACCAATGTATAAATACATTTTATCTTAAAAAGATATCTACATTGTTTTATATCATTTTCTACTTTCTATCACATCAGGGCAGAGATTCTCTGTGATGCCATCACTGTGTAACTGTGCAAAACTCTCGATTCAAAGTCCCTGTCTTTAGAGCTCACTTCGCTCTCACCACTCGACCAAGCAACATCGTCCACCTCAGCTCCCACCTTTGTATATATTTTATATAAAATGGTATATTCACTTATATCAAATAATATAAAATGTATGGACACTGCACTCCAAATAATCATTTGTTATAAAATCGATATAAAAAATGTTTAAGATCATTTTTATATCAAATGTATATTAAGTTTATATCAAAGTGTATCAAAAGGGGGAGGGACAAACACTGGAGAAAGGGGGTGTATCCACATGTCAACATTTGTATGGATACCAAAGAGGACCTGCTTCTTCTATGTTCATTTATTCCTGATATAGAGAGTAGTTATACAGTACTATGTGACCATACCCGCACCTCTGCACCTGTGTGTCTATGCACACTGCTCATAGGATGGTATCCAGTATGCATGCCCTCTGTCCCTCAGCGGACAGCAAGGGGAGAATAGGTGGATGAGGCCAGGGGTCCAAAGCTGCCACTGAGCATACCTGAGACACTGCCATGGGTAAACAGAGTGGGCAATGGCTGTGGCATGGTCCCATTCTGTGGGAACAACTAGTGGCATGCAGTGATTCGGGCAATGAGAGGTAGAATGCAGCAGTGCTGAAAAGAGTGAATGTGCCATGGAGCAATTCCGAGACAATTTGAACTGGCATTGGGCAGCTCTGGTGCCAAAGTAGACACACCACACTGATCGGGGGAAATATTTACACCCTACCACTTTAAATATTCACCAGCCACCACTTTCTATATTGTGCATTTTACTACATGAATGATGCCCCATGGAATTCTACATCATTCATTTTACATAAACCAATACATATTCCATAGCCCATATAGCACTATGCAATCCGTGTTTCATAGATCACTCAATGCTCACTTCCATAGAGAAGTACAAGCCCTATTGGGAAAAGCAAAATCAATGGCCCACAGAGCTCTATAATATTTATAATACTGAGAGCACTGAATGATGCATTGACAATAGAGCACTATACGACACATGGCTTATAGAGGACTGCATGATAAATGCCCCCTTTAATGACTAAATATAGGGGATTCCCCATTGAGTTTCCCTTGTAACGTGGCTTATCAACTGACATATATGGGCCTCATCAAGAGTTAGGGGGAATAGTAAAAAGGTTGCGGTAACACAATTACCGTCCCACTACCGCTCTGCCAATCCCATGTTTGGGGAAGAGTCAGAGCACTCACCTCCAGCTCTGAGATGGGGGTGAATGCACTGACTTTCCACCCATTTTCAGTGCAATTACCACAGTGCAGTTAACGCTGCAGTAACTGTGCCGAAATTGCGCATAGAGTTCTATGGACTCACAATAAATGGGGATTTACTGCGGTGCAACAACTTGTCATCATGCACGTATAGCACCGGTCCAAATTGCGGTAATGCTAATTGCATTGGGCAGTATCCTGGTGGATTTACTGCCAGGATAGCGCCCAACTCACGATGCGCCCCATCACCTCTTCCACCTAAAGGGCCTGATCATGATTTTTGTGGTACTTCCTCTGAAAATACCACAAAATCATAATACCATTATGGGTCTGCCTGACTCCAAGTCAAGCAGGCCCAAAGGTTAGTCCCCATGTTAAAGGCTCATAGCATTCCAGGGGGATTTTTTATTACTGCATGCGGCAACTACTGCATGTGGTAATGCAAGTGGAGAAGAAGGTTTCCA